>NC_133116.1:16414972-17098522 GCF_022965805.1 Primulina eburnea
TTCTGTTGTTATCGATCATGAGATGTGGGTATATCAATTATCAGGACTTGGATAAGAGAGGTGTGATTCGTATATACTGATATTTGTATTGCCGGTATTGCGAGCTGTATAGAATTGAGAGTACGACTGTTATGTTGAGTTAGGGGTTTTATGGATATTGATTATGAGTTTGTTATTATATCTAGATGTTGAGATCGCGGGATTATATCGGACGTCTTTGTTTTGCCGTCCTCAGAAGCAATCAGAGATGATTTGACAGATTTGGTATGATTGAGATTGTATCATGATATGTTGACATTGATCAGAGTATGTCTTGATTTAGTTATGATCAGGGAACCAAATCTGATTGAGGTGTAACATGGACCACAGTCTATTCGATAGTTGTCATTTCAGTTGATTATGGACGCATTTTGACTGCGAGGGACTTCGACTTTCTTCAGGATCGAGAAGGGACAAAGGTATAAGTCAATGTGGTTTCAACCGGAAAGAGATCGAACTAAAGTATGCGATTACTTGCAGTTTCCCTAAAATCCAATTAGCTTATGTATATGTGTAGTTGATTTGGTATTTGATAAATGGCTTGTTCTATTGATTTAATAGGGGAAGCTAGAATAGAGAGTATTAGACGAGTGATCTTGTGACATAAGTGCGATGTGATGGAATCGTAACGGCACATTGAACATTGTCACAAGATAGTGAATTGGCGATAGTGCCAAAGTCTGTGACGGATAGGTCAAGACACCGAATGTTTGGTTATATCGAAGTGGATAGAATTGGAGTTTCTTCTATTACTGATGTTTGATATAGGAATACCAACGTCTGGAAACCGGGATCCCAACACTAGGATTGAGTCTAGTCTGAGACGTGGAGTCACGAGTCTGATTAATGATTTTATATTGATTATGTTTCAGATTTGATATATGTTATTGATATTTGCTACATGCCTTTACATTGTTTATATGATTGCATGTTTCGTTGATTTATACTGGGATGTATATCTCACCAGAGTTATCCGGCTGTTGTCGTGTTTGTATGTGTGCAGGACAACAGGTGGGACAGGCTCAGGGTCGAGGAGATGACGAGAGATCTGATTAGAGTGGAGACCACGGACTTTGACGTTGTTGTAGATTAGGATTCAGCACTTGACCATTAGTTGTTGAACCTTAATTTAAGTTTGATAAATGTTGTACAAGACTTGTACTTTTATACTGATATGTATATTAGAATGAGTTCCATTACGTTCCGCGTTTAATACTGTTTTAAAAAAAAAAAATTTAGACCTTGTTTACTATAATTGATTAAAATTGTCCCAATGATGATTAAGAAGATGATTAGCGTCCGAGTCCGCACAGTAACTTTACAATTAAAGATGTATTTCTAGTTGAGAATTTGAAGTATAACTTGATAAGCATCAGCCAGTTATGCGACAATAATTTCTCAGTACAATTTGATAACACACTGTTCAGTTAGAAACTCAACTGATGAAGTCATTCTAATTGGCAATCGATGTAGAAATACATACAAAGTTAGCTGGACTGAACATTCTTATGCACCAATTTGTTTCATAGCTTCTAAATGTTAGAGTAGGTGCCCGTCGAGCCAAGTGTTGGCCGAGTGTTCACAATGAAACTCTATGTATGAGCAGTCTTTATTTTAATAATATTTGAAATTATTGTTTTGGCAAATCTTATCTGTATACCCATGCTAGTTGCATAGATAAAGCCCTTGAATATACAAATAGTAGAAAGAATATGAGATGCTCATATGAAGAGTATCATGAAACTCATATTTGTAATACTGTATATTCTAAACGGTTCCTAGTCGATTCAGCCGCCACTAAGAAGGATATAGGCCGCTCGAGTTAGAGACTAGTATCTGCGATGTGAGTACCATGTTTCATTGGTAGGGGACATTGTGATGTCCGAGCATGCAGATAGGTGCTCCTGGTAGAGTGCACTGAACAACCCTCCATTAAAGGACTTTCCAAGTGGTTCTCACTTATCGAGTGGAAAAGTCCTAGTTTATGGTTGTACACCATTAGTCCTTATGATCCGGGACAACATTGAGACTCTATGTGCTAAGCATTTCACTTTGACTTGTTTACCGACTCTTATGGGGTCATCAGGTGGCAAGATTGGGTGTCATGTCGAAACATATAGGAGTCGATGCATTGTAGTCGGGGATTCACCGCTTACCTTCGGGTATGGATATCCTATGTGTTATCATGTGTATGTAGGTTGAAATCTCTGGCCAGAGTATGGTGGTAATTATGAAAGGGGTTTCATAGATTACACCATCGATGCAACTACGACATGACACATAGTATCGATTCATTGACAACTCTCGATAAACCAATGGTTGTCGAATCGATCGAGATATATGAGTTGAAGGGACCGTACTGTACGCTAACCATAATTGAATGGTTCTTGCAGGCACTATCATTTGATACCTAGGGAATCATGTAAGCGATGCTGCTAGGCATTTAACATGATTGGTTGGGTACTATCAGACTTGAGTTCTGACGTTCTTATTATCAAGGAGTTGATAAGTAAGAATGGAGCAATTGGGGGTATGCTCGAATAAGGACATGTTTAGTCCGAATCACATGGAGATGTGAACCCACGGCTAGTCGTATCAATGAACCATTGAGGGCCACACAAGTACTAGCTTTCTAGATCCCGTTGAGAAGTAAAATAGTTCAATGTGTTGAACGGCTTATAAAGAGTTTATAAGCGTAAGGAAAATTAGAAGTTTGACTTCTATAAAGGAGAAATTAGTTCAATGTGTTGAACGGCTTATAAATGAGTTTATAAGCGTAAAGAAAAATAGAAGTATGACTTCTATGAGAGAAAATGTAAATTTTAATTTATGGAAGTGTTCCTAAATTAAAAGTTGGCCAAGTGAATAATGTATTTGAAAATTGTGGTTTTTCATAAACATTATTATGGACTAAATTAAATTAATTCAAGTGTTGAATTAATTAAACACTAGTGGACCTAGTAGAGTCCAAATAATTAAATTAATTCAAGTGTTGAATTAATTAAATAACATTGGGCCTTGTAGAGCCCAATTGAAAATAATTATTTAACTAGTGGGACTTGGGTAAATTCAAGTAATGTTTAATTAGTCTCAAATATGTTTGAGATAATTAAATTTAGTCCATGGTTTTTATTTTGATAAAAAACCATATAATATGCATGCATGGGAGGTGAAAGGTTGGGAGACTACTTTTGAGTTTTCAAGGCATGACATGCAACTTTTTGGAACACCTTTTCCCACAACCAAAAAAAAAGGTCTCTCCTTCTCTCCTAGCATGAATAGTGCCGAAAATACTATTCACCTTTCTCTCAATTTTTCTCTCATTCTTGTTCTTCAATTGTTGGAGAATAACACTATCTTCTCTTTGAAAAATCCTCATATTTTTCTAGTGCAAAATGTGAGGGGTTCTAGCTAGTTAGTGGTGGGCTTAATTTGAAGGAAAGATTCAAGGTAGGAGGAAGCTTGTAGATTTCTTCATGCCATTCAAGATCTTTGTTGTTTAACAACAAAGTTGGAGCCATACATCAATCCTTGTGATTGATAGGTAAAACTTCTAAACACCCTATGTATGACATTATTTGGTGTTTGTTGTATTTGTTGCACAAGATATCATGGTGGCCGAAATTTTGAACAAAAATCGAAATTTTTAAACTTCCGTTGCGCTTCCGGCCACCGTAACCGATCTCCTTTCAAGTGGTATCCGAGCTATGGTTACGATTTTGTGTAGCAATTACAAGATATTATGTTGAGATCGATTTCTAACCGCATGAGAACAATATTTTGCAACGTTTCAAGGCCGGTTTTGGGGCGGTTTTTGGGCAGCATGTTGCTGCCCATTTCGGGCAGCTTGGGCTGCCCGAGGGGCTGCCCGAAACGGGCAGCTAGGGCAGCCCCTTGGGCTGCCCGAACAGCCCCTACAATTTATTAAAAAAAAAAAAAATTTTTTTGGAATGTTGGCCGGAATCCGGCGACGGCGATGACGACTAGGGTTTCCAAAAGTGTTTTGGATTATCAAAGTGTCATGGGCCTTGAGTTGTTGGGCAATTGGATGGCTAACATGTTTGTGAATTTTAAATAGGCCAAAATGTTTTTGGTGAAAAATTAGTTTTTTGGGCCCTTAAGTTTAAAATTACAAAAGTTGCAAATATTTTTCTCATGAAATAAATAATTTAAGTTGGATTTTAATTATTTATAGTAAATGGTGATTTACAAGAAATTCGGTTATAAATAAATTAATTGGAAAGTAGACAAAGGTGTTTGTATACTTTGTTAATTTAGTTTATAATCGTGGCGGTTAGTGATTGGATCAAGATATATAATATTGGATCAATTAATTATTGTGATAATTAATTGATGGTGTATGATATGTGATATTATGCATGAAGGATGATCAAAAGCCCAAGCCCAATTTGCTAGGTGTATGCTAAGATATTTTGTGTTGAATGATTGTAATAATTATCAAATTTAAAAGTGGGCTTGGTTTATGGACCGTTCCCACCCCATGAGATGTATCCCTATTTGCCATGGATATTTATTTGTAAATATTAGTATAGTGGATGATCAAGATTGGAAGATGGTGGCCATGATGATTATGAAGATCGAAGACATATAAATATTGGAAGCTTATGTAATAGTTGCATTTGCATCCCGTGCATTTCCCTAGGATTGGACCTAGGCCCGTGTTTAGCTCACACGGTCCATTAGTATTGGGGCGATTGATCATCCTTGTTTTGTTTATTGTTTATAATATATGCATGATATGTTATAAATAATGAGTATGTGCGTTATTATTATGATAATAACAAAGTTGCATGAATCCGGCAAACATACGATCAAACATGGCGAGCTTTTAAAATAAAATTAATGATGAGACCTTTCTAAATTAAAAAAACCCTCATTTTGAATAAGATTCAAAATTAATATCAAGCCCGAAAAGGGGAATCATAAATTTGTTTATAATTTCCTTGTCTTCCATCGACAATGGGTGCATGATGAACGCTACCCGTACTCGGGGCTCGGCTCATATTATTGGGGGAGCTTTGGGTGCCGGAAAGCTGTGACATCCATTGACATGGTGATGTGAACTACGTGGAACTCCCATGATTTCGGCTCATATTATTGGGGGAACTCATGGCGACCGTCCATTAAGGTTCAACATCGATGGGTAAGGCTTGACACGTGAAGATGAACGACGTCATATTATTGGGTCCTAATCAAACGTGAGACAAAAGTTTACGTAGAGGGTTGCATTGTGATGCAATTGGAAACTACCTTTTAGGAATTGTGATTGGCTGATATTATTTGGGATCATAATTCGCTAATTGGACCTTACGTACCTACTGAGGAAAGGAGTTTCCCGTTTTCACTAGAGGGTAGTGAAAGATGTCAAAACAGTGGGAGCAAATATTTATGAAGTAAAAGTCCAAACTTCATATCTTACTAAATATTTTAAAATAGTCATCAACATTTATCTGTTTTACTTTTCACTACAAATTGACAAAGTCATCGATTCGCAATCCGATATCCGTAATACTCGACAAACACATATTAACTGGACCTAATTACCTCACTTGGCTAAGAAACCTGAAAATCGTCTTGAATTCGGAAAGGGTAGCATATACACTGACTGAGTCGCCCCCTGTTGAGGCTCCGACTGACTGCACTCCTGAGGAATTGCAGACTTACAAGGAATGGTGTGACCATGACTTGATAGCCAGGTGTTATATGCTGACTTCTATGAATGATGAGCTGCAGAGGCGTTTTGAGGATGCAAAGAGTGCTGCTGACATTCTTTTGCATCTCAAGGAGCTCTTTGGTGAGCTAACACGGCCTCTTAGGCATGCTACCGTCAAGGAGCTGATCACTATGCGCTCCGAGGATGGCCTGAAGTTGATTGGGCTCGTGGATAAGCTCGTTGGCATGTATATGATCTTGCCTTCGGAGTTGACCACCGACGTGTTGCTTTTATCACTGCCTAGCTCATTTGATCCTTTTGTGGTGAACTTCAACATGAACAAGATGGAGCCGACCCTTGAGGAGTTGGTGAATATGCTTGTTACGTTTGAATCAACCATCAAGAAAGAGAAGTTGGTTCTTTATGTGGGTTCTTCATCTGGTACGAAGATTGATCCACATGGGAAGGGAAAGAAGAGTTCTTTCCAACGTCCCAAGAAGAACGTGCCCTTGATGAGGCAATCTCCGAATCCCGTTGTGGCAGCCACACCAGTTAAGGCTGACAAGACTAGTGATGTTTGTCATCACTGCAAGAAGCTTGGACATTGGAGGCGAAATTGCAAGGAATATCTGGCCCAGAAAAGTTCTGGAAATGGTATGTTCTAAATTGAAGTAAACATTTCAATTAACTCTACTTCATGGGTATTGGATACCGGATGTGGATCACATCTCTGTAATGTGTTACAGGTGATGGAAAGAAGTAGAAAGTTTAAGGAAGGTGTGACCTTCTAGAGGATGGGCAATGGAGCAAGAGTTGCTGCCAAGACCTTAAGAAATGTTTACTTATTGTTGAACAATGATTTTAAGTTAATTTTAAGAGATGTTTTGTTTTTTGGTGAAAAACATTGTTTCCATTTCTATTGTGATAAAAATGGATATTCTTGTTTATTTAGCAAAGGTGTTTGCAACATTTACAAGAATGAATGTTTAATTGATACTTGAGAACTTGAAAACGATCTCTATAACTTAAAATTGAAAGATATTCCTTTAAATGTCCATTCAAAAGGCAAACACCATATGAGATATGGATGGGTAAGCCTCCCAAATATTCTTATCTTAGAATATGGGGGTGTCCTGCTTATGAAACAGGTAGTGGGAGATAAATTGGATAGTCGATCCATTTTATGCTACTTTGTGGGATATCCAATGAATTCGGTTGGATACTACTTCTATCATCCCCAAGAAACAAAAGTGTTTGTTTCTAAGAATGCGACCTTTTTGGAAAAGGAATTTCTATTGGATAGAAAAAGGGAGATGATAGAACTCGAAGAGGTTCGAGAGACACCCACAATTGAAGAACCCACACCCGAAGAGCCAAGTGAGGAGGTACAAGCTCCTAGAAGATCCGAGAAAGTCTCGAGACCACCTATGAGGAATGGTCAGCTTCTTGAAGAGGGCCATGATGAGCCTAACCATGGATGTGATCCAAGGACCTTCAAGGAAGCGTTATCTGATGCCGATTCATCCAAATGGCTTGAAGCTATGGAATCTGAGTTGAATTCCATGCATTCGAACCAAGTGTGGGATCTTATAGATCCACCTGAGGGAACGGTTCCCATAGGGACTTGGGGCGGATGGGAAGGTATTGACCTTCAAGGCGCGATTGGTGGCAAAAGGATATACTCAAAGACAAGGAGTTGACTTTGAGGAAACCTTTTCACCAGTTGCAATGTTCAAGTCTATAAGGATATTGCTAGCCATAACTGCATAGTATGACTATGAGATATGGCAGATGGATGTCAAGACAGACTTTCTTAATGGGGATATTAAGAAAGTGATTTACATGTCTCAACCTGAAGGGTTTACATCTGTCGGAAGTGAGCATATGGTATGCAAACTTCAGAGATCTATTTATGGTCTAAAGCAGGCATCTAGGAGTTGGAACCTTAGATTCGCTGGTACAATCAAAGAGTTTGATTTACTAAGAATCCTGAGGAACCCTGTGTGTATAAGAATGTCAGTGGGAGTGTTGTGACATTCCTGGTGCTTTATGTTGATGACATTCTACTCATTGGGAATGATGTAGGAATGTTGCAATCAACTAAGATATGGTTAGCAAGTAAGTTCTCGATGCAGGACTTGGGTGAAGCATCTTTTGTATTAGGAATACAGATCTATAGAGATAGATCAAAAATATTGCTTGGTCTCACCCAGTCCACATACATTGATACCATCGTGAAGCGGTTCTCGATGAATGAGTCCAAGAGAGGACATCTACCAATGTGTCATGGCGTGTCCCTATCCAAGTCTATGTCTCCCAAGACTGATGCAGAGATAGCGGCGATGACCAGCATTCCTTATGCATCTGCGATTGGTAGCATCATGTATGGGATGATATCTACACGTCCTGACGTGGCCTTTGCACTAAGTGTAGTGAGTAGATATCAATCGAACCCCGGTCTTCCACATTGGAAAGCTGTGAAAGACATCTTCAAGTAGTTGAGAAGGACCAATAAATTGTTCTTGGTCTATGGGGTGGAGAACTGAAATAGGAAGGCTATACCGACTCTAGCTTCCAAAGCGATATCGATGACTCGAAGTCAACCTCTGGATTTGTATTAATGCTCAATGGTGCTGCTGTCTCTTGGAAGAGTTCCAAGCAAGACAATATTGCGGATTCCAGCACAGAGGACGAATACATTGCTGCATCAGATGCAGCAAGGGAGGCTGTTTGGATAAGGAATTTTGTCCCAGAGTTGGACGTCATTCCTAATTGAGTTGCTCCTATCTCAGTGTTGTGTGACAACACGGGAGCTTTAGCTCAAGCAAAGGAGCCAAGGTCTCATCAGAAGTCCAAACATGTATTGAGAAAGTACCACATCCTCGGAGAGATTGTGGAAAGTAGAGAAGTGTCTTTTGACATAGTCGGCTCCGCAGATAATGTTGTTGATCCACTAGCTAAGCCTTTACCTGGACCTTTATTCGACAAGCATCGCGAATCAATGGGTTTAAAGCATATGGGTAGTTGGCTCTAGTGCAAGTGGGAGATTGTTAGAGTAGGTGCCCGTCGAGCCAAGTGTTGGCCGAGTGTTCACAATGAAACTCTATGTATGAGCAGTCTTTATTTTAATAATATTTGAAATTATTGTTTTGGCAAATCTTTATCTGTATACCCATGCTAGTTGCATAGATAAAGCCCTTGAATATACAAATAGTAGAAAGAATATGAGATGCTCATATGAAGAGTATCATGAAACTCATATTTGTAATACTGTATATTCTAAACGGTTCCTAGTCGATTCAGCCGCCACTAAGAAGGATATAGGCCGCTCGAGTTAGAGACTAGTATCTGCGATGTGAGTACCATGTTTCATTGGTAGGGGACATTGTGATGTCCGAGCATGCAGATAGGTGCTCCTGGTAGAGTGCACTGAACAACCCTCCATTAAAGGACTTTCCAAGTGGTTCTCACTTATCGAGTGGAAAAGTCCTAGTTTATGGTTGTACACCATTAGTCCTTATGACCCGGGACAACATTGAGACTCTATGTGCTAGCATTTCACTTTGACTTGTTTACCGACTCTTATGGGGTCATCAGGTGGCAAGGTTGGGTGTCATGTCGAAACATACAGGAGTCGATGCATTGTAGTCGGGGATTCACCGCTTACCTTCGGGTATGGATATCCTATGTGTTATCATGTGTATGTAGGTTGAAATCTCTGGCCAGAGTATGGTGGTAATTATGAGGGGTTTCATAGATTACACCAACGATGCAACTACGACATGACACATAGTATCGATTCATTGACAACTCTCGATAAACCAATGGTTTTCGAATCGATCGGGATATATGAGTTGAAGGGACCGTACTGTACGCTAACCATAATTGAATGGTTCTTGCAGGCACTATCATTTGATACCTAGGGAATCATGTAAGCGATGCTGCTAGGCGTTTAACATGATTGGTTGGGTACTATCAGACTTGAGTTCTGACGTTCTTATTATCAAGGAATTGATAAGTAAGAATGGAGCAATTGGGGTATGCTCGAATAAGGACATGTTTAGTCCGAATCACATGGAGATGTGAACCCACGGCTAGTCGTATCAATGAACCATTGAGGGCCACACAAGTACTAGCTTTCTAGATCCCGTTGAGAAGTAAAATAGTTCAATGTGTTGAACGGCTTATAAAAGAGTTTATAAGCATAAGGAAAATTAGAAGTTTGACTTCTATAAAGGAGAAATTAGTTCAATGTGTTGAACGGCTTATAAATGAGTTTATAAGCGTAAAGAAAAATAGAAGTATGACTTCTATGAGAGAAATGTAAATTTTAATTTATGGAAGTGTTCCTAAATTAAAAGTTGGCCAAGTGAATAATGTATTTGAAAATTGTGATTTTCATAAACATTATTATGGACTAAATTAAATTAATTCAAGTGTTGAATTAATTAAACACTAGTGGACCTACTAGAGTCCAAATAATTAAATTAATTCAAGTGTTGAATTAATTAAATAACATTGGGCCTTGTAGAGCCCAATTGAAAATAATTATTTAACTAGTGGGACTTGGGTAAATTCAAGTAATGTTTAATTAGTCTCAAATATGTTTGAGATAATTAAATTTAGTCCATGGTTTTTATTTTGAAAAAAAACCATATAATATGCATGCATGGGAGGTGAAAGGTTGGGAGACTACTTTTTGAGTTTTCAAGGCATGACATGCAACTTTTTGGAACACCTTTTCCCACAACAAAAAAAAAAAAGTCTCTCCTTCTCTCCTAGCATGAATAGTGCCGAAAATACTATTCACCTTTCTCTCAATTTTTCTCTCATTCTTGTTCTTCAATTGTTGGAGAATAACACTATCTTCTCTTTGAAAAATCCTCATATTTTTCTAGTGCAAAATGTGAGGGGTTCTAGCTAGTTAGTGGTGGGCTTAATTTGAAGGAAAGATTCAAGGTAGGAGGAAGCTTGTAGATTTCTTCATGCCATTCAAGAGCTTTGTTGTTTAACAACAAAGTTGGAGCCATACATCAATCCTTGTGATTGATAGGTAAAACTTCTAAACACCCTATGTATGACATTATTTGGTGTTTGTTGTATTTGTTGCACAAGATATCATGGTGGCCTCAATTTTTGAACAAAAATCGAAATTTTTAAACTTCCGTTGCGCTTCCGGCCACCGTAACCGATCCCCTTTCACTAAATCTTCTAAAATTTGGTTATGGCATAAGAGATTGAACAACTTAAACTTTAAATCTATTGCCTATCTGAGTAACAACAATCTTGTAACTGGCTTTCCCAAAATAGATTTTTCAAAAGATAAAATTTGATCAGCATGTCAGTTTGGTAAACAAGTAAGATCCTCGTTTAAAAACAGATGTTGTAAATCATCTTCCTGATGCTTAGAACTGCTGCATATGGATCTTTTTGGTCCAATACCAGTCATGAGTTTAGGGGGAATGAAATACACTCTGGTGATTGCAGATGATTTTTCAAGATTTACTTGGGTCATATTTCTCAAATCTAAAGACCAAACTGCTACACAACTGATCAAGCTTTTCAAAAGATTATCAAATGAAAAATCAGTTGGAATTGATCGAATCAGGTTTGATCGAGGAACTGAATTTATCAATCAAACTCTTTCAATTTTTTTTAGAAAATACTGGAATTAAGCATGAGCTCTCAGCAGCAAGAACTCCTCAGCAAAATGGTGTAGCCGAGAGAAGAAACCGGACCCTAAAAGAAGCTGCTAGAACAATGCTTGCTGACTCTGGTATTTCTCAAAGGTTTTGGGCAGAATCAGTAAACACTGCATGTTACACTCAGAACAGATCAATGATTAATAAGAATCATTTTAAAACACCATATGAAATCTGCATGGACGAAAAAGTGTCGTTTCTTACTTTAAAATATTCGGATGCAGATTTTTTATTCTTGACAATGGAAAAAATCATTTAAAACCCTTAGATGCTAAATCTGTAGAGGGAATATTTATGGGATACTCTTCAGTTAGCAAAGCTTATAGAGTTTTTAAAAAGAGCACATTAAATTTTGAAGAGTCTATACATGTTATTTTTTATGAAACTGTACTAACTGATAAGCCAACTAATCCAGTGGAGCTAGTTGATCGATTTACAGATATCAGTTTGGAGGATGATCTTGAAGAAGAAAATCATATCAATCGAAACATCCTTCAAACACCTGAACCTGAAATTGTGGATCAATCAGTTGAACCAGAAGTCCTTCCTAAAAGTCAGTTGGTAGAGCAAACAAATGATATTCAATTACCAACTGAAACAGCTCCATTTGAAACTGAAACTGAAACAGTTCAGTTGCCTTCCACAACTGAAAGTGTTCAGTTGCCAACAAAAAGAATTGCTGATACAATAAATGCTGAACTCAGATGGAAAAAATCTCACCCACCAGATTTGGTAATAGGTAAAACATCTGACCCAGTAAGGACAAGGAATCAAATGCTTAATTTGTTCATTCATTATGCTTTTGTATCGCAATTTGATCTAAAGAAAACTGATGAAGCTCTTGATGATCCTAATTTGATAAATGCAATGCAAGAAGAGCTAAATCAGTTTACCCATAACAAAGTCTGGGATTTAGTTCCAACACCAGTTTGCAAAACTATTATTGGTACGAAGTGGGTATTCAGGAATAAACTGAATGAAGATGGTTCAGTTGCACGCAACAAGGCAAGACTTGTAGTACAAGGGTATAGGCAGAAAGAAGGAATTGACTATGATGAAACATATGCACCCGTTGCCAGACTGGAAGCAATCAGAATATTACTCGCATATGCATCTTTCAAGAACGTTAAAGTCTATGAAATGGATGTGAAGAGTGTCTTTCTGAATGGCCAGTTTCAAGAAGAAGTCTACGTTGAACAACCTCCAGGTTTGATCAATCACTCATTTCTTGATCATGTTTATCATTTGAACAAACCATTGTATGGTCTTAAACAAGCTCCAAGAGCTTGGTATGAAACTCTTTCAAAATTCTTAACTGATCACGACTTTACTATGGGACCAGTTGACAAGACATTGTTCAAATTTTCCAAAGATGATCATATTTTACTTGAGCAAATTTATGTTGATGATATTATTTTTGGGTCAACTAAGCCCAAATTATGCAGTAAGTTTGCTAAGTTGATGCAAGAAAAATTCGAGATGAGTATGATGGGTGAACTGACATTTTTTCTCGGTCTGCAAGTAAAGCAACTGGAAACTGGTACTTTCATCAGTCAAACCAAATACACTAAGGAATTGCTCAAGAAATTTGGTATGGAAACATGCTCGGCTGCAAGAATACCCATGAGTTCATCAGTCAAACTAGACAATGATCAATGGGGAATATCAGTTGAGGCGATACTATACAGAGGTTTAATAGATTCATTATTGTACCTAACTGCTAGTCGTCCTGATATTGTATTTGTTGTTTGCATGTGTGCTCGATTTCAAGCAAATCCTAAGCAATCTCATTTTATAGCCGTTAAAAGAATTTTAAAATATCTTAAGGGCACACAAAATGTGGGATTATGGTACTCTAAAGACTCCTCTTCCAATTTAGTTGGATATTCAGATGCAGATTATGCAGGATGTAAGCTAGATTGTAAAAGCACCATTGGATCATGTAAATTTCTTGGAGACAGACTGATCTCTTGGTTCAGTAAGAAGCAAACATCCATAGCCACTTCCACAACTGAAGCACAAGACCTTGCTGCTGGAAGCTGCTGTGCTCAACTGCTATGTGTTCAGCAACAACTGAAAGATTATGGAGTTGACGCTAAAGAATCTCCCATATTCGGTGATAATACGAGCATAATTGCGATTACATAGAATCCCGTTCTTCACTCAAGGACCAAACACATTGATATCAGGCATCACTTCATCAGAGATCATGTTTTAAAGAAAGCTATCAGACTGGAATATGTGTCAACTGAACAACAAGCTGCTGATATCTTCACCAAACCATTGTCAGAGACTATGTTTTCTCACTTTCGCAATATACTTGGTTTAATTGATTTATCTTAATCAGTTTTATTGTTGTTTTGCCAACTGCATTTTTATCAGCTCGTCATTTATCGGTTTGAGCTTATCAACTGATGGTAGTTGAACATTTATCAGTTACAATATTCAGTTCATTAACCGTTTCTCAACTGATGTCAGTTAGTCTCTTATCTTTTGTTGTATTCAGTTTTTTATATATTTATCAACTGATATTAGTTTGTTTGCAGAAAGTAAAGAGACAACAATAAAATAGATAAACATTTCATTTATTATAAACTATTCATACAAGTTTAACTTCCTTTTTAACAGCAGACCTCCACGAGGTCAACCAACCAGATATGGCCACCATGGAAGTCTTCAAAAGCCCTCTGAAATCGTTATGCATTTCAGAGTCCATTTATCCTTCTTCAGCATTAGTAGGTAGACACCTTCATCAGTGAAGATATCCACCTCATCAGCAACGCACAGGCGCCGGCGATATTTCTTCAGTAGTGCCACCTGTTCAGAGGTGGCACCTGCTACTCCCTACAGACCGAGCTGGAGATCTTGGAGTTTTTGCCATAAGCGGAGAACATTGTGGAAGACTTCATCTTCCATAGTAATCTTTCTTGTTTCATAAGCTGATTCATTGTTGCGACTCTGATTGTTGCACTCCCAAGAGCAGGTTGTCCACAAGTAGTATAATTCGGTGAGTCCGATATCGTATCCACAGTGAAGCTAAGGTAATTTCAAGTCCACTACAATGTCTTTTTGTTTTGTTTTAGTTTTTGTTTCTTTTTATTTTAATTGTTTAAATCTTTAATGGGTAAATTTTAATTGTTCAGATTTTAATTTAAGTAGTTGAGATTAAAGGATCCACTCTTGGTATTTTAATAAAGTTAACATTAACGAACAATATTGAAATCCACTTAATAAAATGGTTCAAATATATTAAACAATCATATTTATATTATGTTATATATTATTATCTTATAAGTATATAATATATACTAAAACTTATAAACGTTGTCAAGTATTTATTGTGCTATATATATTTGTAAACACTAAATCAAAGTTCCCACTTTAATTGGTTAGTAAAACCAAACTAAAATTTAAATGGTACCAATAAATTAATATTATGATATATTTATATATAGTAAATCAAGGTTCCCACTTTAAATGGTTGGTAAAACCAAACTAACATTTAAATGGTACCAAGAAATTAATATTATAATATATTCATATAAAATAAATCATGGCATCCACTTTAAATGGTTGGTAATACCAAACTAACATTTAAATGGTTCCAAGAATTTAGTGTAACATATAGCAACAATAAATCAAAACTTCCACTTATAAGTAGGGTATAAAAATACTTACAGAAATAAATATAACATAAACAATAAATAATGATTAAATAATATAAAACTTAGATTCTTACCTTTTAGTAACCTTATTATCATGCCAAGAGTTTCACTTTTTCATCTCAACTTTAGGAAGTTAGCTATTCATTATTCAAAGTGTAAAACTTTGAATATGAAATTATCATGCTAATTATATTTAAATGAAGAAATAAAGGAAAAATATAGAGAGAAATATCATGAACTCAAAGGTTTGTTCATAGAATGAGGGATATCTCAATACATTACAATGCACCCATATTTATAGCCAAATTTGGGGAGACAAAAACAAATAAAATATTATTTTTTTACACATAAGTCTTCATTGGTGTTCCAAGATATTATATTATATTACACATCACTTTTGAAAATCTTCTTCTTCGAATTTGATTCTTCACATAAAAAGAAACATGTGGATAATTGAGTTGTCTAGTTGTGGTATTTTTTTCAAACCATTTGACCAAGTAATTTGAGAGATATGGTCAAAATACTAGAGCATGGTAAAACTGCCACTCCTTTGATAACTTTATTTGTTGCTTAATTTGATCCCAATTGTGAGAGGATTTTTATCTCATGCTTGTCATCAATATTGTAGATATTATCATCAACTTTCTATAGGTCCAAGACTCATCTTAATCACATTTGCAACGCCAAGGTTATTCTTCTTTTATCGAACCTGTAAAAATACTAAAAACTTATAATTACACAACAACTTATATTTTATACAATTTATTATAAATCATATAATATTTAAACATTTAATAAAACAAAAACTATTTATTTATATTATAAAACATTTAATTAATGTACAATTTTTATGTTTATCACACCTCCCAACCAGCTTATTGCTAGTCCCTAGCAATTTAAGCGTAAATAGCAATACGAAACATATTGATTAATTTAAATAGAAATAAAATCAGAACTATCTAAGTGTTTAAATTAAATTTGAAAACTGTCAAAGTTATATCAAGATCATCATAATTATAATTTATGAAATAATTTGAGATGATCAATTCAAAGCTTATTTCAGGTAGTTAAATGTACACGGCCTTCAGAAATTCCTAGTAAGAGTCTCAACTCTATATCCTCACAGGTTAATAAATGTTTCAATTTATGGCAAAGATTTATCTCATGGAGTTGGAATACAGATAAATGCTCAGAAAAATGGTTTACAGAATGCAGACAAACAGACGAGCCAAACTAATCAAAAGATAGAAAATCCATTGATTCAAAATCTAGTTGTTCTTATTATATATTTTTTTCTTGATATATTTTTTTCTCTTTTTTTCATAACATCATGGAATCAGACTAAGTTTATGCTTCTTGACCACATATTTATTTAATTTGTACAATAAATTTCTCTCTTTCTTCTTCTTTTTTATTTATTTTTTCTTATGAGAGATATATGGGTCGTAGCATATAACTTAAAAATTACATAGATCTTCAATATCTTTCTTTTTGTATTTTTCTCCTCTCTTTTTTTTTTCCAGGAAATATCATTTTTTTTTTTCAAAATAAGAACTCAAGATCTAAACAATAGATAGTCTCTCTCATGATCAATAAAGGCTCGAAAGCTGTTTTCTCAGTCCTCTCCACTCACTCACAAAATATGTGTGAGTTTAAAATTTTAGGCACTCTTATAAGGTATATCTTGGGCCATATACTTTAATACCTGATTTTATCACAATGGTTAATCACTCAAAAAGATTTCATAAATCATATTTTTATATTGATCAGAATATTAAAATTGCCTTTTTTTCAAATAAAAATTAAACATCCTTAGATAGATTAATACATTTTCTAATTTAAACATTTCAAATATGTAATGTATGATATTTTTGAAAAAATCACAAAGATACAAGCAATAAACATGATTTTATTATAAAATAATATATATATTTTTTAAATTTTTTTTTAAATTTTTTTTTTATAAGTTTGTTTTCCCCTAAATCAGAATATGACATTTTACCTAATGTCAAAATAACTATTAATAAAGAGTACATAATGAAAGAGATATCACCTGGAATTTTATTGAAGATAACAAACTGAAACAAACGCAAACCAATCCACGACTTTTGAATCAATTATCCAACTTTCTTTTCTTACTACTTGATTGCGACCAATTGATCTTTGTTATCATCGGATCAGGCTTATGAACAAAAGCTTCGAAATTATCAATTAATTGGTCGGCAGTCGAAGCACAGATGAGCATCCGTCGTGAATTTTAATTTTCCTCTGGTTTTACGTCCAGAAACGGCTTCAACGCCTTATGAGTCGAGGATATGCTTCCCATCCAATTTTCTTATAAATTGGCAAACATGGTCTTTTTAGTCGGATTCCCAAGAATATGACACTCATCTTGGAATTGTTTCCATAAACGGAGAAGTTCAATATGCACATGTCCACTAGAATGCGACTCAAGAGTCAATAAGTTGTTATCTAAAGACTCCTTACTCAGCCCATTCTTAATGAAACCAATTTTATCTTCTCTGTTATTGGAAACACATCCCAAAGATCTGCATCGTTTGTCACAAGTCCATCTTGCACACTTATGACAAACCCCTAAACTTTGGCCCTTCGTTTTTTCTCATAAGTGCTTTTTCCTAATCCAGGCAAATACCGAATGAGCAATGATTGTGGAACTTTTCCTCCTAATCGGACCTTAGCTTCTATTAGAAGAAGAATATCTTCTGGAATTCTTTTTTGCATTAGCAATCTCAATCTTTCACACCTTCCTGTATAAATATTTCTTAGAACATTTTCAGAAACAGAGGGAAAATATTTACAAATTTTTGAGAGAATTTCATCCATTTTGAAAAGAAACGAAATGATTTTTTTTTTTATTTTTGTATCAGCAATTGTGGGAAACTGATTTAACCGACTATGAGAGTCACGGAGTACCGTTATCCGCTATTTAACCGGGAAATAAAAAGATTAAAGAAACCTGAAATAAAAACAAACAAAATTAAATGCAACATAAAAATTGAAGGATCAGAAAGGGAAATAAACTCTTCTTGAAAGATTTCATTTTCAAAAAATGGTTTAAGCCTTTGTCCATTCACTTCAAAAATATCACCATTTTTAGGATTTTCAATATCCACAGCTCCATAAGGATATACATGCTTTACAACATATGGGCATGTCCATCTTGATCGTAATTTTCCTGGGAATATGTGAAGTCGAGAATTATAAAGCAAAACTTTTTTACCAATCTCAAAAAATTTTCTAAGAATTGTTTTATCATGAAATGACTTGATTTTTGCTTTATAAATCCTTGAATTCTTATACGCGTCATTTCTGAGTTCATCAAGTTCATTAAGTTGCAATTTACGCAATTTGTTGGCATCATCCATGCTTGAATTTAAAGTTTTGATCGCCCAATAAGCTTTATGTTCCAATTCCACAGGCAAATGACAATGTTTTCCATAAACCAACCTATAGGGAGACTTATTCAATGATGTTTTAAAAGCTGTTCGATATGCCCAAAGTGCATCACTAAGTCGCAGAGACCAATCTTTTCTATTTGAGTAAACAGTTTTTTCCAAAATTTTCTTTATCTCCATATTAGTTAATTCAACTTGTCCATTTGTTTGAGGATGATAAGAAGTAGTTACTTTATGAGTAATATCATATTTTTTCATTAATGAAGCAAATGGTTTATTAACAAAGTGAGTTCCCCCATCACTTATCATGGCTCGAGGAATTCCAAATCTACTAAAAATATTTTCTTTTAAAAATTTGATGAAGATTTTATGATCATTTTTTCGACATGGAATTGCCTCTATCCATTTGGAAACATAATCAAATGCAACTAAAATATACAAGTATCCAAACGACGGTGGAAAATGTCCCATAAAATCAATTCCCCAACAGTCAAAGATTTCAATTTCAATGATAGGATTCAAAGGCATCATTTTTCTTTTTGAAATCGCACCCAATTTTTGACAATTTTCACAGATCTTGCAGATTTCGTGGGTGTCTTTAAACAAAGTGGGCCAATAAAATCCACACTGCAAGATTTTTGCAGCCGTTTTCTTTGAATAAAAATGTCATCCGCATGCTTCTGAATGACAAAATTTAATGACACTACTTACCTCATTGTCGGGTATGCAACGTCGAAAAATTTGTTCTGGACAATACTTGAACAGATACGGATCATCCCAATAAAAGTTTTTTACCGCATTCAAAAAATTTCTTTTGTCTTGGGAACTCTACTGCGGTGGTATTTTTCCTGTCACAAGAAAATTTACTATGTTAGCAAACCAAGGTGTAGTAGTAACTGAAAATAGATGTTCATCAGGAAAATTATCGTTAATTGGTGTCATTTCACAAGATGATCCTGTTACTAGTCTCGATAAATGATCGGCTACGACATTCTCGGTTCCTTTTTTATCTTTGATCACAATGTCAAATTCTTGGAGCAACAAAATCCATCGTATCAGTTGTGGCTTTGCATCCTGTTTGGTCAACAAATATCTAATAACAGAATGATCAGTAAACACAATAGTCGTTGATCCAATCAAATAAGAACGAAATTTATCTAATGCAAATATTACAGCAAGTAGTTCTTTTTCAGTTGTGGAGTAATTCATTTGAGCATTGTTTAAAGTTCTACTTGAATAATATATCACATAAGGCTTACCGTTTCTTCTTTGACCCAGTACTGCACCGACTGCATAATCACTCGCATCGCACATGATTTCAAATGGTAAAGACCAATCAGGAGGTTGCATGATGGGAGCTGATGTTAAATGTCGAATAATTTTATCAAAAGCATTTTGACATTCTTGAGTCCACTCAAATGCAATGTCTTTTGTTAAGAGGTTACAAATGGGTTTAGAGATTAAACTAAAGTCCTTTATAAATCTCCTATAAAATCCAGCATGTCCCAAAAATGAGCGAATTTCTTTAATGGTTTTTGGATGGGGTAAATTGGCAATGACATCAACTTTTGCTTTATCAACTTCAATTCCATGAGATGACACGACATGTCCCAAAACAATTCCAGAAGTAATCATGTAATGACATTTTTCTCAATTTAAAATAAGACCTTTTTCCTCGCATCTTTTTAAAACTTTTTCCAAATTTTCAAGACAATTATCAAATGTATTCCTAAAGACAGTTAAATCATCAATGCAAATTTCCAAACAATTTTCAACCATGTCGCAAAAAATGCTTAGCATACATCTTTGAAATGTTGCTGGGGCATTGCATAATCCAAATGACATCCTTCTAAATGCAAATGTTCCAAAAAGACATGTGAATGTAGTTTTATCTTGATCTTCGAGTGCAATGGGAATTTGATAATAACCTGAATATCCATCAAGAAAACAGTAGTATGGATGACCTGCTACTCTTTCTAAAATTTGATCCAAAAATGGTAATGGAAAATGATCTTTTGTAGTGGCGTCATTTAATTTTCTATAATCAATACACATCTGCCAACTAGATGGGACTCGACTTGTTAACAATTCACCTTTTTCATTTTTTATCACTGTGATGCCAGATTTTTTGGAACTACTTGTGTTGGACTTACCCACTTACTATCAGAAATAGGGTATATAATCCCAACATCGAGTAGTTTGAGAACTTCAGTTTTCACAACATCTTTCATGTGTGGATTTAATCTCCTTTGTGGTTGTTGAGATGTTTTAGCATTTTCTTCTATAGTGTCCCAATTTTGAGCATTTGCAGCTAATGAATCGAGATAATCAATTGCCTCGTTTGGATCTTTATCTTCAAATGTTCCATTACACATAAATTCAACCATTTGCCTATCTTTAGGTGTTAAACCTTCATAAAATTGAGAAACAACCCTCCAAATTTCAAAACCATGATGTGGACAAAGATTAAGCAATTCTTTGTATCTATCCAAACACTGATAAAAAGTTTCTCCTTGTTTTTGAGTGTAAGTGATGATTTGCCTTTTGAAAGAATTTGTTCTATGAGATGGAAAAAACTTTTTCAAAAATTGTTGTTGCAATTCATCCCAAGTTCAAATGGATCCCGATCTAAGATTTTGTAGCCAAGTTTTAGCTTTATCTTTTAAAGAAAAAGGAAAAAGTATAAGTCGAATGGTGTTCATGCTACAATTTAGATCATTATATGTGTTGCACACTTCTTCAAACTCTCGTAAATGCATGTATGGATTTTCAGAATCTAAGCCATGAAAGTTGAGTAAAAGTTGGATAATACCAAGCTTAAAATTGAAATGAGATGCATCAGGGGGAAAAACTAGACATGAAGGTGCACTAGTACGTGTAGGATTCATGTGATCTCTAAGTGTTCTTCGTCTATCATGATCATGTTGAGATTGAATTTCATCTTCATTTTCTAGAATGGGTTCTTCCGCCATGTTTTGTAAAAATAAAGGGTTATTTCAAATGAGTCGACCACTAAGTGTACGTGACCAAATGCTCATGCAAATGCAAATGGAAAAGAATAAAAACACGCAAAAGCAATAAAAATTCAAATAGAGAAAAATAAAATATAAACAAAATTAAATAGACTTGAAATTAAATTATACTTCCCCGGCAACGGCGCCAAAAACTTGTTGCGACTCTAACTGTTGCACTCCCAAGAGCAGGTTGTCCACAAGTAGTATAATTCGGTGAGTCCGATATCGTATACACAGGGAAGCTAAGGTAATTATAAGTCCACTATAATGTCTTTTTGTTTTGTTTTTGTTTTTGTTTCTTTTTAATTTTAATTGTTTAAATCTTTAATGGGTAAATTTTAGTTGTTGAGATTTTAATTTAAGTAGTTGAGATTAAAGGATCCACTCTTGGTATTTTAATAAGGTTAACATTAACGAACAATATTGAAATCTACTTAATAAAATGGTTCCAATATATTAAACAATCATATTTATATTATGTTACATATTATTATCTTATAAGTATATAATATATACTAAAACTTATAAATGTGGTCAAGTATTTATTGTGCTATATATATTTGTAAACACTAAATCAAAGTTCCCACTTTAATTGGTTGGTAAAACAAAACTAACATTTAAATGGTACCAATAAATTAATATTATGATATATTTATATATAGTAAATCAAGGTTCCCACTTTAAATGGTTAGTAAAACCAAACTAACATTTAAATGGTACCAATAAATTAATATTATAATATATTCATATATAATAAATCAAGGCATCCACTTTAAATGGTTGGTAATACCAAACTAACATTTAAATGGTTCCAAGAATTTAGTGTAACATATAGCGACAATAAATCAAAACTCCCACTTATAAGTAGGGTATAAAAATACTTAAAGAAATAAATATTTCATAAACAATAAATAATGATTAAATAATGTAAAACATAGATTCTTACTTTTTAGTAACCTTATTATCATGCCAAGAGTTTCACCTTTTCATCTCAACTTTAGGAAGTTAGCTATTCATTATTCAAAGTGTAAAACTTTGAATATGAAATTATCATGCTAATTATATTTAAATGAAGAAATAAAAGAAAAATATAGAGAGAAATATTATGAACTCAATGGTTTGTTCATAGAATGAGGGATATCTCAATACATTACAAGGCACCCCTATTTATAGCCAAATTTGGGGAGACAACCACAAATAAAATATTATTTTTTTACACATAAGTCTTCATTTGTGTTCCAAGATATTATATTATATTACACATCACTTTTGAAAATATTCTCCGAATTTGCTTCTTCACATAAAAAGAAACATGTGGATAACTGAGTTGTCTAGTTGTGGTATTTTTTTCAAACCATTTGACCAAGTAATTTGAGAGATATGGTCAAAATACTAGAGCATGGTAAAACTGTCACTCCTTTGGTAACTTTATTTGTAGCTTAATTTGAACCCAATTGTGAGAGGATTTTTATCTCATGCTTGTCATCAATATTGTAGATATTATCATCAACTTTCTATAGGTCCGAAAATCATCTTAATCCCATTTGCAACGCCAAGGTTATTCTTCTTTTATCGAACCTGTAAAAATATTAAAAACTTATAATTACACAACAACTTATATTTTATACAATTTATTATAAAACATATAATATTTAAACATTTAATAAAACAAAAACTATATATTTATATTATAAAACATTTAATTAATGTACAATTTTTATGTTTATCATTCATTGAACTCTTCAACCAAGTCGAGAACCTTTGAATTACTTGGACCTGCCATTATATCTCGTGATATATTTTTGCTAATGTATTTAAACTAACTTTGTTGCTTTTATTTATAAGCGCATGTTCAAAGCATCTGAAGAGACGTAATCATTAGCCTCAGCGCTTCATCTTCTGAAGCACAAGATTTATTATTTTTTTGTGTCATTAATAGATTCGTCTTTTTACATGCATTTATTTAGGGGGAATATCGATTTTAGAAAGTGAACTTCGAAGACAAATAGTTAGTGAATTTTCATTTGAAACGATTCAGTTTCACAAATGATCGTTCAGTTGATAATTTATCTAATTTTCTCATGTAAGTTAACTAATTAATCGTATTTTATTCCAAATCAAAAGTTGTGACGGCTTATATTAGCATTAAAAGCTGTCTTTCAATGACTAGTACTTTGAAACGTGGACTCACTGTAACGCCCCAGATTCAACGAATATCCTCACTGTATTGTAACGCCCCAAATTCAACGAATATCCTCACTGTAACAAGACGGGTCTTTCCAGCGTGCTTATGTCCTCACTCACACGCTATAATGGACCGAAAATTCATGTTTGAAAATTTGCGGAAAAATTTTAAATTTTCTCTTTAAAATAATCAAAATTTGCCTCATTCACAAAATCAACTGATAAATCAAGTTTAAATGTTCAAAATAGCAGCGGAAGAAATTATTACTCGCCAAAATAACAAGTTAAAGTATCCAACAACTGATAAAATGTTTGAGCATAAAAAAATGGCAAGTGCTGTAAATGAGGTCCTCAGGTGCCACTACTACCGACCCAAGCTAGCTCACTGGTCCCCTCCCTCGGCCCCGACATCATCAATACCTAAACAATCAAGTCTAGTGAGCATAAAGACTCAGCATGCATATATCGTAAATAACGAGTAAATAATAGAGTAAAATTTGCATGGGATAAAAATATCATGTCATGAGGCATAATGTGAAAATAACTTGTCATGAGCAATTTTAATACGTGCATAACTGAACTGAAAATTATAGTGAAAATGTTTGCTCCTTGGAGCCCTGTAATAAAATAGCATGTCATAAATTTTCTGTTGAGATTATGGTCTACGCAAGTGGCCCCTGCACTGAACTGAACTGACCGGTAACTGGCGACCGTATAATACAATGCTCCCATGACCGGTAACTGGCGACCGGGTGATGTAATGAACGTCTGATCAGACTAATGCAACATTATACTGGGTGGTTCATAACTGAACTGACCGGTAACTGGCGACCGGGTGAAATAATGCTCTCATGATAGTGAGATGGTGTAATGCCCGAGAATTTAATTATTGTAATCTGATATGATTTACTGATTATGAATTGATGTAATTATAGCCGGGCCAGTTCGAGATAAGATTTGAGCAAGTATATGAAATTAGACAATTTGGGCGAAAGTGACTCGCCCGGGCGGACGTTTTTGATCGCCCGAGCGAGAGTGCCTAGGAGAAGAGGGCCGAGAATTACTCGCCCGGGCGGATGTTTTTGACCGCCCGAGCGAGGCTGCTGGAATGGGCGAGGCCGAGAATGACTCGCCCGGGCGGCAACTTTTGTCCGCCCGAGCGAGCGACGTGCAACACAAAGGAATTTGCCACGTTTTGTTCATGCATGGAATATATATATATATGCGTAAAACTCGAAATCTTCTTCATTCTTCAGATAAAATCGAGAGGTTTGGGGAATACTTGCCTTCGTGAGTTTGTAAATCGATTTGTGTGCGAACCGTATATCTGAATTGAAATCCGACTTCGATACTGTGTTCGTATCAACGCAGGCTACGATTGGACGTAAGTTTTATTACGTTTAGACAAGATTTGATTTTATGATATTGTCAGAATTACATATGATTCAGATATGGTGTTTCTGCTACCGTAGATATTGTAGAATCGAAGTCAGATTTAGAGACAGATTGTTTATGGAATTGTTATGAATTGTAGAGTTGATTTGATTGAGATTGCTATCAGAATTATGCTGTTATTCATTTTACAATGTACAGATACTGAAGTTATAGATTGTACCGAAATTTATTAGGAATTCTGGTATTATAATTGTGATGTTAAGACTGACGGGGTTACAAGACTGTATTGTTATGCCGTTGAAACATCAGTTAGTGCAGATTGATCAGATTCAGTATTGGTTTCTGTTATCTTGTGATATTGATGATGTGATCAGATAGTATTTTGTTCAGATATTGATCAGATTATGTATTGAATTGGGTATTGTTCAGAACAGATTGTGATTTGAACTACACATTGATACAGTGTATTGGTTATTGTCATTTCAGATCAGATATGGACAAATTCGACTTCGAGACGTCGTCTTCATCAGATCAGGAAGACAAAGGTATAATTCATGTGATATTCGGGAAGCATAACTCAAATTAGATTAATTTGAGTTTCCCAATAAAATCACATACTAGATTATTGTTTATATTGTTATCTGATTATGCTTTGATTATAGAATCTGTATTCAAGCAGGTAAGATAATTGTGATATTCAGTTATGAATATGATTATGCTTTGTTTACAGATTGTTATTCATTGCAGTTAAGATAGGAAAGTCTTTGACAGGCATTGTCAAATATCTAGACGTTTCGGTGTATCTCAGCATAGGAGTAGGTATTACTCTTATTGCCGCCGTTGATACAGCTCAGACCGAAGTCTAGGAATGAGACGTTCATTACCCCGATTGGAGGGTAGGTAGTGACGTCTTATTCACACCGGGATCCCTAGAGTTCTAGTCGAGTCAAGTCTAGACGGAATTTGATTAGGATTGCATGCTTATATGGATGTGGTTCCTAGATCATGGGACCCATCGTTATTGCTTCCAGTTGTGCTAGCATGTCTTTATGATTTAGATTGGTTATATGCATGTTTAGCTGATTTGAAGTGCATGTTTATTGTGATTAGATTTCATAGCTTATGAAATCTAATGTTGTGATTTTATTCGTGACAGTATGTTTCATGAATTTTTTTATGTATATACATGTTTACCATGTTTTATACTGGGATTTATTCTCACCGGAGTTATCCGGCTGTTGTCTTGTTTTGTATGTGTGCATGACAACAGGTGGGGCTGGATCAGGGTCGAGATGACGATGAGAGAAGACGAGTTAGCGTGGTGATTCCGGACTTACAGTAGATTGGGTTTTATTACTTGAATTTAGTAGTTGAACCTTAGATTAGATTATTGTATGTTAATACTGAAATGTATTTTATACAGATATGTATATTATTAGATGCCATTACCTTCCGCGTTTATATTTTAAAACGAAAAATTTTTAGACCCTGTTTTATCTTAATTGATAATTAAATCCCAAAGATGATTAGCGTCCGGGTCCCCACAACAGGTGGTATCAGAGCCTTAGGTTCTAGAGCTGAATGTTCCTAGAGCTGATAGTTCCTTTAGCTATAGATTCTTTAGCGATAGATCTTCTAGAGATAGAAAAGATTGAGCGGGGTAGATGAATTTTCTTTCTTTCCTTGCATGTGTGTGCTAGCATGAGATTGATTCTAATGTTGATTGACATTGTGTGCTAGCATGAGACTATGTGTTACTTCTTTAAGATACATGTTTACCTGATTATATGATGTGAATGGGTATTATGTATTCTTGAGTATGAATCAGATCGGATTCATGATCAGCAGTAAGATGATCATGATCAGAAAAGATTGGCACAGATTTGTATTATTGGGTTACTAATGTGTGTGGTAATCAGATGTACCTCCCAGAAGGATTGTGGAAACAGGCAGTACTTCGTATGATCCGCCATACATACCAGAACCGCAGATAGATGTGTCAGCGACTCCGATGGAAACTAAGTTGGCAGAATTTCAGTTATTTGAGCCGCCGATTCTGAATGGTACAGAGACGGCTGAAACGTGTCAGCACTGGGTTGAGGACATAGAGATATTGTTTGATCTACTGGATAGTACAGATGACCAAAGAGTTAAATTGGTATTTCACCAATTACAAGAGGTTGCCAGAAGTTGGTGGATTACAATCAAAAGAGTCTTAGCACTACGTGGTACTGTGATCACGTGGGAAGTCTTCAAAACTGAATTCTATCAAAGATTTTTCTCCGCCTCGTACCGAGAAGACAAGAAAGCAGAGTTTGAGAAATTAAATCAAGGTCAATTGAATATTGATGATTATGCTGCTAAATTTTCTACTCTGTTGCATTTTGCCCCTCATATGGCTAGGGATGATGAAGCTGTGGTGAATCAATTCATTAGAGGATTGAATTCGGAGATAGTTGCATTCATGAATTTACAGCGACCTTGTCACTTTGCTGATGTCTTGAGTAAAGCAAAGAGAGCAGAAGAGAGTTTGATTCGACAATTAACGAGGTTGTGTGTGAAGCAACCCCAGACACCACAATTCCCTTCGAGATTCGAACGTGGCAGCACGAGTGGAAAGCAAGATTTGCTGAAAGCTCGGAAGAAACAGTTCAAGAAGTTAGGCAGTGGTTCCTCCAGTTCCAATGGTTCCAGTCCGAGTTATACTGGAGTCTATTGCGCTAGGTGTGGAGGGAGACATCCCACCGAACAATGCCAGGGAGTGACTGGTAGATGCAATATCTGCGGACAGCATGGGCATTTTGCTAGAGTGTGTCCTCAGAAGGGTTCCCACAGATTCTGGGGAGCAGGACCATCGGGTGGCAATGCGTGAAAAACAGACCCAGTAGTTACAACAGGTATCATTTTTTTATGATTATAGTGCATACGTATTGACATATACTAATGCATTCTTTATGAGTATCTGTGAATGACTAGCATGGAGATAGGCTGTATCTGTTGGGTCTGTATTTACTGTAGTATTGATTCCTTGGCTGTTGAGGAATATGTTGATATCAGAAATTTCTGTGACATATTATATACTACAGTTAGATGAAGATGAGACTGGATTAGATTATGATGTACTGGTAATTGTCTGATTTGGATTGCATTATTGACATGTATATGCTAAACAAGTACAGAAATATCGTAGAATGTGTTCCAGAAATAGTAAAAGTACGACCAGATCTAGTTGATAAATGAGGATTTTAGATTCAGAAGTCCTTAGAAAAGTTTAGGATTTAGGACTCGATTATTACAGAAAGGAACAGATGGTATCCTTATGTATTCAGTAGATCCACTGAAATCGAGCCTAAAATTTGATAGTAATATCATAATTGACTGGTGTTTGCTTAGATAAGATGTCAGATGGGTTCTCTATCAGAAAAGAATTGAACGAATTGACAGATTAAAGTATGGGCTAAAGAATCCAGTTGATTGTATATTTCTCTTGAAGACATTTTAGTTCTGGTTCTAGATTGACAGATTATGTGTTCAGGGGTATTTTAAAGAATTATGCTTGTTATATCTATGATTCCGGGATATATCCACAGTATCTGATTGTGTATATTGAATATTTGAAGATTGGGTTAAATATTCCGAGAACTGTGATTATTGTATACAGCAATGGGTCAGGTATGGATCCGAATGCAGTTATTGATACAGGTTTATATTCAGACTATGCGGTATCAGGAATGTCAAAATTAGCAGAATGTCAGATATGTCAGAATTTTTCTTACCTGATTTGGACAGATTATCTTATTCTGATTATCTTTTTCTTGTGTTGCTTTACATCTGTTGAGTATTGTTATGATTCTAAATCAGTATTGGAGACATCTTATATTGTTTGGGAGTATATTCTATTTGCAGATGAGATATAGCAGTGGATCTGGACAGTATGAAGATTGGTCAGCCAGCCCGAAATTATTATGTTATGAGTTTTCTTAAACTCACTAGATCTGTATAGGTTCTTTATATTCAGAATTTGATGTTATTGGGAGTCAGTGTATGATGCAGACTAGTGTAAACAGTTCAGAAATGTAATCAGAATGTTCAGCACTGTATTTTGTTGATCAGATCAGTATAACGGCTATGTAATTTGTGTTTTGTATAAGACCGATTATCGTGTTATATCAGAATGTTTCAGAATTGTTACAGATTTTGGTATTGATAGTCAGAGCCGAATACCAGGTAGGTATTTCTTATTTATTTTATGTTATTAACTGGTTGTTTATACCGGATAGTTCGAAGCTGAAGCCACAGGTAGTGTCAGAAATGCACAGTAAGGGAGTCAGTTTCATTCAGATGGTTCAGAATGTATGATATTCGAACAGATAGTGTTGGTAGAGACAGATGAGAGCAGTTGGGACAGCCATTTATGTTGTAAGATTGGTAAAAAAAATGGTACTGATATGTCTGGATCGCTAACAAAAGAAGCCAGAAAGCTAGGAATCAGAAGATTATTACCGACTTAGTATAACCCTGAATAGAAATGGAAGTACATTTCTAGGACTGATGTAATGATATTACCGCCATTTTCTTCAGATTGGGATATGGTATGATCATGATTGATAGATTGTTCAATCTATATCTAGTAGTTTGTAAAGATGATGTACAAACAGAACTAGATGACAGAGATCCCTGTCAAAGAAATAGTCAGATTGACTAGAATGATGAGTTCAAGTAGAGTATATCAGACTATGATTACGATTAAGTGGGTACTTATGGTAGGTTATATCATAAGTTGTTTCTTTGGCAGATTGTTCACATATTGACAGGTAGTCGGAGTGTCTTGTTCAGATATTGGAAGATAGTGATAGAACTCTAATACTGGATGTTAGCACTAGTTATCTGAAGGAATAGATATAAGAAACCAATGTCAGATGCTGACGATTGGTATTTGGAGCCGAAGATGGAATATGTCCTTAATTGGATTAAACAGATAGAATAGCAACTACAGGTGGTATTGCTTAGTTATGGATTGCAATTGGCGTATACGGGTATTGTATAGCCAGTAATATGGGATTGATTCGGCAAGTGAAATGAGTTGGATGTTAAACTCTGTTCTACAGTTCTTCTGATAGATTTGGGTTGATGATTGGTGAGTTCGAGGACGAACTCAGTTCTAAGAGGGGGAGAAATGTAATGCCCGAGAATTTAATTATTGTAATCTGATATGATTTACTGATTATGAATTGATGTAATTATAGCCGGGCCAGTTCGAGATAAGATTTGAGCAAGTATATGAAATTAGACAATTTGGGCGAAAGTGACTCGCCCGGGCGGACGTTTTTGATCGCCCGAGCGAGAGTGCCTAGGAGAAGAGGGCCGAGAATTACTCGCCCGGGCGGATGTTTTTGACCGCCCGAGCGAGGCTGCTGGAATGGGCGAGGCCGAGAATGACTCGCCCGGGCGGCAACTTTTGTCCGCCCGAGCGAGCGACGTGCAACACAAAGGAATGTGCCACGTTTTGTTCATGCATGGAATATATATATATATGCGTAAAACTCGAAATCTTCTTCATTCTTCAGAGAAAATCGAGAGGTTTGGGGAATACTTGCCTTCGTGAGTTTGTAAATCGATTTGTGTGCGAACCGTATATCTGAATGAAATCCGACTTCGATACTGTGTTCGTATCAACGCAGGCTACGATTGGACGTAAGTTTTATTACGTTTAGACAAGATTTGATTTTATGATATTGTCAGAATTACATATGATTCAGATATGGTGTTTCTGCTACCGTAGATATTGTAGAATCGAAGTCAGATTTAGAAACAGATTGTTTTTGGAATTGTTATGAATTGTAGAGTTGATTTGATTGAGATTGCTATCAGAATTATGCTGTTATTCGTTTTACAATGTACAGATACTGAAGTTATAGACTGTACCGAAATTTATTAGGAATTCTGGTATTATAATTGTGATGTTAAGACTGACGGGGTTACAAGACTGTATTGTTATGCCGTTGAAACATCAGTTAGTGCAGATTGATCAGATTCAGTATTGGTTTCTGTTATCTTGTGATATTGATGATGTGATCAGATAGTATTTTGTTCAGATATTGATCAGATTATGTATTGAATTGGGTATTGTTCAGAACAGATTGTGATTTGAACTACACATTGATACAGTGTATTGGTTATTGTCATTTCAGATCAGATATGGACAAATTCGACTTCGAGACGTCGTCTTCATCAGATCAGGAAGACAAAGGTATAATTCATGTGATATTCGGGAAGCATAACTCAAATTAGATTAATTTGAGTTTCCCAATAAAATCACATACTAGATTATTGTTTATATTGTTATCTGATTATGCTTTGATTATAGAATCTGTATTCAAGCAGGTAAGATAATTGTGATATTCAGTTATGAATATGATTATGCTTTGTTTACAGATTGTTATTCATTGCAGTTAAGATAGGAAAGTCTTTGACAGGCATTGTCAAATATCTAGACGTTTCGGTGTATCTCAGCATAGGAGTAGCTATTACTCTTATTGCCGCCGTTGATACAGCTCAGACCGAAGTCTAGGAATGAGACGTTCATTACCCCGATTGGAGGGTAGGTAGTGACGTCTTAATCACACCGGGATCCCTAGAGTTCTAGTCGAGTCAAGTCTAGACGGGATTTGATTAGGATTGCATGCTTATATGGATGTGGTTCCTAGATCATGGGACCCATCGTTATTGCTTCCAGTTGTGCTAGCATGTCTTTATGATTTAGATTGGTTATATGCATGTTTAGCTGATTTGAAGTGCATGTTTATTGTGATTAGATTTCATAGCTTATGAAATCTAATGTTGTGATTTTATTCGTGACAGTATGTTTCATGAATTTTTTTATGTATATACAAGTTTACCATGTTTTATACTGGGATTTATTCTCACCGGAGTTATCCGGCTGTTGTCTTGTTTTATATGTGTGCATGACAACAGGTGGGGCTGGATCAGGGTCGAGATGATGATGAGAGAAGACGAGTTAGCGTGGTGATTCCGGACTTACAGTAGATTGGGTTTTATTACTTGAATTTAGTAGTTGAACCTTAGATTAGATTATTGTATGTTAATACTGAAATGTATTTTATACAGATATGTATATTATTAGATGCCATTACCTTCCGCGTTTATATTTTAAAACGAAAAATTTTTAGACCCTGTTTTATCTTAATTGATAATTAAATCCCAAAGATGATTAGCGTCCGGGTCCCCACAGATGGCCACAAGCAATATCGTATAAATCTCAAAATGAATGTTTGCACGTAATATAATTAACCAACATAATTAAATATGAACAATTTCGATCTTCTTGAATTAAAATCATGTACTTGCGATATTTAAAAATACCTATATGGCTTGATTGAAGAGTGAAAGAATATATAAACATGCCTTTGTTTGTTTTGACAGAAAACAAACGAAATAACGACGCGGCGCGGCGGATACAGAGTGATCTTCACTTTCTCACTTTTTCTCTCTTAATTCCTTTAAACCAAGCATGCACCATAATTATTATAGTAGCGTAAAAATCGTAAACGTGATGCATGAACATTTAAGAATATCATCATTTGTGCTCAGGGCGCTGTCAGGACCAAAATCTCACCTCGGGTGCAAAATGACCATTTTGCCCCTAGAAACCCAAAAATTATCGTTTCAACCCTGGACCTCTAAAATTGACCCGAAGTGTGAGAACACGGATTTTTCAAAGTAAAGCACCTCAAAAAGCTCGGAAATTAGCTCAAAAAGAAGCCGAGGCAATGCAAAACCTTGAGAATTGAGGTTATGTCGCTCGGAAGAGGAAAACCTTAGCTCACAAGCTAAAACCCTCAGCTCAAGGAAGCTCCAAGATTCTTGGAAAAGAAACCCTCAGCTCAAAAGCTAAAACCCTCAGCTCAAAAGCTAAAACCCTCAGCTCAAGGAACTTCATTCATTCTTGGGGAGAAAACCCCTAGCTCAAGGACTCGATCTTTCAGCTCAAAGCAGCTCAACCAAGCTTGTCCTAACAAGACCAAAAAGGGAGCTAAAAGATGAGCTAAAGGCTTGGACAGATTAAGTATGCAAGAAATAACCTTTGCGTTAACCCATGAAGGAGCTGCGGGAGAAGCTAAGGGTTAGGACATATTGATGATGCAAGAAATGACTCTTTAGAAAATCAAGGTCACATTTAAGGAGTGCATGAGATTTTGAACCACATTCATGACTAATCTTGGAAGTTTGGACTACAATTATGGCCATAATTGGAGGCCAAGATTTCGGCCAAGGGCTATGTGAAGAGCCTTGAGTTGTCCTATAAATAACACATCTAGGTTGAAAGAAAGACACATCAAAAAGCAAGCAAGAAATTTCGGTTCCCCTCTCCCATTCACTCTCAAAGTTTCGGCCACTCCCCTCCATCAAAATCTCCAAGTTTTTGGCCTAGGCTAGCAAGGAGGAAGGAAGGAATTTTCGTATAGTCGATTGCAGAAATCTTACGTCGAAGTGTTGTTTAAGTGAAGACTGCAATTGCTAAAGTCGCGCCAAAGTGCTGTCGATTTTTCAGAAGAAAGCTTCGTTCAAAAATCTACAAGTGAAAGTGGGTTTTTTTGTTATGTACTTCATTTGTATTTTTAAACCTTGATATCAATAACATGACATACATGAGGGTGTGTCCTTATTTTTCGAAAAATCAGCATGTTTTATTCGATCGATTATGTGTTCTCTTCTGTGCTTCGAATTTCTTGATTCCGCTGTGTCAGTATGAAAACTCTGAAATCTGAATATCTGAAAAGTTCTGTCTGTGACTTCCGAATTCTGTTTGCACTGTTACGATTCGAATTTGAAATAAGAAGAAAATTGTGATTCTGTCTGGCCCCCAATGGTGGGTATAATACCATTTCTGTTTGGCCCCCAATGGTGGGTATAAAACCATTTCTGTCTGGCCCCCACCGGTGGGTATAAAACCGAGTTCTGGCCTCACCCCTTAGAGGACTAACATATTGGGGACAATTTGACCATGGAAATGAGATGAGTAACAGTGTTTTATCTGTTCTGATATGTTCTGTTCTGAATTGAGTAATCGGTTTCTGAATTGATCTGAATCATCTGCTGAATTCTGTCATTTATTCGATTTGTCTCTGTCCTGATAAGGTAAGAATATTAGGTTTTGAAAATTTTTTAAAAGAACGTTTTAAGAAAACTAAGTTCTATATGTATCTTTGGAATCGATCGACCCCCACTTGCTGAGTGTTTCCCAAAACACTCACCCTTTACAACTTTCAGATAAAAATGAGGAGCAATTGGATGAGGAAGAGCAAGATGCTTTCTGGGGTTGGTGAACCGCAGATCAAGATCAGAACTCAAGATTTTACTTTTCTTTCGTTTCCGATATTTGAAACTCTGATAAATTTTATTCCATTGTCATTGTAAGACAATATTTTATTTATGAAAAAGACTTGTTTGATTTGATATAAGGCTTTATTGTTTTCAATTTAATTTTTAAACAATGCCGGATGTCACCGACGCTTCGGACACGGGGCGTGACATTTAAGCGATATCAGAGCCGCCAGGTTCATAATCCCGCTGGGATTTTGACAGACAAAATTTGAAGAAGTCAAATTTTGGCAAAAGCCTAGTACATTCTGAAACAAACACTCATTCTTTCCAAAATTCTTTGAGAAATTTAAAATCTATTTCCTTCAATTGTTTTGCAAATTCTTAGTATCGAAAATTCCACGACAACATTGTTTGTGCCTTTCGATCCTTTACTCGATTCTGAAATTTAACCTCAACGGATGCCTTCGTGCTCGTGCTCAATTTGTCCTTTGCAAGCGTCAACATACCATTGAAAACCAAACACGAGAGATTGCAACCCTAAAGAATCAACTCGCTATAGAAAAACAAGAATACAAGAACTCGTAAAGATTAAGAACCTACTTCAAACTGATATACAACGTCTCACCTATTACCTTGATATATCAAAGAGCCAGCTCGCCCTAACACTACGTAACCCATCTCACGTGTTTCGACCCCTAATCCAAAGTTGATAGTAAAGATTGAAACTGGGAAGGATCTTGCTAACCGCTCTCTTTATCAACATTAAGACCTTTCTAGCAAGAAAGAACGTTACATCTCCAAGCTTCATGATGAAATGGATAGAATGCAAGAACAACATAACTCTATGCACCTTGTCATGGAATACATGGAAGAAGAAGAAGAAGAAGAAGAAGAAGCGCCTATGGAAGTAGTGGAAAAAGAACATAGATGATGAAGAGATGATAAGATAGGCTAGACTGTTATTATGGTTAAATGATATGAAAGAAAGAAGTGTAACATTTCTTTGAGAATGCACAAAGATAAGTTGAATTATATTTTTGAGAACATACCTATCAGAGATAATTTGAATTATATTTTTGGGAATAAAAATACTCTGATATAAGTTGACTTATATTTGGGAATTTACTTATCGAAGATAAGCTTCCGACTTAAGATGAATGTTTGATTCAGAGATAATAAATTATTTATAAAAATATGAGATAAGAATTATATAAGTTTTGATATTCAGATATAAAAGTTGATTTTGATCTCAATAATTAACGGTATGGACATTTAAATTTGGGATATTAAGCGATAAATTTTTGGAATATTTAATAAAGGTAAGAAAAAATAACTTAAGTTAAGAAATTAAGGTCATTACTTTAGTTAAATAAAGAGAGTTATGAGATACTGGTGGACATCGAGGGAAATGTAGTATGCATAATAGGTTCTGACTCTTCTTATAGTAAAAAGTAAAATAGGGGATAGATTTGTGGAGAAATATTTCCAACAAATATTGTATGTATTAAGGCATGTTAGGCTCATAGTTTTGATTAAAGACATATTTAGTAAAAGAATAATTGTTTGAGAAATTAGTTTTTTCCGTACAAGGTTGAAAGAAATTTTAACTAGGTTATTGGGACTTAAGTCAATAGGCTGATAAGGAGTTATGTTCTAAGATTCTATATTGGTTTTAAGTTTTGAGATATTAATCGTGATAATTTTAAGATAAAATAAAATAAGTATGGATATGCATATATTCAGTACTGATTTTATTCGGGTTCTAAGGATTGATTGGTTGGACAAGAATCATGCAATGGTAGATTGTCGAGGTAAGAATGCCAAATTCCAATACAAGAATAAATCGTAATTCATGGCAAGGATAAAGAACATAAATATTTCCTTTCTTCATCTCAGACTTAGAAAGCCATGGAGTATAGCTAAGGAGTCTAACTAGCGATAATGAGAGAAGCAAAAGAAGTAATTAAGCTCAAGATATAAAATATTCATGTGGTAGCGAGCTTCAGAAAGGTTACTTTGAATTATCTCAAACTGTGAAGCAGAATTCGAAAGTAACTTAATAGATCGTGCTACACTAAAATCTAAGGAACCCTAGAATATGGCTTCAGTTGAACTCAAGACGCTAAAAGTTCAATTCCAAGATTTGTTAGTAAAAAAAAAAGTTCAGACTAAGTGCCTCTCCGAGCTTCAGTCTTATTAACACAAAAGAATGGTGAAAGCACAAGATAGTGTGTTGATCTACAAAGAACTCAATAAGATCAAGAACAAATGTCATTTTTCAAGAATAGATGACCTTTTCTATCAGTTAAAAGGAGCTAAGATCTTTTCGAAGCTCTATCTAAGGTCAGACTACCACAATTGAAGGCCAAGGCAGAGAATATTTTTAAAACAGCCTTAAAAAGAAAAGGGTATGGGCACTATGAGTTCAGATAATACCTTTCGGCCTGACCAATGCTCCAGCAACATTCATATAACTCATGAACAGAGTGTTCAAGAAAATTCCTCGAGAAGTTTGTGGTAGCATTTATTGATGACATTCTTTCATATTCAACAAGTGAGTAAGACTGCAAGGAAGATCTTCGTATTGCTCTACCGATGCTCAGAGGAAAATAACTAAATACTAAATTTACGAAATGTGAATTTTGATTAAAAAATGTCACATTCTTTGGTCATATAATCTATGAAATGGGCATATCAGTGGATCACCAATAAGGTGGAGGCAATCATAGATTGGCCTTGATCGAATACTGGAATAGAAATTTGAAGCTTTTGGGATTAGTTGGCTATTAGGAAAATGTGTTGAAGGATTTTTATCCGCTCACCAAGTTCACTCAAAAGAACTCTATATTCAATTAGAGTGAAGAATGTGAGAAGAGTTTTTAGATCTTGAAACAGAAACTCGTTTCTACGCTATTATTAGTACTTCCCGAAGAAGGCAAGAATTTCACAAGGATGCATCAAAAGAGGATTGTGATGTGTTCTCATTCAAGAGGGCAAGTAATCGCCTATACATCGATGGAATTAAAATCATGAGAGCAAAATTATCCAACACATGATATTGAATTAGCCACAATTATATTTGAGCCAAAGATCCAGAGAATCAATTTCTTTGGTGTCAAATGTGTGAAATTTATCGATCATCAAAGCCTCAAATATTGTTCACACAAAAGGAATTAAACATGAGGCAAAGACGTTGGATCGAACTATTGAAGATATTTTAGGGCGTGTGCCATGGAACTCGGAGGAATTAAATAAACACCCCCCTTTGATTGAAGTTTCCAATAACAATAATTATCATGGAAATATTGAAATTAGAGAGAAAGCTATCATGGTACTTGAATTGTTGATAAAGTAGCTATTATCAAGGAAAAACGCAAGGCAGCTCATGATCGAAAAAAAAAGAGCTGGGCTGATTTAAAGTGAAAACCGTTGGAGTTTGAAATCAGTGAGAAAGCTTATGTTAAAGTTTCCCTATGAAAGGAGTGATTCAATTCAGCAAATCTAGAAAGATAACTCCAAGATATGTCGACCCTTCGAAATACTGAGAAAAATGGGAAACCTAGCTTATCAGCGGGCTTTACCACCAGGCATGTCAAGGATTGACAACATCTTCCACGTCTCACAGCTAAGGAAGTATGTCTCATATCCAAGTAGCATTCTTGAATTTGAACTGCTACTAATCAAAGGAAATGTGACGAAATAATGAAATATGAAGAAGTCACTATTCGAGGAATGGACACTAAATACCAAGTTCTGAGATGCCGAACAATTCCATATATAAAGATACAATGGTCAAATCATATGGAACGAGAAGCAACTTGGGAATTTGAAGAACGTATGCGCACTCGGAACCCTCAACTCTTTAAATATTTAGCTAACTCAAGTTTTGAGGACGAAACTTCCAATAAGGAGGGTGGGATGGGAGAACCCGGATTTTTCGAAGTAAAGCACCTCAAAAGGCTCGGAAAGTAGCTCAAAAAGAAGCCGAGGCAATGCAAAACCTTGAGAATTGAGGTTATGTCGCTCGGAAGAGGAAACCCTTAGCTCAAGGAAGCTCCAAGATTCTTGGAAAAGAAGCCCTTAGTTCAAAAGCTAAAACCCTCAGCTCAAGGAAGTTCATTCATTCTTGGGGAGAAAACCCCTAGCTCAAGGACTCGATCTTTTAGCTCAAAGCAGCTTAACCAAGCTTGTCCTAACAAGACCAAAAAGGGAGCTAAAAGATGAGGTAAAGGCTTGGACAAATCAAGTATGCAAGAAATAACCTTTGCGTTAACCCATGAAGGAGCTGCGGGAGAAGCTAAGGGTTAGGACATATTGATGATGCAGGAAATGACTCTTTAGAAAATCAAGGTCACATTTAAGGAGTGCATGAGATTTTGAACCACATTCATGACTAATCTTGGAAGTTTGGACTACAATTATGGTCATTCTTGGAGGCCAAGATTTCGGCCAAGGGCTATGTGAAGAGCCTTGAGTTGGCCTATAAATAACACATCTAGGTTGAAAGAAAGACACTTCAAAAAGCAAGCAAGAAATTTCGGTTCCCTCTCCCCTTCACTCTCAAATTTTCGGCCACTCCCCTCCATAAAAATCTCCAAGTTTTCGGCCAAGGCTAGCAAGGAGGAAGGAAGGAATTTTCGTATAGTCGATTGCGGAAATCTTACGTCGAAGTACTGTCTAAGTGAAGACTGCAATTGCTAAAGTCGCGCCAAAGTGCTGTCGAATTTTAAGAAGAAAGCTTCGTTCAAAAATCTACAAGTGTAAGTGGGCTTTTGTTATGTACTTCATTTGTATTTTTAAACCTTGATATCAATAACATGACATACATGAGGGTGTGTCCTCATTTTCGAAAAATCAGAATGTTTTATTCGATCGATTATTCTTGATTCCGCTGCGTCAGTATGAAAACTCTGAAATATGAATATCTGAAAAGTTCTGTATGTGACTTCCGAATTCTTTTTGCACTGTTACGATTCGAACTTTAAATGGACGAGAATTGTGATTCTGTCTGGCCCCCAATGTTGGGTATAAAACCATTTCTGTCTGGCCCCCACCGGTGGGTATAAAACCGAGTTCTGGCCTCACTCCTTAGAGGACTAACATATTAGGGACAATTTGACCATGGAAATGAGATGAGTAACAATGTTCTGTCTGTTCTGATATGTTCTGTTCTGAATTGAGTAATCGGTTTCTGAATTGTTCTGAATCATCTGCTGAATTCTGTCATTTATTCGCTTTGTCTCAGTCCTGATAAGTTGAGAATATTAGGTTTTGAAAATCTGTTAAAAGAACATTTTAAGAAAACTAAGTTCTATATGTATCTTTGGAATCGATCGACCCCCACTTGCTGAGTGTTTCCCAAAACAATCACCCCTTAAAACGTTCAGATAAAAATGAGGAGCAATTGGATGAGGAAGAGCAAGATGCTTTCTAGGGTTGGTGAACCGGAGATCAAGATCAGAACTCAAGATTTTACTTTTCTTTCGTTTTCGCTATTTGAAACTCTGATGTATTTTATTTCATTGTCATTGTAAGACAATATTTTATTGATGAAAAAGACTGGTTTGATTTGATACGAGGCTTTATTGTTTTCAATTTAATTGTTAAAAAATGTCGGATGTCACTGACGCTTCGGACACGGGACGTGACACGAAGCTTACCAAACTTGTTAAAATGTCCCGAAACATTTTTAAAAGCATTCCTTGACGTAAACCCAAGCCAAAAAAATCAGAACTTAATTGATTCGTTTTTAAAACTTGGACCGGGTCCCGATTTTAATCTGAACCGACTCGAATCTTAACCGAAATTTTTCCCGACTCGAGATATAATTTAAACAACTCATACTCAACCCTTTACTAGTAAATTATCTTTAACTTCATGCACTATCGGCCAACACCGTAAATTTCCTAAAAAAAATTCCTTGGCCCTCACCATATGACACGTCCACCTTACTCCCCCTCTAAAGTTACGTGTTCACCTCCCCTCCACCGCAAGCAGACCTCAACCAATCATACCACGACTAATCTAGGCTCCCCTAGACCCAAGTAAGCCACGTTTACACTTCCATGCACGACCCCTTTCTCTCATGATCGCTCCACACCAAGATGAGAAACCCACGATTCATGCTCCTTCACGCGACTGGACCATACCAGGGGTGTACCAGCAACCTTCAGACCTTTCCACAGCCACGGCTCAGATCTCATATAGTCTGGTTCAGACCTCGGATCGGCCTTCAAGCCATCGACTCCACCCCTACCTCCTTATATGCAATAACCGAGCCCCCCTCACAGAAACCCTCGACTCGGCCTCTCCCTAGCAGCGTCCAACAACCAAACTAAACCCCAAGAAAAACATCTCGACACACCAGTAGCCACTAACCACACAAGGATCGCAGCCCCTTGCACCAAAACAAGAAGAAACGTGAGTTGGGAAAACATATGCAAAGATTTGAACAAGACCTATTTCCCTTCCATTTCATATTTTGGATCGAGGTTTCTATGCACAAAAACACACATATCAGCAATTATTCAACGTGTATGATGCAAAAATGAAAGGATGAGGCATGCCATGATGATTGATGAACCACACTAGCCGAGGGAGACACCGGGAGAGCTTCTAATGCAAAGAATGGAGGTGGCCGATGGTTTTGTTTTGAGCTGCTGTTGAGAAAACCGAAAGTGACAGCAGCTGGGGGAGGGTGTCGGCTAAGAGGAATGATTAGGGTTAGGTTAATGAGCACCTTAGGTAGTAATTAAATAGATAAATAATAGATAATGGGCTTTAAAATAACAATTAAAGTTTACAAGCTAATTAAGCCCAATAAGATTAAAAGTAGGTCCATTAAATCCAAACACACTCCGAAAAATATTTCGTGTTGAAAAGATTTTGAAATATTAGCCGAACCCTTAAAAAGTCCCCCGAATCGATAAAATTTGCGTACCGTTAAAAATAAAATCTTACGATTGAAAATACCCAAATAAAATCCCATTTTTGAAAATACCCTTAAAACACTTTAAATTAATTTATAAAAATAGATCATATAATAAAATAATTTTTCTGAAAATTATCCGGTCTCCGTTTCTCGTTCGAGCGAAAGGAAACTTAAAAATCTTAATGCACGAACTTTTATAGTTTCATTAAACAAATCCTATCTTGCATGAATTATGCCTAAAATGCATAAAAATAATTAAACATAAATTAATGAAATAAACATGCATTTAATGCTTTAAAACATTTAAATAAAATACCAAAGAAGTTCAATAACTTGCATGCATGACAACTTTTTAAAATATATTTACTAACATGCTAAATTACCACTTCTTAAATAAGTCTTTATTAACTTATCTCAATACTCCATCTCCAGTTCGACCTCACTTATTTAACTGAAAAGATAACAATTAAACTACTGCGTAAATTAAATAAATTTAAAGAAAAGAATTTAAATACTCATACAATAAAAATCTTTTTAATTTTAAATACTAGAATTATGCATGGCTTATACGCAGTCCAATTTTACGGGTTCTACACATGCAACCTGGGAATTTTCCAGGGGGCACCCATCTCAAAATTTCCCCAAGTCAAGCACGCTTAACTTTGGAGTTTTTATGTGATGATTTATCGAAAAGGAGATGTACCTTCTTGATATAAGTAGTGCATATCAAATCTTTTAAGCCCTATTCAACTGTACAGTCAATTAAATTGAACAGTCTCGGAATCGCTCTCATTCCGGTGTGGGATCAGTTCATTCATGTTCCCTCCACCTAGAAGCCTGCCAGGAGCCGCTCATTGTCCGTGCAACATAATGGCGACGGCGATCACCCCCTGCCCTCTTTGGCCCTGGGCCTCACATATATCATCTTCCCCGCTTCAATTCAGTTCTTCTTTACAAGCACTTTCAGCATTTCCCGAGCAAAAATCTATCCAAAGCAGGTCTTCTTTCTCGCAGATTTCAAGCAATCAAATGGAGAAAAATCAGATCCCAGCTCACCTCATGAATGCAATGGCGATTGACTTCGACTCTATCTTCACTATGAAAGAGGAGGAAATCAAGAATAACTTTCTGAAATTGGAAGAAGCCGGCCTGAAGCAGTTTTTGGGATTATCTTCCCAGGAAATCTGTGTCAAAGAAATCCAAGAACTCTATGCTACTGGCTATGTTAATCAAGAAGGACATATTTCATCGATTGTAAGTGGTCAGTTACTGATTATTGAGGAGGCGTTTTTCTGCAATCTCCTCCATCTACCAGCCGACGTAGTTATCAATCTTTCTGAGATAAAGGCATCTGATATTGATGAAATGCAAACTACCCTTTCTTCTGCTGGTCAGAAGATCAAAGTTTTTGATCCTAAGAAGGAACTGAAGCCAGAAGTACAACTACCGGCTGATATTGTAGCCAAGGGCATCTTAGCCAAGGCAGGATCATTTGCTACCCTCACTCTCGAAAAATTTCAAGCCATGATTTCTATAATGACTGGAAGGAAGATGAACTGGAGAAACATCATGTTCAATATTCTGAGGAACATGTTTCAAACTGCCAAACAGTCCAAAGGCTTTGCGGTGCAGCTCAGCCATGTGCTAAAAGTTAAAGGTTTGATGAGTGATGATTCTGAGAAGTCATCAAAGATAAAAAATTTCAATGCCAAGTCTGTCCAGCCGCCCAAACAGAAACTGGACATGTGGGGACCCGGACGCTAATCATCTTCTTAATCATCTTTGGGGTTTAATTATAAATTAAGATAAACAGGGTCTAAAATTATTATACAAACCAGTATAATAATACAAATCCTGTATAACATGCATCTAATTTAAAACTGGGTTCAACTACTACAATCAAGTAATAAAACCTATCTACATCCAAGTCCGTGATCACCACTCTAATCTCGATCTTTCATCATCTTCCGGACCCTGATCCTGCCCCACCTGTGGTCATGCACACATACAAAACAAGACAACAGCCGGATAACTCCGGTGAGATATAAATATCCCAGTATAAACAATGTATACAAGCAATCATATAAAACATATATAAAAGCATAACCAAACATCAAAACATGTATCTAATCTGACTACATGAATCAATGACTCGTTATCTGATCTTATCTTATTTCTAATCTAGGGATCCCGATCTAATTTAGACTTTGGTATGCTGTATCGAGTGTCTACAATAGACGTCGATCTACATCTAAGCTCATCGATACACCGTAAGTCTAGGGTCTTCGCAGTTCTGACAAAGACTTAGACTTGGGCATGCTATATCAAGTGTCTACAATAGACGTCGATCTACATCTAAGCTCATCGATATACCACAAGTCTAGGGTCTTAGCAGTTATGTCCAAGACTTGGCGGTTCTGCCCTAGCTAGGCTGATCTGTCCTAGACTCAAACTCTGGCTCTGCTATCATTCAATAGACTAAACATATCAATCTGATAATCTGCAAATATCAATGCAATAAAATATAGTATGTGATTTTGGGAAACTCAAGTCAAACCTAACTCGAGTTGTGCAATCCCGAATCAACATTTATTTATACCTTTGTCTTCCCGGTCTGACAAAGACGAAGTCTTGTATTCTGATATGTCCATACCCAATCTGACAATGTAAATCATATAATTACAATATCAGTATATAACTTAATTCAAAACCTTTTCTGATCAATACTCAAATCAGTATATATATCTGATCCATATCTGAACAAGGTACAATCTAATTCATATCAACGATATCACGATACAGTCGAAATCATTTCTGAATCTGATCAATCTAATCAACTGATGTTTCGACGGCATAACAATGCAATCTGAATAACCTCGTCAATCTCCACATCACAGATATAATACCAGAACTCATACACAATACTGATATAACTCATAATCTCAACGATGACACAAATCCGATATCGAATCTCAGTCAAATCAACACCAAAAATCATAACAGTTGTATAAACAGTCTATTCTTTAATCTGACTTTAGTTGTACAATATCTACGGTAGCAGAAACATCATATTTGATTCATATTCAATTCTGACAATATCATAATTTCAAATCATGTCTAAACGGAACAAAACTTACGATCAGTTGTAGCCTGTGTCGATAAGAACTCCGTACTGTAATCGTATTTGAAAACAGACGGACGGATTCTTCGAAAATTGCAAAATAAATATCGAAGAACCCTTAAAGCTTTTCCCTTGAAGCTCTCGTCTTTTCCCTCTGAAGGAATAGGCTGGTATATATATATATATATATATATATATATATATATATATATATATATATATATTTACATATATACATACACGTTGCATAAGTAAAGCCAAATGTCTTGTTCTTGTTCTGCATGACTCGCGCATATGCGCGTCACAACCTCGCGCATATGCGCGAGACTTATTGTCTCGACATTCAGCACTCGCGCATATGCACGCACCCAATCGGTGCATATGCGCCCAACTTTCTGGACATCGCGCGCATGTGCGCGTCTTTAAGTCGCGCATGTGCGCCCCGCCGTCTGGACTTCTTTTGGCATCTCGCGGGGCTCTCGTGCATGTGCGCGTACTCACCTCGCGCATTGCACCTTAAGTCTAATCTTCTTTCGACTCTCCAAGTCTGATCCGTTCCGATTTATAATCGTATCAATTATCACCCATAGAATATAATAATCATCGCCCAATCCTTTCAGATTAATCGGATAAATTTCTCGGGCCTTACATATCTCCACCTTTTAGATCTGAGTTCGTCCTCGAACTCGCAAGTAATCAATTCAGATATATCAGAAGAAATGTATACAGAGTTTAAATCAGAACTCATCTCAATGAATCCATTCTGAAATCTTATAAAAAAATATCAATTAGTTTCTTTGAGATTCTGACAATCTTACTTTGTTTTCAACAACAAAAAAATTTTCGTTCTGAAACATTTTTCTTTTATGGATCTCGGATTCCAATCTAGAATAGGAATTCAAAAGTATAATATCATAATACCCTTTAAACTAGTTCTGACAAAATCAATCTCGCAATACTGGCTATACAACATCCGTATATACCAAACTACAGCTCATAACAAATCCTTATCATCATCTGTTATTGTGACACCTCAACCCAATTTAATAAAATACAGCGGAATTTAAAATTTTTCTTGAAGGTAGGAAGGATTCAAAATACATTTCCATAAAATATTTTCAATCAAAAGTAATTACATGATCATTCCAATGATATAACAAAAATACAAAATATCATTCCTATGATCATGTCCAAAAATACCAACAAAATAACATCTTCCTCCTTCTCTATATGCATATGACTCCGGCCCACAATCAACGATCCGGCCCGTCGCTCTTATCTGCATCACATGAATAAACTGAAATAAGTATAAAACCCAGCAAGTGGAACTCTTACATAGCAATAGACATAGCATATTCTGAAAATCATAGCTTTAAAAACGTAAATACCATCAACTCTGAAATGTGGATAATAAAGAATAGCATAACAATAAGATGATATTTCTCTTTTCTCTGTATTGGATTGATATCTATATAGTATCTCTGTCTCTGTACCTATATCCCATCGATATAAATCGACAACTCTGAGGGATATAAGCCTATGGTCGTTGATCAAATAATTGCATGCAATCTCTGACTATGTATCTATCAATCCATAAATCCATTTGAATTCTCTTTTTGGCATTTAAACAAACACTTTGTAAACTCTTTTCTCTTGTATTACCTTTTTCAATAATTGAGACATAAAATGCCTCCAATATATATAACAAGTGTATCAATACATAAACATGAATCAAATGAAGGGAATAACACATTAAAACCATTGAAATACCATACATATATTATCATGTGAGCACAAGAATGAAATTCCACTTACAACCACTTGAAACCTCCAATCTAAACTCTTTGTTGAAATCCTACAACAATAAACCATAAATCACACCATTAACAACTCAATAACTAAGAACCCATGCCAGTTAATCCATAAAACCAACACATTCAACAAACCCATATCATCTCTCACTCCAAAACCAAGAAATAACCATACCAAAAGCTTACCTTAGCTTCCTTGCACCAAGAAGAACTTCAATCTCAACTCAAATCACCAACTAAGATCTTGAATCAAAGAAAAGAAAGGAAAAAATAAAGAAACCCTAGTCTCCAAGGAGAGAAAATCGAGAAGGGGGAGAAAAGAAATGAGGGAAAGTGAGCCAACCCATACCTTATATCACTTAAAAATCCGAAAATGCGCTTATACTGTGCGCTACCGCGGGTGCGCTGCACTAAGCACCGCGGGTGCGCTAAGCTCTCGGCCAACCACTCAAAATACCAAAACTGTCGACCGCGGGTGCGGTGCCATCACCGCGGGTGCGGTACCAATACACCGCGGGTGCGGTGAAGCTACGGGAAAAACATCAAATTCTGAAGCATGAGACCGCGGGTGCGGTCCTTACACTGAGCGCGGGTGCGGTCTGGTCACGGCCAAGAAAAAATCTTATGCAACTAAAATCAATCCAAAACACTGATACAAAACAACCACCATCAACTAATAACAACAATGCCACAAACAATAATAACCAACCACACTATAACCCAAAAACACAGCTCTTAACATCTAAATCAAATAACCCAATAACATACGAAACTTAAACCGTACCGTACACCGGGCTAGGCTATTACAATCTCCCCTCCTTAAGATAATTTCGTCCTCGAAATTGACGTCACTGCACGAATAACTCAGGATACTTCTCTCTCATCTCATCCTCCGGTTCCCACGTGGCCGCTTCGATCAAATGATTCCTCTAAAGGACTTTAACGATGCCGATCTCTTTGTTCCTCAATACTCTGACTTTGCGATCCAGAATCTGGACCGGAATCTCTTGGTAGGTCAAATTCGGCGTCAAATCCAATGGCTCGTGGCGAAGAAAATGGGAAGGATTCGCAACATACTTCCTGAGCTTCGAAACATGAAAAACATTGTGAACTCTGTCAAGATCTGGCGGTAGGGCTAACCTGTAAGCTCGATCACCGACTCTGTCCAAGACCTCAAATGGGACAATAAATCTCGGACTCAACTTACCCTTCTTGCCAAATCGCATCACACCCTTGAGAGGTGCAATCTTCAAGAACACATGGTCGCCAACCTCAAACTACAACGGTCTACGACTCACATCTGCATAGCTCTTCTGTCTTGACTGTGCTGTCTTCATCCTCTCTCGAATAACAACAACAACATCAGCTGTCTGTTGGAACAACTCTGGACCCAACATCTTCCTCTCACCAATTTCGTCCCAATACAAAGGAGACCTACACTTTCTGCCATAAAGTGCTTCATACGGTGCCATGCCAATCGTCGCTTGGTAACTGTTATTGTACGTAAACTCAACAAGAGGCAATTTGGAATCCCAGCTACCAGGATAATCGATAGTACAAGCTCTGAGCATATCCTCTGAGATCTGAATAACTCTCTCTGATTGACCGTCGCTCTGGGGGTGATAAGCTGTACTGAACGCTAACCGCGAACCCATAGCTCTGTGCAAACTCTTCCAAAACTCTGAAGTAAATCTAGGGTCACGATCAGACACGATCGACACAGGAACACCATGAAGTCTAACAATCTCTGCTATGTACTCTTCGGCATACTGGTTCATGGAATACGTCGTCTTGACTGGAAGAAAATGCGCTGACTTGGTCAACCGATCAACAATAACCCAAATAGAGTTAAAACCTTTCTGCGACCTTGGAAGACCAGTCACGAAGTCCATCGTAATATGCTCTGTGGGGACCCGGGCTCTAAATCTTTTTCTTGGGATTAAATGGATTGTTATTCTAAAATGTGGGTCAATTTTTCGCTTTTATATTTAAATCAAAATGTAACTAGACAAGCACAAGTCCTTTATTTAATTTACAACATACAAACATAAAATCTATGTCCTGTTCCGTATGTCCTCAACTCACCAGTAATAAAATACAGTACATAACAAAAGACAACTACTGGTCCGTCTGCTAGGCCCGAGATCTCCACGCTAACACGATCATCTCTGTCTCGACCCAAATCCTGCCCCACCTGTTGTTATGCACACATACAGACATAACAACAGCCGGAAAACCGGTGAGAACACATCCCAGTATAAACATGTGAACATTACTATAAAACATGAAACATGCTGATATGAATGTCATTCATATAAAATCATGAAATGCGAGCCTAATCATGTCTAGATGCGACTCGACTAAAACTCTAGGGATCCCGGTGTGAATAAGACGATCTATCACCTACCCTCCCAATCGGGGTGACGGTACGTCTTATTCCTAGACTTCGGCCTGATCTGTATCCACGTCTACAATAGGGGGGTGATCTTCCCCTAAGCTGGGATAGAACCGAACGTCTAGAAGTCTGCCTGATCTCCAGACTGTCCTATCTTAATGCATGAATACAAAATCTGTAAACAAGCATAATCATCTAATGCAATGTAACATGATCTGTAAACAAAGCATAATAAGAATTGAATACAAGTTCTAATAAACATCTAATGCAATGTAACATGATCTGTAAACAAAGCATAACGAGATTTGCATATAAACAAATCTATAATAATACCTATATCAAGATATAAACAATAAAACTCGTATGTGATTTTAGTTGGGAAACTCAAATGTGATCTCATTTGAGTCGTGATTCCCCAAAACAAAGCATGTAGTATACCTTCCGTCGTAGAATTGCTGTTACAGTCGTGAAGATGAATCTGCAATAGGAATGATTCTTAACACTTCTAAGAAATGTTTCTAATGCTTTCAAATCTAACGAAACCTCGCCTCTATTTATAGACAATGATCGGAAGATCCGATCCACTTCGGACGCTCCGATCTGACACCCTTCGGACGCTCCGAACTTACTTCGTACGTTCCGAATCCTGCATGTCTTCCACGTCTCTAGCCAACTGTCTCGGATGATCCGAACTACGATCGGTCGATCCGAACTATTGCATGCCATCCATGTGTCCAGCCACCTGGCTCGGACGCTCCGAACTCCGAACGGACGGTGCGAACTCTGATCGTACGTTCCGATCTCGGTTCGGTCCTTCCGGTCTCACCGAAATATAAATACTCCAATATTCTCGATGCCGGTCAATCTAATTCTCAATAGATATCAACACTATCATATTCTCAATCATAATCCAATACAATACTTCTGTCTCAACAAGTCATAATCATACTGAAAATCATATATGATATCATTTCTTATTTCTTATGGTTATGTACAATCTTCACAACATATCTATGAATTCGTACATGTCAATCATTGCTCTGGGCATTACATTTCTCCCCCTCTAAGACAGAAGTTCGTCCTCGAACTGAAGTAATCATACAAATTATTTAAAACAGTTTGATAATCTAAAACTGAATACATACTTATATCATATAAATAACTCGGGGTGTTTCTGCCTCATGTTTTCTTCCGTTTCCCACGTCGCTTCCTCAATGCCATGTCGACTCCACTGAACTTTCACAAGTGGAATGGTCTTCGTTCTGAGCTGTTTGTCCTTTCGATCAAGAATCTGTATCGGTCGTTCTATATAGCTCAAGGTTTGATCAAGTTCAGCTTCGTTCGGTTGAATAACATGAGAAACATCTGGCATATATCTGCGTAACATTGATACATGAAATACGTCATGTATTCCGGATAAAGAAGGAGGAAGAGCAAGTCGATAAGCTCGATCGCCAATCTTTTCAAGAATCTCGTAAGGACCAATGTATCGAGGAGAGAGTTTTCCGCGTTTGCCAAATCGAACAACGCCTCTAAATGGAGAAATCTTTAAAAACACTCTATCTCCCGCCTCAAATACTAACGGTCTGCGTCTGATATTGGCGTACTTTGCTTGTCGATCTTGTGCTGTCTTCATTCGTTTCTGAATGATCTTTACCTTCTCAGTCATGTCACGAATCATATCTGGCCCAAGTTCTGGTACTTCTGAAACATCGTCCCAATATAGTGGAGATCTGCACTTCTTGCCATACAAAGCTTCAAACGGTGCCATCTCAATGCTCGTCTGATAGCTATTATTGTACGAGAATTCGCAAAGAGGTAGGGAATCTTGCCAACTAATGCCAAAATCTAGTACGACGGCTCTCAACATATCCTCTAATGTCTGGATAGTCCGTTCTGACTGTCCGTCTGTCTGAGGATGGTAAGCAGTGCTAAGGTGTAAGGTCGTACCTAACGCCTGCTGTAAACTGTGCCAGAAGTGTGAAGTGAATCGTGGATCACGATCTGATACGATAGACTTCGGCACTCCATGCAATCTGACTACCTCACGAATATAAATCTCCGCCATCTGATCCTGTCTATACGTCATTCTATAAGGGATGAAACAAGCAGATTTGGTCAATCTGTCAATAATGACCCAAATCGCATCGCAACCTCTGGATGATCGAGGTAACTTCGTCACGAAATCCATGGAAATGTGGTCCCATTTCCATTCTGGAATGGATAAACTCTGAAGTAAACCCCCCGGCTTCTTCCTCTCGGCCTTCACCTGTTGGCAGTTCAAGCATTTAGACACAAATTCGGCAATGTCTGACTTCATTTGTTTCCACCAGAATTGGTTCTTCAAGTCATTGTACATCTTCCTGCCACCAGGATGAATGCTGAACCGACTACAATGTGCCTCTGTCAGAATCTGCTGCCTCAAATCTGCAACATCTGGCACAACTAGACGGTTATTCACGTACAACACATGATCTCGTACCTGATATTCTGATACATGCCCTGATCTGACCATTTGGATTGATCTTTGCACATTCTGATCAGTTTTTTGTGCTTCCTTAATCCTCATAATCAAATTGGGCTCAACTTGGATCGTAAAGAGTCGTAGTGGCTTACTATCTGTATCAAATTCTAATCCAGACATACAGCAATTTTCAACTAACTTGTTAACACCTATCGTCGATAAGGACAATGAACATACCTTACGACTCAAGGCATCTGCTGCTGCATTTGACTTACCTGGATAATATTTGATTTCACAGTCAAAGTCTTTCAGAAGATCTAGCCATCTACGTTGCCTCATATTCAATTCTGATTGAGAAAATAGGTACTTTAAGCTCTTGTGATCGGAAAAGATCTCAAATTTCTCGCCATAGAGATAATGACGCCAAATCTTTAATGCAAACACGATAGCCGCCAATTCAAGATCATGAATGGGGTATCGAACTTCATGTGGCTTCAATTGTCTCGAGGCGTATGCGATCACATGACCTCGCTGCATAAGAACACATCCCAAACCTCTATGAGAAGCATCACAATATACAACAAAATCACCTGTACCTGAAGGTATCGTCAATACTGGAGCACTGGTCAGCCTTTTCTTCAATTCAACAAAGCTAGACTCACACTCCTCTGACCAAACAAATGGTGCATTCTTTTGTGTTAATTGAGTTATTGGTTTTGCAATACTGGAGAAATCTTTTATAAATCTTCTGTAATATCCGGCTAAGCCCATGAAACTGCGTATTTCTGGTACAGAAGTTGGTCTCGACCAACTGATCACAGCTTCCACTTTACTTGGATCAACAGAAATACCATCTCCAGAAATGATATGTCCTAAGAAGACAACTCTATTCAACCAAAACTCACATTTTGACAATTTAGCATACAGTCGCTCATTTCTCAACGTCTGCAACACAATTCTGAGATGCTCTGCATGCTCATTTCTGTTCTTCGAATACACCAAAATGTCATCAATGAAGACAATCACAAATTCATCTAGATATCTCTGAAACACTTGGTTCATCAAGCCCATAAATACCGCAGGAGCATTTGTTAAACCAAAAGGCATGACAATAAATTCGTAATGTCCATACCTGGTTCGAAACGCTGTCTTTGGTATGTCTATATCTCGAACTCTGAGCTGATGATAACCAGAACGTAAATCAATCTTAGAATAGACCGAGGATCCCTGCAACTGATCAAATAGGTCATCGATCCTAGGCAAAGGATATTTATTCTTGATCGTTGCCTTGTTCAACTGCCGGTAATCGATACACAACCGCATCGACCCATCTTTCTTTCGCACGAACAGCACCGGAGCGCCCCAAGGAGATACACTAGGTCTGATATATCCCTTGGCTAGAAGATCTTCTAATTGTGCTTTCAATTCTTTGAGTTCGATGGGTGCCATCCTATATGGAGCTCTCGAAATAGGTACAGTACCTGGCGCAAGTTCAATGCTGAAATCTATCTCACGAACCGGAGGTAATCCTGGGATCTCATCTGGAAAAATATCTGGAAATTCCCGTACTACTGGCAGATCTGCCAATGCCGGGCTCGACTTCTGCATATCTACAACATAAACAAAGAAACCATCCGCTCCTTTCTGTAATATTCTGTTCATAGTAAGAGCCGAAATCAAGGGAATCCGAGATCTGGAACCCTTCCCGTAGAATTTCCACTCGTCTGTCATCTCGGGTCTGAATCTGACAATCTTGTGGAAACAATCCACGGTGGCTCTGTACTTCGTTAGCATGTCAATACCGACTATACAATCAAAATCAGCTAGACCCAACACTATACAATCTAGGTCAATCTCATGCCCCTCAAACTGTAGAATGCAATGTTTAACCGTAGTTACAGATATTAATCCACTTCCCAACGGAGAATTAATAGACACAACGTCTAACAAAGACTCAACAGGCAATGAATGCAACAATGCAAATCGTTCTGAGATGAATGTATGCGATGCACCTGTATCTATCAAGATATAAGCAGGATAACCATAAAGGAGACAGTTACCTGCTATAACATCATCTGGTGCATCTTGTGCTTGCTCCTCTGTCAACGCAAACACTTGGGCCTGTTGCCTCGGAGGTTGAGTCACAGTCTGACTACCTCGGCCTCTGGGTGGAGTCGGTGCTGGTGGAGGCTGAAAAGAGTGAACCGACGATGCCTGCCGCTCAAACTGAGGTACTGAACCGGATGCTCTTCCACTCTGGCCTTGCTGTACACCTCTCTGTGGACAGACTTTGGCAAAATGCCCTGGTTGCCTGCAATAGTTGCATCTCCCTGTCACCCCTTGACACTGTTCAGTCGCATGCTTTCCTCCACAGGAACTGCAATAACCACCGATAAACCTTGAACTTTGATCAAAACCACTCTGTTTTGATCCGCTGGAGCTGGACGAGCTGCTCCCTGGTCTTTTAAACTGCTTCCCCTTGGCTTTCAACTGATCCTTCTTGCCGCTGCTACTACCGCCGCTTTCAAATCGAGGAGGAGGAATCTGGGATGGAGGTAGTGGCGGTCTCGGACTTGGTACAACATAAGGAACACTCCGCTGCCGCAACAATCCTGCTTCTGCACCCTTGGCTCGATTCAGTGCATCCGAGAAATTATCGGGTCTCCCAGTATTTACTAAGGTAAAGATGTCAGGATTTAGGCCATTGATAAATTGGTCCGCCATGGCCTCGTCATTTCCTGAAACATGGGGTGCAAAACGAAGCAAAGAAGAGAATTTAGCAACGTACTCCTCAATGTTCAATGGCCCTTGCCTCACGTTTGCGAATTCAGCGCCTTTATCTTTACGATAGGATACAGGGAAGAATCGCTGATAAAACTCGGTCTTGAATACCTTCCAAGAAATTTCGGTACCCCGCTGCTCTAAAGCTCTCCTAATGTTCAACCACCAATTCTTTGCTATATCTTGCAATTGATGGCCAATTAGCTTGATCCTCTTCTCATCACTGTACTCCAACGAGTCGAATAGCATCTCAATATCTTCAAGCCAACTTTCGCACTCGATGGCATTCTCGGTACCTTTTAAAGTGGGAGGTCGAAAGGATTGGAATCGCTTCAGCAACGTCTCCATAGGGGTCGCCGTAACATCCATAGAATCTCCGGATGTACTCCCCTGCTCTGGCGCTGCTGGTCGTAGAGGTACTGCTGCTCTTCTAGGAGGCATATCTAATAATCCAACTGATTAGTAAACAAGATATACAACTGTCTCAGCCATCATCTAGTCAGTTACCTCTGATCTAGAATCGGTTCTGATTCAGTCAATCACATGCTGAAATTAATCAAATACCAAACAACATGTAATAAGAAAGCAATAATCATGCTAGCACATCATCAAGCAAGGAAGAAGACTCGATCTACCCCGCTCATTCTATCCTATTTCAGTCTAACGGAACTATCGGCTCTGATACCACCTGTTGTGGGGACCCGGGCTCTAAATCTTTTTCTTGGGATTAAATGGATTGTTATTCTAAAATGTGGGTCAATTTTTCGCTTTTATATTTAAATCAAAATGTAACTAGACAAGCACAAGTCCTTTATTTAATTTACAACATACAAACATAAAATCTATGTCCTGTTCCGTATGTCCTCAACTCACCAGTAATAAAATACAGTACATAACAAAAGACAACTACTGGTCCGTCTGCTAGGCCCGAGATCTCCACGCTAACACGATCATCTCTGTCTCGACCCAAATCCTGCCCCACCTGTTGTTATGCACACATACAGACATAACAACAGCCGGAAAACCGGTGAGAACACATCCCAGTATAAACATGTGAACATTACTATAAAACATGAAACATGCTGATATGAATGTCATTCATATAAAATCATGAAATGCGAGCCTAATCATGTCTAGATGCGACTCGACTAAAACTCTAGGGATCCCGATGTGAATAAGACGATCTATCACCTACCCTCCCAATCGGGGTGACGGTACGTCTTATTCCTAGACTTCGGCCTGATCTGTATCCACGTCTACAATAGGGGGGTGATCTTCCCCTAAGCTGGGATAGAACCGAACGTCTAGAAGTCTGCCTGATCTCCAGACTGTCCTATCTTAATGCATGAATACAAAATCTGTAAACAAGCATAATCATCTAATGCAATGTAACATGATCTGTAAACAAAGCATAATAAGAATTGAATACAAGTTCTAATAAACATCTAATGCAATGTAACATGATCTGTAAACAAAGCATAACGAGATTTGCATATAAACAAATCTATAATAATACCTATATCAAGATATAAACAATAAAACTCGTATGTGATTTTAGTTGGGAAACTCAAATGTGATCTCATTTGAGTCGTGATTCCCCAAAACAAAGCATGTAGTATACCTTCCGTCGTAGAATTGCTGTTACAGTCGTGAAGATGAATCTGCAATAGGAATGATTCTTAACACTTCTAAGAAATGTTTCTAATGCTTTCAAATCTAACGAAACCTCGCCTCTATTTATAGACAATGATCGGAAGATCCGATCCACTTCGGACGCTCCGATCTGACACCCTTCGGACGCTCCGAACTTACTTCGTACGTTCCGAATCCTGCATGTCTTCCACGTCTCTAGCCAACTGTCTCGGATGATCCGAACTACGATCGGTCGATCCGAACTATTGCATGCCATCCATGTGTCCAGCCACCTGGCTCGGACGCTCCGAACTCCGAACGGACGGTGCGAACTCTGATCGTACGTTCCGATCTCGGTTCGGTCCTTCCGGTCTCACCGAAATATAAATACTCCAATATTCTCGATGCCGGTCAATCTAATTCTCAATAGATATCAACACTATCATATTCTCAATCATAATCCAATACAATACTTCTGTCTCAACAAGTCATAATCATACTGAAAATCATATATGATATCATTTCTTATTTCTTATGGTTATGTACAATCTTCACAACATATCTATGAATTCGTACATGTCAATCATTGCTCTGGGCATTACATGCTCCCACTTCCACTGAGGAATCGGCAATGATAGCAATGTCCCAGCATGTCTCTGGTGCTCGATCTTCACCTGCTGACAAGTTAGGCACTGAGAAATGAACATAGCAATATCTTTCTTCATACCTGGCCACCAGTAGAGTCTACGAAGATCCTGATACATCTTGGTGCTGTCTGGATGTATCGAATATGGCGCGGTATGTGCCTCAGTCAAAATGTCCCGCCGAATATCGTCACCAACAGGAACACAAATACGGCCTCTGAAAGTCACCAAACCATCTCCATTCACTCCAAACTCTGAGTTACCTCTCTCCTCTGCTCTAGCTCTCATCTCTGTCAACTGAACATCATCAGCCTGCTCTCTACGGATCCTGTCCGTCAATGTAGCCCGAATAACCAATGCTGAAAAGCGAGCAATGGTCCCCGGAACCACTAAAGCAATCTCCTCTCGCTGCAAGTCAAACAGCAACGGCTGCTGAATCATCGAACTCAAAGAAGAACTCGACTTACGGCTCAAAGCATCCGCTACAACATTCGCTTTCCCTGGGTGGTAACTGATCGTCACATCATAGTCTTTGACAAGCTCTAACCACCGTCGCTGTCGCATATTGAGCTATTTCTGAGAGAACAAATACTTCAAACTCTTGTGGTCCGTGAAGATTTCACACTTTTCGCCATACAAATAATGTCTCCAAATCTTCAGGGCGAACACCACAGCTGCCAGCTCCAAATCGTGCGTAGGATAATTCTTCTCATAGTCCTTAAACTGGCGAGAAGCATAGGCTATGACCTTACCACGCTGCATCAACACTGCCCCAAGACCCTTCTTCTACGCATCAGTAAAAACAACAAAATCCTCAGAACCACTGGGCAATGCAAGAACTGGAGCTGACGTCAACTTATCTTTCAACTCTTGAAATCCACATTGGCAATCATTGGACCACTCGAACTTCACAGTCTTCCTCGTCAGATTGGTTAACGGCAGGGCAATCTTGGAGAAATCTGAAATGAAACGACGATAGTAACCCGCCAAACCAAGAAAACTGCGTACCTCTGATACAGTGGTAGGAATAGGCCACTTCTGAATCGCCTCAATCTTTGCTGGATCAACAGCTATACCATCCTTCGAAACAACATGGCCTAGAAAAGAAATCTGCTCCAACCAGAACTCACACTTCTTCAACTTAGCATACAACCTCTTCTCTCTCAATAACTGAAGAACAACTCTGAGGTGCTCTGCATGAAGCTCTCTGGTCTTGGAATTGATCAAAATGTCGTCGATGAAAACAATGACGAAGCTATTCAAATACGGCTTGAACACACGGTTCATCAGACCCATGAAGACCGAAGGAGCATTGGTCAGACCAAAAGACATCACAAGAAATTCATAATGACCGTACATGGTCCGGAACGCCGTCTTAGGGATATCAGACTCCCTAACCTTCAACTGATAATAGCCAGATCACAGATCAATCTTTGAAAACACGGTAGCCCCCTGCAACTGATCGAACAAATCATCTATCCGTGGCAACGGATACTTATTCTTGATAGTCACTTCGTTGATCTCTCTATAGTCGATGCAAAGACGTAAAGATCCATCTTTCTTCCTGACGAAAAGAACCGGAGCTCCCCAAGGCGAAGAACTCGGTCGAATGAAACCTTTGTCCAAAAGATCCTGCAACTGCGTCTTCAACTCCTTCATCTCTGTAGGGGCCATTCTATACGGAGCCTTAGAAATAGGAACCGTACCTGGAACTAGATCAATCACAAACTCCACATCTCTGTCTGGCGGTAAACCCGAAACATCATCCTCAAACACATCAGAAAACTCTCTCACCACATAAATAGCATCAATATTCAACTTAACCATTTTATTCACATCCACAATAGAAGCCAAGAACCCATCACATCCTCTAAACAACAACTTCTTAGCCTCAAGACACGAAATAAAAGGAAGGACCAGCAAAGTACTTGCACTGGCGAGCAAACCTTCCCTACTGCCATCATCTGCAAATGACATCGTCTTAGCAACGCAATCAATCACTGCACGATAGGTCGATAGCCAATCCATGCCAAGAATAATATCAAATGCAACCATTGGGATAACAATCAGATCAGCAAAAACCACTCGTTCATTGATTTGAATAGAGCACGCATACACAATAGATGTCGGACACAACACATCTCCCGAAGGCAAAACAACATTGAACTGGAGGGGAAGAACAGAAGGAACTATACCCAAAGATCTCAAAAACAATTCAGACATAAAAGAATGAGTAGCACCTGTATCAATCATTGTCGTAGCTACTCTGCCTGAAATTAACATAGTGCTAGAGATCACAGAAGAATCATGATTTATACCTTCCTTCGTCATGGTAAAGATGTGACCCTGAACCTTCTCTTTACTCGCTCCTCTTGGACAATCTTTGGCAATATGGCCTGCAGTGCCACAACGATAACAAGTATGAGTGCCAAATCTGCACTCTCCCCGATGATGTCGACTGCACTTGGGACACAAAGGCTTCTCGGGATCAAAAGTAACTGCTGGTGGTTTAGGACTCGGCTCTATCTTGCCTTTCTCCTTGAAACGATCCTTGCCTCGCTGACTCGAACCCTGACCCCTCTGAGCAATGGCCTGCTGTCTCGCTTGTCTCTCTCTGGCAATGTCTTTCTCGTCTTGCTCAGCCAACAACGCCTTAGACACAATCTCCTTGAATGTCACAGCCTTCGACATATTGATATCCCTCCGGATCTCTGCTCTAAGGCCTCAAATGAAATGAGCACCTTTGTCTTTGTCGTTAGAAGCGATATACGGGGAAAAAAGACAACCCTCCTCGAATTTGAGAATGTACTCATCAACGTTCATGCCTCCCTGATTAAGCTCCAAGAACTCAGTCACCTTCCTAGCTCGAAGTGCATCTGGGAAATACTTATCATAGAAATGATCGGTGAACTCTTGCCACTTCAATGCCGGTAGATTGTGACACCCTGACCCGTAACATTAAAATAATACAGCGGAAATAAAATTTTCTTAAAAATATGGAAGGAGTTTCAAAATACATTTCATAAAAATGTTTACAAAATAAATACATGATCATTCAAATGATATACAAAATACAAAATAATCATTCTTATGATCATGTCCCGAAATGATACAAAATAATCTTCCTTCCAACGGTGTATGCATATGACTCCCATCCACGATCACTGTCCTGGTCGGTCACTCTTATCTGCATCACATGAAAATAACTGAAATGAGAATAAATCTCAGCAAGTGGAACTCTAACATAGCAATGATACAATATACTCTGTAAAACATGACTTTGAAATCATAAATACCATCAACTCTGAAACATGAATACTGTAGCAATAACTGTAGCAATAGCATATCAATAAGATAGCAATAAGATGGTATTCTCTTTTCTCTGGTTGGATTGATATCAATAGTATCTCTGCTCTGGTGCTAATATCCCTATCGATATAAACCGATAACTCTGAGGGATAAAAGCCTATGGTCGATGATCATCTAATTGCATGCAATGCTCCGACTATGATTAATCAATCCAATAAAACATTTGAACTCTGAATATCATTTAAAGCCGTCGTTTCGCAATCTCTATCTTTTCTCTTGTATTCCCTTTTTAACAATAGTGAGACATACAATGCCTCCAATGGATAATCAATGAAATCAATACATAACAATGGATCAATGGAAGGGAATAACACTTTGAAACCTTTAAAACACAATACATATAATATCATGTGAGCAAAGGGATGAAATTCCACTTACAAACCAATAGAACACCTCCAACTAAACTCTTGGTACACCACCTACAACAATAATCCATAAATAATACCAATATCAACTCTATATCCACAAATACAAGTCAAATAATCCATTAACCAACTCAAACATCAAGCCCAAGTCAACCCTTAACTCAAAACCTTAATAGAATCGCACCAAAAACTTACCTAAGCTTCCTTATACCACGGAAAACGTCGATCTCAAGTCGGAAATCCAAATAAATCCAAGAATCAAAGGTAGGAAGCAAAAGAAATGGAGGAAAACCCTTGTTCTAGAGAGGAAAATCGAGAATGAAGATAGAAGATAAGGTAGGTATGGCCAACAACTCCCAAAAAGCAACTTAAAAACTCGCCCATACTTACACCGCGGGTGCGGTCACACAAGCACCGCGGGTGCGCTAAGCTCACGGCATTCCAACAAAATTCCCATGCACGATGACCGCGGGTGCGGTGCTACATTTACCGCGGGTGCGGTCTCACCGCGGGTGCGGTCCTTGCACTGCCGCGGGTGCGGTGTCTTCACGGTGAAACCATCAAAATCCAACATAAATGACCGCGGGTGCGGTCCTTGCAAGGGTGCGGGTGCGGTACCACTTCGGCCAAGAACAAACCAAGGCAACTGAAAATCGAACCGAAACACTGAAACGAACAATCAACAACATCTAACACCTCAATAACAATATTAACCAATAATACTATGGCCCAAAACACAACTCTAACATCTAATCACATAACCCAAATAAACAAGTAAAGCTTAAACCGTACCGTACACCGGGCTCGGCTATTACATAGATCAACACTAACCTTGGTCGCATTCCACCAAATACGTGCAGCCTTGACTAACATGGACACTGCACAACTGATTCTGTCCTTGTCCTCGTAGTTGAGATGATCAAAGATAGCATCGAGTGCCTTGATCCACTCTACGGCCAGCAACGGATCAGTGCTACCTGCAAATTCCGGTGGATCCATCCTCTTGAAAGCAGTAAAGATGCCATCGGTACCAACTGCTTGAGCTCCTTGGCCTGTACCTTGCATACGAAGTAAGTGCTGGATCTGCTCACTATGGACCTTGGCTTGCTCTTTCCACAGCTTGCCGAACTCATCGACAACTCTAGAGGAAGAACTATCCTCACCCTCTATGGCTTTCCTCTTAGGAGGCATACTCTACAATGTGCTCACAAAATACAAATCAATACATAACAATGAATAGATGTAGAAGAAGACATACCCCGGACAGTTGAAAGTAGACGAAGTCATATGCATTGGTCCGAAGAACGGTGCTCTGATACCACTAAATGTGACACCTCGACCCAATTTAATAAAATACAGCGGAATTTAAAATTTTTCTTGAATGTAGGAAGGATTCAAAATACATTTCCATAAAATATTTTCAATCAAAAGTAATTACATGATCATTCAAATGATATAACAAAAATACAAAATATCATTCCTATGATCATGTCCAAAAATACCAACAAAATAACATCTTCCTCCTTCTCTATATGCATATGACTCCGTCCCACAATCAACGATCCGGCCCGTCGCTCTTATCTGCATCACATGAATAAACTGAAATGAGTATAAAACCTAGCAAGTGGAACTCTTACATAGCAATATACATAGCATATTCTGGAAATCATAGCTTTAAAAACGTAAATACCATCAACTCTGAAATGTGGATAATAAAGCATAGCATAACAATAAGATGATATTTCTCTTTTCTCTGTATTGTATTGATATCTATATAGTATCTCTGTCTCTGTACCTATATCCCATCGATATAAATCGACAACTCTGAGGGATATAAGCCTATGGTCGTTGATCAACTAATTGCATGCAATCTCTAACTATGTATCTATCAATCCATAAATCCATTTGAATTCTCTTTTTGGCATTTAAACAAACACTTTGTAAACTCTTTTCTCTTGTATTCCATTTTTCAATAATTGAGACATAAAATGCCTCCAATATATATAACAAGTGTATCAATACATAAACATGAATCAAATGAAAGGAATAACACATTAAAACCATTGAAATACCATACATATATTATCATGTGAGCACAAGAATGAAATTCCACTTACAACCACTTGAAACCTCCAATCTAAACTCTTGGTTGAAATCCTACAACAATAAACCATAAATCACACCATTAACAACTCAATAACTAAGAACCCATGCCAGTTAATCCATAAAACCAACACATTCAACAAACCCATATCATCTCTCACTCCAAAACCAAGAAATAACCATACCAAAAGCTTACCTTAGCTTCCTTGCACCAAGAAGAACTTCAATCTCAACTCAAATCACCAACTAAGAGCTTGAATCAAAGAAAATAAAGGAAAAGATGAAGAAACCCTAGTCTCCAAGGAGAGAAAATCGAGAAGGGGGAGAAAAGAAATGAGGGAAAGTGAGCCAACCCATACCTTATATCACTTAAAAATTCGAAAATGCGCCTATACTGTGCGCTACCACGGGTGCGCTGCACTAAGCACCGCGAGTGCGCTAAGCTCTCGGCCAACCACTCAAAATACCAAAACTGTCGACCCCGGGTGCGGTCCTAAACTCACCGCGGGTGCGGTGCCATCGCGGTACCAATACACCGCGGGTGCGGTGAAGCTACGGGAAAAACATCAAATTCTGAAGCATGAGACCACGGGTGCGGTCCTTACACTGAGCGCGGGTGCGGTCTGGTCACGACCAAGACAAAATCTTATGCAACTAAAATCAATCCAAAACACTGATACAAAACAACCACCATCAACTAATAACAACAATGCCACAAAACAATAATAACCAACCACACTATAACACAAAAACACAGCTCTTAACATCTAAATCAAATAACCCAATAACGTACGAAACTTAAACCGTACCGTACACCGGGCTAGGCTATTACAGTTATCAAGTCTTTTTATCCCATTCAAGGATATATTAAATCTTCGGCCCCGAATACCAATCGTCACCATCCGACGTTGGTATATTAAGTCTGTCTGGTCTGAGCTATCTTCATTCTTTTCTGAATTAGCTACATTTTCTTTGTCATATCAACTAGTGCTAGTATCCAGCACTACAACTCCACCAATATCGTCCAATATCTGGATAATACACTCTGGATATCTGTCAGTCTGTGGATGATATATGAAAAAGCTTATGGTATATGCTGCCATAAGTACAAAATCAAGCGAAATCACAATCTGATATAATCTACTGTGGCAATCTCGTTACTCTGACCACTTCTATGACATCGATCTGTGTCATTTGGTCATGTTTGTACGTTATCTGGTACAAACTAATAGATATAGATTGAACAATCTGTCAATCACAATCATATTACATCACAATCTGGAAAGTATTACAGTGATTTTATTACAAAATTCATCGAAATATACTTCCCATGTCTAGTCAAAAATATACAAATTCTGTAATAAATCTTTTGATTTCTATCTTTCTGTCTTCATTTATTGGCAATTCAGATATATCAGTACAAATTTTGCCAACATTCTAGTATAAATTCTGCCACGACTGATTTAATATGTCTATATCAAAAACTATCTGTTCGAATTATCATACACTTTCTGTTACCTGAATGAATACTGAATCCATTTATGTGCGCTTCAGACACTATCTGTCATTTCAAATTTGAACTATTTGGTGTAAACTAATTAGTTAATAATATAAATTAAAGAAAAATACCTACCTGATATTCGGTTCTGATTATCAATATCAAATTATGTTGTACCATTCTGAAACATTTGACATCACAAGATAATCGTTCTCATACAGTACCAATCATATATCTGTCACTCGGATCGAAATTAAGTTCTGAACATTCTGGTTAAATCTCTGAATTGCCATAATTCTCGAATTCAGTTCTGATTCGGTTTGAATAATCTGTTTTAAACCCTGACTCAAATAACAATACTATCAACTCAAATTCACAGTATCAATAACCTATACTGATCTTGTGAGTTAAGTAAACTCATAAAACGGCAATTTTTGGCAATACTATCAATTCTGACTAATTAATCACGTCTTCATGTCGTTTTGATCAACTGCTATATCTCCTCTGCACATATAATATGCCCCCAAACAATATAAGCTGTCTCAAATACTGTTTTAGAACAATAACAATACTCAAGCAGATACAAAACAGCAATTGTATAAGATAATCTGCCAACTCAGACCAAAAATAAATTTCTGACGTTTCTGAAATTTTCTGATATTTCTGATCTCTCTGATATCGGTATTATTCTCAGTCACTGATTCTGATCTCAACTGTGTCAAAATCAATCGGTATACTAACTTCAGATATTGCATATTCTGAATACAATCTGTTTCAACCAGGATTCACATCTGAATAATTTCTGTATACAATAATCACAGTTCTCGGAGTATTCAATACAATCTTCAGATATTCGATTCAATCAATCAGATGCTGCAAATATATCAAAATCTCATAGATACAACGAGCATGAAATCATCAGAATATCTCTGAACATACTGGAACATGCCAAAGAGAAACACTAAATCAGATGTAACTCCTGGTCAGTACTCTTCTACTGATCTTTCAATTCTTTCAATTCATTCAATGTCATTCTGTACTGAATTCTAAAGCATAAACAGTACATGATCTCCTTTCAATTCTGAAATCTATCTTTCTGATATAAAGCAAATATGAAATCTTATCTGGAAAATCATCAGCCAATTCGTACATCATTGGCAAATCTGCCAATACTAGGCTCGATTTCAGTACGTCTACTGAATACATAAGGATACCATCTGCTCCTTTCTGTATCAATCGAGTCATAGACAATATGAATATCAAAGGAATTCTAAATCTAGAATCCTTACCGTGAACTCTTTACTCATCAGCCATATCTGGTCTGAATCTTATACTCTCCTGAAAGGAATCTATAATAGTTTTGTACTTGTTTAGCATATTAATATCCATAATGCAGTCAAATTAGAAAACACAAGTACATCATAATCTAACTCGATCTCATTCTCATCTTACTGTAGTATCAATATTTTACAGAAATCTCTGATATCAATCTTTCTTTCCCAAAAAGGTACAAATATTAATACTACAGCAATACAGACCCAACAGGTACCATATATATATCAATGAAACTCAGTCAAAGATAATCATAAGAAATGCATTAGTATATATCAATACATATGCAACATAATCATAAAAGAACAGTACCTGCTACTATATCATCAAGTGTCTCTTGGATCTGTGCCTCGGTCACTACCACCAGATGGTCCTGCTCCCTGAAATCTTCGGGACCCTTTTTGTGGACACACTCTAGAAAAGTGTCCCGGCTGTCGGCAGATACGAAAACTACCAGTAACTCCCTGGCATTGTTCCGTGGAATGTCTTCCTCCGCAAATTCGGCAATACACTCCAGTATAACTCGGGCTAGAACCACTGGAACTAGAGGAACCACTCCCGAACTTCTTGAACGGCTTCTTTCGAGCTTTCCGCAAATCTTGCTTTCCACTCGTTCTGCCGCGATCACATCGGAGAGGGGATTGCTGTGTCTGGGGTTGTATCGCACACACCCTTTTCAGTTGTCTAATCAGACTCGCCTCCGCTCTCTTCGCTCTACTCAAGGCATCAGCAAAATGGTGAGGTCGCTGTATATTCATCAATGCAACTATCTCCGAATTCAATCCTCTGATGAACTGATCCGCTATAGCTTCATCATTCCCCAATACATGAGGAGCAAAACGCAGTAGAGTAGAGAATTTAGCAACATATCCTTCAATATTTAGTTGACTCAAATTCTCAAACACTGCTTTCTTGTCCTCTCGGTACGAAACTGAGAAAAATCTTCGATAAAATTTAGTTCTGAATATTTCCCACGAAATCACTGTACCTCTCTGTTCTAACATTCTTTTATTTGTAATCCACCAAATTCTGGCGGCTTCTCGTAACTGGTTAGGCACCATTTTAACTCTCTGTTCATCTGTACAATCAAGTAAATCTAACAGTATTTCTATGTCATCAAACCAGTTCTCATAATCTTCAGACGTCTCGATACCACTCAAAATCGGCGGTTGCAATAACTGAAATTCTTTCAACTTTGTTTCCATCTGGGTTTCTGATACATCTATCTATTCAGTCGAAGTACTACCCCTTTCTGAAATTCTCCGTGGAGGTATATCTGATTACCAAAACATTAGTAACCCAAATACAACAAATCTGTTCCATTCTTTCTCTGATCATCTTTTTGCTGATCGAGAATCAAATCTGATTCATACTCAATAATACATATTACCAATTTAAATCAGATAATTAGATAACATGTATTTCAAAGCAGTAGAACATCATCTCATGCTAGCATACACCATGTCAATCAACATTTAAAATAAATCTCATGCTAGCAATCACATGCAAGGAAAAAAAAATCAATCTACCCCGCTCCTTCTCTTCTATCTCAGTCTAAAGGATCTATAGCTCTAATACCAACTATTGTGGGGACTCGGACGCTAATCATCTTCTTAATCATCTTTGGGGTTTAATTATCAATTAAGATAAACAGGGTCTAAAAATTTTTCTTTTTAAATTATAACTGCGGAAGGTAATGGAATCATTCTATTATACAAACTAGTATAATAATACAAATCCTGTATAACATGCATCTAATTTAAAACTGGGTTCAACTACTACAATCAAGTAATAAAACCTATCTACATCCAAGTCCGTGATCACCACTCTAATCTCGATCTCTCATCATCTTCTGGACCCTGATCCTGCCCCACCTGTTGTCATGCACACATACAAAACAAGACAACAGCCGGATAACTCCGGTGAGATATAAATATCCCAGTATAAACAATGTATACATGCAATCATATAAAACATATATAAAAGCATAACCAAACATCAAAAAATGTATCTAATCTGACTACATGAATCAATGACTCGTTATCTGATCTTATCTTATTTCTAATCTAGGGATCCCCATCTAATTTAGACTTTGGTATGCTGTATCGAGTGTCTACAATAGACGTCGATCTACATCTAAGCTCATCGATACACCGTAAGTCTAGGGTCTTCGCAGTTCTGACAAAGACTAAGACTTGGGCATGCTATATCGAGTGTCTACAATAGACGTCGATCTACATCTAAGCTCATCGATATACCACAAGTCTAGGGTCTTAGCAGTTCTCTCCAAGACTTGGCGGTTCTGCCCTAGCTAGGCTGATCTGTCCTAGACTCAAACTCTGGCTCTGCTATCATTCAATAGAATAAACATATCAATCTGATAATCTGCAAATATCAATGCAATAAAATATAGTATGTGATTTTGGGAAACTCAAGTCAAACCTAACTCGAGTTGTGCAATCCCGAATCAACATTTATTTATACCTTTGTCTTCCCGGTCTGACGAAGACGAAGTCTTGTATTCTGATATGTCCATACCCAATCTGACAATGTAAATCATATAATTACAATATCAGTATATAACTCAATTCAAAACCTTTTCTGATCAATACTCAAATCAGTATATATATCTGAACCATATCTGAACAAGGTACAATCTAATTCATATCAACGATATCACGATACAATCGAAATAATTACTGAATCTGATCAATCTAATCAACTGATGTTTCGACGGCATAACAATACAATCTGAATAACCCCGTCAATCTCCACATCACAGATATAATACCAGAACTCATACACAATACTGGTATAACTCATAATCTCAACGATGACACAAATCCGATATCGAATCTCAGTCAAATCAACACCAAAAATCATAACAGTTGTATAAACAGTCTATTCTTTAATCTGACTTCATTTGTACAATATCTACGGTAGCAGAAACATCATATCTGATTCATATTCAATTCTGACAATATCATAATTTCAAATCATGTCTAAACGTAACAAAACTTACGTTCAGTTGTAGCCTGTGTCGATAAGAACTCCGTACTGTAATCGGATTTGAAAACAGACGGACGGATTCTTCGAAAATTCCAAAATAAATATCGAAGAACCCTTAAAGCTTTTCCCTTGAAGCTCTCGTCTTTTCCCTCTGAAGGAATAGGCTGGTATATATATATATATATATATTTACATATATACATACACGTTGCATAAGTAAAGACAAATGTCTTGTTCTTGTTCTGCATGACTCGCGTATATGCGTGTCACAACCTCGCGCATATGCGCGAGACTTATTGTCTCGACATTCAGCACTCGCGCATATGTGCACACCCAATCGGCGCTTATGCGCCCAACTTTTTGGACATCGCGCGCATGTGCGCGTCTTTAAGTCACGCATGTGCGCCCCGCCGTCTTGACTTCTTTTGGCATCTCGCGTGGCTCTCGCGCATGTGCGCGTACTCACCTCGCGCATGTGCGTGGAAAATCTTCCTTGTACCTTAAGTCAAATCTTCTTCCGTTCCGATTTATAATCGTATCAATTATCACCAATAGATTATAATAATCATTGCCCAATCCTTTCAGATTAATCGGATAAATTTCTCGGGCCTTACAGAACATGTCACCTGAGCAGTTCTTTAAGGTGAAGAATGGAATTGGGACAAAAGCAGCTCCCAAATCAGTCAAGAAGGATCGAAAGGAGATTAAAAAGAAAACAATCAAGCGTAAGCTGATTATCAGCGAAACCGAATCTGAGAAGACTCCTTCACGCAAAGTTGTGAAGAAGCCACGTACTTTGAAGACCAAGGCTACTACTGCTGTCTAGGGCTGAACAGCCTATCAAGGCTATCCCACTGAAAGCAATCCCAACTGAACCTTCAACAGTGGATCAGTTGCCTTTATCCTCAATTCTACCAAAGAAGGTCACTGAATCTTGTGATAAAAAGAAACTTGCTGGAGTTAAGGCGCCTTTAATCACTATTTCTGGCTATACTCCTTTACATATTTCAAGACCAAAGGGGTTAATGATCCGAGAACAACTAGATGCAACCACTTCAGGGTTGAGTCTTACTCATGCCTTAACTGATCCCAAGGGCAAAGGGAAATTGCATGAAGAGGCAGGCCAACAAATGTTTTTCAAACACATATTGATCTTATTTGGCAAGAGATCAATGATTTTGCAAAAGACAAGCTCAAGGCTTATGATCAATGGGTAAAATTCAGAACAAAAGTTTTTGCTAAGCAACTTCAAAAAAAATCAACTCTGAAAAGATTTGTTGACTTGGAGAATATCGTTCTGAAGGTAGTCAAAGCCCTTACAAATAGTTCAAGCTTTGGAACGTAAGCATTATTTCTTCAACCAACTGAGAGTGAAGAGACTTCAGCAGATAGTTACTCAGTTGGACTCCGTTCTTATTTCATTGCAAATGAAGATCAAGGACTGGGAAACAAATCATGAACTAATCATCCCAGCTGCCTCTCAAGATGTATCAGAGGAGGCAACTGAACCATCATCAGTTCAAGAACCTTTAAAAGAACCAGTTGCTGCTCCTTCTACCTCAGTTGCTCCTTCATCCTCATCTTTAGCACCTATATCTTCTAATGTTGATCCACCGCCTTATTCTGAAGCCGATTTATCTCTGGCCAATCTAGATGAAGTCATCAAATCAGTGCCCTCAGATATTCAGCTGGACACTTCTAGATCAGTTGAAGATGTAACAGAAAAACCAGCAGATCAAGCTGTCATTTTTGAAGAACCATCTGAAGAAATCATGTTTGAACAACTGACATAGTCAGTTCAGTTAGAAGTTGAGATTGAACAATAAGTTTTGAAGCAATCTGTACAAGTAGTCATTCAAACGACTGAAGAAAAAATCAACTGCATCCAGTTCTGACTGAAGAACCGGTCCCTCCGCCAAATGAACAACCAATTGACGATCCAGTTGTTGAACCAACCGAAGAATCAGTCATTGAACCAATCAAAGAACCTTCTAATTCTTTTGCTCCTCTATCTGTCTCTTCTCCTCCCCAGGTACCTACAACTGAAGGAATTTCAGAAATAGCTATGCATGAAACAGAACAAACTGACAGTGCAGTGGTTGTGTTTACTTCACAAGAAAGGGAACAGATTCCAGAAACTTTCGGAGCCATGTCTCTCAAAATTTCAAACTCTGATGCTCTATTTGAAGAACTCAAAAACGTTCAATCAAATCTCATCAGTATGATGAATTATATTTCTGCTATACAATCTACTCAGCTTGCACATAACCTGAAGCTAAATTCAAACTATGAATTTACAACAGAGAAACTGGGTCAGCTTAACAAAAGTGTGAATGATCTCTTCCTCCAGATGGAAAATATCAAGAAAGAAAGGCTGTCGACTAAATCTCACTTCCAAACTCAAGCACTAGTCGGCAGGCGATTTGACTTTCTTGAAGAAAAAGTCACTAAAAGGATTGACCTGGTGCAAAAGATTATGTTGAATGCCGTATCAGATATTGCAGCAGATGTCCGCATTTTAACAAGAAAAGTGGACGTGATTGAAAAAAAGGGGGAAGTTATGAGAGAAACAGAAGAAGAAAAAGGGAAGAAGAAGAATGTATGAAGATCAACTGATTTCAGTTCTATTGTTGAAGACTATTTATTCTTTATTCTTTGTACGAATCTGTACATTAGAGGAGTTATTTTATCTACAATAAAATCATAGTTTTATCTTAAGTTCAGCTGATCAGTTCATATATTACAAGTTTTGTCAAACACTAAAAAAGGGGAAATTGTTGGAAATTAAGTTTTACTAGTTTGACAAACTAAGAGTTTAAACTTATTGGAATAACTGATCAAAGGAGAATGAGCTTAACTGACTAAAATCATACAACTGATAGTTGCCAAGATTAATGCATACATTATCAACGGCAACTGAAGCCAGCTGAATCTTATCTACGTCGAACTAATCAGTTGGAGACTGATCAGTGGAGCAAAATCTAATGGACTGATCAGTTGAAACAATCAGTTATGAGCTTTCCAGCAGAGTGTTTTTCAGCTGATCTCTCAGTTGTACGCACCATCAGTTGAGAAAGACAACCGAAAAATATTACAAACAGACTGAAACTCGTAGTGGAACGCCGCATTTCAGAGCCTACAGTGTACAAATATAAGAAGAATGTTGACGTGGCAAGCAACGGCTATAAAGAATCAAATTGTTTTTATTGTTACCGTTGAAGAGATGCATATAAATAGGCGAGAAGAGTAGTTGAAAAAAATAAAAAGCTTCTATTCATCTTGCTGTTACGCTGCTCAAGAACATTCACAAGCTCACAGTTATCAGATATATCATTAGCATTCAAGGCTATATTTCGAGCTTAAATAGCACAAGTCATTTGTTGTATATTCATTCAATTGTGCTAAGATCAGTATACGAACTGTAAGAAAATTGTATACTAAGAGTTTCAGTTTTGGCAGTGTTAAGTCCAAAACTGAAGTGGGTCTATACAATCTTGTATGTTCATATTCTTTTAGTGTATATCATATCTTTGTTATAGAAGGGGTGGCGTAGGACGGATTCAATCTCCGAACATCCATAAACTCTTGTGTGTCATTTTATTTCAGTTACATATTCTATCTTTCAGTCAGTTTACTTCCGCAACTGTTTTCTCAGTTAAACTGATTGTCATTGACTGAAAAGATTTCCATTTTCAGTTTCTTACAAAACTGACATTATATTTTTCAAAAGCTACATAATCGAAAGGATTTATTCAACCCCCCCTTCTAAACATTTATTCCAATAGTCAACCGATCCAACAGAATTTTTATGGTAAGGGTTCCAGATCGCTAATTCCTTTGATATATGTTTTATCAATGACTCGAGTATTACAGAAAGGAGTAGAGGATTCCTTGTGTATTCAGTAGATGTACTTAAATTGAGTTCTTCATTGGCAGTTTTTCCAGTGGTATGTGAGTTTGCTGACGTCTTCCCAGATGATATTCTGGGTTTGCCTCCGATCCGAGAGATAGTTTTCAGCATTGAATTGATAATGGCACCGATTGAACTTAAAGAATTAAAAGAGATGTTAGAGGATTTACTGGCCAATGGGTACATCAGACCGAGTGTTTCTCCTTGGGGTGTTCTAGTATTGTTTGTGAGAAAGAAATACGGTTTGATGAGACTTTGCATTGACTATCGGCAACTGAACAAGGCTACAGTAAAGAACAAATACCATTTGCCTCGTATCGATGATTTATTTGATCAGTTGCAGGGTTTTTCTATTTACTCCAAGATCGATCTGAGATCTGGTTATCATCAGCTGAGAGTCAGAGATTCTGATATATCGAGGACAGCTTTCAGAACCAGGCATGGCCACTATTAGTTTATAGTCATGCCGTTCAGTTTAACAAATGCTCCAGCTCTATTTATGGGTTTGATTATATTCTGGTATATTCGAAGAATACGACGGATCATGCTGAGCATTTGATAATTGTATTGCGAACTCTAAGGGCTGAGAAACTATATGCAAAGCTGTCGAAATGTGAAATTTGGTTCAGACATGTTGTATTTTTGGAACACATTATATCTGGAGATGGTATTTCTGTCGATCTTATTAAAGTTGAAGTTGTGATCAATTGGCCTAGACCGACATCAGTGCTAGAGATACGCAGTTTTATGGGTTTAGCCGATTATTATCGTCAATTCATTGAAGATTTTTCCAGTATTGCTAAGCCAATTACGAAGTTGACTCAGAAGAATACTCCATTTGTTTGGTCTGAAGAATGTGAATCCAGTTTTCTTGAAGAAGAGATTAACCAGTGCTTCGGTGTTAATTATTCCGTCAGGTACTGGTGATTTTGTTGTTTATTGTGACACTTCTCACATAGGATTAGGTTATGTTCTGATTCAGGGAGGACATGTTATTGCCTATGTCTCGAGACAATTAAAGCCACATGAAACTCGCTACCCAATTCATGATCTTGAATTGGCAGCCATTGTATTCGCATTGAAGATTTGGCGACACTACCTATACGGTGAGAAATTTGAGATTTATTCTGATCAGAAGAGCCTGAAGTATTTAATTTCATAGTTAGAACTTAATATCAGGTAACTAAGATGGCCTGATTTATTGAAAGATTTTGATTGTGAAATCAAATACTACCCGGGAAATCAAATGCAGAAGCTGATGCACTGAGTCGAAAGGTATGTTCCTTATCTTTATCAAAATTGGTGTTTCAAATCTGATTAAAGATTGCTGTTTATTTAGATTAGTATTTGAAACAGATTGTAAACCTCTGAGACTCTATGCCATTCAAGTTGAACAAAAGCTGCTTTTGAGAATTGAAGAAGCTCAGAAGGTTGATCGGAATATTCAGAAATCGATTGCGATGGTCAGAGCAGGTCATCGATCAGAATATCAGGTTCGGGATAATGTTTTATATGTGAATAATCTTCTTGTTGTGCCAAATTTTTCAGATTTGAAACAACAGATTTTGTGAGAAGCACACAACAGTCGATTCAGTATTCATCCTGGTGGCAGAAAGATGTACAATGATCTGAAGAAACAGTTTTGGTGGAAACAGATGAAATCATATATTGAATATTTTGTATCCAAATGTCTGAATTGCCAACAGGTGAAAGCAGAAAGAAAGAAACCAGGAGGTCTGTTACATAGCTTATCCATCCCAGAGTGGAAATGGGATCATATATCCATGGATTTTGTGATGAAGCTACCGCAATCCTCCCGAGGTTGTGATGCGATTTGGGTTGTGATTGACAGATTGCCCAAATCAGCATGTTTTATTCCGTACAGAATGGCATACAGACATGACCAGATGGCAGAGATCTATGTCAGAGAAGTGGTCATATTGCATGGAGTGCCGATGTCTATTGTATCAGATCGTGATCCTCGATTTACTTCGCACTTCTGGCATAGTCTGCAACAAGATTTAGGTACGAAGTTACATTTGAGTACTGCATATCATCCTCAGACTGACGGAAAGTCAGAGTGGACTATCCAGACACTAGAGGATATGCAAAGAACTGTAGTACTAGATTTTGGCACTAGTTGGCAAGATTCTTAGCCACTTTGTGAGTTTTCGTATAACAACAGCTATCAGACGAGTGTAGAGATGGCTCCGTTTGAAGCGTTGTATGGCAAGAAGTGCAGATCCCCTCTTTATTGGGATGATATTTCTGAGGTACCTGAGATTGGACCTGATATGATTCGAGATATGACGGAGAAAGTAAAGCTGATTCGACAGAGAATGAAAACAGCTCAAGACAGACAGGACAAATATGCCAATATTCGACAACGACCGTTGGTATTTGAAGCAGGAGACAGAGTATTTCTGAAGATTTCTTCATTCAGAGACGTTGTCAGATTTGGCAAGAAAGGAAAGTTGTCAGATTTGGCAAGAAAGGAAAGTTGTCTCCACGCTATATTGGGCCGTACGAGATTCTCGAGAAGATAAACGATCGTGCCTATCGACTCGCTATTCCTCCGTCTCTTTCTGGAATACATTATGTCTTTCATGTATCTATGTTGCGGAAATATATTCCTGATGCTTCTCACATCCTTCAGCCAGATCAGGCCGAACTTGATGAAACACTGAGTTATTTTGAAAAACCGATCCAGATTCTCGATCGTAAATAGAAGCAACTCAGAACGAAGACTATTCTTCTTGTGAAAGTTCAGTGGAATTGTCATGGCATTGAAGAAGCTACTTTTGAGACTAAATCAGACATGAGACATAAATTCCCATAATTATTTCCCTAATGTGAGTTTCCTATTCGTTTCTATTATACATTTCTTATTAAAACGGATTTGATCGCCTGTGATTTCGAGGACGAAATCAGATTTTAGAGGGGGGGAATTGTAATGCCCGAGATTTTATTTTGTTAGTTTGTGATTATTGATTTATGAATTGATGTGATTGTAGAAGGACCATTCCGAGACACGATTTGGAATAGCATGCGCATTGTGTGGCGTGAGGACAGAAGGTCGCGCATATGCGCGAGACGAGGCGCACATATGCGCGAGCGAGGCAGAAGACCTTGCGTATATACACGAGAAGAGGTGCGAATATGCGCGAGCATGTGATATTGACAGGTGCCGAGACAGTAGGTCTCGCGCATATGCGCGGATATAGTGCGCGCATATGAGCGATAAGTTGGAATGTTGTGTGTCAAGACAGTAGGTCTCGCGCATATGCGCTGATGATGGTCGCGCATATGCGCGAGATGTGCAGCATGAATAATAAGCCACTTGTTCTTGATATACAATAAAAGGATAAATAACTTCATTTCCTTCAAATTCAGCAGCAAGAAAACCGAGGAATCCATAGGAGAAAGCTTAAAGTTTCTTCCTGTACTAGAATTTGAATTATACAAGATCCGACAGTCTGATTTTCAATCCGGCTTTAGTTACGTGCTCCTTTCGTCAAAGGTTTAAAAGGATGTAAGTTTTCTTATGTTCTAGCATGGTTTGAAAATAAGGTATTGAAGGAATCATTATATGATTGATATTATCTGCTCATGAGATTGTGACAACAGTATAATCGAAACCGGATCGAAGAACAGATACCTTATGAAATTTGTATGATTTTTCAGATTTGAAATCAGATTGTGTTGTTGATTGATTATGAGTTACTGAGATTGATGTCTATTTATATTATATTTCCGGTGTTTCCAGATTGTACCGTTATGCCGTCAGAATTTGAGAAGATTTAGATGTTTTGATTTGAGTTGTGTGTTGATACAATATGTTTCGAATGTCATTGCCAGATTGAGTATTGACAGCTTCGAATTCAAGACTTCGAATTGTCAGATCGCCAAAATAAAGGTATAAATCAATGTTAACCGGGAGATACGACTCGAGTTAGATTTGACTTGAGTTTCCCAAAACCACATACTTGCTTGTTATTGTTTTAATAACTTTGTATTACTTGAATGTGTATGCTTATTCTATTGATTTATAGAAAAGAAGGGAATAGAAGATAGATATCGAGAACGAGTGTGACTAGTCTTTGGCAGAGGTGCCAAGTCACTGGATGTTTGGTTTGTGTCGATGTGCTTAGGAGTAGATCGACTCTTATTGTAGAGATTCGATATAAATTGCCAACGTCCGGGAATCGGGATTCCTGGACTAGAAAAAATTCGAGTCAGAGATGTAAGAATCAAAGAGTATGATTTACAGTTTTATATAGTTTCATGTTTCAGATTGATACATGTTATTGATAACTATTATATGATTTTATATATGTTTATATGAAATGCATGTATACTTGGTTTATACTGAGAATTATATTCTCACAGGAGTTATCTGGCTGTTGTTGTGTTTCTATGTGTGCATGACAACAGGTGGGACAGGATCATGGTCAAGAAGAGGACGAGAGATCAAGATTAGAGTGGAGATCCGGGCTTAGAAGTAGATTTGATTTTCAACACTGGATGTAGCTGTTGAACACTAGTTGGTTATGATTTTATTTTGTATAAGACTTGTACTTTGGATCATGTTGTAGATATTAAACTTGATCTTGTAAATGAGATAAGATTGATTATTATAGGTTGCACACTTATGTATTTTTTTTAAAAAAATTAGACCAATATAATGTAATTGATCCATTTAATCCCAAAGACGATTTAAGAAGGTGAATTAGGTTTGGGTCCCCACAACGATACTGAGTTACCACTACTGAAATTCCATTTTCATCCTTATCAAGTTTATTAGATGAGCTCATTGGAGTGGATGCAGCAGAGCATGTTTCCATGCCAAACTTATTCAGTAGTTCCTTAGTATACTTATTCAGCAGAGCATGTTTCCATCCTGATTTATGAAGATTCCATTATCAAGTTGCTTAATCTGCAGTCCTAGGAAGAATGTCAATTCTCCAATCATGCTCATTTCAAATTGTTTCTGCATTAATTTAGAAAATTTTCACATAATTTGGGGTTAGTTGACCCAAAGATAATGTCATCAACATAAATCTATACTAACAGAATGTGTTTATTCTTAACTAAAGTGAACAAAGTCTTGTCTACTGTGCCGATAGTGAAATCATGATTGACAAGAAATTGTGAGAGCGCTTCATACTAAGCTCGAGGTGCCTGCTTTAAATCATACAAGGCTTTGTGTAATTTAAACACATGATGCGGTAAGAAATGATCAATAAAACCTCGAGGTTGTTCAACGTAGACCTCTTCTTGCAGTAGACCATTTAGGAAGGCAGTTTTCACGTCCATCTGATAAATTTTGAAGTTTTTGAAAGCAGCAAAGGCTAAGAATATTCTGATAGCTTCAAGCCTAGCTACTGGTGCATAGGTCTCATCATAGTCTATTCCTTCTTCCTCTCTGAACCAGTCTTGCTTTATTTCTTACAACAATTCCTTCTTCATTTAGCTTATTTCTAAATACCCACTGGGTTCCAATAATAGCTTGATGAGATGGTCTAGGTACAATAAACCAAACATCATTTCTTTTAAATTTATTCAGCTCTTCTTGCATAGCTTCAATCCAACTGGGATCCAGAAGAGCTTCTTCAATCTTCTTTAGTTCATCCTGAGAGATAAAAGGAGCATGCTTATATTCATTAATCATTTGCCTTCTGGTTCTTAATGGAGCTGCTGGATTACCAATAACCAACGATGGAGGGTGAGATTTTCTCCAAACTAAAGGTTTTAAAGAAATTTCTCCCTGCTTTGATGGTTTCGGATCATGCTCAGCTAAAGCATTAGCAGGTTCTGTAATGTCAACTTCTGGCTCTGGTATGTCCTGTGTCTGAACAACTGGTTCTACCAGAGGAATGTCTGGTTCTGGATTTTGAGCATCTTTGACACTTGGTTCTGCATCATCTTCACTATCCAGTTCCAGATGAATCCTGTCTAATCTGTTATTTATATTTGACACGTTAGAAATTTCAGGAGCATTGCTATCTTCATCAAAAACAACATGAATAGATTCTTCAATATTAAGAGTTCTATTATTGAAAATTCTGAATGCTTTTCTTCATGCTGAATATCAAGAAATAATCCAGCATCTGATTTTGAATCAAACGTAGACAAATGATTTTTTTACCATTATTGTGTACAAATCATTTGCAACCAAACACATGAAAATAAGATATATTAGGCTTAATCCCTTTCCATATCTCATACGGAGTATGATTGTGTCTTTTGTTGATCATGGTCCAGTTTTGTGTGAAACACGTTGTATTGATTGCTTCTGCCCAGAAGCGCTGAGAGATGTCTGCATTTGCTAGCATTGTTCTAGCAGATTCTTTAAGAGTTATGTTTCTCCTCTCAGCTACTCCATTTTTTTGAGGCATTCAGGCAGCTGAATATTTATGATGAATGTTCTATTCATCTAAATATAACTCAAGAATCTTGTTAGTAAATTCAGTGCCCGATCACTTCTGATTTTAATGGAAGAAACTGATTTTTCATTTTGAATCCTTTCAGAAGCTTGATCGGGAGGCTACTGATTTGATCTTTTCCAGTAAGAAATATCACCCAAGTAAATCTAGAAAAGTCATTAACAACAACAAGTGTATACTTCATTCCCCCTAAGCTCATGATATGGATTGGACCAAATAAGTCCATATGCAATAATTCTAAACACCTTGAAGTTGATCTACTATTTTTATTCTTGAAGCTAGATCTTACTTGTTTGCCAAGTTGACATGCATTACATGCATGATTCTTAACGAAATTAAAATCAGGTAAACCATCAACTATGTTCTGCTTCTTGAGATAATTAATTGACTTGATGTTCAGGTGACTCAATCTCTTGTGCCATAGCCAATGTTTATCACTAAGGGAGGCATCTAAACATGTAGGAACATTAACATGATCTATGTTCCATGATACTTTTTAATTGTTGCCTTCTCCTTTTCCCGTTAATACATTAAACACATCAGCATCTTTTACTGTGCATGTGTGCTTCTGAAAAGCTGCTGAATAACCATTATCACACAGTTGACTAATATTGATTAAATTATAACGAAGATTTTCAACCAAGAGCATGTCATTTATAGTGATGTTACCATGGATAATTTTACACTTACCCACGGTTTTACCTTTTGAGTTGTCCTCAAAAGTTATCTTTGGTCCAGTACAACTCATTATTTCTGAGATTAGACTCTTTTGTCCCGTCATATGTCTGAAATATCCACTGTCCAGATACCATGTGGAGCTGCTGATCTTGGCTTTTCTCTCAAGTTCCTGCTAACACAAGTTTTAGTAACTGGTACCCAATCTATTTGGGTCCGAGCCTTATCAGTCTTTTAGGAACCCACATTTGTACAATTCTAGGTGACCTTGTACTTCGAGTATCTACAAAGGTTTTTGCAATAGAAGGTATGTTATCTCTAACAGAATGCATCTTAGAATGTTGTTCTTCCCTTCTATTTTTGTTGTCTGGTTTGTATCTCTTTTGAACAGGTCTAGAATTATAGTACTGGTTGTTTCTAACCTTCATCGAGGGTTGTCCTCCTTAGTTGAATCCTCTACTGGATTCAGAATCTGGTGGACTTTTCCCTTAGGTTCAACATAACCCAGACTATGATGCTTCCTTCTGTCTGATCTACAAACCTTTCAACTCGAATAGTTTGTGCTACTTGTTCACTGGATTTAACAAAATGAATGTATTTCCCTTTGCTTGTTTCCAGTACTGGCTTAGTATTTTTTTCAGAAGTGCTTTCACTATTTCTGAATCCGAGACCACTCCTGTCTCCAGATTGCTTCTGCAATTCTTGTATCTTCTCTAATGAAATAGAAGACTTGTTCCATGCTTTTACCAGAACCGGTAGCTTCTGATTCTCAGATCTCATTGTCTGGTAATCTGCATTTAGTTTCATTCTCAGTCTTCAACTTACTTATCTCAACTTTTAGATCACCACAGCTGTTTTCTTGCAAGCAAGTAAACTTAATGATTTGATCCTTTAAGTTTTGATTTTCAGTTTTACCTTCCTCGAATGATTGAAAAAGTCTTGAGTACTCTTCTATCATGTCATGCAGTGCATTAACAAAATCAGTTCGTGTAAATTCATTAGAGTCAAAGTCAAATACCTCTCTAGATGTTAAGGTTGATTCAGTATCTGCCATGAGATATTTGATCTCTTCTGCATCACTATCACTGGAATGAATTTTTGAGTCACAAGACTCAGAACTAGAATACGCCCATTTTGATTTGCTTTCTTATGAAATCATCGCTTTGCGGTCTCTTATGGATTTCATGTCATTCCTCATGTATTCTTTTTTCTTTTGATCATCCTCCTTTGGCTTAGAGCAATCAACAATGAAATTCCCGACATTTCCACAGTTGAAACACGCCATGTCACCAGGTGGTGAATCTTTCTTAAAGTTTCGGTTAGGACCCTTGTAAGCTCGATGATTCTTCTTCATGAATCTGGAAAATTTCTTCACAAATAAAGACATTGCATTGTTGCTGATCTGTTCAGCAGTCTTTTCAGATGTGCTTTGGATGGAAGTAGCAGGTGATGTATTTGGAACAACTGCAGCAGTAGCAGTAACAGTAGCAGTAGCAGTAGCAATAGTAGTAAGAGCCTTGGTAGGTGGATTTGATGAGGGCTCTTCTCCACTTCTCACTTCGAGTTCAAACTCACAGGCTTTTAAGTCTGCAAACAAGTCGTGTAGTTTTAACTTGTTCAGATCTTTAGATACTCTCATAGCCATAGTTTTTACATCCCATTCTCTAGGTAAAGCTCTCATAACTTTGAGTGTTATTTCTCTGTTGCCATATTCTTTCCGCAGAGCTGCTAGCTCATTAACTAAGCTGCTAAAACTTTCATCAAACTCATTCAGAGTTTCTCCAACTTTCATTTCGAGATTTTCAAATTTTTGCATTTCTACAGACAACTTATTTTCCTTTGTTCATTTCCTTCACAGATTTTGATGAGTTTTTCCCAAATCTCTTTTGCAGTAGAACATATCTTGATCTTGCTGAATATGTTCTTATCAAGTGTTTTGTAGACAATGTCCTTCGCAACTTTGTCTATATTGGATTTCTTTTTGTCCTCGCCAGTCCATTAGCTTATGTGCTTCTCAACCATCTGTGGTGCACCCTCAGTAACAGCAATCACTATATTTGGCTTTAAAATTTTCAGGGGACCATCTGTGATGACAAACCACATGTCATCGTCTCGAGCTGCAAGATGAGATTGCATCCGGATTTTCCAATCATCGAAATATTATTTTGAGAACATGGGTACTTTGATGAAGTTGCCATATCTATTGTAAATTATATACCAAGAAAAATCTGCTCTAATACCACTTTTTGGGGATCGATAAGGAGTTTAGAGGGGGGGTAATAAACTCTTTCCTTTGTTTGACGATTTTGCAAAGGGTGCTAGAATCTTGTTAGAGATTATAGTTGGTCTTGTTCGAATTTAAATCCAGCATATCAAAATAAATGCGGAAACAATCCAATGGAGTATGATGTGAAACAATAAAACAGTAGGAAGTTAAACAGTGGTTGTTTCTGGAAGTTCAAAGATAAAATATTCTACGTTTCCCCTTCTTCTGTTTCCAGAAGGTATCATTAAAAGACTTTGGATATTACAGTACAACACTTGTACACACTCACTTCAGTAGGGCTTATCCTTAGCCTACTGAAACTCTTAGTTACACAACTCCGTAAAACTAATACAACAATGTTCTGGAAAAGACTCTTTTCCTGTTTACAAACTCTTCTCAATGATATAGTAAAGTCTTTAGCTTGAAGAGAGTTACGAAACAACAACATCACAAAATGATCTCAGAAGATCGGATATGGATAATAAAGCGTGTGATGCTTTTATCTATGTTTAACTTGAAGATAAGTAGTTGATGAAAGCTCAAATCTCATGTAGGAATAATCGTTGCGTTGATAATGATAATAATGTTGTGTTCTATAAAGCATTGACCTCTATATATAGAAAACTTTGAGTCCAACATCTATAATCAAAAACAGCTTCTGATGCTCCTGATTAGAGTAGGCTTTAATACCTAAAAAAGGTCCTGCAGAAAGTTTCAGAGTAATCGGTATTGTTTCATACAAAAATTTGTAAGGAGCGTTAAATGTCTTTGTACAACATTAATGGTGCAATTAATGCTAGTACTAGGTAAAGTAACTGTAACATCTGAGATTGTAACGATCAAGTAAAAGACGTTAAGTTATTCTGCTTAAGCTAAGTTCTGCTTTAAACGCTATGTGTTGCTTCTGATTTTCTAAGCCGTTTAAGTACTCATGGAGTACTGCTTTTGTTAATGAAATGTCTACTAGTTTAAAAAAGTGCCAAAATATTTTTTTTTAAAAGCTCGAATTTTCGAAATATCATTTAAATGTTTCCTTGCATGCCCTCTACAGAAAAATATATAAGATTTAAAAATGATCTAAAATATTTTCCAGTAAAAATAGCGCTGTTTAAAATAACCAAACTCGTCCAAAATCATACGTAAACATAAACGTGTAAAAATTTTAAAATCATCAACGTAGGACAATGTTCGTATACTCTCCAAACTCGTAAATCATAATGCAGAAAACATGCGGTCCTCGGGTCATGTCACTGCACCAGAGCTGTCTACTCAGAGTTCATCACCTCCAGTGTAAGGCCTGAGATTTTATCATTATAACCCGAGATTAATTAATTAACGAATTGATATGAAAGGAAAATCCCCAAGGGAGACATGAGAAAGCATGAATATGTGTGAGACCAGAAGACCTCGTGCATATGCGCGGTGATAAGGTGCGCATATGCACGAGCAACCAATGCCGAGGCAGAGGACCTCGCGCATATGCACGAGATGAGGCACGTATATGCCCGAGTAGGGGAATTTTCTATGCTCCAAGACAGTAGGTCTCACGCATATGCGCCAGTGTTGGACGCGCATATGCGCGAGACGTGCTGAATGAAAATAAGCCACATGTCTTGCCATGCATATTAAATGTAAACAAATCTTCATTCCCTTCAGAATTGAACAACAATAAACCGAGACTCCATGGTTGAAGTTTCAAGTTTCCTTAGATTTGAAAACTTGATTGTGCAAGATTCGGAAGTATGATTTTCAATCCGAGTTGAGTTCCGTGCTTCTCTCGTCAAAGGCTTCAAAGGGATGTAAGTTTTATTACTTTCCTGCGTAGTTCGAAAGTTTGATGTTGGAGAAATCATATTTTGATTGATATTATGTGTTCTTGAGATTATGGTAATCGTATAATCGAAACCGGATGGAAGAACTGACCATGTATGCTACTGTTATTAATATCCAGCCTATAGTTGAATGGGTTTGTGCAAAACTTATAGTTGTGGCTTATATTTGTTGATGATTATGAGTTGTTGAAATTGGCATCTTGTTGTTTGCATTACCGGGATCTCGAAATTGTGCCGTTATGCCGTCGAAACGTACTTAGATTGAGATTTCTTGCTTGAGTTGTATGTTGATAGTGTCTATCGCAACATGTCATTCCAGATTTGGTATTGAAGGCTTCGAACTCGAGAATTCAACTTTGAAACTGGTAGAAGAACGAGCCAAAACCAAACCCAGAGAAAAGAAATAAATCAATGTTAAACCGGGATAAATAACTCGAGTAAAATATGACTTCAGTTCCCGAAACCACATACTTAATTGTTATTGTTTTGATATATTCGAATTCCTTGCATTTATGTGCTTGTTCTATTGAGTTATAGAAAACCATAGTTGATTTTATGTTCTGTATTGATTTATGTTTTCCTAGATTCTGGATTACGATACATGTTGTTTGACACATGTTTTATGTTTTTATATATGCTTGTATGGAAATCGTGTGTACATTGTTTATACTGGGAAATATATTTATCACCGGAGTTATCCGGCTATTGTTGTGTTTGTATGTGTGCATGAAAACAGGTGAGACAAGATCGGGGTCGAGAAGATTATGAAAGATCGAGATTAGAGTGGTGATCCCGGCTTAGAAGTAGAACTGGTTGTTCAACACGGAACTGTGATTGATAAACACTAGTTGTTATGATTTTATTTTGAACAAGTTGTGTATCCTGGATCATGTTGTATATATCGAACTTGATTTTGTAAATTAAATAAGATGGAACATTACTTGTTGTAGTATTTAGTACACTTGTTATGAGGTGTTCAACTTTTTTTTTTAAAAAAAAAAAAAAATTCGACCTAGCTTATTTAATTGATTCATTTAATCCCAAGAATAATTTAAGAAGATGAATTAGCGTCTGGGTCCCCACATCCAGTCTCCTCAGCATCAAGGTCACCTGCATCACACACGCCTAGTGAGTCTAAAGACTCAACACACCTGCACCATTAATAGAAAATACATATACATAGCACACAGCGGTGAAAAATATCATGCTCAACATACCTTTCATGAACTTTAAAAACGTAACATAAACACGTCGTGTAAAACAATGACGTGTCAAAACAGCTCATCGTTAATCATCATTCATTGTTTATCATTTATCGTTCATTATTCATCATTCATCATTGGTGAATTCAGTTCATTAGAGGTGACTATCGTACATCATCATTTACGATGGATCCATCATACATAGAACCGTGGTACCCGGCGGCTGTCGGACATCAGTGACAGGATCACCCATCCACTGTGCCTAGGCCTCATCATCAGTATTTACATATACGTCTTAAACATTTACATATACTTCGATAGCCACAACTAATTCCCGTAATTCAAAAAATTATCATTTTCATCACTTATAAAAATCATGCACCAATGCAATTTTTCTTAAATCCAAGCATGCGACGTATATCTTCATAAAATCTTAAAATGGTGATCATGATGCATAAACATTTAAAATATCATAAACTTGTGCTCAGGGCACTGCCAGGACCAAAATCTCACCCCTGGTGCAAAATGACCATTTTGCCCCTAGAAACTCAAAAATTACCGTTTCAACCCTGGACCTCTAAAATTAACCCGAAGCTTACCAAACCCCTTAAAATATTCCAAAGCAATTTTAAAAGCATTCCTAGTCGTAAACTCGAGCCAAATTCATAACTTAACCGATTCGTTTTAAGACTTGAACTTGGGTCCCGGTTTTAACCCGAATCGACTCGAAACTTAATCCAATTTTTCCCAACTTTGTACCATATCCTCAAAACAGTAAAAGGCCCCTAATACTCTATTAATAGCTCTAAAACTTTCGGATGAAAGATCCCAAAAAGAGACAAAACTTTAGGCCACCACTATTCTATTATCACATTACCACACATGGCCCTCAACTCTTAACCTTTCGGTCCTCTCTAATCCCACCACTTGTCCAACTTTTAAACTCACCATTAGGAACCTAACTACCCTTCTAAACTAAGACTAACCAAAGCAAAACGCTGCTGCACCACCACGTGTAGAAAACCAGCCGAATATACCACTTCCCTTCGATTCACACCAAGCTTCTGAGGATCAAGCTTCTCCCTCAACCAAACACCCATGACTCCTTCCTAACATCTTACTAGACTCTACAAGTTCTGAAACCCAGCTTGGTTTGAGCCCATGCATCGCAGCACCCCAGCTCTTTCGATCTTACTATACCGAGAAAAAACCAAGACACCACCTCCCGATCTCTCCTCATACGGCAACACCAAACCATTTTCACTCCAAGAATCCATCGTGACACCACCATCAGACACCTCAAACAGAGAAGAACGTGAGTGACAATAAAAGAAGCGCACTATATCGTGAGCTCCCTATAGAATGACACCTATTGAATTGAAAGAATTGAAAGAACAGCTCGAAGATTTATTGGCCAAAGGTTATATCAGACCGAGTGTGTCTCCTTGGGGTGCTCCGGTACTGTTTTTGTTACGCCCCGAATATTTTAAGGTCCACATAAACAACATGTATGCAATTATTAAATTATATTGTATTTTAATTAAATATTTTAATTTCATTAATTAATTATCTTGTGCATATTTGCATGTTTAAAAATATATTTTTCTACATGATTGCATTAAAATATATTTTTAAAGGTTATTCGAGTTGCGATCGAGGAACGAAGACCGAGTGCTGAAAAATAGAAAATGTTTTTATTCGGTAATTGTTTCTAATTATTTAAAATAAGGGTGATGCTTTTTATTATTTTTTGAAAATAAGGGGTTTTGAGGTGATTTTATACGCCGGGACGTAAATTTTATCGGTGTTGGATTTTCAACAAAAATGCGAACTTTTTGGCAACCCGGCTACTAAATTCACAAACTTATTTTACCAAAACTATTTTAATATTTTAATTAAAACCTAATTAAGACTAATGGGCCTAATTGTTGGCTTAGTAGGCCTAAGGCCTTGTTAGTGATTAATTTGTGTAATTAATAAATATATAACACCTAAAACCCTACACTAACCATTAATTCTCACGGCACACTCTTTAAAAAATTGAAAACCCTCCCCAAAACCCCACAATTCACACGCCACTTCAGATTTGCACACACCACAACTCCTCAAATTTTACACGGCACACACAAGTGAGAGTTGAAGGAAAAAGCATCAAAAGTTGCAAGGATTTTCAAGCCGTTGTTTCCTCGTCGTCGTTCTCCAATCGTCAACGAAAAATCGTGCGTTTAAAATGTAAAGGCACCAGAGGCGTATGAATAGTGTGGGCTGGGCTGGGCTCAAGCCCAGCAAAGATTATCAAAAAATTTTTTTTATATATATATAGGTAGCTCAATTTTTCCCTAAGCCCATCAATTACACAAATAAAATAAAAAAACAAAGAAAGTAAAAAACGAAAGCTTCAGATGGTTGGAAATTGAAATTCTCGTATCAATTCTCAATCCTTGTACGTCCGCCAAACCCTCGTCTGCCCTTGTTCTCTCTTTTTCCCAATTTTCTCAAGGTATCTCTCTAATTATTTAATTTATCTTTTTAAGCATACTCTTTTTTGATTCTTGCTGGTTTCGAGTTTAGATTATTTAGGATTGATTGGTTTATGTTTTCCCCAAAATTCTTGTAGTGTTTTGTGTTTTTAAATCTGAGTTTGGTATATTCTGAGTTCAAGATTAAAAACTTGAAATAAATTAATTTAATTTTTTTATGGAACCCTATTACCATGAATTATTTGTTTAGTTACCTTTGATGTTTGGTTACTCAAAAGATAGACAAAATTGTTTTTTTTTTATCATCTTTTAATTTAAATGAAGTGTATTTTTTTTAGGTGAAATAAAATGACATTTATAGGTTTTTTATTTATAGGTGAATCAAAATGTCAAAAAGAAGCATTACCGATTATTTCATCCAAAAAAACAATGAGCAGTTGTCAAAAACTTCAAATGATCATCTTCAGTCAAGTTCAAGATCTACATTGAAAACCAAAAAACTCAAACCTGACAATGAAGTTGCTCTCGATCCATTAGAAGGAAATAATTCATATTATGAGCGTGATCCTGGGAAACGAATTAGAATATGGGAATATCCATGTGATAAACAAGATGATGTTCGAAGAGAATATGTTGGTATGGGACCATATCAACCTATATATGAATATCCACTTGTTGATTTTAAGCATCAAAAACGTAGTTTTCAGTCTTCTTGGTTCGTAAAGTTTCCATGGCTCGAGTTTTCTAAAATAAAAGAAAGTGCATATTGTTTCCCGTGTTATCTTTTTGATGTTCCTTCATCATATCAAAAGAAATTTACGGTTGAAGGATTTAAGAATTGGAAAAGAGTGAATTGCAAAACATGTCCACTGAAAAGACATGAAGGAGATTGCAATTCATTACATAGTACTGCTATGCAAAAATGGGAGGGCTTGAAAAATGTATCTCAACATATCGATAGAAGGATGAATAAACAATCTGAGAATATTGTAAAGCAAAACAGATTGCTTATAAGGACATCGATTAGAGCTATAAGATGGCTAGCATTACAAGGGTGTGCATTTAGAGGACATGATGAGTCTGTAGATTCTCATAATCGTGGAAATTTTATTGAACTCGTCAAATTTCAAGGAGAATTGTGCAAAGAAATTGGTGATATTATCTTAGATAAAGCATCTAAAAATGCCAAGTATACATCACCATCAATTCAACAGGAGATTCTAAAAATTATTGCCGATCTTGTGCGAAGTAAAATCCGTGATGAAGTAGGGGATGCTAAATTCTGTATTCTTGTTGATGAAGCAACTGATGAATCTCATAGATCACAAATGGCTATTGTTTTGCGATACGTAGATTGTGATGGATTTGTTAGGGAGAGATTTTTTGAAGTTGTTGGTGTTGATGATACTAATTCTTTGACTTTGAAAACACATATACGTAGTATCTTGACACAACATAAGCTTTTGATTGAAAATATGCGAGGTCAAGGATACGATGGTGCTAGCAACATGCGGGGAGAATGGAATGGATTACAAGCATTATTTCTCAAAGATTGTCCGTTTGCATATTATATTCATTGTTTTGCTCACCGACTGCAACTTACATTAGTTGCAGCAGCTAAAGAGGTATCAGATGTGTGGCTATTTTTTTCCAAATTGAGTTCAATTGTCAATTTTGTGGGTTCTTCTTCAAAGAGACACTCTCAATTGAAATCAATTCGAGAAGATGAAATCATTGATTTGATAGAATCTGGAGAACTTGGAACTGGTACTGGAGTTAATCAAGTTAGTACTTTGCAACGACCTGGATCTACTCGATGGAGTTCACATTACGCTTCAGTTAGTCGAGTTATTGAATTGTTTGGTTCAGTTTGTACACTTCTAGAAGATTTCGTGGGGGGAAAGTCTGTCTTTAGTATACGTGCGGAGGCTAAAGGTTTGCTTAAAGAGATGATGACATTTGATTTTGTATTTATCTTGTTGTTGATGCATAGAGTTTTGGAAACATCTGATATGTTATGTCAGGCTTTGCAGAGAAAAAATCAAGACATTCTGAATGCAATGAGTTTAGTCACGACTACAAAATTGCTTTTCCAGAAAATGCGAGATGATGAATGGGAAGATTTTCTATGGAGTGTGAATAATTTTTGTGATAGTCATGACATTGTAGTGCCTGATTTGACAGCTCGTTATGTTGAAGGTACTAAACGTTCTTGTCAACAGAAAAATCATTTTACAGTGGAAGAATACTATCATTTTCATGTATTCAATGTTGTGATTGACAAACAGCTGATGGAATTGAATACACGATTTACTGAGCAATCAATAGAGCTTCTCACTCTTTGTGAAGCCTTGAATCCCAATGATAGCTTCAAATCATTCTCTGAAAGTGCTATTTATTCTTTAATCGATAAATTTTATCCCAATGATTTTTCCAAAGATGACATGAAACATTTGAAGACTCAATTGGATCATTACAAGCTTGATGTATTTGAAGATCCAAGGTTTAAAGATGTTGATTCTCTTCCTAAATTATGCCGACTACTGGTTGAAACAAAGAAGTCAAGGATTTATTTCATTATTGATAGACTGATTCGTTTAGTCTTGACTCTTCCAGTTTCCACTGCTACAACTGAGAGAGCATTTTCAGGGATGAAACTTCTCAAGACACCACTTCGCAACAAAATGGAGCAAGAATATTTAAACAATGCAATGGTTTTGTATATTGAGAGAGAGATTGCTCGTGATATTGATATAGATTACATGATTGATAGATTTGATCTTTTGAAAAATCGAAGGTTGCGACTAAAGTAGTATTTATTTAAGTTACCTTCGTTTGGCATAAGTTGTATTTTTTTTGTTATGCGTACTCTATCATATGATTAATGACTTTTGGAAAATATTTATCCAGATTTGATGATTATATTGTGAAAATTGTGGTTTGCATTTAATCTTTATGTCATGTGAAAAATATTGTATTGATTTCTAAATTTATTTTTTAAATTTTCTAGCCCCCCATATTTTGAAACTCTGGTTACGCCCCTGAAAGGCACGCAATACATCTCCTTCTCTCGTCTATCACATCGTATTATTGTTTAAATTATATTTGAATGAAAAGCATGAGGTTTTTATGAATATTTTCGAAATATTGCATGTACATGAGGTAAACTTGTGAATTGTTGTTCCAAAAACATGTTTTTATATTGTATAAAGGGGCTGCCATGATTAGGAATGGTTAGGGGATGTTTTTACATGTTTTCAAGGGTCCTAAATCACACCAAACGTTGTATATCTAAAGGAACAAATCTGGAACCGTAGGAAAGGAAAAGCCAGCAGAGGGCCGTGAGTTTGTTGGGCAATTCAAGGTGCAAGTGGTCGGTATTGATGCATGGGGGCAGGTGGCTCGACCAGGTTTTGTGGTTGAAGGGGTCATGGTTAGGTCCTAGGAAGGGTCCTCGCAGGGCCAGGATTAGCGCTAGGTGGCTGGGGAAGAGTCCTTGCGTGAAAGGACTCCTCCCACGCGTGATCAAGAGGGGCCGAGAGATTTCAGAGGGTGGCTCAGTATGGGGCTGGGATAGGTGGTCTAGATGGTGCCTTAGGATGGTTCAGGGATGGTTAGGAAGGGCTGGGCTCAGAGGTACCTTGGTAAGAACCTCCACGAAATATTGCAGCAGCAGCAGCGAGGGGTGCTTGGGGCACAGGTTGTTGTCCTTGATTCAAAAGCTTCGCTGCTTGGGTCAGGGGCTGGGCTAGGTCTGGGCTGGGTCTAGGCATGGTCCAGGGATGGTTAGGGTCAGGTTTTGTCGCTGGTTAAGGGGCTGGAAGAGTCCTAGTTGCACTAGGAATCTATAGGCGTGAGTTCCATGATAGTGCAGAATTGGGTCAAGTTCAGTAGGATTTTTGAATGGGTTAGGGTCATGATTTTGGGCTGGCTTGCACAGTAGGATCCCTAGATGGGTTGGCTAAGTTTTGGCTCACGGTGGCTCGGGCGTGGCTCGAGTAAATTGGGAGATCGCTCGGTGTGTTCGTCGAAGGGTTAAAAAAGAAAATTAAAGAGGGAAAAATGATCCAAGGGTCCACGGGGGTGGCTCATGACTTGGAAGGGTAGAATAAATCTTAAAAATGTTATGTTTAAAATTTGGGATTAAAAAAACGAGTTTTGGATTTATTCGGAATTTAATCGCCGCACGAAACGCTAATTAACGAGTTAATTGAAACGCATAGTTTTAAGCTTTATAAAATTATGAAAAATTGTATTTAAGCTTAAATAATTATTATATGTCTAAGTATTTAATTTGGGAATTTTATATTGAAGTTTGGTTTAATTTGGGATTTAAAACGCAGTAATACGTCTTATGTAAATATTAATTTAAAAGTCCTCGATTTAAGATAAATAAAAATATGAAAAAATTTATGTAAGCTTAAATAATTATTTGGGACATGTTAGAGTCATGAAATCAAGAAAAAAGACAGAAACGTAAAATGTCGACTCCAGGGGTAAAACGGTCTTTTTACACAGAGAAATTAGTAAAGGTCATGGCAGTGCCCTAAATGCTATTTTTATGATATTATGATTATTTTAAATGTTTATGAAATGTTAATGATTAAATTATGATTTTTAAATGTCTATTTGATATTTATGAGTGAGGGAAGACATTTAAAATACATGTTGCATGCTTGGTTTCAAAAATGAAACAAATGTTACGTTATCCATGATTTTTATAAAGTGATGTGAATGAAATACGTTGAAGGAAGTGAAGTGATTGTGACTAGTTCGTTACTAAAGGCGATGTCGTGGGGGTGATGGTCCCAGTGGGAGCCTGACAATCGTGTTTCCATTATTACGAACATGAGGTTATGAGGATATGAGGTTTGAGGTAAGAATGGGAATATCGTGAGGGGAGAAAGCCCCAGAGGGAGCTCATTTATGGGAGAAGGCCCCAGAGGGAGCCCCGACGATCGTATTTCTATTCGATAATGCTTGGCCAGGGCCCAGTTGACCGGTGAGAGTATTGCTGGTGTCCCCCGCCGCCCAGTACTGTGGTTACATGTAGATGGATCCATCGACTTTTGAGGTTTGAGGAAAGTCACAATTAACGATCTGAATTCAACAAAGGAAAAAAGAAAAATTTTCATGATTATGGTTAAGGTTTTATGTCATGTCATGTTGAGGAAAAGGAAATTCATGTTTGCATGTCATGAAAATGTTTATGTTTAAAGTTTTATGCATCATGAAAATGTTTACGAAAATGTTTATGTTTATGCATCTTCATGAAAACGATAATTTAAGTACAAGTATTTTTCACCGTTATATGTTGACTGTATTACGTATTACTTGTTATAAAGATTATGGTGTGTTGAGTCTTTGCATCGATTACCGCCAACTGAATAAGGCGACGGTGAAGAACAAATATCCCTTGCCTCGTATCGACGATTTATTTGATTAGTTGCAGGGATCCTCTGTTTATTCCAAGATTGATCTGAGATCTGGATATCACCAGCTGAGAGTCCGAGATGTTGATATATCGAAGACAACATTTCGAACCAAGTATGGACATTATGAATTTATTGTCATGCCTTTCGGTTTAACGAATGCTTAAGCGGTGTTTATGGGACTGATGAATCGTGCCTTCCAGAAATATTTGGTTGTTTTAATTGATGATATTTTGGTATATTCCAAGAGTATGATTGAGCATGCCAAAAATTTAAGAACTGTGTTGCAGATGCTGAGAAATGAGAAACTATATGCTAAACTGTCAAAATGTGAGTTTTGGCTGAGACATGTTGTCTTTTTGGGGCATATCATATCTGGAGACGGTATTTCTGTTGATCCAAGTAAAGTTGAAGCTGTGATGAGTTGGCCTAGACCGATCTCTGTACCAGAGATACGCAGTTTCATGGGTTTGGTATGGTACTATCGACGATTTATCAAAGATTTCTCTAGTATCGCGAAGCCAATTACCTAGTTGACACAGAAAAAATACGCCATTTGTGTGGTCTGATGCCTGTGTAGAACCCATAAATTAGACTACGTATAAGCCATGCATAATTGTAGTATTTTAAATTAAATTGATTTCATTGCATGAGTATTTAAATGATTTTTTTTTACTTAAGTTAATTATTTCATGCAATAGTTTGATTTTTACCATTTCAGTTATTTCAATGAGGCCGGACTGGAGTTGGAGTTTAGAGATAAAATTTAAGATTCAGAAAATATTTCCAGAATTTAATTTAGCTAGCAAGTAATTTAATTTAAGTTATAATGAAGGCTTAAGAAATTATTTATACAACTTGAAGTGAGTAGAAAATTAGTTCATTTAAGTTTCAATAATTAAGGGGTTAGTTCACTAAATTATTTAAAGGATAGATAAGGCTTTTAAGGATTGTAAATTTACTTCATAATAAACATTTCCCTTCTTTTTATTTCCAAGAATTTCGGCCACCCCTTAGTACCTAGACAATTATTTTGCCAACTCACCTTTGACCCATTCCAGGTAAATTTTAACATGCTAATCTTTTCAATTATTAACCAAACCTTAATTAGTTAGTTATTAAGCAATATCCAAGCCTTGGATACCATGTAAGAATCGGCCAAGGCATTCCCCAAGAAGACTTGACAAATATGTGCAAATATTAAATGAGTGGTAGACTTGGTCTTGCATTTAAACCCTATGTTTGTGGATCTTGCCCCTCACCTTGCATACCATCATTCTCACCCCTCCATGACCGAAAATGAGAGCCATTAGAGTAGAAAACCGTGGGTTGCATAGCTAGACACAAGAGGAAAAATTCAGTAGCAAGCAAGAAAAGAAATCGCTCCATCTCCTCCGCGCCGGATCGTCTCGTTCTTTTCGTTTTCTTTCGAAACGAATCCAAGGCATGTATATACTTTTTCTAAACCTCAATCAAGTCATATTATCATTATTTTTACATTTCATGATCATTACTTTCATGCTAAAAACCGAAATGTTTCAAGAAATTTTCAGAAATCATCACATGCAGATTTTTTGGTTTTCTTGTGCAACTTCATGGTTTGCTTCGTATTGTGGATTTCAGGTATTGGTTCGACTCCAGGCTCCCAAGGCTGTTCCTAGACATGTAATAGGATGCATTAGGACCATGTTGGTCCATTCATTCAGCCCCCACACTTGCTGGAAACCGAAATGACAGCAAGTTCCCCATAGGTGCAGGATTTTGGGTTCGAAAATTTCAGTTTTTATGTCAAGGGGTTGGATCTGATCCTGGCTGCCCTAAGGGCTCTTAGCCATGGTTGGATCCCTTCCCTAGCAAGTCTAAGACGTGACTAAGTCGCCCTTTTGGTGGCTTGGTCCATGGTGCATCGGTTTTTAAATAAAAGGCAAGAACAGCCCCTATACCCCTTCGGCTACTTCAGTTGGACAGCTTGTGGTTCGTTTCTTTTGTTGCTTGGTATGGATCTTGGTTGGCCTAGGGACCTTAGCCACGGTTCATACCATGCCCCTAGATGTCTAGATCGTGCCATGGTCAATCAAATGGCCACTGGAACGACGCTAGACAACCAACGAAGCAAGAACAGCCCTCCCCTCTCGGTTTCCATTCTTTTGACAGCAACGTGTATTTCGAATTGTGTGGTTTGGTGTGATTCTTGGTTGGCCTAGGGCCCTTAGCCACGGTTTACACCTTGCCCCTAGATGTTTAGATCATGCCATGGTCAATGAAATGGCCACTGGAATGACACGAGACAACAAGCGAAGCCAAACTCCCTACACGCGCAGGATTTCCTTCTCGGCTAGGTGTGTAGTCTCGTTTTTAGTGTGGTGCGAATGGTGGCTGGTCTTGTGCCCTTAGCCATGGTTCAAATCATTCCTTGGGATGTTGTTAAGGGTCTCTGCTCGGTGGTTCACGCCCCAATGGCCGATAGACTCGAAACCAACACAAGACGCACGGGTGCGCAGCTGCTGGAAATTTACAGCAAGTTGCTGTGTCATTTATAAGGCTATTTCGAGTTCTTGGTTGGCTTTTAGCCCATGGCCTTGGACTGGACAGTGCCTATTCAAGTTAGGAAGGTCATGTTTTTGGCCGTTCGTCATTCGGATCATTTTTGAAGTCGTACGAGAATTTACGGTGCGATGTGCCAAATTGACACTCGAAAGAGCGTTTCTTGTTTTGGCCTCCATTCCACCTAGATTTCGACCGTCATAATTTTAGGAGCATTATTTCATTATTTTCAGCGTATTTTAATCATGACTATACGTCGGTTCAGTGTTGGTTTGGGTTGGTTCGGAGTCATGATTAAATACGAAGTCATTAGGCGTCATAGTCACATCTTTTGAACTAAATTGCATAGTTGGTCAAGTTTAAGCTATTGCATATTTTCATGGCACCGTTAGGTTGCAGCGAGCCTGGGGGACGATCCAATCCAATCCAGTCGGAAAAATTACAGTATTTTTCATTATGCCAGTTAATTATATTACGTGCATGAAAAATAGAAAATGATTATTTTTGAGATTTATGCGATATGGCTTGTGGTTCATTCACTATGTGGGAGTATTATTTTATACGGTCGCCAGTGACCGCTCAGTTCAGTTTGGTACCACCCGGTCGCCAGTGACAGGCCAGCTCAGTTCAGTTTCAGACTCCCCGGTAGTCAGTTACCAATCAGTTCAGCTTAGTGCAGTGGCCACAGGCGTAAAACATATTCTCAACAGAAAATTTTACCAGTTATTTCAGTACAGGGCTCCAATGAGGCTATTTAAGTTCTTTAAAAAGAAAAATATTTTTAATTTTCCTCAAATTTTCAAAGTAAGGATTTTCAGGCCTTCACAGTTGGTATAAGAGCCTATGTTCTTGTAAAGGGTTACACTACTACTGACTCCGAGAAACTCACGAAGCCACGTCTTCGGTCTATAAGTTTTACATTACTGCATTTTATTTAAAGCATGGATGATTTAACAGTATGTCTTCATGAAATATATATTACGTCCAGATTTTTATCGTTTAGTATTTAAATTTGAATAAATTATGGAATTATGCAAGTTAGTTACGTATGAGTTATGTTTGGAACAGTATGCCCCCTAGACGCCATGTTGGACGCCCGAGAGGTGGCGAGGAGCGCTGTCATGAGTACGGTGAGGATCGTAGGCAGGAGGAAGACTTACCTCCACCCCCTCCGCCTGATATGAATGCCCAGATGCTACTTGGGATGACGCAGTTCTTCGCACAATTTGCGGAGAACAATACCGTTGTCGCTGCCGCAGCCAGGCCGGCAGGGCCCGAGGCTGTTTATGAGCGATTCATGAAGATGCGTCCGAAGGAATTCTCTGGGACGTCCGACCCCATGGTTGCCGAGGGATGGAACAAATCTCTCGCGGTCATTTTCGAGTTTATGGAGCTAGGAGACACAGACCGAGTCCGATGTGCTACCTATCTGTTCACTGGAGACGCCCGCTTATGGTGGGAAGGAGCGTCGGTAGCCCTGACTTTGGCTACACTTTCTTGGGCACGCTTTACGGAGGTTTTCTACTCCAAGTATTTTGCTGAGGAGGTTCGCACCAGGCTGACCACCGAGTTCATGAGTCTGAGACAGGGGGATATGACGGTTACGGAGTTTATCCGTAAGTTCGAGAGGGGCTGTCACTTTGTGCCCCTGATCGCGAATGATGCCAAAGCTAAGTTGATGCATTTCCTGGTGGGTTTAAGGCCGATCTTGCGCCGGGATGTTATGGTGTCTGACCCTGCTAACTATGAGATTGCCGTCTCCAAAGCCCTAGCCGCAGAGCAGGACCTGCGGGATATTGAGAGGGATCGCCAGGGCAAGCGCCCAGTCCAGGCACCGCACCGCCCTCCTCCTCATCAGCATCAGCAGCAGAATAAGAGGCCTTTTCATGGACCGCCCAGGAACCGAGGCCAGCAGCAGCAGCAGCAGCGGGGACGCCCGACCCCGAGGACTCAGGAGCACCCAGTCTGTCCCAGGTGCTCACGCCGCCATCCTGGAGCATGTATGGCTGGCTCAGGAAAGTGTTTTAAGTGTGGCAGTCCAGACCACATGTTGCTGCAATGTCCTCAGAGGAATCTGCCTACTCAGGGCAGAGTTTTTGCTCTCCATGCCGCAGAAACCAACTCGGAGACCATGTTGTTGACAGGTACCTTTAAGCTTAAAGTTATTATTTGAATTTCCGTATTTTGGGAATCGGGATTTAGATTTGAACTTAGAACTGCGATAGGATTGCATGCTCTACTCAATATTAGTTTGGGGATTTAAGTTAGAAGAACTTTGACCTTTGCATGTCTATAAGTTTAACTCTTGTAGCTATTGGATTCAACTTAGAGTTCCGATCTTTCAGGGAGAATTTTTATATCTGGTTCCGCTACCAAGGCCTTGATAGATTCAGGGGCCACTCACTCGTTTATTTCGGAGGTCTTTGCAAACTTTCTCAAGATCAAGACCTTGGGCTAGACACAGCCTTTTCAGTAGTGTTGCCGTCAGGCGAGGAGATGGCAGCTACCAATGTTATCCGAGATATAGATCTTGAGCTGCACGGTAATCTTGTTTATGCGGATCTGATCGTGCTACCGATGCCAGAATTTGAAATCATCCTAGGGATGGACTGGCTATTGAGGAACAAAGTGTTGATAGATTTCCAGCGGAGATCTGTTCTTGTCCGACCGCCTTGAATGGAGCAGTTCTTATTTGAGCCGGACAGGTACTTTTCGTTACCGCACATTATTCCGTATGTTCAGGCTAGGAAACTCATGCATAGAGGGTGTCGGGCATTTCTAGCGACCTTTTTATCTGTCCCCGAGGAACCCAGCCAGTCAGCCTTAGATGTTCCGATTGTCAGAGATTTCTTAGACGTTTTTCCCGAAGACGTCTCTGGTATGCCGCCCGAGAGAGAGGTGGAGTTTTCCATTGAGCTTATGCCAGGTACAACTCCGATATCCAAAGCGCCGTACCGATTAGCACCGACAGAGATGGCAGAGCTTAAGAAGCAGATTCAGGAACTACTCGACAAGGAGTTCATTCGCCCGAGTTTTTCACCTTGGGGCGCGCCAGTCTTGTTTGTTAAGAAGAAGGATGGCTCTATGAGACTTTGCATTGACTACAGCGAATTGAACAGTGTTACAGTGAAGAACAAATACCCACTTCAGAGGATCGAGGATTTGTTTGACCAGTTGCAGGGAGCTTCGATTTTCTCCAAGATTGATCTGTGTTCCGGTTATCACCAGTTGAGGGTGAAGGATGCTGATGTTTCCAAGACTGCTTTCAGGACTCGTTACGGTCACTATGAGTTCCTTGTGATGCCGTTCGGTCTGACGAATGCGCCAGCGATCTTCATGGATCTCATGAATCGCGTATTTCAGCCGTATCTTGACCAGTTTGTGATAGTGTTCATAGACGACATTCTCGTCTACTCCAAGAGTCAAGAGGAACACAGCAGACATTTGACCACAGTGTTGCAGACCTTGCAGAAACACAAGTTATTCGCAAAGTTCAGTAAGTGCGAATTCTGGTTAGAGAAGGTGGCGTTCTTAAGCCACATTGTTTCTAGCAGTGGTATTGAGGTAGACCCTGCAAAGGTTACAGCAGTCAGAGATTGGGTTGTGCCTCAGAATGCATCTGAAATCCGCAGTTTTCTCGGCCTAGCAGAATATTACCGGAAATTCATTAAGGGATTCTCCTCTATTGCCGTTCCAGTCACATCATTGACCAAGAAGAATGTGAAATTTGTATGGAGCGAGAAGTGTCAGAAGAGCTTTGATACTTTGAAGCAAGCTCTTATCTCAGCACCTGTTTTGGCCGTACCGTCAGGATCTGGTGAGTTTGTCCTTTTTACCGATGCTTCGAAGCTCGGTCTTGGCGCAGTATTGATGCAGCATGGGAGAGTGATAGCGTATGCTTCTCGGCAGCTGAAGGTCCATGAGAAGAACTACCCTACCCATGATCTGGAGTTAGCAGTCGTAGTTTTTGCCTTGAAGATTTGGAGGCACTATCTGTATGGAGAAAGTGCCAGATATTTACCGACCACAAGAGACAAAAGTATTTCTTTACACAGAAGGAGCTGAACATGCGTCATAGACGTTGGTTGGAGCTTGTGAAAGACTAGGATTGCGACATTAGCTACCACCCGGGTAAAGCTAATGTAGTTGCGGATGCTTTGAGCAGAAAAGTCGCAGTGATGGCTCATTTGACGATTCAAAGACCTCTTCAGCTTGAGATGCAGAGGTTTGATCTGGAGACTTACCCTCGAGATAGAGTTCCTCGTTTATCTACCTTGACCATTCAGTCTTCCCTTTTGGACCGTATTCGCAGTGGTCAGGCAGCTGATGAGCAGTTGGCACAGTGGAAGAAGAGAGATGAAGCCAAGGGCAGTGTCTTGTATTCAGTCAGCGACGGTATTGTGAGATACCGAGACAGGATGTGGGTTCCTAACAGTGATACTATCCGAGCAGATATTCTATCAGAGGCCCATATGTCGTCATACTCCATTCACCCTGGGAGTACGAAGATGTACAAAGATCTGCAGCTATTGTATTGGTGGCCGGGTATGAAGAAGGACATCAGACGGTTTGTGTCCGAGTGTCTGACCTGTCAGTTAGTGAAGGCCGAGCATCAGAGACCAGCAGGTTTGCTCAAGCCTCTTCCTATTCCTGAGTGGAAATGGGAGAACGTCACCATGGACTTCGTGACCGGTTTGTCGAAGTCAGTCAGAGGATCAAATGCCATTTGGGTGATTGTAGATCGTCTTACCAAATCAGCGCACTTCTTGCCTATTAAGACGACATTCACCATGATTCAGTATGCAGAGCTTTATATCCGAGAGATAGTCCGACTCCATGGCATTCCAGTTTCTATCGTATCTGACAGAGATCCCAGATTCACTTCCTCATTTTGGAAGAGTTTTCATTCGACTTTGGGTACGAAGTTGCTGTTTAGCACAGCTTTCCATCCGCAGACAGATGGGCAGTCAGAGCGAGTTATTCAGATCTTAGAGGATCTTCTCTGTGCTTGTGTGATTGACTTCTCAGGGAGTTGGGAGTCGAAATTGCCATTGGCAGAGTTCACCTATAACAACAGCTTCCAGTCTTCTATTGGTATGGCACCGTATGAAGCTTTGTATGGCCGTAAGTGTAGATCTCCTGTTCATTGGGATGAAGTAGGAGAGAGAGCAGAGTTGGGTCCAGAAATTGTTCAGCAGGCTGCCGATGTAGTAGTCAAGATCCGTGATAGGATGAGGACTGCTCAGAGTCGACAGAAGAGCTATGCAGATCAGAGAAGGAGAGACCTAGAGTTTGCCGTTGGCGACCACGTCTTTGTGAAGATAGCACCTATGAAAGGGGTTATGCGATTTGGAAAGAAAGGGAAGCTCAGTCCGAGATTCATTGGACCTGTTTGAGATCCTTGACAGAGTTGGGACGCTTGCTTATTGTGTGGCTCTTCCGCCGAATCTGGCCGGAGTACACAATGTGTTCCACTTCTCTATGCTAAGGAAGTATATGGAAAATCCTTCGCATGTGCTGAATTTTGAGCTGTTGCAACTTACTCCGAACCTATCTTATGAGGAGAGGCCAGTACAGATATTAGACAGACAGGAGAAGAAGCTTCGGAACAAGCTGGTTAAGCGAGTCAAAGTCAAATGGCTCAACCATTCAGAGGAGGAAGCTACGTGGGAGTCTGAGCCGGAGATGAGAGATCGTTACCCCGAGTTATTCGGTGAGTTCTAATTTCGAGGACGAAATTTCTTTTAAGGGGGGAAGGATTGTAGAACTCATAAATTAGACTACGTATAAGCCATGCATAATTCTAGTATTTTAAATTAAATTGATTTCATTGCATGAGTATTTAAATGATTTTTTTTACTTAAGTTAATTATTTCATGCAATAGTTTGATTTTTACCATTTCAGTTATTTCAATGAGGCCGGACTGGAGTTGGAGTTTAGAGATAAAATTTAAGATTCAGAAAATATTTCCAGAATTTAATTTAGCTAGCAAGTAAGTTAATTTAAGTTATAATGAAGGCTTAAGAAATTATTTATACAACTTGAGGTGAGTAGAAAATTAGTTTATTTAAGTTTCAATAATTAAGGGGTTAGTTCACTAAATTATTTAAAGGATAGATAAGGCTTTTAAGGATTGTAAATTTACTTCATTGTGGGGACCCGGGCTCTAACTCAATTCTTTTGGGATTTATCGGATCTTTGCTCGAAAATGTGAGTCAAAATTTTGCTTTTAACATTAATTCAAATGTATAATTAAAACATAACATGTCTTTATATTAATTAAACAACATAATGTACATCCAAGTCTGTTTAGTACAATCACACGCTAGTGTTTAAATACCAACTAATAACATAAGTAGTACAAGTCTAATAAGAAAACACTAGAAATCTTCAACGCCCGAGATCTCCACGCTATCAACAATCTCTCATCTAGCTCGAGACCCAGATCCTGCCCCACCTGTTGCCATGCACACATACAGACACGACAACAGTCGGATAACTCCGGTGAGAACAAATCCCAGTATAAAACATGGATGCATGCAATGTAATTAAATCAAGTACAAAAGCATGGCATATATCAATTAACATGAATTATAATCTAAGACATGTAAAGGAATACAAATCTGTATTCAAACTCTAATTCTTGACTCGATTCATTTCTACTCTAGGGATCCCGATGTGAATAAGACGGTCTGTCACCTACCCAACCACTCGGGGTGACGGTACGTCTTATTCCTAGACTCCGGTCAACTCTGTATCGAGGGTCTACACATAGAGAAAATCTACTACTATGCGTCGATACACCGAAACGTCTAGTTTTGGCCGATCTGCCAATATCTCCTATCTCAGGACTCGAATATAAATCAATAAACAAGACATTACATAATCAAATGTAATAACAATCTAGTATGTGATTTAGGGAAACTCGTATCAATTCTGAATCGAGTTGTGCAATCCCGTGACCACATGAATTATACCTTTCTTGTCGCACTATCTGTGTTGTAGCCGAAATCTCGAATACCAAGTAGCCAATACAAATCTGAAATGGCAATGTATAGACATATTCTATCAATATACATCTCAAGGCAACCCACATCTCAATTAATAACCAATCTAGATACAATTTGACGGCATAACGGCGTATATTTCGGTACCGGTCAACTCAATCTCAACATAACAATATACTCCATCACAATCAACTCATAATCTCAATCTAACATCAATATATATTCTGAAATCTGCATATTTTCGGTCCAACACATGCTGGAAAATCGAACCCATAGCATACGGTCTCCAAATTCCGATCCGGTAACGAATATATCATGCTCAATATATCAAGAACACATATTCTAACTCAAATCTGAATTCTTCCAACACATAAATATCGAAACATGCTGAAAATAACTGAAACTTACATCCTTGAATAGAAAATGATGAGAGGAGTTCAAAACCGAAGTCGGATCTAAAACCGGATGGCTAAATCTTTCACAATACTAATTCTAGTATGAAAAGCTTGAGGGAATAAGCTTGCTCTCGGTTATTTCTGCAGGAAGAATGAAGAAATGAAGACAGCTCAACTCATATATATATATACCCTGCCAAGTGTCAACATTAAATCAAAGGTGGCATTCTCGCATGCAGCACCGCGGGTGCGGTGAGTTTCTTAGCGCGGGTGCGCTCATGTTTCGGCTGCATTTCCATTTTCCATAACTCGTCGACCGCGGGTGCGGTCAATGCAAGACCGCGGGTGCGGTAATGCTACGGCCAAACTTCATAATTTTGAATAATACACCGCGGGTGAGGTCTTGTCTGAGGCGCAGGCGCGGTATGGCTTCGGCCATTCTTTCAAAAATTCTCATTTTTATATCATGCATTCTCACCTCTTCAAATCTATCATCAATGACAACTGATAATTCTCGAGCCTTACATTTCTCCCCCTCTTAGGAGTTCGTCCTCGAACTCGTAAGCAAATAATCATGCAAGTATATACAAAACAATACAAGCAAAACTGAAAAGAATACTCACATCATATGAATAGCTCGGGATGTTTCTGTCTCATATCAGACTCTGTCTCCCAAGTCGCTTTCTCGATGCCATGACGACTCCACTGAACTTTCACAAGCGGAATGATCTTGGTTCTAAGCTGTTTCTCTTCCCGATCAAGAATCTATATCGGTCTTTCAACATAGCTCAGAGTCTGGTCTAGCTCGGCTTCGTCAGGCTGAATAACATGAGAATCATCTGGCATATATCTACGCAACATCGATACATGAAAAACGTCATGTATACTGGACAATGAAGGAGGAAGAGCAAGTCTGTAAGCTCGATCGCCAACCTTCTCAAGGATCTCATACGGACCGATGTATCTAGGAGACAACTTTCCACGCTTGCCAAATCTGACAACGCCTCTGAAAGGTGAAATCTTTAAAAATACTCTGTCTCCCTGCTCAAATACCAACGGTCTGCGTCTGACATTGGCGTATTTCGCTTGCCTATCCTGTGCCGTCTTCATTTGCTTCTGAATGATCTTCACTTTCTTGGTCATCTCACGAATCATATCAGGTCCCAACTCTGGTACCTCAGAGATATCATCCCAGTACAACGGAGATCTGCACTTCTTTCCGTATAAAGCTTCGAACGGTGCCATCTCAATGCTAGTCTGATAGCTGTTGTTGTATGAAAACTCACATAACGGCAATGAATCTTGCCAACTAGTACCAAAGTCTAGTACTACAGCTCTCAGCATGTCCTCTAAAGTCTGGATAGTCCGCTCTGACTGTCCGTCTGTCTGAGGATGATAAGCAGTGCTCAGGTGCAAAGTCGTACCCAAAGCCTGCTGTAGACTGTGCCAAAAGTGAGAAGTGAATCGTGGATCACGATCTGATACGATCGACTTCGGCACACCGTGCAATCTGACGACCTCTCTGACATATAACTCTGCCATCTGATCATATCGGTAGGTCATTCTGTACGGAATAAAGCACGCGGATTTGGTCAGTCTGTCTATCACAACCCAAATCGCGTCACAGCCCCGCGAAGATCGAGGTAACTTCGTCATAAAATCCATGGAAATGTGATCCCATTTCCATTCAGGAATAGACAAACTCTGAAGTAAACCTCCGGGCTTCTTTCTTTCTGCTTTCACCTGCTGGCAATTCAAACATTTAGACACAAATTCTGCGATATCGGTCTTCATCGGTTTCCACCAGAACTGTGTCTTCAAGTCGTTATACATCTTCCTGCCACCAGGATGAATGCTGAACCGACTACAGTGTGCCTCTGACATGATCTGTCGTCTCAAATCTGAAATCTCTGGCACTACTAGACGGTTATTCACATACAGAACAGAATCTCTAACCTGATACTCTGATATATGACCAGCTCTGACCATATCAATCGATCTCTGAATGATCGGATCAGTTTTCTGTGCTTCTTTGACCCTCAAAATCAAATCTGGCTCAATCTGAATCGTAGCAAGTCGCAACGGTCTACTCTCTGTATCAAATGTCAATCCAGACAAGCAAAAATCCTCTACTAAATTCGATACACCTACTGTCGACAAGGAAAGAGCACATACCTTTCGACTCAAGGCATCTTCCGCTGCATTCGACTTCCCTGGATAATACTTGATCTCGCAATCAAAATCTTTCAGCAGATCAATCCATCGTCGCTGCCTCATGTTCAACTCTGACTGAGAAAAGAGGTACTTCAGGCTCTTGTGATCGGAATAGATCTCAAATTTCTCGCCATACAGATAATGACGCCAGATCTTCAAGGCAAAAACAATTGCCGCCAATTCAAGATCATGAATCGGGTAACGGGTCTCGTATGGCTTCAGCTGTCTAGAGGCGTACGCTATCACGTGCCCTCGCTGCATAAGAACACATCCTAATCCTCTGTGAGATGCGTCACAGTATACAACAAACTCACCTGTACCTGAAGGAATCGTCAAGACAGGCGCACTAGTCAGCCTCTTTTTCAATTCTACAAAACTGGCTTCACAGTCTTCCGGCCATACAAATGGCATGTTATCTGTGTCAACTAGGTGATAGGCTTCGCTATATTGGAGAAATCTCGGATAAAACGACGATAATACCCTGCTAGGCCCATGAAACTGCGTATCTCCGGCACAGAAGTCGGTCTCGGCCAACTGATAACAGCCTCAACTTTACTCGGATCTACTGCAATACCATCTCCAGATATAATGTGACCCAAGAAGACACCTGTTTCAGCCAGAATTCGCACTTGGACAGTTTGGCATACAACTGCTCTTTTCTCAAAGTCCGCAATACAATCCTCAGATGATCTGCATGCTCGGTCAAACTTTTCGAATATACCAAAATATCATCAATAAAAACTATCACAAACTCATCTAGATATTTTTGAAAGATACGGTTCATCAAACTCATAAAAACCGCTGGCGCATTCGTCAAACCAAAAGGCATAACAACAAACTCATAATGTCCGTACCTGGTTCGGAATGCAGTCTTCGGAATATCAACGTCTCTAACTCTGAGCTGATGATACCCTGATCTCAAATCAATCTTCGAGTATACAAAGATCCCTGTAACTAATCAAATAAATCATCGATGCGCGGCAAAGGATACTTGTTCTTCACGGTTGCCTTGTTCAACTGTCTGTAATCAATACATAGTCGCATCGAACCATCTTTCTTTCTCACAAAAAGCACCGGAGCACCCCAAGGAGATACACTAGGTCTGATATATCCCTTGGACAAAAGATCTTCCAACTGTGCTTTCAACTCTTTCAGCTCTATCGGTGACATCCTATACGGAGCTCTCAAAATCGGAACACTGCCTGGCACAAGATCTATGCTAAAGTATACCTCTCGAACTGGAGGCAACCCCGGAATCTCATCAGGGAAAACATTTGCAAACTCGCAAACCACTGGCAGATCTGCCAATGCTGGGCTCGACTTCAGTAGATCTACTGAATATACGAGAAAGCCCTCTGCCCCTCTCTGAAGCAATCTACTCATGGTCAGAGCAGATACTAAGGGAATCCGAGATCTGGAACCCTTACCGTAGAATTTCCACTCATCTGTCATCTCAGGTCGGAATCTGACAATCTTGTGGAAACAATCTACAGTGGCCCTGTACTTGGTCAACATGTCTATACCCACTACACAATCAAAATCAGCTAAACCAAGTACTATACAATCTAGATCAATCTCATGCCCCTAAAACTGAAGCATACAGTGTCTAACAGTAGTCACAGATATCAAACCACTTCCCAACGGAGATGTGATAGACACTACCGTAGACATCGACTCGACAGGCAAAGAATGCAATAATGCAAAACATTCAGAGATGAATGTATGGGATGCACCTGTATCTATCAACACATATGCAGGATAACCGCAAAAGAAACAGTTACCTGCAATGACATCATCTGGTGCCTCCTGCGCCTGCTCCTCTGTCAGCGCAAACACCCTAGCCTGCTGTCTAGGAGGTTGACTCACTGTCTGACTACCTCCTGGTCTCTGCTGGGTCTGTGTAGATGGTGGCTGAAAGGAGTGTACAGAGGATGCCTGTCTCTCCATCTGTTGCACTGGTGCTGATGACCCTGTACTCTGGAATCGTTGTGCACCTCTTTGGGGACAAACTCTGGCAAAGTGTCCCTGTTGCCTACAGACGTTGCAGCGTCCCATAACTCCTTGACACTGCTCCGTGGCATGTCGCCCTCCGCACGAACTGCAATACACGCCACTATAATCTGAACCCTGACCTCTCTGTCGGGATCCACTTGAGCTCGATGAACTACTCCCGGATTTCTTAAACTGCTTGCCCTTAGCCTTCAAAAATTCCTTCTTGCCACTACTACTAGATCCACTATCAAATCGAGGAGGAGGTGGTGGAAACTGAGTGGTAGGTTGTGGCTGTCTCTGACCCTGAACACCGTAAGAAGCGCCTCGCTGCCTGATCAAGCCAGCCTCTAATCCCTTAGCTCTGTTCAGTGCCTCTGAAAAAGTATTAGGCCGTCCCGTGTTCACCAAAGTAAAGACATCTGGATTCAACCCGTTGATGAACTGATCGGCTACTGCCTCGTCGTTTCCGGCCACATGCGGTGCAAATCAAAGTAATGCAGAAAAGCAACATACTCCTCAATGTTCCACTGTCCCTGCCTCAGATTCGCAAATTCAGCTCCCTTATCTTTTCGGTAGGAGACGGGGAAGAAGCGCTGATAGAACTCATCCTTGAAGACTTTCCACGTAATGTCAATGCCTCGGTGCTCCAAGGCTCTCTTCGTAGTCAACCACCAGCTCTTTGCAACCTCTTGCAGCTGATGCCCTATCAATTTCACACGTCGCTCATCAGTATATGCCAAAGACTCAAACAACATCTCGATATCATCCAGCCAGCTCTCGCACTCTACTGCACTCTCTGTGCCCTTCAGGGTAGGCGGATGGAAAGACTGAAACCTCTTCAGTAAGGTCTCCATTGGCGTGGCGGTGACATCCATCTGTGCACCTGATGTGCTACCCTGCTCTAGCTGAGGTATACGTCTAGGCGGCATAAATCTGATTATCAAACTGATTAGTGCACAAATTATACAATCTGTCTCAGCCCTCCTCTGATCAAGAATCGGTTCTGATTCAGGCTTGACAAGTATATGCTGTAAATCAATTCAGATAATACAACAACATACAATAGGGAAAGCAATAAATCATGCTAGCACATCAAAAGCAAGGAAGATGACTCGATCTACCCCGCTAATTCTATTCTATCTCAGTCTACAGAACCTACGGCTCTGATACCACATGTTGTAGGGACCCGGGCTCTAACTCAATTCTTTTGGGATTTATCGGATCTTTGCTCGAAAATGTGGGTCAAAATTTTGCTTTTAACATTAATTCAAATGTATAATTAAAACATAACATGTCTTTATATTAATTAAACAACATAATGTACATCCAAGTCTGTTTAGTACAATCACACGCTAGTGTTTAAATACCAACTACAAACATAAGTAGTACAAGTCTAATAAGAAAACACTAGAAATCTTCAACGCCCGAGATCTCCACGCTATCAACAATCTCTCATCTAGCTCGAGACGCAGATCCTGCCCCACCTGTTGCCATGCACACATATAGACACGACAACAGCCAGATAACTCCGGTGAGAACAAATCCCAGTATAAAACATGGATGCATGCAATGTAATTAAATCAAGTACAAAAGCATGGCATATATCAATTAACATGAATTATAATCTAAGACATGTAAAGGAATACAAATCTGTATTCAAACTCTAATTCTTGACTCAATTCATTTCTACTCTAGGGATCCCGATGTGAATAAGACGGTCTGTCACCTACCCAACCACTCGGGGTGACGGTACGTCTTATTCCTAGACTCCGGTCAACTCTGTATCGAGGGTATACACATAGAGAAAATCTACTACTATGCGTCGATACACCGAAACGTCTAGTTTTGGCCGATCTGCCAATATCTCCTATCTCAGGACTCGAATATAAATCAATAAACAAGACATTACATAGTCAAATGTAATAACAATCTAGTATGTGATTTAGGGAAACTCGTATCAATTCTGAATCGAGTTGTGCAATCCCGTGACCACATGAATTATACCTTTCTTGTCGCACTATCTGTGTTGTAGCCGAAATCTCGAATACCAAGTAGCCAATACAAATCTGAAATGGCAATGTATAGACATATTCTATCAATATACATCTCAAGGCAACCCACATCTCAATTAATAACCAATCTAGATACAATTTGACGGCATAACGGCGTATATTTCGGTACCGGTCAACTCAATCTCAACATAACAATATACTCCATCACAATCAACTCATAATCTCAATCTAACATCAATATATATTCTGAAATCTGCATATTTTCGGTCCAACACATGCTGGAAAATCGAACCCATAGCATACGGTCTCCAAATTTCGATCCGGTAACGAATATATCATGCTCAATATATCAAGAACACATATTCTAACTCAAATATGAATTCTTCCAACACATAAATATCGAAACATGCTGAAAATAACTGAAACTTACATCCTTGAATAGCAAATGATGAGAGGAGTTCAAAACCGAAGTCGGATCTAAAACCGGATAGCTAAATCTTTCACAATACTAATTCTAGTATGAAAAGCTTGAGGGAATAAGCTTGCTCTCGGTTATTTCTGCAGGAAGAATGAAGAAATGAAGACAGCTCAACTCATATATATACCCTGCCAAGTGTCAACATTAAATCAAAGGTGGCATTCTCGCATGCAGTACCGCGGGTGCGGTGAGTTTCTTAGCGCGGGTGCGCTCATGTTTCGGCTGCATTTCCATTTTCCATAACTTGTCGACCGCGGGTGCGGTTAATGCAAGACCGCGGGTGCGGTAATGCTACGGCCAAACTTCATAATTCTGAATAATACACCGCGGGTGCGGTCTTGTCTGAGGCGCAGGCGCGGTATGGCTTCGGCCATTCTTTCAAAAATTCTCATTTTTATATCATGCATTCTCACCTCTTCAAATCTAACATCAATGACAACTGATAATTCTCGAGCCTTACATTCATAATCAACATTTCCCTTCATTTTATTTCCAAGAATTTCGGCCACCCCTTAGTACCTAGACAATTATTTTGCCAACTCACCTTTGACCCATTCCATGTAAATTTTAACATGCTAATCTTTTCAATTACTAACCAAACCTTAATTAGTTAGTTATTAAGCAATATCCAAGCCTTGGATACCATGTAAGAATCGGCCAAGGCATTCCCCAAGAAGACTTGACAAATATGTGCAAATATTAAATGAGTGGTAGACTTGGTCTTGCATTTAAACCTTTTGTTTGTGGATCTTGCCCCTCACCTTGCATACCATCATTCTCACCCCTCCATGACCGAAAATGAGAGCCATTTCAGAGTAGAAAACCGTGGGTTGCATAGCTAGACACAAGAGGAAAAATTCAGTAGCAAGCAAGAAAAGAAATCGCTCCATCTCCTCCGCGCCGGATCGTCTCGTTCTTTTCGTTTTCTTTCGAAACGAATCCAAGGCATGTATATACTATTTCTAAACCTCAATCAAGTCATATTATCATTATTTTTACATTTCATGATCATTACTTTCATGCTAAAACCGAAATGTTTCAAGAAATTTTCAGAAATCATCACATGCAGATTTTTTGGTTTTCTTGTGCAACTTCATGGTTTGCTTCGTATTGTGGATTTCAGGTATTGGTTCGACTCCAGGCTCCCAAGGCTGTTCCTAGACATGTAATAGGATGCATTAGGACCATGTGGGTCCATTCATTCAGCCCCCACACTTGCTAGAAACCGAAATGACAACAAGTTCCCCATAGGTGCAGGATTTTGGGTTCGAAAATTTCAGTTTTTATGTCAAGGGGTTGGATCTGATCCTGGCTACCCTAAGGGCTCTTAGCCATGGTTGGATCCCTTCCCTAGCAAGTCTAAGACGTGACTAAGTTGCCCTTTTGGTGGCTTGGTCCATGGTGCATCGGTTTTTAAATAAAAGGCAAGAACAGCCCCTATACCCCTTCGGCTACTTCAGTTGGACAGCTTGTGGTTCGTTTCTTTTGTTGCTTGGTATGGATCTTGGTTGGCCTAGAGCCCTTAGCCATAGTTCATACCATGCCCCTAGATGTCTAGATCATTCCATGGTCAATCAATGGCCACTGGAACGACGCTAGACAACCAACGAAGCAAGAACAGCCCTCCCCTCTCGGTTTCCCTTCTTTTGACAGCAACGTGTATTTCGAATTGTGTGGTTTGGTGTGAATCGTGGTTGGCCTAGGGCCCTTAGCCACGGTTTACACCTTGCCCCTAGATGTTTAGATCGTTCCATGGTCAATGAAATGGCCACTGGAACGACACGAGACAACAAGCAAAGCCAAACTCCCTACACGCGCAGGATTTCCTTCTCGGCTAGGTGTGTAGTCTCGTTTTTAGTGTGGTGCGAATGGTGGCTGGTCTTGTGCCCTTAGCCATGGTTCAAATCATTCCTTGGGATGTTGGTAAGGGTCTATGGTTGGTGGTTCACGCCCCAATGGCCGATAGACTCGAAACCAACACAAGACGCACGGGTGCGCAGCTGCTGGAAATTTACAGCAAGTTGCTGTGTCGTTTAGAAGGCTCGTTCGAGTTCTTGGTTGGCTTTTAGCCCATGGCCTTGGACTGGACAGTGCCTAATCAAGTTAGGAAGGTCATGTTTTTGGACCGTTCGTCATTCGGATCATTTTTGAAGTCGTACGAGAATTTACGGTGCGATGTGCCAAATTGACTCTCGAAAGAGCGTTTCTTGTTTTGGCCTCCATTCCACCTAGATTTCGACCCTCATAATTTTAGGAGCATTATTTCATTATTTTCAGCGTATTTTAATCATGACTATACGTCGGTTCAGTGTTGGTTTGGGTTGGTTCGGAGTCATGATTAAATACGAAGTCATTAGGCGTCATAGTCACATCTTTTGAACTAAATTGCATAGTTGGTCAAGTTTAAGCTATTGAATATTTTCATGGCACCGTTAGGTTGCAGCGAGCCTGGGGGACGATCCAATCCAATCCAGTCGGAAAAATTACAGGATTTTTCATTATGCAAGTTAATTATATTACGTGCATGAAAAATAGAAAATGATTATTTTTGAGATATATGCGATATGGCTTGTGGTTCATTCACTATGTGGGAGTATTATTTTATACGGTCGCCAGTGACCGCTCAGTTCAGTTTGGTACCACCCGGTCGCCAGTGTACCGGCCAGCTCAGTTCAGTTTCAGACTCCCGGTAGTCAGTTACCAATCAGTTCAGCTTAGTACAGTGGCCACAGGCGTAAAACATATTCTCAACAGAAAATTTTACCTGTTATTTCAGTACAGGGCTCCAAGGAGCAAACATTTTTACTGTGATTATCAGTCCAGTTATGCACGTATTATAATTGTTCAGTACAGATTATTTTCAGCATGAGTACAGATTATTTTCAGTATACCTCATGACATGATATTTTATCCCATGCATATTTTACTTCAGATTTTACTCGTTACCTGCGATATATGCATGCTGAGTCTTTAGGCTCACTAGACTTGATTGTTGTAGGTACTGATGAGGCCAGGGCCGAGGACGGGGACCAGTGAGCCAGCTTGGGTCGGCAGTAGTGGCACCCGAGGACCTCAGCGCAGCAGTTATTATCTTTCCGCAAACAATATTTTTATCAGTAGTTGGATATTTTAAATTGTACTTGTTGGAAAACTTTATTTTCTTCCGCTGATTTAATTTTAAACATTGAACTTGATTCATCAGTGATTTTATGAATGAGGCTATTTAAGTTATTTAAAAAGAAAAATATTTTTAATTTTCCGCAAATTTTCAAAGTAAGGATTTTCAGGCCTTCACAGCCTGTGAGTCTATCTTCTTGGAGTTAAAGATACGACTGACCAGTGCTCCTGTATTGACTATCCCTTCAGGTACTGGTGATTTTGTTGTATATTGTGATGCATCTCACAGGGGATTAGGATGTATTCTTATGCAGCAAGGACATGTGATTGCATATGCCTCGAGACAGTTAAAGTCACACGAGACTCGTTACCCAATTCATGATCTTGAATTGGCGGCCATTGTAATTGCACTGAAAATATGGCGACACTATCTCTACGGCGAGAAGTTTGAAATTTATTCTGATCATAAGAGCTTGAAGAATCTGTTTTCTCAGTCAGAGTTGAATACGAGACAACGAAGATGGCTTGATCTGCTGAAAGACTTTGATTGCGAGATAAAGTATTATCCGAAAAAGTCAAATGCAGCAGCGGATGCCTTGAGTCGAAAGGTATGTTCTTTCTCCTTATCGACGATAGGTGTGTCGAATTTGATTGAAGATTGCTGTTTGTCTGGATTAGCATTTGATACAGATAGTAGACCATTGCGACTTGCTACGATTCAAGTGGAACCGTATTTGATTGTTCGCATTAAAGAGGCACAGAAAAATGATCCGAATGTTCAGAAGTCGATTGAGATAGTCAGATCAGGACATCATTCAGAGTATCAGGTACATGACCATGTTCTGTATGTGAATAATCGTCTTGTAGTGCCAAATGTTTCAGATTTGAAACAACAGATTTTATCAGAAGCACACTGTAGTCGGTTCAGTGTTCATCCTGGTGGCAGAAAGATGTACAGTGATTTAAAGACACAGTTTTGGTGGAAAAAGATGAAATCAGACATTACAGAGTTTATATCTAAGTGCTTGAATTGCCAACAGGTCAAGGCCGAGAGAAAGAAACCCTAAGGTTTACTTCAGAGTTTATCTATTCCTGAATGGAAATGAGATCACATTTCCATGGATTTTGTTACGAAGTTACCACGATCATTCCAGGGCTGTGATGCGATTTGGGTTGTCATTGACAGATTAACCAAATCAACATGATTTATTCCGTATAGAATGACGTATCGACATGATCAGATGGCAGAGATATATATCAGAGAGATAGTTAGACTGCATGGTATGCCGAAGTTTATCGTATCAGATCGTGATCGACGATTCACTTCACACTTTTGGCACAGTCTGCAGCAAGCTCTAGGTACGACATTGCGTCTGAGCACTGCTTACCATCCCCAGACAGACGGACAGTCAGAGCGGACTTTCCAGATATTAGAGGATATGCTGAGAGCTGTAGTACTAGATTTTGGCACTAGTTGGCAAGATTCACTACCTCTTTGTGAATTCTCGTACAACAACAGTTATCAGACGAGCATCGAGATGGCACCGTGTGAAGCTTTATATGGAAAGAAGTGCAGATCTCCACTGTATTGGGATGATGTATCTGAAGTACCAGAACTTGGACCTGATATGATTCGGGAAATGACTGAGAAAGTAAAATTGATCCAGAAAAGAATGAAGACGGTGCAGGATAGACAAGCCAAGTATGCGAACATCAGAATTAGACCGTTAGTGTTTGAACAGGGAGACAGAGTATTTTTGAAGATTTCTCCATTCAAAGGCATTGTCAGATTTGGCAAACAGTGGAAAGTTGTCTCCTAGATACATCGGTCCATACGAGATTCTTGAGAAGATTGGCGATCGTGCCTATCGACTCGCCATTCCTCCTTCTCTATCTGGGATACATGATGTCTTCCATGTATCGATGTTGCATAGATATATGCCTGATGCTTCTCATGTCATTCAGCCTGAGGAAGCCGAGCTTGACGACACTTTAAGTTATATTGAACAGCAAACTCAGATTCTGGATCGGAAAGAAAAACAGCTTAGAACGAAGACTATTCCGCTAGTGAAAGTTCAGTGGAGTCGTCATGGCATTGAAGAAGCAACTTGGAGACAGAATCAGAGATGAGACAGAGATATCCAGAGTTATTTCCATAACGTGAGTATTTATTCAGCTTTTGATTATATTTCTTCTTTTACATGCTTTGACTGATTGCATGTGAGTTCGAGGACGAAATCATATCTAAGAGGGGGAGAAATGTAATGCCCGAGATTTTAGTTTGATACTCTTGAGTTATCATGTATTATGAATAAGGGAATGGAAGAACAGACATGGAGAAACGACGTTGCAATTCGAGTTTTGGTGGCAAAGAAACATCGCACCCGCACCAGAAAAGATACCGCACCCGCGGTGTTGGTACAGTAGAGTCAGCACACCCGCGGTCGTGTCTTCTGAATTGTTGGATGTGATACACTATGCTCAGCGCACCCGTGGTACGACGTGTTGAACAAAGAATAATCCATTGCCCTCACCATGCAAGATATATATATGAAGTGTTTTCATTCCTTCATTTCAGCAGGAAAGCACCGAGAGAACTTCAGAAATTCCTTCAAGCTTCAAGATGTATTAACAATTTGGTTGCGCAACATCTAACTATCTAATTTTGAATCCGAGCTTAGATTCTTGCTCCTTGCATCATAGACTTCTAAAGGATGTAAGTTTTGTTATGTTCTTGTTTGATTTGACAATATGATGTTGGGAGAAATCAGATTTTGATTGTTATTATGTGTTCTTATGATTATTATGAACTTATATTCATAACCGGATCGAAGAACGGATATGATATGTGAGGTTATTCATTTTCCAGCATGTCTTGAGTTGGGAATATGCAGATTTCAGCATTTGTTGATTAGGATGATATAGAGTTGCAATATTATCAGGTGTTTATGATAAGGATTATGAGTTATTGTATTGATTACTGATGTTTGAGTTGATCGGGATCGCGAGATTACGCCGTTATGCCGTTGAAATGTACCGAGATTGAATATTGATCCGTATGTGTATTGATTTGAGCTAGAGATTGATAGAATGGATCTTGAATATGTCATTTCAGATTTGTCTTGACAAGCTTCGACATCGAGACCTCGAAATCGACCAAGACTGAACAACGAAAGGTATAATTCAATGTTGATTCGGAAAGAATAACTCGAATCAGATTCAGTTTGAGTTTTCCCAAAATCACATACTTTTTATGTTTGTACTCTATATTGATTTATATACTTGTGCTGAGATAGGAGAGTCATTGGCAGATATGCCAAGTTTCTACACGTTCGGTGGTATCGTGGCATAGGAGAAGATCGACTCTGATTGTAGATATTCGATACAGACATGGCCGAAGTCTAGGAATAAGACGTACCGCCACCCCGATTGGGAGACTAGGTGGGAGACTTGTTACGTCTTATTCACACCGGGATCCCTAGACTTAGAGACGAGTCGAGTCAAAGATATGAGTTTGATTTAAGTTGCTTGCCTTATATTGATTTTGTTTCATAGATTATGGGACGTATTTCTATTGATTATGTTCATGGTAATATCTCATGATATGCATGTATACATGTTTTATACTGGGATTTGTTCTCACCGGAGTATCCGGCTGTTGTTGTGTCTGTATGTGTGCATGCCAACAGGTGGGACAGGATCAGGGTCGAGACAAAGATGAGAGATCGAGATAGCGTGGAGATTACCAGCTGAGATGAAAAACTAGTGGTTTATTACTAGACATGTACTGCAATTCTAAACACTAGTAAGATACTTGTAATCGAACAAGTGAATGATATTCTGAATTAAATAATATGACAGCATTATGTAAGGTGTATTGTGTATGATTTATATACACTTTTTTATATTGTTAAAAGCAAAATTTTGACCCACATTTTCTAGCAAAGATCCAATTAATCCCAAAGAAAATTGAGTTAGAGCCCGAGTCCCCACATAGTGGCATACTTTAATACCAACCATCCATGGAGAAGGCCGATGAGGATGAGACTGGAAGATCTAGGAGAGCGCAGAGTTTTGAACCCTCCAAAGTCAAGCATCGAGGAACCACCGACGCTTGAACTCAAACCCTTACCTCCGCACTTAAAGTACGTATACCTAGGTGAAAATAAGACTTTGCCTGTCATTATTTCTGCTTGCTTTGACAGATGCTATGGAGAAAAAATTGTTGCAAGTTCTCAAACAGCACAAAAGGGCATTCGCCTGGAACGTGGCAGACATCAAGGGAATCAGTCCATCGATATTCGTGCATAAAATCTTGATGGAAGAAAAGTACTCACCTCTCGTGCAACCTCAAAGATGACTAAATCCAAATATGCAAGAGGTAGTGAAGACTGAAACCATTAAGCTTCTCGATTCATGAATTATCTATCTTATTTCATATAGTGCTTGGGTAAGTCCTGTTCAATGCGTGCCAAAAAAAGGTGGGATTACGGTGATCACTAATGAAAATAATTAACTTATTCCCACAAGAAATGTTACGGGGTGGAGAGTGTGTATTGATTATAGGAAGTTGAATGATGCCACCTGTAAGGACCATTTTCCCCTTCCCTTTATTGATCAAATGTTGGAGAGATTAGCGGGGCATGAATTTTATTATTTTCTAGATGGGTATTCGGGGTATAATCAAATCACTATTGCACCTGAGGACCAAGAGAAAACCACTTTCACTTGTCCTTATGGAACTTTTTCCTTTCGCCATATGCCTTTGGTCTTTTTAATGCACTTGCTACATTTCAGCGCTGCATGACTGTTATATTCCATGATATGATTGAAAACTTTCTTGAAATATTTATGGATGACTTTTCTATCTTTGGTGCAACGTTTGATGAGTGTTTGCAGATTTGAGATCCGTGTTGAGAAGGTGCGAGGAGACGAACTTGGTGCTTAATTGGGAAAAGTGTCATTTCATGGTACAAGAGGGAATTGTTTTAGGACACAAGGTTTCGGAACAAGGAATTGAGGTTGACAAAGCTAAAATTGATGTCATAAAGAACCTACCGCCACCAGCCTCAGTGAAGGGAGTTAGAAGTTTTCTAGGCCACGCCGGTTTTTATAGGCGGTTTAACAAAGACTTTTCAAAAATTGCATAACCTGTATCTTCCTTACTCATGAAAGATGTGCCTTTTGATTTCAATGCTGACTGTTTACAGTCGTACGAGGATTTGAAGGGGCGCTGGGTGATAGCTCCTGTCTTGGTGGCACCAGATTGGGATCTGCCCTTCGAGATCATGTGCGATGCCACTGATACGGCGGTGGGGGACTGTGCTTGGCCAGCGTCAAAACAAGGTATTTCATACAATTTACTACGCAAGCAAGACCCTTGACGAGGCTCAATTGAATTATGCAACAACTGGAAAGTATTTACTTGCAGTAGTATTTGTGCTGGACAAATTTCATTCATACCTTGTTTTGTCCAAAGTAATTCTTTACACATATCACTCGGCATTGAAATATCTACTTGCTAAAAAAGATGCAAAGCCACGCTTACTTCTGTGGATTTTATTATTGCAAGAATTTGATTTAGAAATTAAAGATAAGAAATGTGTCGAGAATGTGGTAGCAGGATCACTTGTCTAGGTTAGAGCTGATTAGTGATGATTGTGTAGATCAAGCTATAAATGATTGGTTTCCTGATGAGCAGCTATTTGAGGTGAGACACTGCCCTTGGTATGCAAATTTTGCTAACTTTCTTGTCACAGGCACACCACCACCAAAACTATTGTTTCACATACGAAAGAAATTCTTCTCTGACGTGAAATACTATTTTTGGGATGAACCATTTTTGTTTAAGATTTGTGCAGATTCCATGATAAGAAGGTGTGTTGCAGAGGAGGAGTTTGGGCAAATCCTCAACCATTGTCATGACCGTGAGGTAGGTGGTCATTTTGGACCAACAAGGACGACATCTAAGGTACTTGAATGTGGCTTTTATTGACCAACCCTCTTAAAGATGCTCATTGCTTATGGTGCTAACCTGTGATAAATTCCAGCGGTCAGGTAACATCTCTAATCGTCATGAAATGCCATTAAACAATATTCTTGAGTGTGAGGTTTTTGATGTATGGGGGATATATTTCATGGGACCGTTTCCGAGTTCGTTCACAAAAATGTAGAACCCGAAAAATCAGATTACGTATAAGTCATGCATAATTGCTACTATTTAAATTAAAAATGAATTTTTATAAATATATGAAGTGTTTGATTTATTTTAATAATTTTAAGTCATGATTATTTATTTTAAAAGTAGATGTTTAGTTTTATCTTTTCAGGATAAATACGCGAGGCCGAACTGGAGTTTGGAGATTAGAGATAATATTAATAATAAGAAAAATATTCCTAAATTTAAATTAAGTCAAGGAATAATTTAATTTAAAGAAAAAGAATGTTTTAGGACTTATTAGATTAATTAGAGCTAAGTTATTAAATAAGTTCTTTAGGTTAATATTTAATTAAAGCTTAAATAAAAATATGTAAACAATGGAGGATGAATTAATTTAGGTTTAATATATTCAAGAAATTTAAATATAGTATTTAAATACTTAAAATTGTAAGCCATATAATGTCCATGCAAGAGTTTAGTCTAAATTAATGTGTTAATTTACAAAAAAAAAAGTTCAAATGGGTGTTAAAAACATTAAGAAGCTAAAATACAAGATTTAAAGCAATAATATACCATGCAAACTAGTAATAATTTTGGTTTAACATTTAAAATAATTCAAAAGTTTAGTAACTCTCCATTTAAACCATTCCTAATTACAATTCATGGGGTATTCGTTTCTCTTTTTAATTCTCTAATGGGTAGTAAATTCAAATGCAATAACACACCTCAATTCTACTCAACATATTAGTCTAAAAATGGTGGAACATGCAGCAATAAAATGAGGAAACTATCGGCAGCTAGGGGAGAAGAAACAATACAAACCCATTCAAATTCTTTACTTGTAACTCCCAAACTAAATACCTATTATAGCACCTTTAACACCTCCTATATCATTCACCTTCATCCCTAACAATTCCTACACTCATATGCTCGAAAAACATCAGAACAACCAGCAACTTAGGATCGAGCAGCAGCAGCAGAAATAAGGAAGAAGTTCCAACTCCGACTCCGCCGCACGTATTTGTCGTAGTGATTTGTTTTGTTCAAAACAAATTCAAGGCATGTATATGCTGTTTCTTTTCTCTTCAATCAAGTCCTATAGATATTTTAAAACCATTATATATGCATGATTCAAGCAATAAATCGAAATGGACAGCAACATTCCAAGCAATAAGCTGTACAGTTCCTTTGTTTTCACTTCACGGTTTGCTGATCTTTGTTGCTTACAGGGGGTTGCTCGATTCCAGGCACTCAAGGCTGCTTCTAGGCATAATTTAGAGTGTGTTAGGGTGTTATTGGTCCATTGGTTTACATCCATAACCTCACAAATACAGAAATGACAGCAAAATCATTCTTAAGTGCAAAAGTGAGTCTCGGTTTTGGTTCTTTGAATGGTTAAGGTGTGTATTCGAATCTTGGCTGTCCTAGGGACTGTAGCCACGGTTAGATCACTCCCTAAACATGTCTAGGACGTGACCAAGGTGTCCTTTCCAAGCTTGGTTCAAGGATCCATCAAAATTTTTACATCACAAAGCAAGTGTACATTTCGAATTTTCATTTCCTGTGCTAGGGGATTTCGGTTTTTAGTGTTTGTATGGATGATGGTTGGCTCCTAGCCCGTAGACATTGTTTATACAACACTCCATCATAACTAGATCGAGCCAAGGTCGATCAAATGGCCCTTGGAACGAGACAAGACAGTAAAATATTGCGATACAAAACACTACACAACAAGTGGGCTCTCGGTAAGAGTTTGATCTTGTCCTAGGTATTGGTTTGGGTTATGGTTGGCTTTTAACCCTTAGCCATGGTCCAAACCATGCCTTATAATGTTGGTAAGAGTCTTTGGGTGGTGGTTCAAGCCATTGGTCAATAAATTTCAGAGTTACACCACAAACACACAAGTGCCACTGCTGGATTTTTTGACAGCAACTTTCATCTTCGGTTTTGGTGGTGGTTTGAGTTCTTGTTTGGCTTTTAGCCCATGGCCTTGGACTGGACAGTACCCCAATGAGTTAGGAAAGTCATGTTTTTGGCCGTTCGTGATTTGGTCGAGTTTAGAGGTCGTACGAGAATTTACGGTGAAAGGTACCAAAATGACTCTCGAAAGAGTGTTTTATATTTTTGGATTCCTTTCACCTATTTTCGTGTTTTACAGTTATTATGAATATTTTTCAGTATGTTTGGGGTATTTTTAATCATGGTTAAACGTCGTTTAATGTTGGTTCGGGTGTACGAATCCATGGTTAAAAATCAAGTTGTTGGTCCGAATCGTCTCGTTTTTGGTTCTATTGTTAAATTTTTGTCAAGTTAAGATTTAATTGCATGTGTCACATATTAGTAGTAAGTCGCAGCAAGCCTGGGAATGATCCAAATCATCCGGTAAAAATAAGGTTATAATTATATTACGTGCATAAAAATATAAAATGTTTATTTTTGAGATATATGCTGTATGTCTTGTGGCCACCTTATGCTTATGGGTTTGGAAGTCGGTAGGCGCAACCGAGGACCTCTCCGCCCGGTGACTTACGACCGGTTTATGATTATCTATGGGTACGGACATCCAGTCCAAGGGCTGTGATTGATCTCTACCGCCCAGTATACTGTTGTTTAGTCTGATCAGGCGCTTACGTTATGTTATGGGCCACTTGCTTAGAAACATTATCTCTACCAGAAAAATTATGATATGTTATGACAGAGCTCTATTGAGCAAAGCTTTTACGTATGAATTTTCAGATATGCACGTAGTTATAATTATTCATGATACGATTTCACCGTACGCTTTACGATACTCTATTTTTACGTTGCATGCGATTTTATGATATATTTACTTGTTATTCAAGATATATACATGTTGAGTCTTTAGACTCACTAGACTTGATTTTTGTAGGTACGGGTGAGGTCGAGACGGAAGGCGTGGACCAGTGAGCGATCTTGGGACGGCAGTAGTAAACCCGAGGACCTCATGATTTAATTTATGCACCCTTTTGTTATTCAAAATCAGTTTCAATACGTTGGATTATTTTTAAGTTGATGTTTACGTTGGATTATTTTTAAATTGTTGTTTGAAATCAATATTTGCTTCCGCTGTTATTTTAAAGTTAAAATTATTTACATGTTTATTTTAATTAAATAAGACAAGATAATTATTTATTTAGAAAAATTTTAATAATTCCGCAAAATTATGAATACGAAATACGGGCCTTTACAAAAATATATCTTGGTTGCGGTTGATTATGTGTCTAAGTGGGTAGAGGCAGAAGCGTATGCCACTAATGATGCTCAAGTTGTCCTGAAATTTTAAAGAAAAATATTTTTAACAGGTTTGGGACACCAAGAGCAATCATTAGTGATGGTGGCACCCATTTTTTCAATAAACTATTTGAAAAAATCTTCAGCAAATACGGTGTCACACACAAAATCTCTACCCCGTATCACCCCCAAACGAGTGGTCAAGTAGAAGTGTCGAACTGAGAGATAAAGCGGATTTTGGAGAAAGTTGCAGGTGTCAGTCGGAAAGACTAGTAAGTGAGATTAGATGATACGCTTTGGGCATATAGGACTGCTTTTAAAACACCTATAGGCACTACACCATATAGGTTGTTGTTTGGTAAAGCATGTCATTTACCTGTAGAGTTGGAGCATCGAGCATGCTGGACAACAAAAGCATTGAACTTTAGTTTTACTGACACAGGCGAACGACGTTTGCTGCAACTGGATCAGTTAGAGGAATTCCTGAACCTGGCATATGATCTTGCACTCATAGAAGGAGAAGACGAAGAAGGCCCATGACAAGCGGATCATCGAGAGGGAATTCAAGGAAGGTGAAAATCGTTGTTAAAAAGCAGCAAACGACAACGGTTTTGTAAAACCGTTGTTGTTGACCCTAAAAAACCGTTGTCTTTTAGCGTGTTTTTGGGGTCAAAGACAACGTTTTATAAAACTGTTGTCTATAAGCGTGTTTTTAAGGACAAAAGACAACGGTTTTCGTGAACTGTTGTGGATTAGCATGTTTTTTCGGAGAAATGACAACGGTTTTCGTGAACTGTTGTGGATTAGCGTTTTTCATTTTGGGAAACGACAACGGTTTTCGTGAACCGTTGTGGATTAGCGTTTTTTTTTTTGGAAACGACAACAGTTTTCGTGAACCGTTGTGGATTAGCGTTTTTTTTTTCGAAAAGACCACGGTTTTCCTGAACCGTTGTGGATTAGCGTTTTTTTTTTGGGAAACGACAACGGTTTTCGTGAACCGTTGTCTATTAGCGTGTTTTTTTGGAGAAACGACAACGGTTTTCGTGAACCGTTGTGGATTAGCGTTTTTTTAGGGAAAAGACAACGGTTTTCATATACTGTTGTGGATTAGCGTTTTTTTCGGAGAAATTACAACGGTTGTAGAGAGCCGTTCTTAAAAATAGCGACAGTTTAAGCAAAAAACCGTCGCTATTAGCGACGGGTTTACTAAAACCGTCCCAAAGTTTAATGTAGCGACGAATTATAAACCGTCGCTCATTTTAAATCGGCGACGGTTTTAGAAAATTCCTTCGTCGATTTAAAATAGCGACGGCTTTTTGAAAACTGTCACCGATTCAAAACTAGCGACGGTTTTGTAAACCGTCACCGATTGAAACGTAGCGACGGTTTTATAATTCGTCGCTAAATTAAAATTTAGTCATTGTTCTGTTAACTTTTCTAACAGTTGTTGAGTGTCTACGACAACGGATTTTATCCGTTGTCGTTTAGCATTTTTCTTGTAGTGGATTTTTCATAAAACCAATGAATACTTGGTTAAAAATTTCCTCAAGTATTAAAAAATCATTTTCAGAACATTGAATCGATGGTAAGGTTTTATGTCTGTTCTTTACGGAATTCGGAATTCTATGGATATGGAGGTTACAACCAGAATTTACTTGCTTATGGAGGGTTAGTTCACAAAATTTTGGGACAAATTATTAAGAGAAGACCCTGATACAGGAAAGCTCTATGGCTCCGAAATGCTCCAACATATGGAAGAAAAAATTTCTTCATATCAAAAAGATTTTAATAAACAACAAGAAAAGGAGCAGGATTCGATGAGTCCTTTCAAGCTTCTAACTCCGAAATATTCTGATATTTATTCTAAAGAAAAGATGATTGAAGTCTACATTGAAAAACTGAAGAAAGATCTTTATAAGAACATTGCATGTTCTGACTCCAAATCAGATAAATCTATGGTATCCGAATCAAGTGAAAACCAATTTATCCATCTAATGCAGATGCAAAATGCTCAAGACCCAAAGGAAGATATTCCTTCCCATATTAGTGATATTTTGAAAATTATATAAATTCATTAAAAGAAAATATTAAAGATGATTAGTATATTCATCTTTAATAAAGTTCGTGGAATGTCACTATAGACTTTTTGACTTTTGTAACCATGTTACTATTTTCTTTTACAAAGCATTGTATTGTTTATATTTTTAGTTGGAATCCTGGGTTTGATGTCCGGCTCTTCCATCTATTTATAGGTTGTATTGTGTTTTTAGAAGAATACGGTCAAGTTTGCTCCCCTCTATTTCCTCTCTGTAAACAACCCTTCTTACGAATTAAATAAAAGCTTCATGTTTTGAATACAACTTTGTAAGTTTTTTTTATTTATTTTGTTTTTATTTATTGTTTTATTTTTATATTTCAAGAGAATAGCCTGAATGACGGGATAAACTACTCGTGTTAAATCATAACCTTACTATGACATGATCTATATTTATTTGTAGCTTGGAGAACAATTGAGATAATAATAAATTTATTTGAATTTGGGAATTTAATGTAATATAAGGGTTCTTGGTTAAAACATAAGGTAAAAAGATGAACCGGAAAATAGTAAAAACAAGGTACGAGTAACCATGAATGTTGCTGGATAAGGAATCGTCATTTTGGAATCCAACTCTGTAAGTACGAAAATGGGTTTTTAATGGGCTTTCTATGTGTGGATTATATGTCAGGGATGACATGGCAAGGGGAAGGTTTTGATGCATAAATGTTGATGAGTTTGAGGAGATCGAGGCCGATGATGACAAAAGATTGCAGTATATACGTATTTTTTGTTTGGAAAATGTTGATATTGTGGGACTCTACTGCCACATTGCCACGTTGATGACGAACATGTATCAAGGTCAATTGCAATACTAAATTCAAATTTGTAAATTTTTGTTTATCGTTGACATATTTTGGAAATGGATTTTGAACATAACATAGTCACAGATTTAACGTGGTAAATATTTTGTTTTCGATTGTTATTTTTGGTTTAATTATTATTATATATATTATAAATTAAAAGAAATTTAATACAAAAATTTTACCTAATGAAAAAAATTATTAAAGAATGATGGGTACAAGCTCAATATAATTATTTAATCCAATACGATTAATTATTTGTTGGATTTATAAGAATAAGCCCAATTTAATTAGCTTAATTCAATTAGTTATTTGTTTAGTTTTAACATTATCTAGGCCCAAAATTTTGGACTGTGCTTGCAAAAGCCCAAGCCCATTAAACTACTCCTAAAAATCTATAAATAGAGGAACTACCACACAATTCAAGGTATGCTCTCATTTTTTACAGAAGTTCTTAAGTTCTCTGAGTTTTTCCTCACTACAAGAAAAATGGTAAACGACATTTGTATAAGCGTGTTTTTAGACATTCAACAACTATTTAGCGACAGTTTTTCTTTCTTTTAATCGTCGCTAAAAGTAGCGACGGTTTTACTTAAACCGTCGTCGATTTACAATTTTGCGACGGTTTAGTCTACACCTTCGCTAAATTTAGCGACGGTAAAAAACCTGTCGCATGTTTAAAAATAGCGACGGATTTTCCAAACCCGTTGCTAAAGTTGGCGACCGTTAAATAAAAACCGTCGCAACATTTAGCGACAGTTTAGATTTAACCGTCGCCGATTTATAATTTTGCGACGGTTTAACTAAAACCGTTGCCATTTTCAAAAAAATTCCTTCCCCCCTAAACTTCCCCCCATTTTCTTTCACCACTCTCTATAAATACATGCAAATTTGCTTCAATTTCTTCCACTTCACTTCACAACAATTAAAATTTTTCTCACTTACACGAATTTACAACTTCACAACACTTGATTTTTGTCTCTTCACGATTTTACAACTTCACAACACTTAAAATTTTTATCTCTTACACGATTTTTTTATCACTTCAAAAACGATTAAAATTTTTATCTCTTACACGATTTTATCACTTCACGACTTTTAAATTTGTTATCTCTTACACGATTGTATCAATTGAAAACACGATTTATAAATTATTAATTTTTTTTTATTTTACCTAAAATATTAGCGACGGAATATATAAACCGTCGCTAAAAAGAGACGGTTTTGCACATGAATACCGTCGCTAAATGTAGAGACGGTAAAAAGTAAACCGTTGCTAAATTTAGCGACGGGATTTTAAACTGTATTATATACAGACCGTCGCAAATATCTTTTGACAACTGTCGCAAATTGTAGTTTCGACGACACTTTTTATTTTGCGACGATTTTAAAAACCGTCGCAAATTGTAACTACGACAACAGTCAAAAACCGTTGTCTTTGAGCGGACCATTTAACAACAGTGACTTTAACAACAGTTTTAAAATAGCTACGACAACGGTTAAAAACAACGGTTTAAAACCCTTGCAAAACCGTTGTCGTTGCTAGAAATTACAACGATTTAATTACTTCATTGATTAGAATTAGTTTGGCATAGCTCGAGATAGTGTGATCAATTGAATAGAAAATATTGTCGGAAGCATAAAATCAATATCGAACGAATTAATAAATCAATGAGGGGTAGGTGAACCGATATTCCCAACAAATTCATTTCTTATTGAATTTTACTCAACCATTTTAGACACTATATTTCATTACTTAATTTTGAATAATTTTATTTGAATGTTTATTTGATTGTTGTAGCAATAAAACAATCATTCAAATTTTCGTTGTTAAAGATTTAATAACTGAAAATAATAATTGTCAAATAGAGTATTCAGTGGAACGATACTCGTACTCACGTACATTATACTATTACTTGACATCGTGCACTTGCGATTAACTGTTAAGCATACAAAATCATATTTTTATCGAGGATTTCACAGTGCAAGTTTTGTTCGATCACGCTTGTTGGGAGGCAACTCAACCAGTATCTCTTTATTGCCTTCATTTTCTTTATGTTATTATTTTTTTCAGTAGTATGATTGTTTTTACGTTTTCTTTGTATTTAATTTGGCATGTGAAGATTAGACACTGATTTAGGTGTTATTATGTAGGTACAAGATGAAACAAAGTGTGCAAAAAAAGCTCAAAATACTCCTCATCTCGCAAGTTCAAGCGCTTAAGCGCCAGCACTCAGCGCCGCAGCGCCAATTTATGCAAAAGAGTAGCACCTAGGCGCCCCATAACCAGCGCCGCCGCGCCAATTTATGCGAAGAGTTAGCGCCGCAACGCTAGACATTCAGCGCCGCGACGCTGAAGAGGCCGAGAGGTTAGCGCCACGGCTCTACTTACTAAGCGCCGCGGAGCTAGTTTGTGTTTTATAAAAAAACAAGTAGGCCGAGAATTCAAGTTCTTCAAAACATAAACAAGAAGCGCCGCAGCTCTCCTCCACTACTGCACAAAATCGACTCCCACCATAAATCTCCACAAATTCACCTTCCAAATACCATAACACACCACCCAAATCATCCTCAATCCAAATTCACCTAAATTTCATACCCCTGCACCTTCTTGTGGATCAAAAATTTCTGAAAAAATTCTTCAACGGGCTAACACCGGAGGAACTACAAGCCTATCGTGGGTACTCTATCAAAAGGTAATCGTTCTTGGCATTGTAGAGTTTCAAGATCCTGTTAGAATTTAAAGGAATAAGTTTTTGGATTTGGTGCAAACAAAGTGTTCGATATAAGTTCTCAGTGAATTCGTTCTCAAGTTTTGTTGGACGTTGAATATTGATGCTAGAAGGGATCATTATTGAATGTTTTTGTTGATATTGTGGGTGTTCCATTATTGAAATTTCATTGTGTGAGGAGTTATTGGTTGTTCATTTTTGTTGAGCACGGGTTGTATTGAATAGAATCATGCCGCCAAAAAAAAGAGCAAACAGGGTCAGTCAGGGGATGGCGAGTCGTCAAATGCCAGTTTTGATAGACGACGATTCAAGGATGCAGTTTCCGCCGAGAATTATATGAAACTATTAGAGAAAAACATGCAGAGGGAGCGAGGCATGGATCAGAGCCACCCAAATTGTGATACATTAGCTCGTGCTCGAGCAATGAATTGGGGTGAATTTGTTAAGCCCCAAACTGATGTTGTGATGTCCTCTGTGAGGGAATTTTATGCGAATCTGAAAGTTAAGCATGAGAATTTTCACGTAAGGATTTGAGGGCGGATGGTTGCCTTCGACAGCACAATGATCAATTCGCTATATTCAATGCCAGATTATGAGACAGATGGGTACACACTGTTCATGAGAGAACCATACCCCTACGAGACAGTCATAAACACACTTTTTGAACCGGGTACAATTTGGAAACTCAACAATCAACGAGCCCCGGTCACATTCCCAGCGACATCGATGAGAATGGAGGCCTACAACTGGTATCACTTTGTGGCATCGCGGTTGATGCCATCTAGGCATGTGTCTGACGTGACGAAGACGAAGGCAGCATTGGTCTTTTGTATCCTCACCGACAGGACAGTGGACCCGGGCCAAGTGATTATGATATCTATTTTGCAGGCGGCTAGGAATACATCCACTTTTAGCATGCCCCATTCATCGACTATCACCGACCTGTGTCATGCAGCGGGGGTAATTTGGGATGCTAATTAGACATTACGGCACACAAAAGGCGATATATCACTGTCTGGACCCCTCCCGAGGGATAAGAGAAGACAAATGGTTATTCGTGGTTCAGGAAAAGCTTCAGGCAGTGGTGCACCGACACTGCCCGCCCCACAGCATTCACGTGCACAGACCGACAACCCTCGTATGGATGTAGTCAAGCGTAAGCTGGATAGGTTATTGAGGATGACGCGCGAGCACCAGGAGTACGTGTATGATTATCATCGAGTTCTTGCGCAGCATTACCCTACTACTACTCCATCTGGGGAGTCATTCCCGCCACCGCCTACATTTGGACATGGACCTGATGATGATGAGGAGGAGCCTGAGCTATCATGCGAGGACAACGAGTCCTGATGCTCGCTGTATGAGGTACGTGATCCCCCGTTTTTCTTGCTTTATTACTATACATTGGGGACAATGCACGTACTTAAGTTTGGGAGGGCGTTTTACTGTCATTTACTCTGCTTTACTTCGGTTACTCAGATTTACTTTTTATTTTCAGTGGTTATTTTAGGATCTGCATATTAAGTTATCTCCTGCGCTTTGTTTTTTAAAAAAAAACTTGTATTTTCTATTTCATTGTATGTTAGAATTGTTAGGACTAGTCATGGATAAGCTATCGTGAGGCTGATGATGAAAATAGAATCGTTAGTCTGAAGCAGGAATGTATTCGTGCTAAAAAAATGTGAATCAAAGGTGGTGGAAAAGAAAATATATGGGAGAGGAAGGATATGAATGAGAAGAAAACAATATGTGGATGGTGATTGAAAAGTGAATAAAAATGAGTGAAATTGATGAAGTTCAAATATTTCTCTCAAATTTTGATCTCCATACCTTCATTATAGCCATGAGCCGTAGCCTAACGTTACAAGCCTACAAACATATTAACCTTGTCACATTTATCCCATATACTAGTGGAGAAAAGTTGTTCAAGTCAAGCTTATGGATACCTGATAAACATGGTTAACAAGTATAGAATTTAATCATTTGCATGCAAGGACTTCATCTTTGGTATACTTTTGTTGAATATATTTTAGCCAAATAATCACCAATAAAGTCCTTTGTGATCTGTGTAAGTAAATGTGTATATTAATGAAGTGTGAGTCGCACCGAGTTGAAGACTTCTTAAATTTATAAGGCTATTTGGCATTGTGAATCTACTTGCGCATTCGATAAGGTAAATAAACATTGAAATATCACACACGCACATGACTCTCGAGTAAATGTGAATCACATGAAAATAAATAAATATGAGGCCACTGTCTCTTTTTGCATATCCATGACTATAGTTGTCAGCGGTAATTCCTTTATTGAGTTTTCATTCCTATTGTTTTTACTTTTATTTTGTTCGGGACTAGCAAAAGTTCAAGTTTGGAGGGTTTGATAAGTGCAAGAATTGCACTTAATTTATTTGTTAAACCATTTGATCCATGCTAGTTTCGAACAGATTTATGCTTGGTTTTTGTTGTTTTTGTGCAGTGCAGGGGATATACAACTATGGGATGGTTTAGAGCAATCAGAGATTTTTTTGAGCGTGAAACAACGATAAAAGAAGTGACGCAGCGCCATCTTGCCGAGAGACAAGCGCCTAGGCGCTGTCCAAGGAGCGCCACGGCGCTCACACCACGAACAACGGGCACCTAGGCGCTACTTACTCAGTGCCGCGGCGCTAATAGCGGCGAGACAAGATTAAATGGGCTTCGACTTACGGCACGGAGGGGGGAATAAAAAAGGAAACCGAGGGTTCAGAGGAAAAGGACGCCGTTTTTGGAGAAATACAGAGAGGAGAGCAGGAGCAAACACGAGGCGACAAAACAGAGCGCGAAGATCGATTGCAAATACGAAGAACGACGAATCTGGGACAGAGAAGATGTAATAGCCAAGCCTGGTGAACGGTACGGTCTAAGATTTCATATGTTTATTGACCATTTGGTTAAGTTTAAGTATAGTTTAGATGTTAAGAGTTGTGATTTATGGTTTATAGTATTGTTTTTATTAGATGTTGTGTAGTTGCATAGTAGCGTTGTTGCAATTTAATTTATGGTAATTAGTATGTTGAGCCAATTGGTATGAGACCAACTAGAGTGGTTAGATATGTTATAGAGGTGTAACTTTCTTGTTGAGTGTGTGGCCGAATTTTGAAGAGAAGTGACGTTGCATTTCGGTTTAGTTACGAAGAGTATTGTTGGTTCAGAGGACCGCACCTGCGCTCAAGAGAAGACCGCACCCGCGGTCTTTATTTCAGAATTTTGATGAGAATGCCGAAGATATAGCGCACTCGCGGTCAGGAAGCCACCGCACCCGCGATATAATGACCGAGACAAGACCGCACCCGCTGGTCGACATTTCTGGATTTTTGGTTGAGGTGCCGTAGGCACACCGCACCCGCGGTGAAGAAGGTAGCGCACCTGCGGTGCGTGAACAGTAGAAACGTGTTTTCGTGATTTAAGTGTTTAAATGCAAGAGTTGGCTCACTTTTTCTCATTTCTTCTCCTCCATTCTCGATTTCAGCTCTTGGGAGACTAGGGTTTCTACATTTCTTTCATTTCCTTTCTTTGATTCAAGCATGTGGTTGGATTGTTGGTGTGAAAGCAAGGTTCTTATTGGTTCTAGGAGCTAAGGTAAGCATTTTGGTTTAGTTATTCTTTGGATTTGGTGTTGGGAGAAATAATGGGTTTGTTGATTATGTTGGTTTTATGGATTTAGTGTTATGAGTTTGTGATTATTGAGTTGTTGATGGTGCAATACTTGGTTTATTGTTGTAGGAATTCAACCAAGGGTTTAGATTCAAGATTCCAAGTGGTTGTAAGTGGAAATTCATTGCTTGTGCTCACATGATAATATATGTATGGTGTTTCAATGGTTTTAATGTGTTATTCCCTTCATTTGATTCATGATTATGTATTCATACACTTTGTTGTATATTATCGAGGCATTTTATGTCTCAATTGTGAAAAAGGGAATACAAGAGAAAAGAGTCTTGAAAGTGTTTGATTTAATGCCAAAGAGAGAGTTTAAATGATTTATTGGATTGATAGATACATAGTCAGATATTGCATGCAATTAGTTGATCAACGACCATAGGCTTATATCTCTCAGAGTTATCGATTTATATCAAACCCTATGGTGTACGTCATCATTACCCACGTGTCAATACGCTACAAACTATCTCGGAGAAGAACAAGTGGTATGGCAATTTTCCTGACCGGGCACACAAGACTTATCGGGACAGTGAGTATAACTCTAGCACGACTAATTAAGAAAGGAGTGATGATGCCCCGAGATATCCCGGGTCATAGATAAGCCCCGGGACTTCCCAGGGCCATGGAGTATATCCACGGTTAATGCCTGGGTCAGGAAAATAAAAGGTTCTAACTATACCGATAAAATGATTGGACGGATCAACACCCGAGTCATGAAATTACCCGGGATAACGAGAGGATGGCTGGAGGAACCCATGAAAAGGTCGGTCAGTCAGAGGCTAGGCCATGTGAGCACCCAAAACATAATCTCCCTGAGACATTATGCATTTATGCTCTTATGAGAAATCTCGGGAAATACCTTACCCTAACCACCTCGATATGAGTGAAGCATTTAATGTCGCCGATAAAACAGTGTTTATAGCCGATCTATCTCTACATTATTACAAGTGGTCAATAAGTCAAGTGGCCTGGATTTGACAAGTGTGCGATTTGACATATCAGAACAATAGGGTATAATCAGCCACCCTTATTATAATTAATGCTCTCACACAAAGAACGAGGTCATCATTGCATCCTCTACTATAAATACCAGGTTCTTTATTCGCATTTACTATCTATCCAAACATTAATTGACATTTAATACTCTCATTTACTACAGACCAATCATCACAGCCTTCATTCGGCTACATTGGTTTAATTTGCTTGAGTACCCTGCTGACTTAAGCATCGGAGTGGTCACGCCGGATACCCTTCCGGCGCCCATTCACGTGGTTGTTCTTCTTATAGCAGCCTTTCGGGTTTCTAAGACCGACTTCCTGAAGGACGTAGACATATCCGGGGACGACAAACCGCTCGCGCCGGCCATTAAAATTCCTTGAATAATAAGTTTGTTGATATCTTTGGACAGGAGGTAGATTATTATATAGGAAAGGTAAACCAATCCACACCATTGATCCACGATGAATCAAATGGTCCATATTTACTTAGGAAATCGCGTAAAGGTATTTGAAAAGACGTAAAGGTATTCGAAAAGACAGGTCCAGGAATCAAGGTGCCATAATGATTTATTGGGAAAAGAAGAGTTTACTGATGTTTTATATGACAAGTACTTCCCAGATGCACTTCGAGCTCGGAAGGTGAATGAGTTTTTGGAGCTTCGACAAGGAGGTATGAATGTTGATGAGTACATTCTGAAGTTTGAGGAGGGCTGTCTGTTTGCCCCATACATTGCCTCCAATGACAAAGACAAGGGTGCTCATTTCATTAGAGGCCTTAGAGCAGAGATCAGAAGAGACATCAACATGTCTAAGGCGATGACATTCAAAGAAATTGTGGCTAAGGCTTTGTTGTCCGAGCAAGATGAGAAAGACATTGCCAGAGAGAGACAGGCGAGGCAGCAGGCTATTGCTCAGAGGGGCCAGGGTTTGAGCCAAAGAGGTAAAGGCAATTTCAAAGGGAAAGGCAAGTTAGAGCCGAGTCCTAAACCACCGGCAGTTCCATTTGATCCTGAGAAGCCATTGTGTCCCAAGTGCAGTAGACATCATCGGGGAGAGTGCAGATTTGGTACTCATACTTGTTATCGATGTGGCACTGCAGGCCATATTGCCAAAGACTGTCCAAGAGGAGCGAGTAAAGAGAAGGTGCAGGGTCGCATCTTCACCATGACGAAGGAAGGTATAAACCATGATTCTTCTGTGATCTCTAGCACTATTTTAATTTCAAGCAGAGTAGCTACGACATTGATTGATACAGGTGCTACTCATTCTTTTATGTCTGAACTATTTTTGAGATCTTTGGGTATAGTTCCTTCTGTTCTTCCCCTCCAGTTCAATGTTGTTTTGCCTTCAGAAGATGTGTTGTGCCCGACATCTATTGTGTTTGCGTGCTCTGTTCAAATTGATGAGCGAGTGGTTTATGCCGATTTGATTGTTATTCCAATGGTTGCATTTGATATTATACTTGGCATGGATTTGCTATCAACCTATCGTGCAGTGATTGATTGCGTTGCTAAGACGGTGAAATTTGCAGATGATGGCAATAAGGAAGGTATGCTTGCCAGTGCAGGTACTTCGCTGGTCCTTCATTTTATTTCGTGTCTTGAGACTAAGAAGTTGTTGTTTAGAGGTTGTGATGGGTTTTTGGCTTCGATTGTGGATGTGGATAGAATTGTGAAGTTGAATATTAATGATGTTGATGTTGTGAGAGAGTTCCATGATGTTTTTGAGGATGATGTGCCGGGTTTACCGCCAGAAAGAGATGTAGAGTTTGTGATTGATCTAGTTCCGGGTACGGTTCCTGTTTCTAAGGCTCCGTATAGAATGGCCCCTACAGTGATGAAAGAATTAAAGACGCAGTTGCAGGATCTCTTGGATAAAGGTTTCATTCGTCCGAGTTCTTCGCCTTGAGGAGCTCCGGTTCTTTTTTTCAAGAAGAAAGATGGGTCCTTGCGGCTTTGCATCGACTATAGAGAGATCAACAAAGTGACTATCAAGAATAAGTATCCGTTGCCACAGATAGACGATCTTTTTGACCAACTGCAGGGGGCTACCGTGTTTTCGAAGATAGATCTGCGATCTAGCTATTATCAGTTGAAGGTTAGGGAGTCTGATATCCCTAAGACGACGTTTATGAATTTCTTGTGATGTCTTTTGGTCTGACTAATGTTCCTTCAGTCTTCATGGATCTTATGAACCGGGTGTTCAAGCCGTATTTGGATAGCTTTGTAATTGTTTTCATCGATGACATTTTGATTTATTCCAAGACCAGAGAGCTTCATTCAGAGCACCTCAGAGCTGTTCTTCAGTTGTTGAGAGAGAAGAGATTGTATGCTAAATTGAAGAAATGTGATTTCTGGTTGGAGCAGATTTCTTTCTTAGGCCATGTTGTTTCGAAGGATGGTATAGCTGTTGATCCAGTGAAAATAGAGGCGATTCAGAAGTGGCCTATCCCTACCACTGTATCAGAGGTACGCAGTTTTCTTGGTTTGGCGGGTTAATATCGTCGTTTTATTTCAGATTTTTCAAAGATTGCCCTGCCGTTAACCAATATGACGAGGAAGACTGCGAAGTTTAAGTGGTCCAATGATTGCCAGAGTGGATTTCAAGAGTTGAAGGATAAGTTGACGACAGCTCCTGTACTTGCATTGTCCAGTGGTTCAGAGGATTTTGTTGTTTATACCGATGCGTCGAAGAAGGGTCTTGGTGCAGTGCTGATGCAGCGTGGAAAATTCATAGCCTATGCTTCTCGTCAGTTGAAGGACTATGAGAAGAATTATCCTACGCACCATCTGGAGCTGGCAGCTGTTGTTTTTGACCTGAAAATCTGGAGAAATTACTTATTTGGCGAAAAGTGTGAAATTTTCACGGACCACAAGAGTTTGAAGTTTTGTTTTCTCAGAAAGAACTAAATATGCGACAGAGACGGTGGTTAGAGCTTGTCAAAGACTATGATGTGACGATTAGTTACCACCCAGGGAAAGCGAATGTTGTAGCAGATGTATTGAGCCGTAAGTCGAGTTCTTCTCTGAGTTCTATGATCCAGAAACCGTTGTTGTTGGATTTGCAACGAGAGGAGATAGCTTTGGTGGTTCCGGGAACCATTGCTCGCTTTTCAGCGTTAGTCATTCGGGCTACATTTACGGACAAGATCCGTAGAGAGCAGGTCAATGATTTACAGTTGAAAGAGTTGAGAGCCAGAGCAGAGGAGAGAGGTAATTCAGAGTTTGGGACGAATGGAGATGGTTTGGTGACCTTCAGAGGCCGTATATGTATTCCTGTTGGTGAGGATATTCGGCGAGACGTCTTGACAGAGGCACATACCGCACCATACTCGATACATCCAGGTAGCACCAAGATGTATCAAGATCTTCGTAGACTCTATTGGTGGCCAGGTATGAAGAAAGATATTGCCATGTTTATTTCTCAGTGCCTAACTTGTCAGCAGGTGAAGATCGAGCACCAGAGACCTGCTGGGACATTGTTGTCATTGCCGATTTCTCAATGGAAATGGGAGCACATTGCGATGGATTTTGTGACTGGTCTTCCCAGAACGCAGAAAGGTTTTAACTCTATTTGGATTATTGTTGATCGGTTGACCAAGTCAGCGCATTTTCTTCCAGTCAAGACGACGTATTCAATGAACCAGTATGCCGAAGAGTACATAGCAGAGATTGTTAGACTTCATGGTGTTCCTATGTCGATCGTGTCTGATCGTGACCCTAGATTTACTTCAGAGTTTTTGAAGAGTTTGCACAGAGTTATGGGTTCACGGTTAGCATTCAGTACATCATATCATCCGAGAGCGACGGTCAATCAGAGAAAGTTATTCAGATTCTAGAGGATATGCTCAGAGCTTGTACTATCGATTATCCTGGTAGCTGGGATTCCAAATTGCCTCTTGTTGAGTTCACGTATAATAACAGTTACCAAACGCCGATTGGCATGGCACCATATGAAGCACTTTATGGCAGAAAGTGTAGATCTCCCTTGTATTGGGACGAGATTGTTGAGAGGAAGATGTTGGGTCCAGAGTTGGTCCAACAGACAGCTGATGTTGTTGCTGTTATTCGAGAAAGAATGAAGACAGCTCAGTCGAGACAGAAGAGTTATGCTGATGTGAGTCGTAGGCCGTTGCAGTTTGAGGTTGGTGATCATGTGTTCTTGAAGATAGCACCTCTTAAGGGTGTGATGCGGTTTGGCAAGAAGGGAAAGTTGAGTCCGAGATTTATTGGTCCATTTGAGATTTTGGACAGAGCTGGTGATCGAGCTTACAGGTTAGCCCTACCGCCAGATCTAGACAGAGTTCATAATATTTTTCATGTCTCCATGCTCGGGAAGTATATTGCGAATCCTTCCCATGTTCTTCGCCACGAGCCATTGGATTTGACGCCGAATTTGACGTATCAAGAGATTCCGGTCCAGATTCAGGATCGCAAAGTTAGAGTATTGAGAAACAAAGAGATCGGCATTGTTAAAGTCCTTTGGAGGAATCATTTGATTGAAGAGGCCACGTGGGAACCAGAGGACGAGATGAAAGAGAAGTATCCTGAGTTGTTTGCGCAGTGACGTCAATTTCGAGGACGAAATTCCTTTAAGGAGGGGAGATTGTAATAGCCAAGCCTGGTGAACGGTACGGTCTAAGATTTCATATGTTTATTGACCATTTGGTTAAGTTTAAGTATAGTTTAGATGTTAAGAGTTGTGATTTATGGTTTATAGTATTGTTGTTATTAGATGTTGTGTAGTTGCATTGTAGCATTGTTGCGATTTAATTTATGGTAATTAGTATGTTGAGCCAATTGGTATGAGACCAATTGGAGTGGTTAGATATGTTATAGAGGTGTAACTTTCTTGTTGAGTGTGTGGCCGAATTTTGAAGAGAAGTGACGTTTCATTTCGGTTTAGTTGCGAAGAGTATTGTTGGTTCAGAGGACCGCACCTGCGCTCAAGAGAAGACCGCACCCGCGGTCTTTATTTCAGAATTTTGATGAGAATGCCAAAGATATAGCGCACTAGCGGTCAGGAAGCCACCGCACCCGCGGTATAATGACCGAGACCAGATCGCACCCGCGGTCAGTTTTGCAGCCCACCCGCGGTCGACATTTCTGGATTTTTGGTTGAGGTGCCGTAGGCACACTGCACCCGCGGTGAAGAAGGTAGGGCACCCGCGGTGCGTGAACAGTAGAAATGTGTTTTCGAGATTTAAGTGTTTAAATGCAAGAGTTGGCTCACTTTTTCTCATTTCTTCTCCTCCATTCTCGATTTCAGCTCTTGTGAGACTATGGTTTCTACATTTCTTTCATTTCCTTTCTTTGATTCAAGCTTGTGGTTGGATTGTTGGTGTGAGAGCAAGGTTCTTGTTGGTTCTAGGAGCTAAGGTAAGCATTTTGGTTTAGTTATTCTTTGGATTTGGTGTTGGGAGAAATCATGGGTTTGTTGATTATGTTGGTTTTATGGATTTAATGTTATGGGTTTGTGATTATGGAGTTTTTGATGGTGCAATACTTGGTTTATTGTTGTAGGAATTCAACCAAGGGTTTAGATTCAAGGTTCCAAGTGGTTGTAAGTAGGAAATTCATTCCTTGTGCTCACATGATAATATATGTATGGTGTTTCAATGGTTTTAATGTGCTATTCACTTCATTTGATTCATGATTATGTATTCATACACTTTGTTGTATATTATGGAGGCATTTTATGTCTCAATTGTGAAAAAGGAATACAAGAAAAAGAGTCTTCAAAGTGTTTGATTTAATTCCAAAGAGATTTTAAATGATTTATTGGATTGATAGATACATAGTCAGAGATTGCATGCAATTAGTTTATCAACGACCATAGGCTTATATCCCTCAGAGTTATCGATTTATATCGATGGGATATAGGTACAGAGATTGAGATACTATATAGATATCAATCCAACAGAGAAAAGAGAAATACTATCTTATTGTTATATTGCTATGTTATTCATGTTTCAAGAGTTGATGGTATTTAATGTTTTCAAAGTCATGATTTTCAGAGTATGCTATGTATCCATTGCAATGTAAGAGTTCCACTTGCTGAGTTTTATACTCATTTCAATTATTTCATGTGATGCAAATAAGAGCGACGGGCCGGGACGTTGATTGAAGCCGAGGTCATATGCATGAGAGGAAGGAAAGAAGAAGGCTATTTTGATAGCTTTTTGACATAATCACAAAAATGATATTTTGTATTTTGGTTACATCATTTTATTGATCATGTATATACTTTTGATTATACATTGAAATGTATTTTAAATCTTTCTTCCATTTAAAGAAAATTTTAAATTCTGCTGTTATTTTATTAAAATCGGTCAGAGGTGTCACAGACGACACTTTGGATTTGTTATTTTGTTCTTCCATTTTTATATTTTCTCGTATTTCGATGTCTAAAACTTTGAACATGCGTTACTTTTATTTAGATATCGTCATGAACTAATTTTCTATTCTAGAGGATGATGTAGCTTTATGGATACAATAATTTGGTTCGGTTTTTATATGACTGAATTCTTTCTCGTTTAATTGTGTTTCTTTGTGCTTATTCTGCTGCAATTTACTGGCCATAAATTGTGCGTTGTCTGATTAATTCTATAACTCGGGAGAGGGACTAGGATTATAGATCATTAGAAACACATCGTTGAATGTTTATAGCGCTCGGAAGGCGTATAACTTTAGCGAGGATGATATAAGAACATTGTTTGCATTTATCCATTAAACTTAGATTTTAATAGGAATGTTAGAATCGAAGTTTGATTGATACAGTTATTCGTCACTTGGGAAAGACGGAATAACACAAGTAAGTGTTCTTGTCTATTAAATAATTGAAATTCAGGAATATAAATTTAACTGAAAATAATTATCGTGGAAACTTAGTGAAATCATTTCTCTAGATATTTTCTCTCCTTGATATTTTTCCTCAATTCAGTAATTTGATTAATTATGTGCTTTCAATTATTTCGTCTAAGCAAACCAACCTTTTAATTGATTATTCTAAATAAGGTTGAGATTATTTTAATTACAAGAGCTGTTATATATTTATATACACAATTCTCGTGGGATCGACACTTGTGCTCAAAATTACATTTTACTATAACTTGACGCCGTGCGCTTGAGAGCAATCGAGAAAACACGCAACAACAAGCCCCGAGGAAGATGTTGGAAAACATGGTATAGGAGTGGATACCAGCAGATGTCGCCCATATGCGCGGAGACGAGGCGCGCATATGCGCGAGCAGCCAATGCTGAGGCAGAAGACCTCGCGCACATGCGCGAGATGAGGCGCGCATATGCACGAGCAGGTGAAATTATAAGTGATGAGACAGTAGTTAGTAGTTCTCGTGCATATGCACGAGACTAGGCACGCATATGCGCGAGCAGGAGTATTTTCTATGTGCCGAGACAGTAGGTCTCGCACATATGCGCCGGTGTTGGATGCGCATATGCGTGAGACGTGCTGAATGGAAACATGAGACATATTTATTGCCATGCATGTTAAGATGTAAACAAACTTTTCCCTTCATTCCATTTCACAATTTCAGCAACAAAATCGAGAAACATCCATGAAAAGAATTTTCAAGCTTTCTTCATATATTAAAGAATTGATTTTGCAAGATCCGGCCGTCCGATTTTCAATCCGAGTTTAGTTCCGTGTTCCTCTTGTCAAGGGCTTCAAAGGGATGTAAGTTTATTTTCTTTTCTGTATGGTTCGAAAGTTTGATGTTGGAGGAATCATGATATGAGATATATTATGTGTTCTTGAGATATTGATAAGTATATAATTGAAACCGGATTGAAGAACGGACACCGTATGCAATTGTTATTGATTTTCTAGTCTATGTGAATGTATTTGTGCAGTTTTGAAATGATGGGTTGTATTTGTTATTGGTTATGAGTTGTGATTGGTATCTCTTGGTATTGAGTTGCCGGGGTATATCGAGATTGTGTCGTTATGCCGTTGAAAGTTAACTAGATGGAGTATTGATCAATCAAGTATTGCATTGAGAAATATGTGATATTGTACTTCTCGATGTCATTCCAGATTGGTATTGAAGGCTTCGAACTCGAGAATTAAACTTCGAAATCAGTAGAAGAACGAGCCAAAGCCAAAACCCGATAAAATAAAGGTATAAATCAATGTTAAACCGGGATAGATAACTCGAGTAAGATATAACTTTAGTTTCCCAAAACCATATACTTACATGTTATTGCTTTGATATATTGGACCTCCTTGAATGTATGTGCTTGTTCTATTGATTTATAGAAAATCCTAGAATAGAACATAAATATCATGAAAGAGTCTTTGGCATAGGTGCCAAGTCACTGGACGTTTGGTTTATATCGATGTGCTTAGGAGAAGATCGACTCCTATTGTAGATACTCGCTATAGTGTACCGAAGTTCAGGAATACGAACGTACCACCATCTAGAAGGGAGAGTAGGTGGGAGACTTGTTACGTTCTTATTCAAACAGGGATCCCTAGATAAGAGTCGAGTAAAATATTAAGAGTTTGATTTAGAGCTTTGTATCGATTTATGTTTTCCTAGATTCTGGATTATTATAGAGGTTGTTTGACATATGTTTATGTTTTTATATATGCCTATATGAAAAGCATGTATACATTGTTTATACTTGGAAATATATTTCTCACCGGAGTTAGCCGGCTGTTGTTGTGTTTGTATGTGTGCATGACAACAGGTGGGACAGGATCAGGGTCGAGAAGAGGATGAAAGATCGAGATTAGAGTGGTGATCCGGGCTTAGATATAGAACTGGTTGTTCAACACTTATATGTGATTGATAAACATAAGTTTTTATGACTATACTTTGGATAAGTTTTGTATCCTTGGATCATGTTGTAGATATTAAACTTGATCTTGTAAATTGAATAAAATGGAACATTTCTTGTTGTATTATTTTATACACTTGTTTATGAGGTGTTCCACTTTTAAAAAAAAAATCGACCTAGCTTAATTAATTGATACATTTAATCCAATGATGATTAAGAAAATGAGTTAGCATCCAGGTCCTCACAACAGGTGGTATCAGAGCTGTATGTTCCTTAGACAGAAATAGAAGTGAGTGATTTGGGTATATTGAGTTTTCTTTCTTGCTTCTGTGATACTAGCATGCGATTTATTGTAATGTTGATTTACATACTTTATGTGCTAGTATGATGTTTCCTCTTTTAGAGAGTACATGTAGAACCCGTAAATTAGACTACGTATGAGTCATGCATAATTTCTAGCATTTAAAGTAAAATGATTTTATTATTCTTGCATGAGTATTTATTCTTTCCTTTAAATTTAGTTATTTTATGCAGTAGTTTAAATTTTTATCTTTTCAGTTAATTCAGTGAGGTCGGACTGGAGTTGGAATTTTGAGATAAAATTTAAGATTTAGAAAATCATTCCCAGAGTTTATTTAGCTAGCTAATAAGTTAATTTGAGTTAAAAGAAGGTTTAAGGAATTATTTAAGTAACTTGAGTTAAGTAGGAAATAAGTTCATTTGGGTTCCATAATTAAGGTGTTAATTCACTAAATTATTTAAAGGATAGGTAAGGCTCTAAAGGTTTAAAATACACTAACTAAACAATATTTCCTCTTCCATTTATTTGATTAATTTTGCCACCCCCTAGTTGTTAGAACAATTCTTTGCCAACTCACCTTGACCCTTTCCTTGTCATTTCTTAGAATGATAATCCTTTCATTTATTAATCACCCTTAAAATATCAGATCATTATTCTAGCCTTGTTTAGCATGTAGAATCGGTCATGATCCCTTCAACCATCTCTAGGATATCAAGCCATTTCAAAATTCAAAAAAAAAAAAAAGGAGAGCAAGACTTGGTCTTGCCATCCCTTTTATATTGCAAACCCTCCCCTCACTCTCTTAACTATCATTTACTCTCCCTCCTCACCGAAATTCTGTACACATTTCAGAGCATTTTCGTGAGAAATCAGTGAGAAAAACCGAAAGCATTTAGAGAAGAAATCGAGTAGAAGAAAAGAAGGTAGATCACTCCGTCTCCTCCGCGCCGCGTCGTCGTTTCGTTCGTTTTTCTTTCAAAACGAACCAAGGCATGTTTATATTTTTGTTGACTCTTCAATCAAGTCATATTATTATTTTAAAACATCGCATGTACACAAATTTGAAGGGGAAAACCGAAATACATGAAAAAATATTTTCGAAACCAAGGTGCAGATTTTCGGTTTTCCCTTGTGCTCTCACGTTTTTGGTTGTGTCTGTCGCTGCAAGGTGTGGCTTGATCCTAGGCTCTCAAGGCTGCATCTAGACATGTATTAGGACATTTTAGGACCATATTAGTCCGGTTGTTCAGCCCCGTACTCGCTGGAAACTCAGTATTGATAGCAACACATCCTTAGGGCCATATTGTGCTTCGATTTTTGTTGCTTGCTGTCAAGGGAGAGTTTCTGACCTTGGCTGCCCTAGGAGCCTATAGCCATGGTTGGAACACTTCCCTATCATTTCTACGACATGACCAAGATTCCCTTTCATGGCTTGGTTCACGTCCCAATCGGTTTCAAAAATAAACAAGAACAGCCCCTCGGTTTTTAGAAGAATTCTGGTGTTGCGTGTGTGTAATGTTTCGAAAGTATGGGTGTTGGTGTGGATCTTGGTTGGCTCATTAGCCCTTAACCACGGTTCATACCATGCCCCTTGATGTCTAGATCATGCCATGGTCAATCAAATGGTCAAGGGAATGGTCCATGACAGCCGAACAATCGCAGCACCCCACGCATGAAGGTGTGCTCTCGGGTGGAATCACTTGGCTAGTTTCGGTTGTGGTTCGAATTGTGGCTGGCCTAGTGTAAGGCCCAGGAATTACAGAATCGATAACCAAGATTATTAATCGTCATTAACGTGAGACTCGGAAGATATGAGAATGCATGACATGCAATGAGGGAAGAAAAGACATGAGAAAATAGGGTTTGCAAGACCGCAGCCGTGCCCAGAACAGGAGTGCACCCGCAGTGCAACCAAGACCGCACCCGCGGTTGAGTGGCAGAAAGTTGGGGGTTTTTGGAAATGGCAAGACCGCACCCGCGGTGCCAGAGGGACCGTTCTTGTACGTAGCGCACCCGCGGTCGTGATATTCAGAAAATGTTAAACATGCCGAAGCATGAGCGCACCCGCGGTGCATGACACGACCGCACCCGCGGTCATGCGTGTTGCATGAAAAATAATGCCACGTTTCATGAAGTGCATGCAGTATATATACAGAGGAATGACACGTTTTCCTTCAGAATTTCAGAAAAGGAGGTCGAGGCTTTGAGAGAAAAATCCTTACGCCTTTTAGATTGCGATTGTGGAAGATCAGTCTATCAGAATTCAAATCCGACTGCAGTTCTGAGTTCCTTTCGCTACGAGCTACACAAGGACGTAAGTTTCATTACGTTTTGAGATGTTTTGAAAATATGTTGTTGTTATTATTGACTGCGAGTCAGATATGGTGTTTCTGCTACCGTAGATATTATAGAATTGAAGTCAGATTAAAGAACAGACTATTTCTGTAATTGTTATGATTTTTGAAAGATATTGACTGAGATTCTATATCAGAATTGTGTTAGTATTCAGAGTATGAATTGTATTGACACAGATTATGAGTTCCAGTATTACATTTGTGATGTTCAGATTGACGGGGCTATTCAGAGTGTATTGTTATGCCGTCGAAACATCAGTAGATTGATATTGATCAGATTCAGTAGTGATTTAGATTAATCAGATTCAGATATGATTTCGATTGTATTGTGATATCGATGACATGAATTGAATTGTATCTTGTTCAGATATTGATCAGATTATGTACTGAGTTGAGTATTGATCAGAACAGATTGTGTAATGAGTTATGCACTGATACAGTGTGTTCAATATTGTCATTTCAGATTGAGATGGACAAATTTGAATACAGGTCATCGTCCTCGTCAGACCGGGACGACAAAGGTATAATTCATGTGATATTCGGGAAGACATAACTCAAATCAGATCTCATTTGAGTTTCCCAATAAAATCACATACTAGATTGATGTGTATGTTTTGATATGATTATGCTTTGTTTATAGATTTATATGCATTGCATTTCATATAGGAGAGTCTTGACAGACAGTCATACCTCTAGACGTTCGGTGTATCGTTACATAGGAGCAGACACCCTTCGATTGTAGATTATTCGATACAGCGATGACCGAAGTCTAGGAATAAGACGTATGTTACCCCGATTGGGAGAGTAGGTAACAGACAGTGACGTCTTATTCACACCGGGATCCCTAGAGTCAGCATGGAGTCGAGTCATGACATGAATTAATTAGAACTGCATGCGTAGAGGAATGGGATTCATAGATTATGGAGCCCATTGTTATTGCTTTCAGTTATGATAGCATGTTTCATTATTTAGATTGTTTATATGCATGTTTATCTGACTTGAGTTACATGCTTATTTGATTTGATTTCATAGATTATGAACTCTATTGTTTTGAGCTCATTCATGACCGCATGTTTTATGAATTATATTGTGGATATACATGTTTACCATGTTTTATACTAAGATTTATTCTCACCGGAGTATCCGGCTATTGTCTTGTTTTGTATGTGTGCATGACAACAGGTGGGGAAGAATCGGGGTCGAGAAGATGACGAGAGAAAACGAGTTTAGCGTGGTGATTCCGGACTTGGATATCGATAGGTTTTATTACTTGATTATAGTAGTTGAACCTTAGTTGAACTAGATAAATGTTGTACAAGATTTGTATTATTATACGGATTTGTATAATAGCATGCTTCCATTACCTTCCGCATTTTATTTTAAAAAGAAAAATTTTTAGACCCTGTTTATCTTAACTGATAATTAAATCCAAAAGATGATTAAGAAAAAGATCAGCATCCGGGTCCCCACACCTAGTGCCCTTAGCCATGGTTTAAACCATACCCCAGGATGTTGGTAAGAGGTTCTGGTCGGTGGTTTAATTCCCAATGGCCATTAGCCTCGCAAACGACGCAAGGAAACCAAAGCACGGCTGCTGTATTTTTGTGACAGCAACTGTACCTGCGGTTCAGAGGTAAATTTCGGGTTCTTGGTTGGCTTTTATCCTATTGACTTGGAGTGGATAGTGCCTCATCGAGTTAGGAAGGTCATGTTTTTGGCCGTTCGTGATTCGGATCATTTTAGAGGTCGTACGAGAAATTATTGTGCGATGTGCCAAATTGACTCTCGAAAGAGCGTTTCATGTTTTGGCCTCCATTCACCAAAATTTCGGCCCTCACCATTTTAGGATCATTATTTCATCATTTTAAGTGTATTTTAATCATGACTAAATGATGGTTCGGTGTTGGTTCGGGTTGGCACAAGTCATGATTAAATACGAAGTCGTTGGGCGTAATTGTCTCGTTTTTTGATTCAATTACAAAGTTTGGTCAAGAAAATCACTTGCATATTTTTCATGTTAAATTTAGGTCGCAACGAGCCTGGGAACGATACAATCCATGTGGTAAAATAATACAAGATATTTTATCATGCCATTTAATTATATTACGTGCATAGAAATATAAAATGTTCATTTTTGAGATTTATGCGTTATTGCTTGTGGCTATTTCAATATCATGGGATCATTGTACCATCCGGTCGTCAATTACCGGTCAGTTCAGTTCAAATCCACCAAGTATACTGTGGCATTAGTCTGATCAGACGTTCATTACTTCACACGGTCGTCAGTTACCGGTCAATTCAGTTTATTTCAGTGCAGGGGCCACTTGCGTAGAACATAATCTCAACAAAAAAAAAAATTATGACATGTTATTTTATGACATGGCTCGATTGAGCAACCATTTCCCTTATGATTTTCAGTAAGTTATGCACGTATTATAATTTCTCATGATAAGTTATTTTCACATTATGCCTCATGACATGATAATTTTATCCCATGCAATTTTAGTATATTATTTACTCGTTATTTACGATATATGCATACTGAGTCTTTAGACTCACTAGACTTGATTTTGGTAGGTACTGATGAGGTCAGCACCGAGGGTGGGGACCAGTGAGCTAGCTTGGTCGGCAGTAGTGGAACCTGAGGACCTCATTTTAGCATTTACCATTTCTATGCTCAAACATTTTATTTTTTGTTGGATTATTCTTAAATTGTTATTTTGCAAACAAATATTTACTTCCGCTGCTATTTTGAATATTAAACTTTATCTATCAGTTGAACTTTGAATGAGACATTTTAATTATTTAATGAGGCATTTTTAATTATTTAAAGAAAATTTTAAATTTTTCGCAAATTTTCCGACACGAATTTTCAGGACATTATAGCTGGTATCAGAGCAATGATTCTGTAAAATGTTGTACTACTACTGACCACGAGAAGCTAATGGAGTCACGTCTTCGGTCTGTAAGTTTTACATTTACGCATTTATTCAAAGCATGAATTATTTTATTTCATGAGTATTTAAATTTAAATAAATTATGGAATTATGCATGTTAGTTACGTATGGGTTATGTATGGAACAGAATGCCCCTAGACGCATTCTCGAGCGCACTAGAAATGACGAGCCTCGCCAAGAGGACAGGGAGGAGCCGAGGCAGGAGAGAGATTTACCACCTCCACCTCCACCGGACATGAATGCCCAGATGCTAGCTGGGATGACTCAGTTCTTCGCACAGTTTGCGAGGAACCATGTTGTGGTGACCAGGCCGACAGGGCCCGAGGCTGTCTATGAGATATTCCTGAAGATGCGTCCGAAGGAGTTTTCAGGGACGACGGACCCCATGATTGCCGAGGGCTGGATCAAGTCCCTCAAGGTTATCTTCGAGTTCTTGGAGCTTGGAGATGCAGACAGAGTTCGATGTGCCACCTATTTATTCGGAGGAGATGCCCGCTTACGGTGGGAAGGAACATCAATAGCCCTGAACTTGGCTACCCTGAGTTGGACGCGCTTCACGGAGGTATTCTACTCCAAATATTTTACTGAGGAAGTGCGCACCAGGTTGACCACAAAATTCATGAGTCTGAGGCAGGGAGATCTGACTGTTACGGAGTTCATCCGTAGGTTTGAGAGGGGTTGTCATTTTGTGCCCCTGATCGCGAATGATGCTAAAGCCAAGTTAATGCATTTCCTGATGGGTCTACGGTCGATCTTGCGCCATGATGTTAGGGTGTCTGACCCTACTACTTATGAGGTTTCCGTCTCCAGAGCTCTAGCTGTAGAGCAGGACCAGCGTGACATTGAGAGGGATTGTCAGGGAAAGCGCCCAATCCAGGTACCGCACCGCCCTCCTCCACAGCAGCAGCATCAGAATAAGAGGCCTTTTCATGGCCCGCCGAGAAATAGAGGTCAGCAGCAGTAGCAGCAGCGGGGACGCGCAGTCCTGAGGACTTTTGAGCATCCAGTTTTCCCTAGGTGCACACGCTGTCATGCTGGAGCGTGAATGTTTAGCTTAGGAAAGTATTATAAGTGTGGTAGTCCAGACCACTTAATTCGACAGTTCCCTCAAAGGAATCTGCCTACCCAAGGCAGAGTTTTTGCTCTCCATGCCACGGAGACGAACCCGAATACCATGCTTATAACAGGTACCTTTAAGCTTTAAGTTTACATTTGGGATTTAATGTTTTGGGTTAAGATTTTTGAACATAGAATTGTTGTAGGATTGCATGCACTACTCGGTATTATTTTGGGAATTTAAGTTAGAAGAACTTCAAACTTTGCATGTCTATAGGTTAGTTTTTGTGACTATTGGGTTCAACTTAGAGTTCCAATCTTTCAGGGAGAATTTTTATATCTGGTTCCGCTACGAAGGCCTTGATAGATTCAGGGGCCACTCACTCATTTATTTCGGAGGTCTTTGCTAATTTCCTCAAGGTCAAGACCATTGGGATAGATGTAGCCTATTCAGTAGTATTTCCTTCTGGTGAGGAGATGGCAGCTACCAATGTGATCCGAGACATAGATCTTGAGCTCCATGGAAATCTTGTTTATGCGGATCTTATCGTACTGCCGATGCCAGAGTTTGACATTATTCTAGGGATGGACTGGCTATTGCGGAACAGAGTTTTGATTGACTTCCAGCGGAGATCTGTTTTAGTCCGACCGCCTGGAATGACGCAGTTCTTATTTGAGCCAGACAAGTACTTTCCCTTACCGCGCATTATTCCTTATGTCCAGGCTAGGAAGCTCATGCATAGAGGGTTTCGGGCGTTTTTAGCAACTTTTATATCTGCCCCCGAGGCGCCCAGTCAGTCAGCCGCAGATGTTCCGATTGTTAGAGACTTCTTAGACGTTTTTCCTGAGGACGGCTCTGGTATACCAACCGAGCGAGAGGTGGAGTTTTCTATTGAGCTTATGCCAGGTACGGCTCCGATCCCAAAAGCACCGTACCGACTAGCACCTACAGAGATGGCAGAGCTAAGAAGCAGATTCAGGAACTTCTAGATAAGAAGTTCATTTGCCCGAGTTTTTCTCCATGGGGCGCGCCATTCTTATTTGTGAAGAAGAAGGATGGATCTATGAGGCTTTGCATCGACTACCGGGAGTTGAACAGGGTTACAATGAAGAACAAGTACCCACTTCCGCGGATTGAGAATCTATTTGATCAGTTGCAGGGAGCTTCAGTATTTTCGAAGATTGATCTGCGTTCCGGTTATCACGAGTTGAGGGTGAAAGATGCTGATGTTTCCAAGACTGCATTTAGGACTCGTTATGGCCACTATGAGTTCCTTGTGATGTTGTTCGGTCTGATGAATGCGCCAGCGATCTTCATGGATCTCATGAATCGCGTATTTCAGCCGTATCTTGACCAGTTTGTGATAATATTCATAGACGACATTCTCGTCTACTCCAAGAATCAGGAGGATCACAGCAGAAATCTGACCACAGTGTTGCAGACCTTGCAGAAGCATAAGTTATTCGCAAAGTTCAGTAAGTGCGAATTCTGGTTAGAGAAGGTGGCGTTCTTAGGCCACATTGTTTCTAGCAATGGTATTGAAGTATACGCAGCAAAAGTTGCAGTAGTCAGAGATTGGGTTGTGCCACAGAATGCATCAGAGATTCGGAGTTTTCTTGGACTAGCAGGATATTATCGGAAGTTCATTAAGGAATTCTCCTCTATTGCCATTCCACTCACATCATTGACCAAGAAGAATGCTAAATTTGAATGGAGCGAGGAGTGTCAGAAGAGCTTCGATACCTTGAAGCAAGCTCTTATCTCAGCACCAGTTTTAGCCATGCCGTCAGGGCCTGGTGATTTTGTTATGTATACCGATTCTTCGAAGCTCGGTCTCGGCGCAGTATTGATGCAGCATGGGAAGGTGATAGCATATGCTTCCCGTCAGTTGAAGACTCATGAGAAGAATTACTCTACCCATGATCTAGAGTTGGCAGCCGTTGTTTTTGCTTTGAAGATCTGGAGGCATTATTTGTATGGAGAGAAGTGCCAGATCTTTACCGACCATAAGATCCTCAAGTATTTCTTTACGCAGAAGGAGCTGAACATGCGTCAGAGGGGTTGCTTGGAGCTTGTGAATGATTATGACTGTGACATTAGCTACCACCCGAGTAAAGCTAATGTAGTTGCGGATGCATTGAGCAGAAAAGTCGCAGTGATGGCTCATTTAACAATTCAGAGACCTCTTCAGAGTGAGATGCAGAGGAGTGATCTAGAGTCATATCCTCAAGGTATAGTTCCCCGTCTATCTACCTTGACTATTAAGTCCTCTATTCTAGACCGTATTCGCAGTGGTCAGTCAGCAGATGAGCAGTTGGCAAAGTGGAAGGAGAGAGATGAGGCCAAGGGCAGTGTCTTGTATACAGTCAATTTGGGGACCCGGGCTCTAAATCGATTCGATCTGAGATTAATTGGATCTGTGAGAAAAAGTGGGTCAAATTTTCGCTTTTTAACATTAATTCTAATGTTTATAAATCAAGCACAAGAGAGTTCTATGTTTTATTTCACAACATAAATATATGTCTTATTCTAATACATCAATCCAAACTAGTGTTTAATACAAACCATAAACTACCAATAATACAAGTCTAGTAAGAGCCACTAGTCATCTTCTGCGCCCGTAGTCACCACGCTATCTCGATCTCATCTCTGTCGTGACCCAGATCCTGCCCCACCTGTTTTTATGCACACATACAGACATAACAACAGCCGGAAACTCCGGTGAGAACAAATCCCGGTATAAAACATGTATACAGGCTAACATAAAATCATGAATCATGCATAAAAGAAATAATAATGGGTTCCATAGTCTATGAAACCAATCCATATTAGCATGCAATGCAAATCAAATCATGTCTTGACTCAACTCGACTCTACTCTAGGGATCTCGGGGTGAATAAGACGTCACTGTCTGTTACCTACCCTCCAAATCGGGGTAACTGTACGTCTTACTCCTAGACTTCGGTCGTGTCTGTATCGAATGTCTACAATCGGAGGAAGTCTACTCCTATGCGTCGATACACCGAACGTCTAGTTTGACAAATCTGTCAATGACTCTCCTATCTCAATGCTTGAATATAAATCTATAGACAAAGCATGATCATATGAAGAGATGTGAATATAAATCTATAAACAAATCCAAATCATATCAAAGAGATAAACAATAAATCTAGTATGTGATTTTGTTGGGAAACTCAAATTGAATCTCATTTGAGTGTGTCTTCCCCAAACAAAACATGAAATATACCTTTCGTCGCACAATCTGTGTCGTAGTAGAAGTCTCGAAGACGAATATGTCAATATCGAATCTGGAATGGAAATGTTGATACATATTCTATCAATCTCTAATCTCAATCAACACATTGTACTCAACAATCAATCTCAGTACAATTCAACGGCATATCGGCGTGAATTCTCGATACCGATCAACTCATATAACAATAATCAATAACCTCAACTCATATTCATCACAATCTATACATCATAAGCTCATATCACTTCTGAAATCTCTATCTTTTCAATTCATGACATGCTAAAAAATCATAACAATCACGTAGGGTATCATTTTCTCGATCCGTTTACGGTACCACGATGTCTATACTCTTAAGAACATATTAGAGAGTTCAATCGGCTACGACATTCTCGGTTCTTTTTTTATCTTTGATCAAAATGTCAAATTCTTGGAGCAACAAAATCCATCGTATCAGTCGTGGCTTTGCATCCTGTTTCGTCAACAAATATCTAATAGTAGAATGATCAGTAAACACAATAGTCGTTGATCCAATCAAATAAGAACGAAATTTATCTAATGCAAATATTACAGCAAGTAGTTCTTTTTCAGTTGTGGAATAATTCATTTGAGCATTGTTTAAAGTTCTACTTGCATAATATATCACATAAGGCTTACCGTTTCTTCTTTGACCCAGTACTGCACCGACTGCATAATCACTCGCGTCGCACATGATTTCAAATGGTAAAGACCAATCAGGAGGTTGCATGATAGGAGCTGATGTTAAATGTCGAATGATTTTATCAAAAGCATTTTTACATTCTTGAGTCCACTCAAATGCACTGTCTTTTGTTAAGAGGTTACAAATGGGTTTAGAGATTAAACTAAAGTCCTTTATAAACCTCCTATAAAATCCAGCATGTCCCAAAAATGACCGAATTTCTTTAATGGTTTTTGGAGGGGGTAAATTGGCAATGACATCAACTTTTGCTTTATCGACTTCAATTCCATGAGATGACACGACATGTCCCAGAACAATCCCAGAAGTAATCATGTAATGACATTTTTCCCAATTAAAAATAAGACCTTTTTCCTCGCATCTTTTTAAAACTTTTTCCAAATTTTCAAGACAATTATCAAATGTATTCCCAAAGACAGTTAAATCATCCATGAAAATTTCCAAACAATTTTCAACCATGTCGCAAAAAATGCTTAGCATACATCTTTGAAATGTTGCTGGGGCATTGCATAATCCAAATGGCATCCTTCTAAATGCAAATGTTCCAAAAGGACATGTGAATGTAGTTTTATCTTGATCTTCGAGTGCAATGGGAATTTGATAATAACCTTCTTGATCACTTTCTAGTTTGGAAGAAATTACCACCGGATATGTTTCATCTTCTCCAAGAAATGCATACTTCAATTCTTCTGGCAAGGGTTTTAACTCCAATATGGGTGGTTCGTCTTTGTTCTCATATTTTGCATCAAATTATTTCTCTGATCCTGGTAACGAGTGATACCTGATAAAATCATCAAGATCAATTTCAATATTTTCTTTAACAATTTCAATTGAACAAATATCTAAATGGTCACGAGTACTCCCTTCTTGAATGTTTTCTTCCACAATAGTTTCAATAAGATTTTCATCTTCACTTTCTTATCCTTTGTCATGTGGTTGCTTACAAAGATTAAAAACATTGAGCTCCAAGGTCATATTACCAAATGACAACTTCATTATTCCATTCCTGCAATTTATAAGAGCATTAGAAGTTGCTAAAAATGGACGACCCAGAATTACAGGAATTGCATTACAAGCTTCGATAGGTTGTGTATCTAAAACTATGAAATCGACAGGATATACAAAGTTATCAACTTGGATCAACACGTCTTCTACCATACCTCTTGGAACTTTAACAGATCTATCAGCAAGTAAAAGTGTTACCGAAGTAGATTTTAACTCGCCTAGATTGAGTTCTTGATAAACTGAATATGGAAGTAAATTAACACTAGCTCCAAGATCAAGCAAGGCTTTTTTAATCTTTCGTTCTCCAATAATACATGAAATCGTAGGACAACCAGGGTCTTTGTATTTCAAAGTATTATTATTTTGAATGATTGCACTTACTTGTTCGGCTAAAAATGTTTTATTTTTCACATTCAATTTTCTTTTCACAGTGCACAAGTCTTTCAAAAATTTAGCATATGATGGTACCTGCTTTATTGCATCTAATAAAGGAATATTAACTTTTACTTGTTTAAAAATATCATATATATCAGAATTCAAATTTGATTTTTTTGTATTTTTCAATGCATGAGGGAATGGTGGTGACACTGTCTGTTGAACCTCCTCTTCGGAAGTTATGGGTTCCACTTCCTTACCCTTTGAAGTTGATTTATCATCATCTTCACAAGGTTCAAGAATGGATTTTTCCACAACCTTACCACTTCGAAGGGTAATAACAGATTTTACCTGATCCATCGGTTGAGTTCAAGAAGTTCCAGTTTGTGAATGATGATCCTTGGGATTAGGCAGAGGTTGTGAAGGAAATTTACCTTTCTCATGAACATTAAGTGCATATGCAAATTTAGCAAGAGTATCTTTCAAATCTGTCATGGTTTGAGCAGTTTGAGTATTGATAGACTCTTGCTTTGCAATGAAAGAATTCAATGTATCTTCCAAATTTCTTTTAGGTGGAGGAACATAAGGTGCATAATTTTGAAAATTTTGTTGATTTTGGAAATGTGGTTGTGAAAATTGTGCAGCATTATCATTCCTCCAACTAAAATTTGGACGATTTCACCAACCTGGATTGTAATTTTGAGAAAATGGTTCAAAATTTGGCCTTTTGAAATTGTTCAAAACATTGGCTTGTTCATGGAGACATTCTTTAAAAGAGGGCAAAGTGGGACAATCTTTTGTAAAATTATCACTTGTATCACAGATGTGACACACAATTTCTTGAACAGATTTTAATTGACCATTCTTTTTCAATTCAAGTGCCTCAACTTTTCTTGCCAAAGAGGTAAATCTAGCTTGAAGATCATGTTCATCTTTCAGAGTGTACATACCTCCACCAGATGTAGGAGATTGAATCTTGTTTGAGGGTTCGATTGTACCTATAGTGTCCCAATTTTGAGCATTTTCAGCTAATGAATCGAGATACTCAATTGCCTCGTTTGGATCTTTATCTTCAAATGTTCCATTACACATAAATTCAACCATTTGCCTATCTTTAGGTGTTAAGCCTTCATAAAATTGAGAAACAACTCTCCAAATTTCAAAACCATGATGTGGACAAAGATTAAGCAATTCTTTGTATCTATCCCAACACTGATAAAAAGTTTCTCCTTGTTTTTGAGTGAAAGTGATGATTTGCCTTTTGAAAGAATTTGTTCTATGAGATGGAAAAAACTTTTTCAAAAATTGTTGTTGCAATTCATCCCAAGTTCGAATAGATCCCGATCTAAGATTTTGTAGCCAAGTTTTAGCTTTATCTTTTAAAGAAAAAGGAAAAAGCTTAAGTCGAATTGTGTTCATGCTACAATTTAGATCATTATATGTGTTGCACACTTCTTCAAACTCTCGTAAATGCATGTATGGATTTTCAGAATCTAAGCCATGAAAATTGGGTAAAAGTTGGATAATACCAAGCTTAAAATTGAAATGAGATGCATCAGGGGGAAAAACTAGACATGAAGGTGCACTAGTACATGTAGGATTCATGTGATCTCTAAGTGTTCTTCATCTATCATGATCATGATGAGATTGAATTTCATCTTCATTTTCTTGGATAGGGTTCTTCCGCCATGTTTTGTAAAAATAAAGGGTTATTTCGAATGAGTCGACCACTAAGTGTACGTGACCAAATGCTCATGCAAATGCAAATGCAAAAGAATAAAAACACACAAAAGCAATAAAAATTAAAATAAATAAAAATAAACTATTAAATAGACTTGAAATTAAATTATACTTCCCCGGCAACGGCGCCAAAAACTTGTTGCGACTTTGATTGTTGCACTCCCAAGAGCAGGTTGTCCACAAGAAGTATAATTCGGTGAGTCCGAATATCGTATCTACAGGGAAGCTAAGGTAATTACAAGTCCACTACAATGTTTTTTTGTTTTGTTTTTGTTTTTGTTTCTTTTTAATTTTAATTGTTTGAATATTTAATGGGTAAATTTTAATTGTTCAAATTTTAATTTAAGTAGTTGAGATTAAAGGATCCACTTTTGGTATTTTAATAAAGTTAACATTAACGAACAATATTGAAATCCACTTAATAAAATGGTTCCAATATATTAAATAATCATATTTATATTATGTTATAAATTATTATCTCATAAATATATAATATATACCAAAACTTATAAATGTGGACAAGTATTTATTGTGCTATATATATATATATATATATTTGTAAACACTAAATCAAGGTTCCCACTTAAAATGGTTGGTAAAACCAAACTAACATTTAAATGGTACCAAGAAAATATTATTATGATATATTTATATATAGTAAATCAAGGAATCCAAGTTAAATGGTTGGTAAAAAACCAAACTAACATTTAAATGGTTCCAAGAATTTAATATTATAATATATTTATATATAATAAATCAAGGCATCCACTTTAAATGGTTGGTAATACCAAACTAACATTTAAATGGTTCCAAGAATTTAGTGTAACATATAGCAACAATAAATTAAAACTCCCACTTATAAGTAGGGTATAAAAATGCTTAAAGTAATAAATATAACATAAACAATAAATAATGATTAAATAATATAAAACATAGATTCTTACCTTTTAATAACCTTATTATCATGCTAAGTGTTTCACCTTATCATCTCAACTTTAGGAAGTTAGCTATTCATTATTCAAAGTGTAAAACTTTGAATATGAAATTAACATGCTAATTATATTTAAATGAAGAAATAAAGAAAAATATAGAGAGAAATATTATGAACTCAAAGGTTTGTTCATAGAATGAGGGATATCTCAATACATTACAATGCACCCCTATTTATAGCCAAATTTGGAGAGACAACCACAAATAAAATATTTTTTTTTACACATAAGTCTTCATTGGTGTTCCAAGAAATTAATATTATATTATACATCACTTTTGAAAATCTTCTTCTCCGAATTTGCTTCTTCACATAAAAAGAAACATGTGGATAATTGAGTTGTTTAGTTGTGGTATTTTTTTCAGAATATTTGACCAAGTAATTTGAGAGATATGGTCAAAATACTAGAGCATGGTAAAACTGCCACTCCTTTGCTAACTTTCTTTGTTGCTTAATTTGATCCCAATTGTGAGAGGATTTTTATCTCATGCTTGTCAACAATATTGTAGATATTATAATCAACTTTCTACAGGTCCAAGAATCATCTTAATCCCATTTTCAACGCCAAGGTTATTCTTGTTTTATCGAACCTGTAAAAAATAGTAAAAACTTATAATTACACACAACTTATATTTTATACAATTTATTATAAAACATGTAATATTTAAACATTTAATAAAACAAAAACTATATATTTATATTATAAAACATTTAATTAATGTACAATTTTTTATCTTTATCACGTGCTTTAGACCATAAATAGATCTCTGAAGTTTGCATACCATATGCTCACTTCCAATAGATGTAAACCCTTCAGGTTGAGACATGTAAATCTCTTCCTTAATATCCCCATTAATAAAGGCTGTCTTGACATCCATCTGCCATATCTCATAGTCATACCATGCAGCTATGGCTAGCAATATCCTTATGGACTTGAACATTGCAAATGGAGAAAAGGTTTCTTCAAAGTCAACTCTTTGTCTTTGAGTATATCTTTTTGCCACCAATCGCGCTTTGAAGGTCAATACCTTACCATCCGTCCCAAGTTTCCTCTTGTAAATCCATTTACACCCTATGAGAACAATTCCCTCAAGTGGATCCACAAGATTCCAAATTTGGTTCCAATGCATGGAATTCATCTCAGATTCCATCGCTTCAAGCCACTTGGATGAATCGGCATCAGATAACGCTTCCTTGAAGGTCCTTGGATCACATCCATAGTTAGGCTCATCATGGCCCTCTTCAAGAAGCAGACCATACCTAAGATAAGAATACTTGGGAGGGTTACCCATCCATATCTCATATGGTGTCTTGTCAACTGCCTTTGAATGGACATTGTTCAACAACAGTGCCGCTGTCTCAAGCGCATATCCCCAAAAGGATGGCGGCAACTCTGTGAACCCCATCATAGACCGAACCATTTCCATAAAAGTCTAGTTACGACGCTCCGAAACACCATTCAACTGTGGTGTAGCAGGCGGAGTCCACTGCGAGAGAATCCCATTATCCCTAAGTTACTCTTGGAACTCGGCACTCAAGTACTCACCACCTCGATCCGATCAAAGTCTCTTGACGCTTCGTCCCAACTGTTTCTCTACTTCACTTCTGAATTCTTTGAACCTTTCAAAGGCTTCATACTTGTATTTCATCAAATACACATACCCATACCTCGAAAAGTCATCGGTGAAGGTGATGAAGTAGGCATGTCCATGCTTAGTGGTGATGCTAAGCGGACCGCACACATTAGTATGGATCAAATCCAATAACCCTTTGGCTCGCTCCACATTGCCCTTAAAGGGAATCTTGGTACATCTTTCCTTTTAGACAAGATTCACAAGTTGAGAGCATTAATATCAGACATATCAAACATGCCCACTCCCACTAGCTTGTTCATCCTTCTTAGGGAAATATGTACTAATCGAGCATGCCATAATTTTGCCGAATTTAGAGTATCTTGTTTGCGCTTGTTTGTTGTTGTTATTGCTTGGACATTGTTTAGTGGAATATCTTTTAATTTTAAGCTATAGAGATCGTTTTCAAGTTCTCCAGTACCAATCAAACATTCATTCTTGCAAATGTTGCAGACACCTTTGCTAAATAAACAAGAATATCCATTTTTATCAAGCATAGAAATGGAAACAATGTTTTTCACCAATTCAGGTACAAACAAAACATCTCTTAAAATTAACTTAAAATCATTGTTCAACAGCAAGTAAACATCTCCTATGGCCTTGGCAGCAACTCTTGCTCCATTGCCCATCCTCAAGAAGGTCTCACCTTCCCTAAGCCTTCTACTTCTTCCCATCACCTATAACTCATTATAGAGATGTGAGCCACAGCCGGTATCAAATACCCAAGAAGTAGCATTAATTAAAATGTTTACTTCAATGTAGAACATACCATTTCCAGAACCTTTCTGGGCAAGATATTCTCTGCAGTTACGCCTCCAATGTCCAGGCTTCTTGCAGTAATGACATATGTCAACAGTCTTGTCAGCCGTTACTGGTATGGCTGCCACAGCGGGACTCGGAGATTGCCTCTTCAAGGGCACGTTCCTCTTGGGACGTTGGAAAGAACGCTTCTTTCCCTTCCCATGTGGACCAATCTTCGTACCAGATGAAGAATCCACATAAAGAACCGACTTCTCTTCTTTCATAGAAGCCTGCATATAACACTTGGCTTTCAAGTCATGGTCATACCATTCCTTGTAAGTCTGCAATTCCTCAGGAGTGCAGTCAGTCGGAGCCTCAACATGGGGCGTCTCAGTAAGTGTATATGCTATCCTTTCCGATTTCAAGACGATTTTCAGGTTTCTTAGCCAAGTGAGGTAATTAGGTCTTGTTAATACGTGTTTGTCGAGTATTACATATAGTGAATTGCGAATCGAAGACATTGTCAAAAAGTATTGAAAAGTAAACAGATAAATGTTAATGACTATTTTAAAATATTTAGTAAGATATGAAGTATGGACTTTTACTTCATAAATTTTTACTCCCACTGTTTTGACATCTTTCACTACCCTCTAGTGAAAACGGGAAACTCCTTTCCTCAGTAGGTACGCAAGGTCCAATTAGCGAATTATGATCCCGAATAATATCAGCCAATCACAATTCCTAAAAGGTAGTTTCCAATTGCATCACCATGCAACCCTCTACGTAAACTTTTGTCTCACGCTTTATTAGGAGCCAATAATATGACGTCGTTCATCTTTACATGTCAAGCCTTACCCATCGATGTTGAACCTTAATGGACGGTCGCCATGAGTTCTCTCAATAATATGAGCCGAAATCATGGGAGTTCCACGTAGTTCACATCACCATGTCAATGGATGTCACAGCTTTCCGGCACCCAAGACTCCCCCAATAATATGAGCCGAGCCCCGAGCACGGGTAGCGTTCATCATGCACCCATTGTCGATGGAAGACATGGAAATTATAAACAAATTTATAATTCCCCTTTTCAGGCTTGATATTAATTTTGAATCTTATTCAAAATGAGGGTTTTTAATTTCGAAGGGTCTAATCATTAATTTTATTTAAAAGCTCGCCATGTTTGATCGTATGTTTGCCGGATTCATGCAACTTTGTTATTATCATAATAACAACGCACATACTCATTATTTACAACATATCATATGCATATATTATAAATAGTAAACAAAACAAGGATGATCAATCGCCGCAAAACTAATGTCCCGTGTGAGCTAAACACGGGCCTAGGTCCAATCCTAGGGAAATGCATGGGATGCAAATGCAACTATTACATTAGCCTCCATTATTTACATGTCTTCGATCTTCATAATCATCAAGGCCACCATCTTCCAATCTTGATCTTCCACTATACTAATATTTACAAATAAATATCCATGGCAAATAGGGATACATCTCATGGGGGGTGGTAACGGGCCATAAACCAAGCCCACTTTATAAATTGATAATTATTACAATCATTCAACACAAAATATCCTAGCATACACCTAGCAAATTGGGCTTGGGCTTTTGATCATCCTTCATGCATAATATCACATATCATACACCATCAATTAATTATCACAATAATTAATTGATCCAATATTATATATCTTGATCCAATCACTAACCGTCACGATTATAAACTAAATTAACAAAGTATACAAACACCTTTGTCTACTTTCTAATTAATTTATTTATAACCGAATTTCTTGTAAATCACAATTTAATATAAATAATTAAAGTCCAACTTCAATTATTCATTTCATGAGAAAATATTTGCAACTTTTGTAAATTTAAACTTAAAGGCCCAAAAAATCATTTTTCTCCAAAAAACAATTTGGCTCATTTAAATTTCACAAATATGTTAGCCATCCAATGGCCCAACAACTCAAGGCCTATGACACTTTGATATTTCAAAACATCTTTTGAAAACCCTAGTTGTCATCGCCGTCGTCGGAGCTCCGTCGCCGGATTCCGGCCAACCTACCAAAAATATTTTTTTATTTAAAATTCATGGGGCTTTTCGGGCTGCCCCTCGGGCTGCCATTGCTGCCCGTTTCGGGCAGCCCCTAGGGCAGCCCTAGCTGCCCGAAATGGGCAGCAACTTGCTGCCCCAAAATCCCCAAAAACCGACCTTGATTTTGTTGCAAAATTTCATCTCATGTGGTTAAAAATCGACCTCAATATAATATCATGTATATGCTACAAAAACTAGTACCTTTAGCTCTTGATACCACTTGAAAGGGATCAATTTTAGGGTGCCCGAAAGCGCAAAGGAAGGTATAAAAGTTTCGAAAAATCATATTTTTGAGGCAAAAATTCGAGCACCTCTTGTACTAGGATGTAGCATATACAAAAACACCAAAATGTCATACATAGGTTGTTTATAGAAATGTACCTATCAATCTTAAAAGATTGATGATGGCTCCAACTAAGGTGCAAACACCTTAGCTCTTGAATGGCAAGACAATCTTCAAGCTTCCCTTTGAGCCCACCTTGCTCAAATATTAAGCCTACCACCAACTCGCTAGAACCACACTAATTTTGCACTAGAAAAATTAGAGCATTTTTCTTTGAGAAGTGTATTGTTTCCTCAACAATTGAAGAAGCAAAAATGGAGAGAATATGGCAAAAATTTCGTCCAACATTATCCAAGGAGAAAAGGGAGACTTTTCTTGGTTTTGCAAAAAGGTTGTGTTGTCCCAAAAGCATGCCATGCCTTGGACATGGAAAAAGTTGTCTCCCAACTCTTCACCTCCCCATGCACATTCTATTTAGGCTTGTAACAATTACAAGACTCATGGACTTTATTTATTTAAATGTCTCAAACACATTTGAGTCCATTTAAAACTTTACTTGATTTTACTCAAGCCCACTAGTTTAATAATTATTTCTAATTGGGCTCTACAAAGTCCAATGTTGTTTAATTAATCCAACACTTGAATTAATTTAATTATTTGGACTCTACTAGGTCCACTAGTGTTTAGTTAATTCAACACCTGAATTAATTTAATTTAGTCATAATAATGTTTATGAAAATCACAATTTTCAAATACATTACTCGTTTGGCCAACTTTTAATTTAGGAACACTTCCTCAAATTAAAAGTTACATTCTCCTTATAGAAGTCATACTTCTATTTTATTTACGCTTATAAACTCCTTTATAAGTCGTTCAACACATTGAACTAATTTAACTTCTCAACAGGATCTAGAAAGCTAGCACTTGTGTGGCCCTCATTGGTTCATTGATACAACTAGCCGTGGGTTCACATCTCTATGTGATTCGGACTAAACATGTCCTTATACAAGCATACCACAATTGCTCCATTCTTACTTATCAACTCCTTAATAACAAGAACGTCAGAACTCAAGTCTGATAGTACCCAACCAATCATGTTAAACGCCTAGCAGCATCGCTTACCTGATTCCCTATGTATCAAATGATAGTTCCTGCAAGAACCATTCAATTATGGTTAGCGTACATTACAGTCTCTTCAACTCATATATCCCGACCGATTCGACAACCATTGGTATATCGAGAGTTGTCAATGAATCGATACTATGTGTCATGTTGTAGTTGCATCGATGGTGTAATCTATTAAACCCCTTTCATAATTACCACCATACTCTGATCAGAGATTTCATACTACATACACATAGGATATCCATACCCGAAGGTAAGCGGTGAATCCCCGATTACAATGCATCGACTCCTATATGTTTCGACAAAACACCCAACCTTGCCACCTGATGACCCCTTGAGAGTCGGTAAACAAGTCAAAGTGTAATGCTAGCACATAGAGTCTCAATGTTGTCCCGGGTCATAAGGACTAATTGTGTACAACCATAAACTAGGACGTTTCCACTCGATGAGTGAGAACCACTTGGAAAGTCCTTCATGGAGGGTTGTTCAGTGCACTCTACCAGGAGCACCTATCTGCATGCTCGGACATCACAATGTCCCTACCAATGAAACATGGTATTCACATCGCAGATACTAGTCTCGAACTCGAGCGGCCTATATCCTTCTTCGCGGAGGCTGAATCGACTAGGAACTGTTTAGAATATACATTATTCCAAATATGAGTTTCATGATACTCATCATATGAGCATCTCATATTCTTTCTACTATTTTTATATTCAAGGGCTTTATCTATGCAACTAGCATGGGTATACAGATAAAGATATTCCAAAATAATAATTTCAAATATTATTAAAATAAAGATCGTTTATACATAGAGTTTCATTGTGAACACTCGGCCAACACTTGGCTCGACGGGCACCTACTCTAACACTGTTGTGGGGACCCAGACGCTAATCATAATCTTAATCAGTTATTAGGACAATATAATCAATTAAAATAAACAGGGTCTAAATTTTATTTTTAAAATGCGGAACGTAATGGAAATCATTTATTATACATATCAATATAAAATAAAGTACAAGTCATGTACCGCATACATTTATTCAATTAAGGTTTAACAGCTAAATGTCAAGTGTCTAAATCCTATCTCTAATCCAGGTCCGTAGTCTCCACTCTAAACTCGATCTATCTTCATCTACTCGACCCTGAACCTGTCCCACCTGTTGTCATGTACACATACAAACAAGACAACAGCCGGATAATACCGGTGAGAAAGATATCCCTAGTATAAATCAATGAAACATGCAATCATATGATAAACATAAAAGCATGAACAGGTAACAGTAATATGTATCAAATTATGAAACATAATCAATATAAAACTGTTGACAACGCTCGTGACTCCACAACTCAGACTAGACTCAATCCTAGTCTGGGGATCCCGGTTTTCAGATGTTGGTATTCCTATATCGACTAACAGTAATAGAAGAGACTCTAATTCTATCCACGTCGATATAACCAAACATCCAGTGTCCTGGCCTAACCGTCATGGACTGTGGCCCTATCGCCAATATCCTATCTTGTGATATCGTGCAATGTGCCCGTGGCGATCCCGCCACTATCAGTCACATCTGTCCCAAGATTTCTATACTATCTTGTGACATCGTGCAATGTGCTCGTGGCGATCCCGCCACTATCAGGCACTTCTGTCACAAGATCACTCATCGAGACTCGTCTAACTCATGCTCTCTATAAATCCATAGAACAAGCATATCAAATCAAGTGAACGCAAATAATAACAAATAGTATGTGTTTTAGGGAAACTCAAGTCCAAACCGACCCAAGTCGATCTCCCAATACCACATTGACTTATACCTTTATCTTCTCGATCTGACGAGGACGAAGTCCCGAATTCAACCCTATCCATACCCAATCTGGCAATGACAATATCGAACAGGCACAATATCAATATATAACTCAATTCAGAACCTGTTCTGATCAATACTCAATTCAAAATACAATTTGATCAATGTCAATCGATATATGGTACGACAATACAATCTCAATCAATCGTAAATCTGATCAATATCAATCTACTGATGTTTCGACGGTATAATAATACAGTCTCAATAACCCCGTCAGTCCCAACATCACAGATATAATACCAGCACTCATAATTAATATCGGTACAACTCATAATCTCAATAACAATACAAATCTGATATCGAATCTCAATTAATCAACTCCAAAAATCATAACAATTACATAAACAGTCTGTTCTTTAATCTGACTTTGATTATACGATATCTACTGTATCAGAAACACCATATATGATTCCTATTTGATTCTGACGATATCATAACTTCAAATCGTATTTAAACGTAACAAAACTTCCAGTTGTAGCCTGTAACGATAGGAGCACAGTACTGAAGTCGGATTAGAATTCAGACAGATGGATTTCTCGTAAATCACGAATCTTCCACGTCGAAGAAAACTTGAAACTTTCTCCCCAATTTCCTCGTTTTCTACTGATTAACGTTTGTATGTATGTATATATATATATATATATAAGTCGTGCATGTCATAAACGTGGCCCATTTTCCTTCTGCATGACGTGAGCATATGCGCGCCCAAGCCCCGCACATATGCGCCGGAAGCTTTATCCGGAAATTGCTACTGTAGTGCTCGCGCATATGCGCGCTCCATCGTCGCGCATATGCGCGAGACTTACTGTCTCGTGCACACACCCACTCGCGCATATGCATGCACCATCTCGGCCCATATGCGCCCAAGGTTCTGGACATCCCGCACATGTGCGCGCTTACACGCCGTGCATGTGCGCGAAATATTCTGCCTACTTCGCGCATGTGCGCCCGTCCACGTCGCGCATGTGTGCGAATGCACACCCTCGCACATGTGTTTCGCATCTTTTCTCATCTTTTCCGGTGTAATCTTTTCTATCTATAATTGTAATGCCCAGAACACTGATTGACATTTTTCAATTGATAGATATGTTATGGATAATGTATATAGAGATCAGATGTAAGAAATGAAGAAGTTTGGCATGAAACATAGAATTTTGAAGGAATGGCCGAAGCCATACCGCACCTGCACTGCATTTCCTACCGCCCCCGCGGTGCATGGACAGAAAATGAGAGTTTTTATTCGAGGCCACACCGCACCCGCGCTAGAAGACGGACCGCACCCACGGTCGATGCCCAGTAGGGTAGGAAATTTTATTCGAAGCCACCCGCGGTCAAGAAGGGACCGCACCCGCGGTCGTCGAATTTCAGAAAATGAAAGTGCTGCCGAAGCTTGAGCGCACCCGCGGTCTTTGATCTACCGCACCCGCGGTCATACGTGTTGTTTGAAAAATAATAACACGAGAAGTGAAAAACGAGAAGAGCTTCAGAGTTCTTTTAAACTTGCATCCTAGCTTAGATTGTGAGTTTTGAACGATCCGGCCAACCGATTTTCCATCCGAGCGTAGATTTGTAATCCTTGTGCTACTAGCTTCAAAGGAATGTAAGTTTCATTAAATTCCAGCATGTTTTGAATTGTTGATGTTGGGGAAACTTTGTTATGATTGTAGATACATGTTCTTATGATTTTAAGTAACGGTTATTCGTAACCGGATCGGGAAAATGATATGTTATGCTATTGTTATGAGATTCCAGCTTGTATGAGTTAAGATAATGCAGATTTTGAGATGTTGATGAATAGATTTTATTGATTATGAGTCAGAGATTATGATGTGTTGATATATGTTGAGAGTTGGATTGACCGGTATCGAGAACTACGTCGTTATGCCGTCAATTGATACCGAAATCAAATATTGAATTGGATATGTGTTGATTGAGTTAGAGATTGATAAAACGTGTATCAACATTGCCATTTCAGATTGAAATTGACAGATTCGTCTTCGAGACTTCGACTACGACAAGACTACGACAAGAAAGGTATAATTCATGTGATTGTGGGGAAGATACGACTCGAATCAGATTTGATTGTAGTTTCCCAACAAAATCACATACTAGATTTGTTATTGTATCTTTTAATATGATTTGGATTTTTTTATAGATTTATATTCAAATTCATGATATGATCATGCTTTGTCCATAGATTTATATTCAAGCATTGAGATAGGAGAGTCATTGACAGATTTGTCAAAATAGACGTTCGGTGTATCTAACGCATAGGAGCAGACTTCCTCCGATTGTAGACATTCGATACAGACACGACCGAAGTCTAGGAGTAAGACGTACAGTTACCCCGATTGGGAGGGTAGGTAACAGACAGTGACGTCTTATTCACCCCGGGATCCCTAGAGTAGAGTCGAATTGAGTCTAGACATGATTTGACTTAGACTGCATGTTGTTATAGACTGGTTTCATAGACTATGGAACCCATGATTTACGTTACATGCATGATATGGTGTTTTATGATTTTATTATGCATATGCATGTATACATGTTTTATACTGGGATTTGTTCTCACCGGAGTTTCCGGCTGTTGTTATGTCTGTATGTGTGCATAACAACAGGTGGGCAGGATCTGGGTCACGACAGAGATGAGTTGGAGATAGCGTGGTGACTACGGGCGCAGAAGATGACTAGTGGCTTTTACTAGACTTGGACTACTTGTATTTTGGTATTTTGTATTAAACACTAGTTAGATTGATGTATTAGAACAAGACACGTTTATTATGTTTGTACATTATGTGTGTTGTAATTTAATAAAGAAAGATTATGCTTAGTATTAACATTTGATTTAATGTTAAAAAGCGAAAATTTGACCCACATTTTCTCACAGATCCACTTAATCCCAGATTGAGTCGATTTAGAGCCCGGGTCCCCACAACAATCATATCAATTAATCCATAATTCATTTCAGATTAATTCCAGATTATGGTAATCAAATTCTCGGGCCTCTTACAGCATCTCAAGTAATTGCTGTATCTGCTCCCCATGGACTTTCGCTTGTTGTTGGAGCAGTTGACCAAAATCATCTACAGGTCGTGGTGCACTGCCCTCACCTTCGACTGCTGGGGCCTTGTTTAGATGACTCTCCTTCCTACACCTTACGTTTAGGTGGCATTGTCTTTTATCTTAACATACATATAGGTCACGTAGAAACACATAACTTAGCATAAACTATGGGATACAAAGATACTTACTTGCCGAGTTCCCCATGTATGGATGAAGTGCAGTATCTACCCTGTCGAAGACCCGTGGGCTCTGATACCAATCTAAAATGTCACACCCTTACTCTATACTTGACATGATTACCATAATCAAAATAGGATTTGAATAATATATCTATATTATAATGCAATTTAAACAAGAGGCATCATTATGACGGTTTATAAAAATTTTAGCACGATGTCCCTATATTTCAATACACCAACACTCAAGCAACAATAACAATATGTAATACATTAACCCTCAAGCAACAATAGTAATATGTACATATAATCATTTCCTTCTATACAAACATATTCTGTATCGTTGTACTCATAGACATAAACATTTTAAAACTTGTTTCGAACCCTGACATTTAATTCATTATAATTCCTATACGGAAGCTATACAATAAGATGTCCAGCTCTTGTCGAGGTGAGGCACGTCACAAGTATTCATTGGCGAATCGGCATCCTATATATATACTTTACCTGATCTTGTAATACATGAACTACAGTGAGTTTATAAAACTCAATAAGTTGGCACTTATACGTATCAATATGCGCAGAAAGAACATACATATCAAGTCGTGGCCAACAATGAATCTTTAAACCATGTCATATCATAACATATATTCATGTTCATTTTTGTACTTGAGTGATGCGAACACGGGTGATCAAGCTCCAAGGAAAGCATGGGATCCCTTAGAGTTGCCAGAAGGACCAATTACGAGGGGACGATTGAAGAAGTTCAAGGAAGCGTTGCATGGACTTATGAGCCACAGAGAAGGACTTACAAGTGGGGTGCAGAGTGCGGAAGGCTTCGTGATGCGTGGGAGTACGTGTGAGGGCCAAAGGTATATCATTCAAGCACATTTTGAAGGACCGAGGCTACACGGACCTGTACACGGGGTCGTGTCCATTACATCCTAGAATGAAGAAATCCAGAGTCTACACGGACCTGAGCACGGACCTGTACAAGGGATCTGTGTCCTTTGTTTGCCGAAGAGTTTTTTTTCCCGAGTGTACACGGATCCGTACACAGAGGCCTACACAGGGTCCGTGTCTGAGACAGCTTGGCTAGATTATTTTCCTAATTTAGTGTTTTTAATATTTTGGCAACTAGATTTTGGGTATCTTGATTATGTAAAACATAATGAACGAAATTTGAAGAAAATTCAGATTATTATTGATGGTTTATCAAACTTTTGGGATTTTCTCTCAAACTTTTTCAAAGCTTTGCTTTGTGTTCATTAAAAATCAAACTTATCATGATTCGTTCTTGTGGCGTTTTTGTTTTGATTTCATACGGATTGTCAAGGACAAGTTCTTTGAAGGTTTGTCTGTTTCTCAATTGTTTATCGTGAATTTTTGTTGCTAAGTTTCATAATTTAGAGGTGAATATCACAAAACCGTTCTTGATTCAAAATATCGGGACAACACGAATTCTTCGTTCGTTATTGAATTGATGGCACGATTCTTATTTAATCGTGTTTGCTATTCGTTCATACAAAGATTCACATCATTTGGTATCAGAGCTTAGGTTCATTGAATTCAAGTAAGTTATCATGTTCTTAAATTTTCAGATCTGTGTTAGTTCTTCGTTCGTTTTCAGATCTACTTTCTGTTCTATCGTTCTTCGTATTTTTTTTTGTGAATCAGTGATTCTCGAAATTTTTGGTTTTATTTTTGGAATTTTCGAGTAGTACTCATCCAAAAAAAAGAGTACAAAAAATTCCGAAAATTCACCATTAGTTCTTTTTGGTATTTTGTTCTATTCCCTTTTGTAAGTCATAAACACTTGTCTCACACAGTCAAAAAAAAAATTTATTTGTATTTCTTGTCTACGCAGTCCAAGTGAGTCGGTCACAATTGTTCACAAGTTGAAACTTGATTGTTTAATATACTCAAAATACAAAGCTTGAAGCCCTTGAGAGAACTCTCGAATTTGAGTGACATTACTTGAGTGCGAGTGAATTTTATTTGGAGTGACTAGTGAGTATTTGTTGTGAGCAGAAAAAATAAGAGAGGAGAGACGGGTGAATTTTATTTGGAGTGACCTTGAGAATTTGGGTGAGGAACATTTTGTTTTCTACTAACGTTTTCTTTCAGGTACAAATTTGAAATTAAATGGAGAGGGAGGTAGGAGATAGTTCGAACCCGGGGTTGTCTAAGGTTCAAATGGAGGCACTGTTTGGGCATTTTAGTCGAATGATGAGGGTTGAGTTGGAGCCATTTCATGAGAGGATGAGTATGCTTGAAGTTAGTACTAGTTGTGGTAAAACTAAGTCTAAAGATTTGGGTAGAGGAGAAGAAGAGGAGTATGATTTGGGAGGAGATGAGGAGAGCCAAAATGAAAATTATGGTAGGAATGGAAGAGATAGAGGATTTGGGCGAGGAAGAAGAGAAGCTGTACATGGTAGATATGATGGGAATAGGGAGGATGGAAACATGGGTAGTATTAAGATGAAAATTCCTTCATTCCATGGAAAATCTGACCCAGAGGCTTATTTAGAATGGGAAAAGAGGGTAGAGTTTGTGTTTGAATGTCACCACTACTCCGAACAAAAGAAGGTGAGGTTGGCGGTGGTTGCATTATTAGACTATGCTCTCATTTGGTGGGATCAATTAGTGACCACCAGGAGAAGGTATAATGAGAGACCCATTGAGTCTTGGGATGAGATGAAGAGGGATATGAGGAAGAGGTTTGTGCCTAATCACTATTATAGGGAGATGTTCAAGAGGCTACAAACTTTGAGGCAAGGATTAAAGAGTGTTGAAGACTACTATAAGGAGATGGAAGTAGTCATGATTAGGGCCAATATTGAGGAAGATAGTGAGGCCACCATGGCACGTTTTCTTTGTAGTCTGAACAGGGAGATACAAGATCAACTGGAGCTTAGGCACTACTTGGATGGCACTAATTGGATCTAGACGAGATGGTGCAAATGGCCATAAAAGTGGAGCAACAACTCAAGAGGCGAGGAGTTGGTCACACCAATCAAAGTGGTAGTTCGTCCTCTTCTTGGCGATTAAATGGGGCAAAACCTGATGAAAGTAAAGTTGTGACCAAACCCAAGATGGAGACCAAGCACGAAACACCTAAGCATGGAGTGCAAGGTAAATCTGAAACTCCTCTTACTCGATCAGGAGATACTAGATGTTTTTGGTGTCAAGGGTTGGGTCATATTGCTAGTGAATGTCCTAATAAGAGGGTGATGATTTTAAATGACTATGGTGAGTATGAATCGCATAGTGAGGGTGAGGATGATGATGAGATGCCTGCGTTAGAGGATCCTGATGAGGGATATGAGGCGGTTGTAGGTGAAGCCCTAGTGACTAGGCGTAATCATGAGTGCCCAAGTCAAGGAGGAGGAGACTAACTAAAGGGAAACCTGTTCCATACTAGGTGCTTTGTGAATGGAAAAGTTTGCAATCTTATCATAGATAAGGGAAGTTGTACTAATGTGGCTAGTAGTGAGATGGTAGAAAAATTGGGTTTACTTACATTAAAGCATACTCAACCATATAGACTTCAATGGTTAAATGATTGTGCGGAGGTGAAGGTGAACAAACAAGTGTTGGTGTCTTTTTCTATTGGGAAGTATATTGATGAGGTGTTGTGTGATGTGGTGCCAATGCATGCTTGCCATATTTTGTTAGGGAGACCAAGGCAATATGATAGGAAAGTGACGCATGATGGGTTTAGGAATAGATATTCTTTTGTACTCAAGAAAGAAACCATTGTTTTACTTTCATTGTCCTCAAAGCAAGTGTTGGAGGACCAATTGAAAAAAAAGAAGAGAGATGAGGCCGAAAAAAAGAGTGAACTAAAGAGTGAGGTGGCCTTTGAAAGTAAAAATGAAATGGATGAAAAAAAGAGTGATAAAAAGAGTGAGATAGCCATACAAAAGAAAATTAGAGGAAAGTAATTGAGAGAAATGAAAATGAGAGGAAAGAGGCCAAAAAGAATTCATATATGGCCCAAAAAGATGAGTTGAAACAATTGTTGCACACACATGAACCACTTGTGTTAATTGTTTATAAGGAGATCCTCGTTAACACAAGTGATATAGCCGGGTCCCTTCCGAGCATTTTTGTTTCACTTTTGCAGGAATTTGAAGATGTATTTCCGGAGGAGTTGCCTCAAGGCTTGCCACCATTGAGGGGAATCGAGGATCAAATCGATTTCGTGCTTGGGAGTGCATTGCCAAATCGTCCAGCCTATAGGAGCAATCCGGAGGAGACTAAGGAGCTTCAACGGCAGGTAAGTGAGTTGTTAGATAATGTGACACCCTCTGACCGGTTTTAATAAAATAGCAGCGGAATTTAAAATTTTCTTTAAAATGGAGGAAGGATTCAAAATACATTTCAATGTATAAACAAAAGTATACACATGATCAATAAAATGATACAACAAAAAGCAAAATATCATTCTTGTGATCATGTCCAAAATGCTAGCAAAAGATCTTCTTCCTTCCATCTCTTCTATATGCATATGACTCCGGCCCACAATCAACGTCCCGGCCCGTCGCTCTTATCTGCATCACATGAAATAACTGAAATGAGTATAAAACTCAGCAAGTGGAACTCTTACATAGCAATGGATATATATCATACTCTGTAAAACATGGCTTTCAAATCAGTAAATACCATCAACTCTTGAAACATGAATAACATAGCATAATATAACAATAAGATGGTATTTCTCTATTCTCTGTTGGATTGATATCTATATAGTATCTCTATCTCTTTACCTATATCCCATCGATATAATTCAATAACTCTGAGGGATATAAGCCTATGGTCGTCGATCAACTAATTGCATGCAATCTCTGACTATGTATCTATCAATCCAATAAATCATTTTGAACTCTCTTTGGCATTTCATCAAACACTTTGAAGACTCTTATCTCTTGTGTTCCCTTTAACACAATTGAGACATAAAATTACCTCTAATATACTACAAAGTGTATCAATACATAATATGAATCAAATGGAAGAGAATAGCACTTTAAAATCATTGAAACACCAAACATATAATATCATGTGAGCACAAGAAATGAAATTCCACTTACAACCAATAAAACCCTTGAATATATCTCTTGGTACACAACCTACAACAATAAACCATGTATTGAACCATCAACAACTCAATAATCATAAACTCATATCAATTAATCCATAAAACCAACACCATCACCAAACCCATGATTTCTCCCAACACCAAAACTAAGAATAAACTAAACCAAAAGCTTACCTTAGCTTCCTTGAACCCAAAATAACCTTGCTCTCAACACAAATAACCAACAACAAGCTTGAATCAAAGAAACGGAGGAAAGAAACGAAGAAATCCTAGCTCCCCTTGAGAGAAGAACCGATAGAAGTGGGAAGAAAATGAGGAAAATGAAGCCAACTCATGCCTTATAATCACTTAAAACCGAAAAAACACGCTTTTACTATTCATAGACCGCGGGTGCGCTATGCTCTTGGCAACTCATCCAAAAATCAGAAAATGTCTACCGCAGGTGCTCTCCATTATAGACCACGGGTGCTCTCTGGTCTCTGCCCTAACACCGCAGGTGTGCTACACCTTACACCGCGGGTGCGCTGAGGCTACTGGACAACAACACAAATTCTGAAACATGAGACCGCGGTTGCGGTCTAGCTTCGGTCATGCCACCGCGGGAGCGGTCCTCTAATCAGTGCAGGTGCACTATCACCTGGAGCAAACAACAAACTCTAGGCAACAAAATCGAAACGTAAAGCCACTTCTCTTCATAATTCGCAACACACTCAACAAGGAAGCTGCATATCTATAACATATCTAACCACCCCAATTGGTCTCATACCAACTAACTCAACATATCCAATACCATGAATTAAATCACAACGACACTACAGTAAAACCATAAAATAACAAATCTCAACAATACTATAAACCAAAAATGTGACACCCTGACCCGTAACAATAAAATATACAGCGGAATTTAAAATTTTTCTTCAAATGGAAGGAGTTTCAAAATACATTTCATAAAATGTTTAAAATGTAATACATGATCATTCAAATGATATACAAAATACAAAACAATCATTTCTATGATCATGTCTCAAAAATACTTGTAAAACATCATCCTTCCAATCTTCGTATGCATATGACCTCTGACCACAGTTAACGTCCTGGTCCGTCGCTCTTATCTGCATCACATGAAAATAACTGAAATGAGTATAAAAACTCAGCAAGTGGAACTCTACATAGCAATGATACATAGTATACTCTGTAAAACATGACTTTGAAATCATAAATACCATCAACTCTGAAACATGAATACTGTAGTAATAACTGTAGCAATAACATAGCAATACGATGGTATTTCTCTTTACTCTGGTTGGATTGATATCAATAGTATCTCTGACTGTGGTGCTTCGTATCCCAAATCGATATAAACCGATAACTCTGAGGGATATAAGCCTATGGGCGTTGATCAACTAATTGCATGCAATTCTCTGACTATGTTTCTATCAATCCAATAAAACATTTGAACTCTCAATAGCATTTAAACCATCACTTTGTAAACTCTTTCTTTTCTTTTGTATTCTCTTTTCAATAAATGAGACATACAATGCCTCCAATAGATATACAATCGAATCAATACATAACTATGAATCAAATGAAGGGAATAACACTTTGAAATCATTAAAACACCATACATATATCATCATGTGAGCAAAGGGATGAAATTCCACTTACAACCCACAAAAACACCTTGAATCAAACTCTTGTATACCACCTACAACAATAATCCATAAACAACACCAATATCAACTCTATACCCAAAAATACAAGTCAAATAATCCATTAAACCATCAAAAACATCAACCTATAGCATCACATCACCAAAACCATGATAGAACTCAACCAAAAACTTACCTTAGCTCCCTAGCACCACGGATAACCTCGATCTCAAGTCGAAAATCGAACTAGATCCACGAATCGAAGATAGGAAGCAAATGAAATGGAAGAAAACCCTTGCAAGAAGAGAGGAAAATCAAAAATGGAGGAATGGGAAAGGATAAGGTATGGCCAACAACTCCAAAAAGTAACTTAAAATCTCGCCCATACCTAGACCGCGGGTGCGCTGCTACAAGCACCGCGGGTGCGCCTAGCCTTCGACCAAACCAATATTTCCTGGAACACCATCGCCGCGGGTGCAGCGCTGCAACCACCGCGGGTGCGGTCATTACCGCGGGTGCGGTCCTTGCACTACCGCGGGTGCGGTCCTGCTACGGCTTCGCAACTCCAAAATCATGAATAGTACACCACGGGGGCACTCCTCTAAGAGCGCGGGTGCACTCTGGTCACGGCCAAGATAAAAACTCAACCAACTAAAATCGATCCGAAACTCTGAAACGAATAACCAACAACAACTAACACCTCAAGAACATAATAACCAATAATACTATGGCCCAAAACACAAATCTAAACATCTAATCACATAACCCAAATAACATGAAAAGCTTAAACCGTACCGTACACCGGGCTCGGCTATTACAACCTCCCCTCCTTAGAGGAATTTCGTCCGCGAAATTGACGTCACTGCACGAACAAATCAGGATACTTCTCTCTCATCTCATCCTCTGGTTCCCACGGAGCCTCTTCGATCAAATGATTCCTCCAAAGGACTTTAACAATGCCGATCTCTTTGTTTCTCAAAACTCTAACTCTGCGATCCAGAATCTGAATCGGAATCTCTTGATAAGTCAAATTCGACGTCAAGTCCAATGGCTCGTGGCGAAGAACATGGGAAGGATTCGCAATATACTTCCTGAGCATCGATACGTGAAACACATTGTGAACTCTGTCAAGATCTGGCGGTAGGGCTAATCTGTAGGCTCGATCACCAACTCTGTCTAAGATCTCAAAGGGACCAATGAATCTCGGACTCAGCTTACCCTTCTTGCCAAACCTCATCACACCCTTGAGAGGTGCTATCTTCAGAAACACGTGATCGCCAACCTCGAACTGCAAAGGCCTACGACGAACATCTGCATAGCTCTTCTGTCTCGACTGCGCTGTCTTCATTCTCTCTCGGATCACCGCAACAACATCAGCAGTCTGCTGGACCAACTCTGGTCCCAATATCTTCCTCTCACCAACCTCATCCCAATACAAGGGCGATCTGCATTTCCTGCCATAAAGTGCCTCATACGGTGCCATGCCAATCGTCGCCTGGTAACTGTTATTGTACGTGAACTCAACCAAAGGCAACTTAGAATCCCAGCTACCTGGATAATCGATAGTACAAGCTCTGAGCATATCCTCTAGAATCTGAATGACTCTCTCTGACTGACCGTCGCTCTGAGGGTGATAAGATGTACTAAACGCTAACCGCGAACCCATAGCTCTGTGCAAACTCTTCCAAAACTCTGAAGTAAACCTGGGGTCACGATCAGACACAATCGACACAGGCACACCATGAAGTCTAACAATCTCTGCAATGTAATCCTCGGCATACTGGTTCATGGAATACGTCGTCTTGACTGGAAGAAAGTGCGCTGACTTGGTCAATCGATCAACGATGTAAGGCCCGAGATAATAAAGATGATATTATTTTAATCCGAGAATATGTAATTGGAAACTTTTGGAGTGTTGAATTATATTCCAAGATGTTTGCAATTATTTAGGATTGAAATGGAATTATTTACGATTGAATTGAATTTAAAAGATTGAGCGGGGGCCAATTTGCAATTAGTGAAAAGTTGAGGGACTAAATTGCAAATATGGAAAATTGAGTGGGACACTTGTCTTGGTCACCCCATTAACGTGTCATCATTCACTTAAAATTCAGAATTTGCATGAGGGAAAAACCGAAAGCTTCCATAGAAATCCTTCAAGCTTTTATTTTCTTTAACATTTCGATTTGGCAAGATCCGTCTGTCAGAATTTGAATCCGAACATAGTACCGTGCTCCTCTCATCAAGAGCTACACAAGGACGTAAGTTTTATTACGTTGAGACAAGATTTGATTTTATGATGTTGTCAGAATTGAATAGAATTCAGATATGGTGTTTATACTACCGTAGATATTATAGAATTGAAGTCAGATTTAGAAACAGACTGTTTATGGAATTTTTATGATTTTCAGAAATGATTTGATTTAGATTTGATATCAGAATTGTGTTATTATTGATTCAGAGTGTACAGATATTGAGATTATAAATTGTACTGAGATTGATTATGAGTTCTGGTATTATATTTGTGATGTTGAGACTGACGGGAGTACAAGACTGGGTTATTATGCCATTGAAACATCAGTTGAATTAGATTGATCAGATTCAGATATGATTTAGATTATACCCTGATGTTGTTGATATGAATCAGATGGTATTTTGTTCCGATATTGATCAGATTATGTACTGAGTTGAGTAGTGATCAGAACAGATTGTGAATACAGATTGTGAATTGAATTATACATTGATACAGTATATTTGTTATTGTCATTTCAGATCGGATATGAGCAGACCGGACTTCGAGACTTCGTCTTCCTCAGACGGGGAAGATAAAGGTATAATTCATGTGATATCTGGGAAGATATAACTCAAATCAGATCTCATTTGAGTTTCCCAAACAACTCACATACTAGACTATTATTTATGTTTTGATATGATTGTTTATAGATTTGTTTATAGAACTTGTATACAAATCTTGCTATGCTTTGTTTACAGATCTTGTGGCATTGCATTAGAATGATTATGTTTGTTTACAGATTGTGTATTCATGCATTAAGATAGGACAGTCTGGAGATCAGGCAGACTTCTAGATGTTCGGCGATATCTCAGCTTAGGGGAAGATCACCGCCCCTTTGTAGATGTGGATACAGATCAGGCCGAAGTCTAGGAATAAGACGTACAGCACCTCGATTGGTAGGGTAGGTGACAGATAGTGACGTCTTATTCACACCGAGATCCCTAGAGTTATAGATCGAGTCAAGTCTAGACATGATTTGATTAGAACTGCATGCTTATATGGATGTGGCTCCTAGATCGTGGGACCCATCATTACTGCTTTCAGTTGGGTTAGCATGTTTTATGATTAAGATTGTTTATATGCATGTTTATCTGATTTGAGTTGCATGCTACATTTGATTAATTTCATAGATTATGAAATAGATTGTTTTTATACGTGATAGCATGTTTTATAAATTAGTTTGTTTATATACATGCTTACCATGTTTTATACTGGGATTTATTCTCACCGGAGTTATCCGGCTGTTGTCTTGTTTTGTATGTGTGCATGACAACAGATGGGGCTGGATCAGGGTCGAGATGACGATGAGAGAAGACGAGTTAGCGTGGTGATTCCGGACTTGTAGCAGACTTAGTTTATTACTTGAATTTAGTAATTGAACCTTAGACTTAGGCTGTACAGTATTGTACTTTTCTACTGAACTGTAGTTCTTATACAGAGATGTATATTGTTTATATTCCATTACCTTCCGCAGTTACATTTTAAAAAGAAAAATTTTTAGACCCTGTTTTATCTTAATTGATAATTGAATCCCGAAGATGATTAATAAGACAGATCAGCGTCCGGGTCCCCACAACAGGTGGTATCAGAGCGATAGATCCTTTAGAGGCAGATAATCAGAGCTGATAGTTCCTTTAGCGATAGATCTATTAGATTGAAATAGAAGAGAATGTACGGGGTAGATGAATTTTCTTTTCTTGCATGTGTGTGCTAGCATGAGATTGATTATAATGCTGATTGACATTGTGATGCTAGCATGAAACTATGTGTTACTGCTTTGAGATACATGTTTACCTGATTATTTGATTTAGATTGGTATTATGTATCACTAAGTATGAATCAGATCTGATTCCCGATCAGCAATAAGATGATCAGAGAAAGATGAGAACATATTGGTTGTACTGGGTTACTAATGTTTTTGGTAATCAGATATACCTCCTAGAAGAATTCCAGAAAGGGGCAGTACTTCATATGATCAGACAGGTAGGTCAGAACCTAAGATAGATGTGTCAGAGACTCAGATAGAAGCTCAGTTGAAGAGATTCCAATCGTTTCAACCGCCGGTTCTGAAAGGAAATGAGACGTCAGCAGATTGTGAGAATTGGCTTGAGGAGACATAAATGTTATTTGATTTCTTTTGTTTCACAGATGAGTGTAGAATTAAACTGATTGAGAACCAGTTGCAAGAGACTGCCAGAAGATGGTGGTTACTAACCAAAGGAGCTTTAGAACAGAATCGTTCAGTAATATCGTGGAAAATCTTTAGATTTGAATTTTATCAAAGATTTTTCCCTATATCATACAGACAGGATAGAAGTGCAGAATTTACAAACCTGAGACAGAATCAGATGAGTATTGATGAGTATTTGGCACAGTTCTTCACCTTATTACGTTTTACCCCTCGTGGCTAAGAATGATGATGCGATGTCTAGCCAGTTCATTCAGGGATTGAATCCTGAGATACGTACATTGGTGAATGTAAAGCAATCGAGTAGTTTTGCTGATACATTGAACAGAGCCAAAAGAGCATAAACGGTGCTGATAGGACAACACGGAGCATCTTTTGATCTTCCAGCACCGAATCCACAACTACCGCCTTCCAGAATTGAGATTGGCAGCAGCAGTAGTAAAAAGAAAGAACCATTGAAGATCGAAAAGAAACAGTTTAAGAAGTTAGGAGGTGGACAAAGTAGTTCATCTAGCTCCAGTATTTCCAGTTCGAGTTATACTGGAGTATACTGCAGAACTTGCAGAGGAAGACATTCCACAGAACACTGCCAAGGAGTACTTAGTAGATGCAATGTTTGTAAACAGTCGGGACACTTTGCGAGAGTTTGTCCTCAAAGAGGTTCTCGAAGATTTTAGGGAGCAGAGTCATTGGTAATAATGACAGAAGAACAGACCCAAAACATCATAGGTACTATTTTTTTATGATTATATTGCATATGTATTGATATGTACTAATGCATTCTTTATGAGTATCTATGATTGATTAGCATGGAGATATGCTATACCTATTGGGTTTGTTGTACTGTAGTATTGCTTTCCTTGATTGTTGAGGAAAATGATGATATCTAAGATTTTTATGATAGATATATACTACAGTAAGATAAGAATGAGACGGAGTTAGATTGGGCTGTACTTGTGTATGTTGATCTGATTTGATTGCAAATTGATATTAAGATGATAAAGAAGTACATAGATATAGTAGAAATTGTTCCAGAAATAGTAAGATTCAGACCAGATCTGGCTGATAAACGGAGATTTTCCGATAAGGATTCTAGATTCAGAATTCCTTTAATAGATGCATTGTTTATGACTCGATGAATACAGAAAGGAACAGATAGTATCCTTATGTATTCAGTAGACCCACTGAAATCGAGTCTAGCAACTACAGATTTGATAGTGACGTAAGGGTTGATTGATATTTGCCTAGATAAGATTTCAGATATGTTTGATATCAGAAAGGTAGATTTCAGAATTGAATCGATACCAGGTAATGGTTATATACTAGAATTCAGTACAGAATGAGACAGAAAGAATGTGAAGAATAATAGAAGAGTACAGATTGCTAACTCTTAGGTTCAGGGATATTCTGATGATTTTATGCTTATTATATCTATGATATTTGATATGTTAGCAGTATCTGATTGGTTGAATTGAATATTTGAAGATTTTATTGAATATTCAGATAACCGTGATTATTGTATACAGAAATTGGTCAGGTATGAATCATAATTGAAACAGATTGTATTCAGCATATGTGATATCTGCAGTTTGTATAACGATTGATTTGCACAGTTGAGACAGAAATCAGCGACTGTAAACGACACAGGTATCAGATATATCAGAATTAGCAGAAATATCAGAAAGTCAGAATTACTGAGTTTTGCAGATTTTCTTATTCTCTTATTATGTTATATCTGCTTGTGTATTGTTATTGGTTTAAATCAGTTTTTGAGACATCTTATATTGTTTGGGAGCATATTCTATTTGCAGATGAGATATGGCAGATGATTTGGGCACTGTGAAGATTGATCCGTAGTCAGAATTATCAGTATTGCCAGCAATTGTTGTTTTATGAGTTTTCTTAAACTCACTAGATCTGTATAGGTTGTTTTTATCTCGAATCTGATTGATATTACTATGGTTTGCATGTATATTTGATACAGAATATTGTAAACAGTTGAGAATTGCAACAGTTCAGAAATGTGATATCAGAATGTTTCAGAATTGTATAACAGAATTTGATATTTGTAATCAGAGCCGAATACCAGGTAGGTATTTCTTCTTTATTTTATATTATTAACTGATTGATTATACAGAATAGTTCGAATCTGAAAGCACAGATAGTGTCAGAAATGCACAGTAGTGGATTCAGTTTTCATCCTGATGTTTGATAAGGTATGATATTCGAACAGATAGTTGTGATATAAACAGATTAAATCAGTTATGGCAGAATTTGTACCGAAATGTTGGCAGAAATTGTACTGATATGTCTGAATTGCTAACAGAAGAGGACAGAAAGATAAGAATCAGAAGATTATTACAGATTTTGTATATTTCTGAATAGAAATGGGAGTACATTTCTATGGCTTTCGTAATGAAATTACCGTCATTTTCTTTAGATTGAGATATGATATGATTATGATTGAAAGATTACTCAATCTATATCTATCAGTTTGTACCAGATTACGTACCAACAGAACTAAATGACATAGATCGATGTCAAAGAAATGTTCAGATAGAACAAAACATTTAAGTAGATTATATCAGATTGTGATTATGATTGAGTTTGTACTTATTATAGAAGATATCATGAGCTCTCTTTCGCAGATTTTTCACAGATTGACAGATAGTCAGAGGATATTATCCAGATATTGGAAGATATAGGCAGAACTTTAATACTGGATGTTAGTACTCAGTATTACGATTTATTGTCACTGTATGATTTACTGTATGACAATAGTTATCAAGATAGTTCAGAATGGACAGATTTAAGACAACCAACGTCGGATGATGACGATTGGTATTGGAAAATGAAGATAGAAATTATCTTTGATTGGGATAAACAAATGGGATAACAACTACTGGTATTGCTTTGTTATGAACTGTGATGGGTCTATACGGATGTTGTATAACCAATAGGGCAAGATTGATTTTGTCAGAGTTAGTTTAAGAAGTATTAGGATAGTATACTTTATGAAGTCTTATTCCAGATTTGAAATCAGAAATTGATACAAGAAAGAGATTTCAGAATGGATTCATTAAGATGAGAGTTTGATTTAAACTCTGTTATACATTTCTTCTGTTATATATGAAGTGATTGTTTTGCGAGTTCGAGGACGAACTCAGATCTAAGAGGGGGAGAAATGTAAGGCCCGAGATAATAAAGATGATATTATTTTAATCCGAGAATATTTAATTGGAAAATTTTGGAGTGTTGAATTATATTCCAAGATGTTTGCAATTATTTAGGATTGAAATGGAATTATTTAGGATTGAATTGAATTTAAAAGATTGAGCGGGGGCCAATTTGCAATTAGTGAAAAGTTGAGGGACTAAATTGCAAATATGGAAAATTGAGTGGGACACTTGTCTTGGTCACCCCATTAACGTGTCATCATTCACTTAAAATTCAGAATTTGCATGAGGGAAAAACCGAAAGCTTCCATAGAAATCCCTCAAGCTTTTATTTTCTTTAACATTTCGATTTGGCAAGATCCGTATGTCAGAATTTGAATCCGAACATAGTACCGTGCTCCTCTCGTCAAGAGCTACACAAGGACGTAAGTTTTATTACGTTGAGACAAGATTTGATTTTATGATGTTGTCAGAATTGAATAGAATTCAGATATGGTGTTTATACTACCGTAGATATTATAGAATTGAAGTCAGATTTAGAAACAGACTGTTTATGGAATTTTTATGATTTTCAGAAATGATTTGATTTAGATTTGATATCAGAATTGTGTTATTATTGATTCAGAGTGTACAGATATTGAGATTATAAATTGTACTGAGATTGATTATGAGTTCTGGTATTATATTTGTGATGTTGAGACTGACGGGAGTACAAGACTGGGTTATTATGCCATTGAAACATCAGTTGAATTAGATTGATCAGATTCAGATATGATTTAGATTATACCCTGATGTTGTTGATATGAATCAGATGGTATTTTGTTCCGATATTGATCAGATTATGTACTGAGTTGAGTAGTGATCAGAACAGATTGTGAATACAGATTGTGAATTGAATTATACATTGATACAGTATATTTGTTATTGTCATTTCAGATCGGATATGAGCAGACCGGACTTCGAGACTTCGTCTTCCTCAGACGGGGAAGATAAAGGTATAATTCATGTGATATCTGGGAAGATATAACTCAAATCAGATCTCATTTGAGTTTCCCAAACAACTCACATACTAGACTATTATTTATGTTTTGATATGATTGTTTATAGATTTGTTTATAGAACTTGTATACAAATCTTGCTATGCTTTGTTTATAGATCTTGTGGCATTGCATTAGAATGATTATGTTTGTTTACAGATTGTGTATTCATGCATTAAGATAGGACAGTCTGGAGATCAGGCAGACTTCTAGATGTTCGGCGATATCTCAGCTTAGGGGAAGATCACCGCCCCTTTGTAGATGTGGATACAGATCAGGCCGAAGTCTAGGAATAAGTCGTACAGCACCTCGATTGGTAGGGTAGGTGACAGATAGTGACGTCTTATTCACACCGGGATCCCTAGAGTTATAGATCGAGTCAAGTCTAGACATGATTTGATTAGAACTGCATGCTTATATGGATGTGGCTCCTAGATCGTGAGACCCATCATTACTGCTTTCAGTTGGGTTAGCATGTTTTATGATTAAGATTGTTTATATGCATGTTTATCTGATTTGAGTTGCATGCTACATTTGATTAATTTCATAGATTATGAAATAGATTGTTTTTATACGTGATAGCATGTTTTATAAATTAGTTTGTTTATATACATGCTTACTATGTTTTATACTGGGATTTATTCTCACCGGAGTTATCCGGCTGTTGTCTTGTTTTGTATGTGTGCATGACAACAGATGGGGCTGGATCAGGGTCGAGATGACGATGAGAGAAGACGAGTTAGCGTGGTGATTCCGGACTTGTAGCAGACTTAGTTTATTACTTGAATTTAGTAATTGAACCTTAGACTTAGGCTGTACAGTATTGTACTTTTCTACTGAACTGTAGTTCTTATACAGAGATGTATATTGTTTATATTCCATTACCTTCCGCAGTTACATTTTAAAAAGAAAATATTTAGACCCTGTTTTATCTTAATTGATAATTGAATCCCGAAGATGATTAATAAGACAGATCAGCGTCCGGGTCCCCACAAACGATAACCCAAATGGAATTGAAACCTCTCTGCACTCTGGGAAGACCAGTCACGAAATCCATCGTAATATGCTCCCACTTCCACTGAGGAATCGGCAATGATAGCTATGTCCAAGCAGGTCTCTGGTGCTCAATCTTCACCTGCTGACAAGTAAGGCACTGAGAAATGAACAAAGCAATATCTTTCTTCATACCTGGCCACCAGTAGAGTCTACGAAGATCCTGATACATCTTCGTACTGCCTGGATGAATCGAATATGGCGCGGTATGAGCCTCTGTCAAGACATCTCGCCGAATATCATCGCCAATAGGAACACAAATACGGCCTCTGAAAGTCACCAAACCATCTCCATTCGTCGCAAACTCTGAATTACCTCTCTCCTCTGCTCTAGCTCTCCACTCTGTCAACTGAACATCGTCAGTCTGCTCTCTACGGATCCTGTCCGTCAATGTAGCCCGAATGACCAACGCTGAAAGGCGAGCAATAGTCCCCGGAACTACCAAAGCAATCTCCTCTCTCTGCAAATCCATCAACAAAGGCCTCTGAATCAAAGAACTCAAGGAAGAACTCGACTTACGGCTCAAAGCATCTGCCACAACGTTCGCCTTCCCTGGGTGATAACTGATCGTCACATCATAATCTTTGACAAGCTCTAACCACCTCCTCTGCCGCATATTGAGCTCTCTCTGAGAGAACAGATACTTCAAACTCTTGTGGTCCGTGAAGATCTCACACTTTTCGCCATACAAGTAATGTCTCCAGATTTTCAAGGCGAAAACCACAGCTGCCAGCTCTAAATCATGCGTCGGATAATTCCTCTCGTAATCCTTCAACTGGCGAGAAGCATAAGCAATGACCTTACCTTGCTGCATCAGCACTGCACCAAGGCCTTTCTTCGACGCATCGGTATAGACAACAAAATCCTCTGAACCACTAGGCAAAGAAAGAACAGGAGCTGTCGTCAATCTATCCTTCAACTCTTGAAATGCAATCTGGCAATCAATGGACCACTCGAACTTCACAGTCTTCCTCGTCAGATTGGACAATGGCAGGGCAATCTTGGAAAAATCTGAAATGAAACGACGATAATAACCCGCCAAACCAAGGAAACTGCGTACCTCTGAGACAGTGGTAGGAATAGGCCACTTCTGAATCGCCTCTATCTTCAACGGATCAACAGCATTGCCATCTTTCGAAACGACATGGCCTAGAAAAGAAATCTGATCCAACCAAAACTCGCACTTCTTCAACTTGGCAAACAACCTCCTCTCTCTCAACAACTGAAGAACAACTCTGAGATGCTTTGAATGAAGCTCTCTGGTCTTGGAATAGATCAGGATGTCGTCGATGAAGACAATGACGAAGCTATCCAAGAACGGCTTGAACACACGGTTCATCAGGTCCATGAAAACTGAAGGGGCATTGGTCAGACCAAAAGACATCACGAGAAACTCAAAGTGACCATACCTGGTCCGGAACGCCGTCTTAGGGATATCGACTCCCTAACCTTCAACTGATAGTAGCCAGACCGAAGATCAATCTTCGAAAAGACAGTGGCACCATGAAGTTGATCAAACAAATCATCAATCCGTGGCAATGGATACTTGTTCTTGACAGTCACTTTGTTGAGCTCTCTGTAGTCGATACACAGCCGCAACGACCCATCTTTCTTCTTGACAAACAGAACCGGAGCTCCCCAAGGCGAAGAACTCGGACGAATAAAACCCTTGTCAAGAAGATCCTGCAACTGCGTCTTCAACTCTTTCATCTCGGTAGGAGCCATCCTATACGGAGCCTTAGAAATAGGAACCGTACCTGGAACTAAATCAATAACGAACTCAACATCTCTGTCCGGCGGCAAACCCGGAACATCATCCTCAAACACATCGGCAAACTCCCTCACAACATCAATAACATCTACATTCATCTTAATCAATCTATCCACATCCACAATAGAAGCAAGAAACCCATCGCAACCTCTACACAACAATCTCTCAGCCTCAAGACATGAAATAAAAGGAAGGACCAGCGAAGTACCTGCACTGGCGAGCGAACCTCCCTTATTGCTATCATCTGCAAAAGTCACCGTCTTAGCAACGCAATCGATCACTGCACGATAAGTCGAAAGCCAATCCATGCCAAGTATAACATCAAAGGCAACCATCGGGATCACAATCAAATCAGCAAAGACCTCTCTATCATCAATACGAACAGGGCATGCATACACAATAGACGTCGGGCACAAGACATCTCCCGAAGGAAAAACAACATTGAACTGGAGGGGAATAACAGAAGGAACTATACCCAAAGATCTCAAAAACAATTCAGACATAAAAGAATGAGTAGCACCAGTATCAATCAAAGTCGTAGCTACTCTGCCTGAAATTAAAATAGCACTAGAGATCACAGAAGAATCATGATTAATACCTTCCTTCGTCATCGAAAAGATACGACCCTGCACCTTCCCTTGGCTAGCTCCCTTAGGACAATCTCTGGCAATGTGGCCTGCAGTGCCACAACGGTAACAAGAATGAGTGCCAAATCTACACTCTCCTCGATGATGCTTGCCACACTTCGGACACAGCGGCTTCTCGGGATCAACTGGAACTGGCGGTGGTCTAGGACTCGACTCTATCTTGCCTTTCACTTTGAAACGATCCCTGCCCCTCTGATTCGAGCCCTGGCCTCTCTGAACAACAGCTTGGTGCCTCTCCTGCCTCTCTCTGGTGATCTCCTTCTCATCCTGCTCGGCCAACAATGCCTTGGACACAATCTCCTTGAAAGTCACAGCCTTGGACATGTTGATATCCCGTCTAATCTCCGCTCTAAGGCCTCGAATGAAATGAGCACCTTTATCCTTGTCGTTAGAAGCAACATACGGAGCAAAGAGACAACCCTCCTCGAACTTCAGAATATACTCATCAACGTTCATGCTCCCCTGACGAAGCTCCAAGAACTCCGTAACCTTCCTTGCTCGAAGTGCGTCGGGAAAATACTTGTCGTAGAACAAATCTGTAAACTCTGACCACTTCAGTGTCGAGACATCAACTCCAACCTTGGTCGCATTCCACCATATGCGAGCAGCTTTAACCAACATGAACACAGCACAGCTGATACGGTCTCTGTCCTCGTAGTGGAGATGATCGAAGATCGCCTCTAAAGCCTTGATCCACTCGACTGCAACTAACGGATCAGTGCTCCCTGAAAACTCTGGTGGATCCATCCTCTTAAAGGCAGAAAATATGGCATCAGTGCCAACAGCCTGAGCAACTTGCCCTCTCACTTGACATCTACCCTGACCTGCTCCTTGCAATCGGATCAACTGCTGGATCTGCTCACTATGGACTTTGGCCTGCTCCTTCAATAACTTGCCGAACTCATCGACAACTCTCGAGGAAACTATCCTCACCCTCTACTGCTTTCCTCTTAGGTGGCATCCTCTACTCTACAATGGGCTCACAAAAGACATATCAATATATAACAATGGATAGATGCAAGAAAACATACCCGGACAGTTGAAAGCAGACGAAGTCATATGCATTGGTCCGAAGAACACTGCTCTGATACCACTAAATGTGACACCCTGACCCGTAACAATAAAATATACAGCGGAATTTAAAATTTTTCTTCAAATGGAAGGAGTATCAAAATACATTTCATAAAATGTTTAAAATGTAATACATGATCATTCAAATGATATACAAAATACAAAACAATCATTTCTATGATCATGTCCCAAAAATACTTGTAAAACATCATCCTTCCAATCTTTGTATGCATATGACCTCTGACCACAGTCAACGTCCTGGTCCGTGGCTCTTATCTGCATCACATGAAAATAACTGAAATGAGTATAAAAACTCAGCAAGTGGAACTCTACATAGCAATGATACATAGTATACTCTGTAAAACATGACTTTGAAATCATAAATACCATCAACTCTGAAACATGAATATTGTAGTAATAACTGTAGCAATAACATAGCAATACGATGGTATTTCTCTTTACTCTGGTTGGATTGATATCAATAGTATCTCTGACTGTGGTGCTCGTATCCCAAATCGATATAAACCGATAACTCTGAGGGATATAAGCCTATGGGCGTTGATCAACTAATTGCATGCAATTCTCTGACTATGATTCTATCAATCCAATAAAACATTTGAACTCTCAATAGCATTTAAACCATCATTTTGTAAACTCTTTCTTTTCTTTTGTATTCTCTTTTCAATAAATGAGACATACAATGCCTCCAATAGATATACAATCGAATCAATACATAACTATGAATCAAATGAAGGGAATAACACTTTGAAATCATTAAAACACCATACATATATCATCATGTGAGCAAAGGGATGAAATTCCACTTACAACCCACAATAACACCTTGAATCAAACTCTTGTATACCACCTACAACAATAATCCATAAACAACACCAATATCAACTCTATACCCAAAAATACAAGTCAAATAATCCATTAAACTATCAAAAACATCAACCTATAGCATCACATCTCCAAAACCATGATAGAACTCAACCAAAAACTTACCTTAGCTCCCTAGCACCACGGATAACCTCGATCTCAAGTCGAAAATCGAACTAGATCCACGAATCGAAGATAGAAAGCAAATGAAATGGAAGAAAACCCTTGCAAGAAGAGAGGAAAATCGAAAATGGAGGAATGGGAAAGGATAAGGTATGGCCAACAACTCCAAAAAGTAACTTAAAATCTCGCCCATACCTAGACCGCGGGTGCGCTGCTACAAGCACCGCGGGTGCGCCTAGCCTTCGACCAAACCAATATTTCCTGGAACACCATCACCGCGGGTGCGGCGCTGCAACCACCGCGGGTGCGGTCCTTGCACTACCGCAGGTGCGGTCCTGCTACGGCTTCCCAACTCCAAAATCATGAATAGTACACCGCGGGGGCACTCCTCTAAGAGCGCGGGTGCACTCTGGTCACGGCCAAGATCAAAACTCAACCAACTAAAATCGATCCGAAACTCTTAAACGAATAACCAACAACAACTAACACCTCAAGAACATAATAACCAATAATACTATGGCCCAAAACACAACTCTAAACATCTAATCACATAACCCAAATAACATGAAACGCTTAAACCATACCGTACACCGGGCTCGGCTATTACAAAAAATCACAACTCTTAACATCAAACCATACTAAACTCGACCAAATAGTCAATAATCAAACAAAATCTTAGACCGTACCGTTCACCAGGCTTGGCTATTATAATCTCCCCTCCTTAAGGGAATTTCGTCCTCGAAAATGACGTCACTGCGCAAACAACTCATGATACTTCTCTTTCATCTCATCCTCTGGTTCCCACGTGGCCTCTTCAATCAAATGATTCCTCCAAAGGACTTTAACAATGCCGATCTCTTTGTTTCTCAATACTCTAACTTTGCGATGCAAAATCTGGACTGGAATCTAATGATATGTCAAATTCGGCGTCAAATCCAATGGCTCCTGGCGAAGAACATGGGAAGGATTCGCAATATACTTCCTGAGCCTGGAGACATGAAAAACATTATGAACTCTGTCAAGATCTGGCGGTAAGGCTAACCTGTAAGCTCGATCACCAACTTTGTCCCAAAATCTCAAATGGACCAATAAATCTCGGACTCAACTTCCCCTTCTTTCCAAACCGCATCACACCCTTAAGAGGTGCTATCTTCGAGAACACATGGTCGCCAACCTCAAACTGCAACTGCCTACGCCGCACATTAGCATAACTCCTTTGTCTCGACTGAGCTGTCTTCATTCTCTCTCGAATGACAGCAAAAACATCAGCTGTTTGTTGGACCAACTCTGGACCCAACATCTTCCTCTCACCAATCTCGTCCCAATACAAGGGAGATCTACACTTCCTGCCATAAAGTGCTTCATACGGTGCCATGCCAATCGTCGCTTGGTAACTGTTATTATACGTGAACTCAACAAGAGGCAATTTGGAATCCCAGCTACTAGGATAATCGATAGTACAAGCTCTGAGCATATCCTCTAGAATCTGAATAACTCTCTCTGATTGACCGTCACTCTGGGGTGATATGCTATACTGAATGCTAACCGTGAACCCATAGCTCTGTGCAAACTCTTCCAAAACTCTTAAGTGAATCTAGGGTCACGATCAGACACGATCGACACAGGAACACCATGAAGTCTCACAATCTCTGCTATGTACTCTTCGGCATACTGGTTCATTGAATACGTCGTCTTGACTAGAAGAAAATGTGATGACTTGGTCAATTGATCAACAATAGCCCAAATAGAGTTATAACCTTTCTGCGTTCTGGGAAGACCAGTCACGAAGTCCATCGTAATATGCTCTCATTTCCATTGAGGAATCGGCAATGAATGTAATGTCCCAGCAGGTCTCTGGTTCTCAATCTTCACCTGCTGACAAGTTAGGCACTGAAAAATAAACATGGCAATGTCTTTCTTCATACCTGGCCACCAATAGAGTCTACGAAGATCCTGATACATCTTGGTGCTGCCTGGATGTATCGAATATGGCGTGGTATGTGCCTCTGTCAAGACGTCTCGCCGAATATAATCATCAATAGGAATACAAATACGGCCTTTGAATGTCACCAAACCATCTCCATTCGTCCCAAACTCTGAATTACCTCTCTCTCTGCTCTGGCTCTCAACTCTGTCAACTGTAAATCATTGACCTGCTCTCTACGGATCATGTCCGTCAATGTAGCTCGAATGACCAATGTTGAAAAGCGAGCAATGGTTCCTGGGACTACCAAAGCTATCTCCTCTCGCTGCAAGTCCAACAACAACGGCTACTGAATCATCGAACTCAAATAAGAACTCGACTTACGGCTCAAAGCATCCGCTACAACATTCGCTTTCCCTGGGTGGTAATTGATCGTCACATCATAGTCTTTGACAAGCTCTAACCACCGTCTCTGTCGCATATTAAGTTCTTCCTGAGAAAACAAATACTTCAAACTCTTGTAGTCCGTGAAAATTCCACACTTTTTCGCCATATAAGTAGTGTCTTCAGATTTCCAAGGCGAAAACCACAGCTGCCAGCTCCAGATCGTGCGTAGGATAATTCTTCTCGTAGTCCTTCAACTGGAGAGAAGCATAAGATATGACTTTTCCACGCTGCATCAGCACTGTACCAAGACCTTTCTTCGATGCATCAGTTTAAACAACAAAATCTTCTGAACCACTGGGCAATGCAAGTACCGGAGCTGTCGTCAACTTATCCTTCAACTCTTGGAATCCACTCTGGCAATCATTGTACAACTCAAACTTCACAGTATTCCTCGTCAGATTGGTGTACGGCAGGGCAATCATGGAAAAATCTGAAATAAAACGACGATAATAACCTGCCAAACCAAGAAAACTGCGCACCTCTGATACAGTGGTAGGGATAGGCCATTTCTGAATTGCCTCGATTTTTATAGGATCAACAGCTAAACCATCCTTCGAGACAACATGGCCTAAGAAAGAAATCTGCTCCAACCAGAAATCACATTTCTTCAACTTAGCATACAACCGCTTCTCTCTCAACAACTGAAGAACAACTCTAAGGTGTTCTGAATGAAGCTCTCTTGTCTTGGAATAAATCAGTATGTCATCGATGAAAACAATGACAAAGCTATCCAAATACGGCTTTAACACTCGGTTCATCAGATCCATGAAGACTGAAGGAGCATTAGTCAGACCGAATGACATCACAAGAAATTCATAATGACCATACCTGGTCCGAAACGCCAGTCTTAGGGATATCGGACTCCCTAACCTTCAATTGATAATAACCAGATCGCAGATCAATCTTCGAGAACACGGTAGCCCCCTGCAGTTGGTCAAAAAGATCGTCTATCCGTGGCAACGGATACTTATTCTTGATAGTCACTTCGTTGATCTCTCTGTAATCAATGCAAAGCCGCAAAGTCCCATCTTTCTTCTTAACGAAAAGAACCGGAGCTCGCCAAGGCGAAGAACTCGATCGAATAAAACATTTATCCAATAGATCATGCAACTGCGTATTCAACTCTTTCATCTTTGTAGGGGCCATTCTATACGGAGCCTTAGAAATAGGAACCGTACCTGGAACTATCTCAATCACAAACTCCACATCTCTGTCTGGCGGCAAACCCGGCACATCATCCTCAAAAACATCAGGGAACTCTCTCACAACATCAATATCATCAATATTCAACTTCACAATTCTATCCACATCCACAATCGAAGCCAAAAACCCATCACAACCTCTAAACAATAAATTCTTAGCCTCAAGACATGAAATAAAAAGAAGGACCAGCGAAGTACCTGCACTGGCGAGCATACCTTCCCTATTGCCATCATCTGCAAATTTCACCATCTTAGCAACGCAATCAATCACTAAATGATAGGTTGAAAGCCAATCCATGCCAATTATAATATCAAACGCAACCATTGGAATAACAATCAAATCGGCATACACCGCTTGCTCATCAATTTGAACAGAGCACGCATACACAATAGATGTCGGGCACAACACATCCCCGAAGGCAATACAACATTAAACTGGAGGGGAAGAACAGAAGGAACTAGACCCGAAGATCTCAAAAATAGTTCAGACATAAAAGAATGAGTAGCACCTGTATCAATCAATGTCATATAATTATCACCCATCCGCCAGGAGAGTTTATAAACAAATACAGATCCTTAGTATCATCTTCGATACTGAGATATACCATAAGACCAATAAGTTGATTGTTCAGACATAAAAGAATGAGTAGCACCTGTATCAATCAATGTCGTAACTACTCTGCGTGAAATTAAAATAGTGCTAGAGATCACAGAAAAATCATGGTTTATACCTTCCTTCCTCATAGTAAAGATGCGACCCTGCACCTTCTCTTTACTCGCTCCTCTAGGACAGTCTTTGGCAATATGGCCTGCAGTGCCACATCGATAACAAGTGTGAGTACCAAATCTGCACTCTCCCCGATGATGTCTACTGCACTTGGGACACAATGGCTTCTCGGGATCAAATGGAACTTCCGGTGGTTTAGGACTCGACTCTAACTTGCCTTTTCCTTTGAAACTGCCTTTCCCTCTTTGATTCAAACCTTGACCTGTCTGAACAATGGCCTGCTACCTCGCCTGTCTCTCTCTAGCAATGTCTTTCTCATCTTGTTCAGCCAACAAAGCTTTAGCCACAATCTCTTTGAATGTCACCGCCTTCGACATGTTGATATCCCTCCGGATCTCTGCTCGAAGGCCTCTGATGAAATGAGCACCCTTGTCTTTGTCGTTGGAAGCAATGTACGTGGCAAACAGACAGCCCTCTTCGAACTTCAGAATATATTCAATGACATTCATACCTCCTTGACGAAGTTCCAAAAACTCAGTTACCTTCCGAGCTCGAAGTGCATCTGGGAAGTACTTGTCATAGAAAAGATCGGTGAACTCTTGCCACTTCAATGCCGGAACATCCACACTAACCTTGGTAGCATTCCACCAAATACATGCAGCTTTGACTAACATGAACACTGCACAACTCATTATGTCCTTGTTTTCATAGTTGAGATGATCGAAAATCACCTCAAGAGCTTTGATCCACTCCACGGCCACCAATGGATCGGTGCTTCCTGCAAATTCAGGCGGATCCATTCTCTTGAAAGCAGTAAAGATTCCATCAGTTCCAACAGCTTGTGCCACTTGGCCTCTCCCTTGACCTCTACCTTGGCCTGTACTTTGCAAACGTAGCAACTGTTGGATCTGCTCACTATGGACCTTGGCTTGATCTTTCAACAACTTGCCGAACTGATTGACAACTCTCGATGAGGAACTATCCTCACCCTCTGCAGCCTTTCTCTTAGGAGGCATCTACTCCTACAATGTGCTCACACAATACATATCAATAGATAACAATGAATAGATGTAGAAGAATACATACCCGGACAGTTGAAAGTAGACGAAGTCATATGCATTGGTCCGAAGAACGGTGCTCTGATACCACTAAATGTGACAGCCTCTGACCGGTTTTAATAAAATAGCAGCGGAATTTAAAATTTTCTTTAAAATGGAGGAAGGATTCAAAATACATTTCAATGTATAAACAAAAGTATACACATGATCAATAAAATGATACAACAAAAAGCAAATATCATTCTTGTGATCATGTCCAAAATGCTAGCAAAAGATCTTCTTCCTTCCATCTCTTCTATATGCATATGACTCCGGCACACAATCAACGTCCCGGCCCGTCGGTCTTATCTGCATCACATGAAATAACTGAAATGAGTATAAAACTCAGCAACTGGAACTCTTACATAGCAATGGATATATATCATACTCTGTAAAACATGGCTTTGACATCAGTAAATACCATCAAGTCTTGAAACATGAATAACATAGCATAATATAACAATAAGATGGTATTTCTCTTTTCTCTGTTGGATTGATATCTACATAGTATCTCTGTCTCTGTACCTATATCCTATCGATATAAATAGATAACTCTGAGGGATATAAGCCTATGGTCGTTGATCAACTAATTGCATGCAATCTCTGACTATGCATCTATCAATCCAATAAATCATTTTGAACTCTCTCTTTGGCATTTCATCAAACACTTTGAAGACTCTTATCTCTTGTATTCCCTTTAACACAATTGAGACATACAATTGCCTCTAATATACAACAAAGTGTATCAATACATAATATGAATCAAATCAAAGGCAATAGCACTTTAAATTCATTGAAACACCATACATATAATATCATGTGAGCACAAGGAATGAAATTCCACTTACAAACAATAAAACCCTTGAATATATCTCTTGTTACACAACTTACAACAATAAACCATGTATTGAACCATCAACAACTCAATAATCATAAACCCATATTAATTAATCCATAAAACCAACACCATCACAAAACCCATGATTTCTCCCAACACCAAAACTAAGAATAAACTAAACCAAAAGCTTACCTTAGTTTCCTTGAACCCAAAATAACCTTGCTCTCAACACAAATAACCAACAACAAGCTTGAATCAAAGAAAGGGAAGAAAGAAATGAAGAAACCCTAGCTCCCCTTGAGAGAAGAACCGATAGAAGTGGGAAGGAAATGAGGAAAATGAAGCCAACTCATGCCTTATAATCACTTAAAACCGAAAAACACGCTTCTACTGTTCACAGACCGCGGGTGCGCTAGCCCTTGCACCGCGGGTGCACTATGCTCTCGGAAACTCATACAAAAATCAGAAAATGTCTACCGCAGGTGCGCTCCGTTATAGACCGAGGGTGCGCTCTGGTCTCTGCCCTTACACCGCGGGTGCGCTGAGGCTACTGGACAACAACACAAATTATGAAACATGAGACCGCGGGTGCGGTGCCTTCTTGACCGCGGGAGCGGTCTAGCTTCGGTCATGCCACCGCGGCAGCGGTCCTCTACTTAGTGCGGGTGCACTGTCACCTGGAGCAAATAACAAACTCTATGCAAGAAAATCGAATCGTAAAGCCACTTCTCTTCATAATTCAGCAACACACTCAACAAGGAAGCTGCACATCTGTAACATATCTAACCACCCCAATTGGTCTCATACCAATTAACTCAACATACCAAATACCATGAATTAAATCACAACGACACTACAATAAAACCACACAATAACAAATCTCACAATACTATAAACCATAAATCACAACTCTTAACATCAAATCATACTAAACTCGATCAAATAGTCAATAATCATAAAAAATATTAGACCGTACCGTTCACCAGGCTTGGCTATTATAGGTTTTGTGCGTGAGTCCATGTCACCTTGTGCTGTACCTATTTTATTAGTTCCCAAGAAAGATGGCTAATGGCGTATGTGTGTAGATTGTAGGGCAATCAATAACATAACCATTAAGTATAGGCATCACATACCTAGACTAGATGATATGTTAGATGAATTGCATGGTGCATGTATTTTTAGCAAGATTGATTTGAAAAGTGGCTATCACCAAATTAGGATGAGGAAAGGTGATGAGAAGAAAACTGCTTTTAAAACCAAATACGGGTTATATGAGTTGACTGTCATGCCATTTGTCTTAACTAACGCTCCTAGCACCTTTATGAGGTTAATGAACCATGTTTTGCGTGCATACATAGGAAAAATTTGTTGTTGTTTACTTTGATGATATCCTAGTGTATAGCAAAAACTTGGATGAGCATGTTAATCACTTGAGACTTGTGCTAATTACACTAAGGGCTGAAAATTTATATGCTAACTTAAAGAAATGTGACTTTTGTACAAGCAAACTTGTCTTCCTTGGTTTTGTGGCAAGCTCGCAGGGAATACATGTGGATGAAGACAAGGTAAGTGCTATTCGAGATTGGCCAACGGCTGCTACTGTTGGTCAAGTTTGAAGTTTTCATGGACTTGAAAGCTCCTATAGGAGGTTTGTTTAGGATTTTAGCACACTTGCAGCACCGATGACAGCGGTAATCAAGAAGAACGTTCTATTCCATTGGGGCGAGGAGCAAGAGAAGTCCTTTAATATTATCAAACAAAAATTAATTAATGCTCCTTTACTTGTTTTACCTGACTTTACTAATACGTTTGAAATTGAATGTGATGCTTCAGGTGTAGGTATTGGTGGAGTGTTGATGCAAGGAGGCGGCCGGTGGCGTACTTTAGTGAGAATCTCAATGGAGCAGCGCTGAACTATCCAACGTATGATAAGGAGTTCTACGCACTTGTGAGGACTCTGGAAACGTGGCAGCACTACTTGAGGCCTAAGGAGTTTGTGATCCATACGGTTCATGAGTCTCTAAAGAACCTTAAGGGGCAACAAAAGCTGAACAAGCGGTATGCCAAGTGGGTGGCCTTCATAGTAACATTTCCCTACATCATCAAGTACAAACAAGGTAAGGAGAATGTAGTGGCCGACGCACTATCATGGAGGTAGAGTAAAAAATTTGGGGTTTGAGCATGTGAAGAAATTGTATGTGCTAGATGAGGATTTTAAGAGTATATTTGAAACATGTATGCATGGTCCACATGATAAATTTTATTTGCATCATGGTTTCTTGTTTAGAGAAGATAGGTTGTGCATTCCTAAATCATCCATTCGTGAATTACTTGTTAGGAAGGCACATTGGGGTGGTTTGATGGGACACTTTGGTGTGGCAAAAAACTTTGAATGCTTTGCATGAACATTTTTATTGGCCACATATGAAGCGTGATGTTGAACGAGTTTGTGATAAGTGCATAACTTGTAGGAAAGCTAAGTCTAGGACACAACCACATGGATTGTATACACCACTTCCTGTCCCTATTGAACCTTGGATTGACATCTCTATGGACTTTGTTTTGGGGTTGCCTAGGACTAAGAATGGAAGGGATTTAATATTTGTTGTTGTTGATAGATTTTCTAAGATGGCACATTTTATTGCTTGTCACAAAACTGATGATGCATCTAACATTGCGGATTTATTCTTTAGAGAGGTCGTTAGGTTGCATGAAATGCCTAGGAATATTGTTTCAGACCGTGATGTTAAATTTTTGAGTTACTTTTGGAAAACGTTGTGGGCTAAACTTGGCACAAAATTTTTGTTTTCTACCACTTGTCATCCTCAAACAGATGGTCAAACTGAGGTTGTTAATAGAACATTAGGGACATTTTGCATGCTATAATTAAAAAGAACTTAAAGAATTGGGAAGATTGTTTGCCATTTGTTGAGTTTGCGTATAACCGTTGCATGCATTCAACTACAAATTATTCGCCATTTGATATTGTTTATGGTTTTAATTCTTTGACTAGTTGGATTTGATGTCTTTACCTGTGAGTGAAAGGTTAAACATGGATGGCAAAAATAAGGCTTAATTTGTTAGGAGTTTGCATGAAAAGGCCAAGGAACATTAAGAAGAAGAATGAGCAATATGCCAAGCAAGCCAACAAGGAGAAGAAGAAGGTGGTCTTTCAGAAGGGTGATTGGGTGTGGCTACACTTATGGAAGGAACAGTTTCTTGAGAAGCGTCGTTCAAAACTATTACCTAGGGGCGATGGACTATTTCAAGTTCAAGAAAAGATCGATGACAACGCCTACAAACTCGATCTACCAGGTGAGTACAACGTGAGTTCAACTTTTAATGTTAGTAACTTTTCGTTTTTTGATGTAGGTGATGAGCAAGATTTGAAGACAAATCCTTTTCAAGAAGGGGAGGATGATGCGAACACGGGTGGTCAAGCTCCAAGGAAAGCATGGGATCCGTTAGATTTGCCAGAGGGACCAATTACGAGGGGACGATTGAAGAAGTTCAAGGAAGCGTTGCATGGACTTATGAGCCAACGAGAAGGACTTACAAGTGTGGTGCAGAGTGCGGAAGGCTTCGTGATGCATGGGAGTACATGTGAGGGCCAAAGGAATATCATTCAAGCACATTTTGAAGGACCGAGGCTACACGGACCCGAGTACGGACATGCACACGGGGTCCGTGTCCATTACATCCGAGAATGAAGAAATCCAGAGTCTACACGGACCCGAGCACAGACCTGTACACGGGGTCCGTGTCCTTTGTTTGCCGAAGAGTTTTTTTTCCCGAGTGTAGACGGACCCGTACACGGAGGCCTACACGGGGTTCGTGTCTGAGTACGGCTGGGCTAGATTATTTTCCTAATTTAGTGTTTTTAATATTTCGGCAACTAGATTTTGGGTATCTTGATTATGTAAAACATAATGAACGAAATTTGAAGACAATTCAGATTATTATTGATATTTTATCAAACTTTTGGGATTTTCTCTCAAACTTTTTCAAAGCTTCGCTTTGTGTTCATCAAAAATAAAACTTATCAAGATTCGTTCTTGTGGCGTTTGTCGATTGATTTCATACGGATTGTCAAGGACAAGTTCTTTGAAGGTTTGTTTGTTTCTCAATTGTTTATCGTGAATATTTGTTGCTAAGTTTCATAATTTAGAGGCGAATATCACAAAACCGTACTTGATTCAAAAGATCGGGACAATACGAATTCTTCGTTCGTTATTGAATTGAGGGCGCGATTCTTATTTAATCTTGTTTGCTATTCGTTCATACAAAGATTCACATCATTGAGCCTCATTAGTTGACATGTACTACCGTGCTTGTTTTATTATATAGCTACTACTGTGTTGGACATCAGGGAGCAACCTTTGGCAACCCCACGCACCATGAACATATATTGGCCAATAGGTTTGGTGGACTTTAAACCACCCATGATGTCAACAAGCTCTATATCATGTAAAAATCAGTCCTTTTCTTTTCATGTTCATGTCGTAGCACCCATCTTCAATATTCATGAGTTTCTTTCATATTTAATACATAACAATGGAATATGGTGCTATGTTTTTTATGCGAACACGGGTGGTCAAGCTCCAAGGAAAGCATGTGATCCTTTAGAGTTTCCGGAGGGACCAATCACTAGAGGACGACTAAAGAAATTCAAAGAGGCACTACAAGGAGTGATGATCAAGGAAAAAGGGTTTGTGATGCATGGGAGTACATTTGGTGCCAAATGAACATTATTCAAGCATCTTTTTGAATGACTGAGGCTACACGGACCTATACACGGACATGTACACGGGGTCCGTGTCCATTACACCCAAGAATAAAGAAATCCAGTGCCTACACGGAGCCCGAGCACGGACCTGTACACGGGTTCCATGTCTTATGTTTTCCGCGAAGACAGAGTCTACACTGGACCCCCTTCCGGACCTCTACACGGGGTCCGTGTCCTATACGTTTGGGCGAGAATTTTTTCCTTCTTTAGAGTTTTGATTTGTTTTATAACTAGATTTTGTGATATCTCTTGATTATTAAAACATATTTGGACGAAAATTAACACACAATTCAGATTTTAATTGATAATTTATCAAACATTTGAGATATTTCTCTCAAGTTTTTTTTAGGCTTTTGCTTTGTATTAATAAAAAAATCAAACTTATCAAGGATTCGTTCTTGTGGCGTTTGTTGATTGATATCATACGGATTGTCAAGGACAAGTTCTTTGAAGGTTCATCTGATTCTTCAATTGTTTAAGTCGTGATTTTTTGTTGCTAAGTTTTAACGCATAGAAGTGAATATCACAAAGTCATACTTGTTTCAAAAGATCGGGACAACGAAACAATCTTTGTTCGTTATTGAATTGAGGGCGCAATTAATATTTAATCGTGTTTGCTTTTCTTCGCACGAGGATTCACATTAGTTTTCATCATTAAAAACTAACAATGTACATATAACAATAATCAATTGGAAGCATTTGAAATCATAATATTACTCATGTATTACTTCAAGAACATGCCAACTTACAGTCCAAGTGTACGACTACTGGTTTGAGACGATGTTTCTCGCTCTATACTGTCAAATACTTCAATAAATCAATCACTATGTATATACTAGGTGAAAATAATTCCTTTATTGCCCTCTACATGTATAAAAACTAAAAGAGAAGAAAACTTACACCCTTAGGAAATTGTTGTTAGAGTTGGTGCCCGTCGAGCCAAGTGTTGGCCGAGTGTTCGCAATGAAACTCTATGTATAAACGATCTTTATTTTAATAATATTTGAAATTATTATTTTGGCACATCTTTATTTGTATACACATGCTAGTTGCATAGATAAAGCCCTTGAATATACAAATAGCAGAAAGAATATGAGATGCTCATATGATGAGTATCATGAAACTCATATTTGGAATATTGTATATTCTAAACAGTTCCTATTCGATTCAGCCACCGCTAAGAAGGATATAGGCCGCTCGAGTTCGAGACTAGTATCTGCGATGTGAATACCATGTTTCATTGGTAGGGGACATTGTGATGTCCGATCATGCAGATATGTGCTCCTGGTAGAGTGCACTGAGCAACCCTCCATAAAGGACTTTCCAAGTGGTTCTCACTTATCAAGTGGAAACGTCCTATTTTATGGTTGTACACCATTAGTCCTTATGACCCGGGACAACATTGAGAATCTATGTGCTAGCATTACACTTTGAATTGTTTACGACTCTCATGGGGTCATCAGGTGGCAAGGTTGGGTGTTTTGTCGAAACATATAGGAGTCGATGCATTGTAGTCGGCGATTCACCACTTACCTTCGGATATGGATATCCTATGTGTATGTAGTATGAAATATCTGATCAGAGTATAGTGGTATTTATGAAAGAGTTTTCATTGATTACACCATCGATGCAACTACAACATGACACATAGTATCGATTCATTGACAACTCTCGATATACCAATGGTTGTTGAATCGGTCAGGATTTATGAGTTGAAAGGACCGTACTGTACGCTAACCATAATTGAATGGTTCTTGCAGGAACTATCATTTGATACCTAGGGAATCATGTAAGCGATGCTGCTAGGTGTTTAACATGATTGGTTGGGTACTATGAGACTTGAGTTCTGACGTTCTTGTTATCAAGGAGTTGATAATTAAGAATGGGGCAATTGGGGTATGCTCGTATAAGGACATGTTTAGTCCGAATCACATGGAGATGTGAACCCACGGCTAGTTGTATCAATGAATCATTGAGGGCCACACAAGTACTAGCTTTCTAGATACCGTTGAGAAGTAAAATAGTTCAATGTGTTGAACGGCTTATAAAAGAGTTTATAAGCTTGAGGAAAAATAGAAGTATGACTTCTATGAGGGAAATGTAATTTTTAATTTATGAATGTGTTCTTAAAGTAAAAGTTGGCCAAATAAATAATGTATTTGAAAATTGTGATTTTCATAAACATTATTATGTATTAAATTAAATTAATTCAAGTGTCGAATTAATTAAACACTAGTGGGCCTAGTAGAGTCCAAATAATTAATGAATAGCTAACTTCCTAAAGTTGAGATGAAAAGGTGAAACTCTTGGCAGGATAATAAGGTTACTAAAAGATAAGAATCTATGTTTTATATTATTTAATCATTATTTATTGTTTAAGTTATATTTATTTCTTTAAGCATTTTTATACCCTACTTATAATTGGGAGTTTTGATTTATTGTTGCTATATGTTACACTAAATTCTTGGAACCATTTAAAATGTTAGTTTGGTATTACCAACTATTTAAAGTGGATGCCTTGATTTATTATATATGAATATATTATAATATTAAATTACTTGGAACCATTTAAATGTTTGTTTGGTTTTACCAACCATTTAAAGTGAGAACCTTGATTTACTATATATAAATATATCATAATATTAATTTCTTGGTACCATTTAAATGTTAGTTTAGTTTTACCAACCATTTAAAGTGAGAACCTTGATTTAGTGTTTACAAATATATATATATAGCACAATAAATACTTGACCACATTTATAAGCTTTGGTATATATATTATATACTTATAAGATAATAATATATAACATTATATAAATATGATTATTTAATATATTGGAACCATTTTATTGGGTGGATTTCAATAATGTTTGTTTATGTTAACTTTATTAAAATACCAAAAGTGGATCCTTAATCTCAACTACTTAAATTAAAATTTGAACAATTAAAGATTCAAACAACTAAAAGAAAAAATAAATAAAAAGACATTGTAGTCGACTTGTAATTATCTCAGCTTCCTCGTTGATACGATATTCGAACTCATCGAATTATACTACTTGTGGACAACCGGCTCTTGGGAGTGCAACAATCAAAGTCGCAACAAGTTTTTGGCGCCGTTGCCGGGGAAGTATAATTTAATTTCAAGTCTATTTAATAGTTTATTTTTCTTTATTTGAATTTTTATTGCTTTTGTGTGTTTTTATTCTTTTGCATTTTCATTTGCATTTGCATGAGCATTTGGTCACGTACACTTAGTGGTCGACTCATTTGAAATAACGCTTTATTTTTACAAAACATGGCAGAAGAACTCATCCAAGAAAATGAAGATGAAATTCAATCTCAACATGATCATGATAAACGAAGAACACTTAGAGATCACATGAATCCTACACGTACTAGTGCACCTTCATGTCTAGTTTTTCTCCCTGATGCATCTCATTTCAATTTTAAGCATGGTATTATCCAACTTTTACCCAATTTTCATGGCTTAGATTCTGAAAATCCATACATGCATTTACGAGAGTTTTAAGAAGTGTGCAACACATATAATGATCTAAATTGTAGCATGAACACCATTCGACTTAAGCTTTTTCCTTTTTCTTTAAAAGATAAAGCTAAAAATTGGCTACAAAATCTTAGATCGGGATCCATTCGAACTTGGGATGAATTGGAACAACAATTTTTGAAAAAGTTTTTTACATCTCATAGAACAAATTCTTTCAAAAGGAAAATCATCACTTTCACTCAAAAACAAGGAGAAACTTTTTATCAGTGTTGGGATAGATACAAAGAATTGCTTAATCTTTGAAGATAAAGATCCAAATGAGGCAATTGAGTATCTCGATTCATTAGCTGAAAATGCTCAAAATTGGGACACTATAGGTACAATCGAACCATCAAACAAGATGCAATCTCCTACATCTGGTGGAGGTATGTACACTTTCGAAGATGAACATGATCTTCAAGCTAGATTTACCTCTTTGGCAAGAAAAGTTGAGGCACTTGAATTGAAAAAAATGGTCAATTAAAGGCTATTCAAGAAATTGCGTGTCACATATGTGATACAAGTGATCATTCTACAAAAGATTGTCCCACTTTGCCCTCTGTTAAAGAATGTCTCCATGAACAAGCCAATGTTTTGAACAAGTTTAAAAGGCCAAATTTTGAACCATTTTCTCAAAATTACAATCCAGGTTGGCGAAATCATTCAAATTAGAGTTGGAGGGATGATAATGCTGCACAATTTTCACAACCACAGCCTAATCCCAAGGATCATCATTCACAAACTGGAATTTCTGGAACTCAACCGATGGATCAAGTAAAATCTGTTATTACCCTTCGAAGTGGTAAGGTTGTGGAAAAATACATTCTTGAACCTTGTGAAGATGATGATAAATCAACTTCAAAGGGTAAGGAAGTGGAACCCATAACTTGCGAAGAGGAGGTTCAACAGACAGTGTCACCACCATTCCCTCATGCATTGAAAAATACAAAAAAAATCAAATTTGAATTCTGATATATATGATATTTTTAAACAAGTAAAAGTTAATATTCTTTTATTAGATGCAATAAAACAGGTACCATCATATGCCAAATTTTTGAAAGACTTGTGCACTGTGAAAAGAAAATTGAATGTGATTTTTAGCCGAACAAGTAGGTGCAATCATTCAAAATAATAATACTTTGAAATACAAAGACCATGGTTGTCCTACTATTTCATGTATTATTGGAGAACGAAAGATTAAAAAAGCCTTTCTTGATCTTGGAGCTAGTGTGAATTTACTTCCATATTCAGTTTATCAAGAACTCAATCTAGGTGAGTTAAAATCTACTTCGGTAACACTTTTACTTGCCGATAGATCTGTTAAAGTGCCAAGAGGTATGGTAGAAGACGTATTGGTCCAAGTTGATAACTTTGTCTATCCTGTCGATTTCATAGTTTTAGATACACAACCTATCGAAGCTTGTAATGCAATTCCTGTAATTCTGGGTCGTCCATTTTTAGCAACTTCTAATGCTCTTATAAATTGCAGGAATTGAATAATGAAGTTGTCATTTGGTAACATGACCTTGGAGCTCAATGTTTTTAATCTTTGTAAGCAACCACACGACAAAGGAGATGAAAGTGAAGATGAAAATCTTATTGAAACTCTTGTGGAAGAAAAAATTCAAGAAGGGAGTACTCATGATCAATTAGATATTTGTTCAATTGATACTGTTAAAGAAAATATTAAAATTGATCTTGATGATTTTATCAGGTATCACTCATTACCAGGATTAGAGAAAGAATTTGAGGCAAAATATGAGAACAAAGACAAACCACCAATATTGGAGTTAAAACCCTTGCCAGAAGAATTGAAGTATGCATTTCTTGGAGAAGATGAAACATATCCGGTGGTAATTTCTTCCAAACTAGCAAGTGATCAAGAAGGTAAATTAGTTGATATGCTTAAAAGACATAAAAATGCAATTGGTTGGACACTAAAAGATCTCAAGGACATTAATCCACTAATTTGCACACACAAAATTCATTTAGAAGAAAATGCTAAAACATCTCAACAACCACAAAAGAGATTAAATCCACACATGAAAGATGTTGTGAAAACTGAAGTTCTCAAACTACTTGATGTTGGGATTATCTACCCTATTTCTGATAGCAAGTGCGTAAGCCCAACACAAGTAGTTCCAAAAAAATCTGGCATTAGAGTGATAAAAAATGAAAAAGGTGAATTGTTAACAAGTCGAGTCCCATCTAGTTGGCGGATGTGTATTGATTATAGAAAATTAAATGACGCCATTAGAAAAGATAATTTTCCATTACCATTTTTTGATCAAATTTTAGAAAGAGTAGCAGGTCATCCACACTACTGTTTTCTTGATGGATATTCAGGTTATTATAAAATTCCCATTGCACTCGAAGATCAAGAAAAAACTACATTCACATGTCCTTTTGGAACATTTGCATTCAGAAGGATGCCATTTGGTTTATGCAATGCCCCAGCAACATTTCAAAGATGTATGCTAAGTATTTTTTGCGACATGGTTGAAAATTGTTTGGAAATTTTCATGGATGATTTAACTGTTTTTGGGAATACATTTGATAATTGTCTTGAAAATTTGGAAAAAGTTTTAAAAAGATGCGAGGAAAAAGGTCTTATTTTAAATTGGGAAAAATGTCATTACATTATTACTTCTGGAATTGTTTTGGAACATGTCATGTCATCTCATGGAATTGAAGTTGATAAATCAAAAGTTGATGTCATTGCCAATTTACCCCGTCCAAAAACCATTAAAGAAATTCGCTCATTTTTGGGACATGCTGGATTTTATAGGAGGTTTATAAAGGACTTTAGTTTAATCTCTAAACCCATTTGTAACCTCTTAAAAAAAGACACTGCATTTGAGTGGACTCAAGAATGTCAAAATTCTTTTGATAAAATCATTCGACATTTAACATTAGCTCCTATCATGCAACCTCCTGATTGGTCTTTACCATTTGAAATCATGTGCGATGCGAGTGATTATGCAGTCGGTGCAGTATTGGGTCAAAGAAGAAACGGTAAGCCTTATGTGATATATTATGCCAGTAGAACTTTAAACAATGCTCAAATGAATTACTCCACAACTGAAAAAGAACTACTTGCTGTAATATTTGCATTAGATAAATTTCGTTCTTATTTGATTGGATCAACGACTATTGTGTTTACTGATCATTCTGCTATTAGATATTTGTTGACCAAACAGGATGCAAAGCCACGACTGATACGATGGATTTTGTTGCTCCAAGAATTTGACATTTTGATCAAAGATAAAAGAGGAACCGAGAATGTCGTAGCCGATCTTTATCGAGACTAGTAACAGGATCATCTTGTGAAATGACACCAATTAACGATAATTTTCCTGATGAACATCTATTTTAAGTTACTACTACACCTTGGTTTGCTAACATAGTAAATTTTCTTGTGACAGGAAAAATGCCACCGCAATGGAGTTCTCAAGGTAAAAGAAAATTTTTGAATGAGGTAAAAAACTTTTATTGGGATGATCCGTATCTGTTCAAGTATTGTCCAGATCAAATTTCTCGACGTTGCATACCCGACAATGAGGTAAGTAGTGTCATTAAATTTTGTCATTCAGAAGCATGCGGAGGACATTTTTCTTCAAAGAAAACGGCTGCAAAAATCTTGCAGTGTGGATTTTATTGTCCCACTTTGTTTAAAGACAACCACGAAATTTGCAAGATCTGTGAAAATTGTCAAAAATTGGGTGCGATTTCAAAAAGAAACATGAATGCCTTTGAATCCTATTATTGAAATTGAAATCTTTGATTGTTGGGGAATAGATTTTATGGGACCTTTTCCACCGTTGTTTGGATACTTGTATATTTTAGTTGCAGTTGATTATGTTTCCAAATGGATAGAGGCAATTCCATGTCGAACAAATGATCATAAAATCGTCATCAAATTTTTAAAAGAAAATATTTTTAGTAGATTTGGAATTCCTCGAGCCATGATAAATGATAGGGGGAACTCACTTTGTTAATAAACTATTTGCTTCATTAATGAAAAAATATGGTATTACTCATAAAGTAACTACTCCTTATCATCCTCAAACAAATGGACAAGTTGAATTAGCTAATAGGGATATAAAGCAAATTTTGGAAAAACTGTTAACTCAAATAGAAAAGATTGGTCTCTGCGACTTAATGATGCACTTTGGGCATATCGAACAGCTTTTAAAACATCATTGAATATGTCTCCCTATAGGTTAGTTTATGGAAAACGTTGTCATTTGCTTGTGAAATTGAAACATAAAGCTTATTGGGCGATCAAAACTTTAAATTCAAGCATGGATAATGCCAACAAATTGCGTAAATTGCAACTTAATGAACTTGATGAACTCAGAAATGACGCGTATGAGAATTCAAGGATTTATAAAGCAAAAATCAAATCATTTCATGATAAAATAATTCTTAGAAAATCTTTTGAGATTGGTAAAAAAGTTTTGCTTTATAATTCTCGACTTCACATATTTCCAGGAAAATTATGATCAAGATGGACAGGCCCATATGTTGTAAAGCATGTGTATACTTATGGAGCTGTGGGATATTGAAAATCCTAAAAATGGTGATATTTTTAAAGTAAATGGACAAAGGCTTAAACCATTTTTAGAAAATGAAATATTTCAATAAGAGTTTATTTCCCTTTCTGATCCTTGAATTTTTTTTTTTGTGTTGCATTTAAGTTTGTTTGTTTTTATTTCAGGTTTTCTTAATCTTTTTATTTTCCCGGTTAAATGGCGGATAACGGTACTCCGTGACTCTCATAGTCGATTAAATCAGTTTCCCAAAATTGCTGATACAAAAATAAAAAAATCATTTCTTTTCTTTTCAAAATAGATGAAATTCTCTCAAAAATTTGTAAATATTTTCCCTCTGTTTCTGAAAATGTTGTAAGAAAATTTTATGCAGGAAGATGTGAAAGATTGAGATTGCTAATGCAAAAAGGAATTCCAGAAGATATTCGTCTTGTAATAGAAGCTAAGGTCCGATTAAGAGGAGAAGTTCCACAATCATTGCCCATTCGGTATTTGTCTGGATTAGGAAAAAGCACTATGCGAAAAAATGAAGAGGCCAAAAATTTAGGGGTTTGTCATAAGTGTGCAAGATGGACTTGTGACAAACGATGCAGATCTTTGGGATGCGTTTCCAATAACAGAGAAGATAAAATTGGTTTCATTAAGAATGGGCTGAGTAAGGAGTCTTTAGATTACATCTTATTGACTCTTGAGACGCATTCTAGTGGACATGTGCATGTTGAACTTCTCCTTTTATGGAAACAATTCCAAGATGAGCGTCATAGTCTTGGGAATCCGACTAAAAAAGACCATGTTTGCCAATTTATAAGAAAATTGGATGGGAAGTCGACTCATAGAAGGCGTTGAAGCCGTTTCTGGACGTAAAACCTAGAGGAAAATAGTGAGCCACAATCACACTACTGTTTATATGCATGTGTGTCATTATTGTTTTTACTATTTATTCTGTTTACAGCTGTGACCCATAGTTTTGTCATGATAACATATTACCCCTATAAAATCTCTCATCTTTCTCTCTATTTTCGCAGACCAAAAAGAAAGTAAAAACATGGTTGGATCCTCTGCACAAACATTGAAAAATATTTGTGTATTTTGTAAGTCGAGTCTTGGAAAAAATGAAGTGTTTGTAGAAGCAGCGAATAATCTTGGAAAGATATTGGCTGAGAGAAAAATTCACTTGGTATATGGGGGAGGTAATATTGGGTTAATGGGATCTGTTTCAACATCTGCTCATCTTGGAAGTAGTCAGGTTTTGGGTATTATTCCTACAGCTTTAGCTGAAGGAAATATTACAGGTGTTACGATTGGGGATGAATTAAAAGTTTCTTCTATGTATGAAAGAATCACTCAAATGATTGAAAATTCTGATGCTTTTATCGCACTACCAGGTGGTTTTTGTACATTAGAAGAAATTTTTCACACTGTTTCTTGGGCACAACTTAATATCCATAATAAACCTGTAGGCTTGTTGAATATCAATAATTATTATGACAGTTTGTTGACATTTCTTGATAAAGCTGTGGAACAGAATTTCATTTCAGAAAATTCACGACGGATGCTCATCTGTGCTTCGACTGCCGACCAATTAATTGATGATTTTGAAGCTTTTGTTCATAAGCCTGATCCGATGATAACAAAGATCAATTGGTCGCAATCAAGCAGTAAGAAAAGGAAGTTGGATCATTGATTCAAAAGTCGTGGATTGGTTTGCGTTTGTTTCAATTTGTTATCTTCAATAGAATTCCAGGTGACATCACTTTCATTATGTAATCTTTATTAATAGTTATTTTGACATTAGGGACAATGTCATATACTGATTGGGGGGAGAAAAAATTAAAAAAAATTATATATATATATATATATATATATATATATATATATATATATATATATATATTTTATAATAAAATCATGTTTATTGCTTGTATCTTTGTAATTTTTGCAAAAATATCATACATTACATATTTGAAAGGTTTAAATTAGAAAATGTATTAATCTATCTAAGGATGTTTAATATTTATTTGGAAAAAAAGTCAATTTTTATATTCTGATCACTATAAAAATATGATTTATGAAATCTTTTTGAGTGATTAACCATTGTGATAAGATCAGTTATTAAAGTATATGGCCCAAGATATACCTTATAAGAGTGCCTAAAATTTTAAACTCACACATATTTTGTGAGTGAGTGGAGAGGACTGAGAATACAGCTTTCAAGCCTTTTATTGATCATGAGAGAGACTATCTATTGTTTAGATCTTGAGTTCTTATTTTGAAAAAAAAAATGATATTTCCTGGAAAAAAAAAGAGAAAAATACAAAAAGAAAGATACTGAAGATCTATGTAATTTTTAAGTTATATGCTACGACCCATATATCTCTCATAAAAAAAATAAAGAAAGAGAGAAATTATTGTACAAATTAAATAAATATGTGGTCAAGAAGCATAAACTTAGTCTGATTCCATGATGTTATGAAAAAAATAAAAATATATCAGGAAAAAATATATAATAAGAACAACTAGAATTTGAATCAATGGATTTTCTATCTTTTGATTAGTTTTGCTCGTTTGTCTGTCTGCATTTTGTAAACTATTTTTCTGAGCATTTATCTGTATTCCAACTCCATGAGAGAAATCGTTGCCATAAATTAAAACATTTATTAACCTGTGAGGATATGGAGTTGAGACTTTTACTAGAAATTTCTGAAGGCCATGTACATTTAACTACCTGAAAATAAGCTTTGAATTGATCATCTCAGATTATTTCATAAATTATAATTATGATGATCTTGATATAACTTTGACAGTTTTCAAATTTAATTTAAACACTTAGATAGTTCGGATTACATTTCTATTTAAATTAATCAATATGTTTTGTATTGCTATTAACGCTTAAATTGCTAGGGACTAGCAATAAGCTGGTTGGGAGATGTGATAAACATAAAAATTGTACATTAATTAAAAATTTTATAATATAAATTTATAGTTTTTGTTTTATTAAATGTTTAAATATTATATGTTTTATAATAAATTGTATAAAAAATAAGTTGTGTAATTATAAGTTTTTACTATTTTTACAGGTTCGATAAAAGAAGAATAACCTTGGTATTGAAAATGGGATTAAGATGATTCTTGGACCTGTAGAAAGTTGATGATAATATCTACAATATTGGTGACAAGCATGAGATAAAAATCTCCTCACAATTGAGATCAAATTAAGCAACAAATAAAGTTACCAAAGGAGTGGAAGTTTTACCATGCTCTAGTATTTTGACCATATCTCTCAAATTACTTGGTCAAATGGTCTGAAAAAAATACCACAACTAGATAACTCAATTATCCACATGTTTCTTTTTATGTGAAGAAGCAAATTCGAAGAAGAAGATTTTCAAAAGTGATGTGTAATATAATATAATATATTGAAACACCAATGAAGACTTATGTGTAAAAAAATAATATTTTATTTGTGGTTGTCTCCCCAAATTTGGCTATAAATAGGGGTGCATTGTAATGAATTGGGATATCCCTCATTCTATGAACAAACCTTTGAGTTCATAATATTTCTCTCTATATTTTTCCTTTATTTCTTCATTTAAATATAATTAGCATGTTAATTTCATATTCAAAGTTTTACACTTTGAATAATGAATAGCTAACTTCCTAAAGTTGAGATGAAAAGGTGAAACTCTTGGCATGATAATTAAGTTACTAAAAGGTAAGAATCTATGTTTTATATTATTTAATCATTATTTATTGTTTATGTTATATTTATTTCTTTAAGCATTTTTATACCCTACTTATAATTTGGAGTTTTGATTTATTGTTGTTATATGTTACACTAAATTCTTGGAACCATTTAAATGTTAGTTTGGTATTACCACCCATTTAAAGTGGAAGCCTTGATTTATTATATATGAATATATTATAATATTAAATTACTTGGAACAATTTAAATGTTTGTTTGGTTTTACCAACCATTTACAGTGAGAACCTTGATTTACTATATATAAATATATCATAATATTAATTTCTCGTTACCATTTAAATGTTAGTTTGGTTTTACCAACCATTTAAAGTGGGAACCTTGATTTAGTGTTTACAAATATATATATATAGCACAATAAATACTTCGCAACATTTATAAGCTTTGGTATATATTATATTCTTATAAGATAATAATATATAACATAATATAAATATGATTATTTAATATATTGGAACCATTTTATTAAGTGGATTTCAATAATATTTGTTAATGTTAACTTTATTAAAATACCAAGAGTGGATCCTTTAATCTCAACTACTTAAATTAAAATTTGAATAATTAAAAATTACCAATTAAAGATTCAAACAACTAAAAGAAAAAATAAATAAAAAGACATTGTAGTGGACTTGTAATTACCTTAGCTTCCTCGTGGATACGATATTCCAACTCATCGAATTATACTACTTGTGGACAACTTGTTCTTGGGAGTGCAACAATCAAAGTCCCAACACAAAGCGTCAAAAAAAGTATTGGGTCGCTCCACATTTACCAATGCAAGTATTCCAGGATTCAATCCATTAATAAACTGGTCGGTTACAACTTCATCATTCCCAGTCACGTGAGGTGCAAAACGTAGCAAAGTAGAGAATTTAGCAACATATTCTTCAATGTTTAGCTGATCTTGTTTAAAATTTTCAAACTCTGCCCTCTTGTCCTCTCGGTACGAACTTGGGAAAACTTTTTATAGATTTCGACTTTAAAGATTTTCCACGTAATCATTGTACCATGCTGTTCTAGGGCTTCTTTGGTTGCGATCCACCAACTCTTTGCGACTTCCCGTAACTGGTGCCCAATCAATTTAACTCTCCGTTCATCTGGGTAATCGAGTGAATCAAATAGCATCTCGATATCGTCGAGCCAACTCTCACAATTAGTCGTCGTCTCAATACCCCTCAGAATAGGCGGTTGAAATGACTGAAGCCTCATCAACTGTGTTTCCATTAAAGTTTCTGACACATCCATCTGATTAATCACCCTACTACCTCGTTCTGGAATTCTTCGAGGAGGTATATCTGATGATCACAAGAGTTAGCAATCACATGAGACAAATCCGTCTCAGTCCCTTCCTGATCAGCTTACCTCTGATCAAGAATTGGTCCTGATTCATTCTCAAATAATACACATTACCAAATCAACTCAGATATTCAGGTAACATGTATCTTAAAAACAGTAAACACATATTGCAATATTAGCATATACAATGTAATTCAACATTATAATAAATCACATGCTTGCAATCACATGCAAGGAAAGAAAACTCATTCTACCCCGCTCACTAGCTTCTATCTCAGTCTCAAGAACCTACAGTTCTAGACCTATTGCTCTGATACCACCTGCTGTGGGGACCCGGACGCTAATTCATGTCTTAATCATTATTGATGTCAAATATAATAATTAAGAAAAGTGGGACTAAATTTTTTTTCTTTTTAAAAAAAAATGCGGAAACGTAATAGTAATCTATTTGATATACATATCAATATAAAAATACCAATCATGTACTACATGTCTCAATCTCAACTAGGTTCAACGACTATACATCCATTGTTGAATCATATTCTGCTTCTGGGCCCGGATCTCCACGCTAACTATAGTCTATCATCCTTGAAAGGATCGGTTAAACCAATAAATAGTGTTTAGAAGGGGGGTTGAATAAACACTCCTCGAATTTAAGTATTCTTCGACAATATGAGTTCAATTATGTTACAAACTGAAACTAAATATCTCGTCGGTCAATGACAATCAGTTAAACTGAACAAAACAGTTGCGGAAAATGAACTGACTGAAAGATAGAGAATCTAACTGAAAAGTACGACTAAAGTAAAGATAACACAATATGTTTCTGGATGTTCGGACACTTGAATAACTCTTACGTCACCTCTTCTATCACGAAGATAGGATATCCACTAAAAGACTTTGATCAAATACAAGATACTGCACTGACCCACTTCAATTTGGACTTATCACTTTGCCACAACTGAAACTCTTAGTATATAACACTTTTACAGATGGTAACTGATCTTAGCACGACTTAGAAAAACTATCAAAGATTACAAAGTGCTATTTAAGCTCGAGAATGTAGCCTTGAATGCTACTGATAAAACTAGTAAACGAGAGCTTTTTGGCTTCTGAGTATGAGTAGATATTTTAGCAGCGTAACAGCAAGTAAAATGAGATAGCTAAGATCAGTCGTTGTTTCTTCGGCTGCTATCTTCGATTATTTATAGGCTTCTATCTCAACGGTAACATTAAAGGTTATTTGAATATTCTAACCGTTGATTGCCACGTCCATATACTCTGACAGTCGTACACTGCTTTTCTGAAATGCGGCGATCCACTACCAGTTGCAGGTAGTTGTACTATTTGTTGGTTGTCGCTTTCAACTGATGACGTGTACAACTGAGAGATCAGCTGGTAAAGAATCAGTTGACGAGAATGAACTTTAGTTGTATCGATCAGTTAACTAAATTCAGCTGATGACGTGTTCAGTTGACAATCAGTTCAGTTGCTTAGTTCAGTTGGTTCATCTTTTGTCAAAACACCGGATTTAAGTTTCCAACAATTTCCCCCTTTATGGTGTTTGACAAAACTAGAGTAAAATATAACTGAATAACTAAACTCATAGTAGATAAAATAAGAAGTAGATTCAACTGAACTCATATTCTTCACAAATACAAGAATTTAAGATTCCTTCTGCTGTTCTAAAATCTCTTTAAGCACTTCCCCTTTTTTGTCAAACTGCTCCATCTTAAAAGATAATTTCCGAACGTCAGTAGCTAGAAGCCGGACAGATGTGGAAATGTTTTCAATAGCAGAGGTCATTGTGACTTGCAGCAAATCTATCTTCCTGGAGACGAGTGTCTCGACATTGTCAACTCCTTTGTTAATAGAATTTTGAGTTGCGGTGAGACTCAAGGCTATCCCCTTATTCTTCTGAATTTCTTCAACTGCAAATGAGAGAGAGGTAACAGCAGTTTGGATAGCTTTCAGCTTTTCGGAATTGAACTGTTGAGAGTCTTCCAATTTTAGAGTGTGAGACAGTTGTGTATTCTGAATCTTTGAGATGGCTGAGAGCATCTGATTCATACTATCCTGCATATTCTGAATTTCTTCAAGAACAAGATCAAAATCTGATGAGGATGGAGGAGGAGACTGATGAGAGGTTTCTGGTTTCTCTGTAGTTTGATCAAAAACAATCAACTCTTGATCAGTTGCTACTGTTTCAGCAACATTCTGAACTGACGTGATTACAGCAACTTCTACTGGAATTGGAAGTGGAGAAGGTGGATTCTGATCAGCAGATGAGCTTTCTTGATGAATAATAGAGTCTGAAGAAATCAAAACCGGTGCCTCTAACGGATGATCTTGAGAATCAATCGGCACATCAGTTGAAATGGTTTGTTCAGCAGATGAAACTTGCTGAACTAGTGCTTCTGAAGAAATAAGAGCCTCTGGATTGTTTTGATCAACGGGATGATCAACTTTATCAGAAGTAGGTTCGCTCAATTTGGATTCTTGTACCACTGCTTGAATAATTTCCTCAATGTTTGCGAAGGATAATTCTGCTTCAGTGTACATTTGATGTTCAGCAGGAGGTGATTGAGGCATATCCTGAGCTGGCTCTTCAGTTGTAACAAGAACCTGTTCTGAGGATGGTTTTTGCTGCTCAGAATACGGTTCTTCAACTATTTCCTCTTCATCATCATCAGAATCTCCTTGATGAAGAATTAACTCTTGATCTATTTCCCAAAATTTTATCTGAGATTGTAACCCAATCAGATCAGTGTCTGGCTGAGTAATTACTGCTTGATTAGCGTAGGCAGTAGGATTTGTGGGTATGTAGTTGGTCTTAAATTTGCCAATAATTTGAACCAACTTCTTGGCTCTCACCTGATCAAACAAATAAGTTTTTCCTTCCATAGCCTGAGCAACTGTGGCAGCTTTCACCGTTCTTAGAACAAAATCTTCCAGTTTGATAAAATTGTTCGGCTGTGATTTCTTCTTCAGTTGCTTGGCAAAAATTTGAGTGCGATAAGCTGTCCAAGCATCATATAGTTGAAGTTTTGATGCTGCAAAATTGTTAACCCTATCCCAAACAAGGTCAATGTGAGTTTGAATAGGGTTGGATGGTCTGAGCTCTTCAATCAACTTGCCCTTTCCTTTATCAATACTCAGAATGTGTGGAATTTCCAGTCCAGTGCGAGTAGCATCCACCCGTTCTATAATTGTGATGCCTTTGGGTCGGGCAGGTGCCACACCAGTAGGAAGATTGATATGAATTAGCGGAGCTTTGGTTTTAACTGATTTCTTCTTTGCACCAGTTGAGACATCTGGTGGAATGACTGACAGAGGAAGTGCTTCAATAGGCTGCTCAGCAGCTGAGGACGTTATCTTCATAGAGGTGATGGATTCCTCGGCAGACGTTGGTTTAACCCGTGGGGTTCTTGGTTTCTTGGCGATCTTCGGGGATGGAGTTTTATCTGTATCGGACGCACCCAAAATAAGTTTCCTCTTTGCTACCTTCAGTTGAGCCAATGTCTTGGCCTTTTTCACTGATTTTGGGGCCGCTTGATGAGTCCCAATCTCCTGTTTGATCTTGACAAACTGAGCAGGAGAAATGTCAATTTTTGGTCTTGAGTGGCAGAGTATTCTTCGCATTGAAGACTTTGAATTTTGATGATCTTTCTGAATCATTAGCCACTAACCCCTTTATTTTCAGCAGATAGCTCAGTTGCACTGCGAAGCCTTTGGATTGTTTGGAAGACAAAAACATATTCTTTAAAATATTGAATTTAAGATGCTTCTTGTTGAATTTACGCTCAGCCATAATGATCTAAATGGCTTGAAATTTCTCCAACGTGAGTGCAGCAAAAGATCCAGCCTTCGCCAAAATCCTTTGGCGATTACATCAGCAAGTAACTGAACTTCGTGTTTTAGCTCCTTCTTTGGATCGGAAACTTTGATTTTCCGTCCATCAGCAGAAAGTAAGGTTTGCATTTATTCAATATCAGAAGCTTTAACATCCGAGAGGTGTGCCAATCCATCAGAAGGTAAATAAAATATTTCTCCAAAGGAATCTTCAGTGATGGTCAGCAACTGACCATTGATAGTAGCAGTGATGTTTCCATCAAAATCGATCATACAGCTAGATTAGAATTCTTGAAGCTCTTTGGAGTAGATCTCTTGTGATGATTTTCCCAAGAATGTCCTTAATCCAGCAGTTTCAAGGTTTTGAAAAACTTTCTTGACCTCAGCATCACCGAAGGATAGAATTGATCCGAAATTGATAGCCATTGCATTCAGCATATAAGCGTGAGTTTGATTCGCCATTTGGAACTGAATGATTTCCTGGAAAAAAGATAGAAGGATGAAATTTGTTTTTGCGCTCAGGAGTTTGTAGATGAAAAGAAAACTGAAATGGAGCGGGGAATAGTACATATGTACGTGACGATTCAAATTCTGGACACGTGTAAGTCCATAGAAATTTTGAATGACAATGTGTGTACGTGTGCTATAAGCGTGTGAACAATTTAAATGGTTAATATGTGTCCACGTTTTAAAATGAGATTCATCATGAGATATCAGTCAGTCACGTCACTAGATTTGGAATATAATATGATTAATTAGTTAACTTATATGAGAAGATTAGTGAAATATTCAACTGAACGATCAGTTTGTAACACTGTGTCCTTTCAGTTGAGAATTTACTAAGAATTGTCTTCTCAGTTAACCTCTTAAAACCATTATTCCCCCTTAATTGGTGCATAAAATAATTAAAGCGAATAAATAAATATCAGAGATATTATTTGTTCCTGAAACGTTGACGACCCTTCAACTTCCTTGATAGTTTGCTATAAATAGAAGTAACATTGTTAGTTTCAGTCATATTGGTGAAAGAAAGAGAAAATATACAAGACACAAAAAATGGCAAATGCGAGTTGCTCGAGTGTTTCGCCATTTTCTCTGGAAGCTAGGAAGGCTGCTATCGAAGATGAAGCCTTCTACACTAGTCTTCCCTATTGGGAAAAGTTACAGGAGCTTGCGTTCCTGTATAATTCTGGAGAGGCTACCACTCCTAGACTGGTGGCACAGTTGACAGAAGTGAGGTAGCGCTTGAATATAGCTGTGTGGGTGGACGTCTTTAAAGATGGTCATATCTATCAGCTGATGCTTCAAAAGGAACTGGAGATTTTTAATCGCATAGCTTCTTCTCACAGCTTTTGTAAGACATCTTCCTCGGCTCTATCAGTTTGGTTGAGAATGTGGATAGACGATGTAGAGGAAAAATATGAAAATGTAATCCAAGCGAATATTTATTGTTGAAGAAATATTTATTTTGATGTAACTTTGTTTTTTTTTCATCAGTTGAGAGTCATATGAATAAACAACTAACTGAAGAATCAGTAAATGACAGTAAAGCTAAAAGATGAATTAAGAACCAAGACAACAATAACAACTGATTAGGATAAATCAATTAATCCAAGTATATTGCGAAAATGAGAAAATTTAGTCTCAGCCAGTGGTTTGGTGAAGATATCAGCTGCTTGTTGCTCAGTTGAGACATATTCCAGTCTGATGTCCTTCTTCAGGGCATGATCTCTAATGAAGTTATGTCTGACATCTATGTGCTTGGTTCTGGAGTGAAGAACTGGATTATAGGTGATAGCAATTGTACTTGTATTATCACAAAATATTGGCGATTCTTTAGCATCAATTCCATAATCTCTCAGTTGTTGTTGAATCCAGAGCAGTTGAGCACAGCAGCTTCCAGCAGCAAGATATTCGGCTTCAGTTGTGGAAGTTGCTATGGATGTTTGCTTCTTGCTGAACCAAGATATCAGTCTGTCCCCTAGAAACTGACATGATCCATTAGTACTTTTACGATAAAGCCTACATCCTGCATAATCTGCATCTGAATATCCAACTAAATTTAAAGATGAATCTTTAGAATACCATAACCCAACATTTTGTGTGCCCTTAAGATATTTCAAAATACGCTTGCCAGCTGCAAAGTGTGATTGCATAGGATTTGCTTGAAATCTAGCACACATGCATACAGCAAATATAATATCAGGACGACTAGCATTTAGGTACAATAATGAACCTATTAAACCTCTGTAAAGTGTCGTCTCAACTGATATTCCCCCTTGATCAGTATCCAATTTTACTGATGAGCTCATGGGAGTGCTTGCAGCTGAACATGATTCCATTCCAAACTTCTTCAGTAGTTCTTTCGTGTATTTAGTTTGACTAATGAAAGTGCCCGACTCAAGTTGCTTCACTTGTAATCCAAGAAAGAATGTCAGTTCACCCATCATGCTCATTTCAAATTTCTCCTGCATTAACTTAGCAAACTTCTCGCATAATTTGGGCATAGTTGACCTAAAAATAATGTCATCAACATAAATTTGAACGAGTAGAATATGATCATTCTTGGAAAATTTGAACAATGTCTTATCAACTGATCCAACAGAAAAATCGTGATCAGTTAGAAATTTTGAAAGAGTTTCATACCAAGCTCTTGGAGCTTGTTTAAGACCATATAAGGCTTTGTTCAAATGGTAGACATGATCAGGAAGGTGATGATTGATAAAACTTGGAGGTTGTTCAACGTAGACTTCTTCCTGCAACTAGCCATTCAGAAATGCACTCTTTACATCCATTTGATAGACTTTGAAGTTTTTGAATGAAGCATAGGCAAGGAATATCCTGATTGCCTCCAGTCTTGCAACTGGTGCATATGTCTCATCGTAATCAATTCCTTCTTCATGCATATATCCTTGTGCTACTAGCCTTGCTTTGTTGCGCACAACTGAACCATCTTCGTTCAGTTTGTTCCTGTACACCCATTTTGTACAAATAACAGTTTTTGAAATTGGTCTTGGAACTAAGTTCCAGAAATTGTTATGGATAAACTGATTTAGCTCCTCTTGCATTGCATTTATCCAGTTTGGATCAGAAAGAGCTTCATCAGTCTTCTTGGGTTCTAGTTGTGATACGAAAGCTGAATGAATGGATAGATTGAGCATCTGATTTCTTGTTCTTACTGGATCAGATGGATTACCTATTACCAACTCTGGAGGGTGTGATTTCTTCCATCTGAGTTCAGCATTTGTTGTTTCTATATCAGCAATTTCTTCAGTAGGTAACTGAGTGTCTTCAGTTTCTGTTGACGCTAATTCAGTTGGCAATTGATTCTCATTTGGTTGCTCTATTAACTGATCATTAGGAATAGCATCTGGTTATTCTGGTTGATCTAATACTTCTGGTTCAGGTGTTTGGAGGTTGCTTTGATTCATATGTGTGAGAACCCGAAAATTTCGACCGAAGCAAATCAAAAAGTAGATTCTAAGCTCGAGGATTAGCTCAACAGGAGGCCAAGCTACAAGTAACCGTATCCATTGAAGTGTTGCCAAGGGAGGAGTAAAACCCCAGCTCAAGGACACAATCTTTCAGCTCAAGGAAGCTCAACCATGATTGTCCTAAAAGGTGAGCTAAAGGTTTGGACAAGTTAAATGTGCAATAAGCAACCATTGAGATAACCAAGGAAGAAGCTAAGGGATGAGCTAAAGGTCAAGACAAATTAAGTATGCAAGAAATGACCATTGAGATGATCTATGAAGGAGCTGCGGGAGAAGCTAAGGGTTAGGACACATTAATCATGCAGGAAATGACCCTTGGTGCTTGAGATGGAGCTTGACCACAATAAATTTATTCTTGGACCTCAAGAAATCGGCCATGGGGTGGATGAAAGGTCTTTTCTTCACCTATAAATAGGGCACCATATGTTGTAGAAACCCATCACAAAAAGACTTCAAAAAAATCGGCTCCCTCTTCCCCTTACACTCCTAAATTTCGGCCAAGCAAGGAAAGGAAGGAGAAGGACATTTCGTGCAGTCCAGAGTTGCTATCCAGTGTCAAAGTGCTGCCCGAACGAAGACTGCGTTTATTGGAGTTACGCCGAGGTACTGCCAAATTTTCGAGAGGAATCTTTGTGCAAAGTTTGCAAATACTGTAAGTGGGCTTTTGTTATATATTCGTTTGTATTTTTAAACTTGAATATGTATATCATGACATGCATATCTGTGTGTCTTCATTTTTGAAAATATGACTTCTGTCTGTTTAAAATTTCGATCGATTATGTGCTCTCTTCTATGCTTCGAAATTCGTTGATTCCGCTGTGTCCGTATGAAAACTCTGAAATCTGAAAATCTGAAAGTTCATGTCTGTTACTTCTGAATTCTGTTGCACTGTTACGATTCGAATTTGAAATGGGACGACAATTGTAATTCTGTCTGGCCCCCATTGGTGGGTATAAAACCATGTTCTGTCTGGCCCCCATTGGTGGGTATAAAACCATGTTCTGGCCTCACCCCTTAGAGGACTAACATATTGGGGACAATTTGACCATGGAGATGAGATGAGTAACAGTGTTCTGTTTGTTCCGATCTGTTATGTTCTGTATATGATCTGATCTGATCTGTTTCTGAACCATTCTGTAAAATCTGATCTGTTATAATCATTCGTTTCGACATGATAAGTTAACTGTTATAAGTTTTGAAAGTTTGATAAAAGAAATGTTTTAAAGAATTAAGTTCTATATGTATCTTTGGAATCGATCGACCCCCACTTGCTGAGTGTTTTCCCAAAACACTCACCCCTTACAAATTTCAGATAAAACTGAGGAACAAGTAAATGAGGATGAGCAAGAGGCATTCTGGGGATGGTGATCGACTGCTGAGATCAAGAATTCAGAAAATGTCTATCTTTCCTTTTGTTTCATTTCGAAAACTCAGATGTAATCTTCATTTTGCATTGTCGTTGTAAGACAATATTTTATTTATGAAAAATACTGGTTTTTGGCATTTAGATACGAGGCTTAATTGTTTTCAAGAAATTGTTAAACAATGCCGGATGTCACCGATGCTTCGGACTCGGGGCGTGACATTTAAGTGGTATCAGAGCCGCCAGGTTCATAATCCCGCTGGGATTTTGACAGACAAAATTTGACAAAGTCAAATTTTGGCAAAAGCCTAGTACATCCCAAACCAACCTTCATCTGTTCCCTAAAATTTTCGAACAGCTTCCAAAAATCTATCCCTTCAATTGTTCCGAAAATATTCAGCGTCAAAAATTTCCACGACAACTTTATTATTTGTGCCTTTCTATCTTTGATGAGAATCTGATATTTTACCTCCATTTACTCTAGGAAATGGATGCTCCCCGTACTCATGTCCAGGTTGCCCTACGCATGCGTAAGCTCACCATAGACAATCAGAAGAGGGAAATTGCAACGTTGAAGGCGCAACTCGCCAAGAAGAAATTGGAAAAGCAAGAGCTTACTGAGATCAGGATTATGCTGGAGTCGGACGTGCAGCGACTCACACATCACTTGGATGTGGCGGAGAGCCAAATGATGCAGACACCGACTAATGCAACTCGTTTTGCGCGCTTGGTGGCACTCAACATGGATCTACTCGAGAGGATAGAGATAGAGAAGGATCACGCTGCTCAGGCTCGTCAGCGTCAGGACCAGTTTATTGCAAAGAAAGAGCGCTACATCTCAAGGATCCACGCCACTATGGACGGACTGCAGGATCAGAACAACTATTTACATCTTGTGGCAGAAAACATGGCAGAGGAGGAAGTGGTACCCATGGAAGTATTTGTGGACGACAGCGACAGCGGAGAGTTGTTCGACTAGATTAGCATTATATTAAAGTATCTGAATTGTAATAAATTGTAACTGAGAAAAATATTATGTGTACCAACTTATTTTGAAACTTTCTATCAACTTATATTATTGCATGTTTAAAAAAAAATTTGATAAGTATCTTATCTATAAAATGTTTTTTGTATCTTTATAGGAACAACATGGACCTCCAAAACGTTATAAGTGAACTTCAGAGTCAACTTCGAGAAAAGGAGTCAGAAATTAAATCACTAAAAGAAAAAATGATAAGCTCGAGAGAGATAACTACCAATTGGATGGAAACAATATATGTATAGGGGAAGACCTTCGGGAAGCCAGAGTTGAGGAAAAGAAATTACGCGATGATGTCAGACGATACGCTGCTTATCATCTAGAGTCGGAACGACAGCATGAGATCACCAAACAAGAACTGAAGAAGGCGCAAGATAGGATCCTTACGCTCCAAATCCGAAGTGATGGCCTTCTCAGTATTCAACATCGTCTTGAGGAAAAGATTGGAGAACAAGAAATCGATGAGAAAGTAAGCCAATCAACAATACAAGAACTGCAAGACCAAGTGAACAACCTTGATCACCACAACACGCAACTGCAGAATTACATCGAGCATCTACAAAATGAGATGGTCAACATGGAAGAACTCATGGAGCAATTGGAAGAAAATCCAATGGAAGAAGAAGAAATTAACGAGGCGGTAGGAGACGGCGAAGTAGTAGATGAATAGGGAGAAAGAAATTCTAGAATAAATTTTGATTGTATCTGGGATTATTTAATTTAGTCGTTGGTTGTATGCAAAAATCTTTTTCAATATTAATGAAATTGTTTCTTCGATTAAATGTTATGGCAAACAAATTAATAAAAAAATACGTGTTTATAGGAAATGGCAGGCAGACCACCCCGAAACAACCGTAACGCTCGAGACGCCAACCAAAACAATAATCCACCACCACCGCCACCACCTCGAGTGAACCTTAGTCAAGAGGATATGATGGCAATAGCAACTATCGTTGCTGCAACATTACAAGGATTGGTGAATCCACTGGCCAATGCCATCCAACCACCCCAAGAACCTCAACCTCGTGGGATCAAGTATCACTACGAATCTCTGAGGAGGAATCGAGTCCCAACTTTTGATGGGAACCCAGACCCTGAAGTCAGTCACAACTGGCTCAAGAACGTGGAAACACAACTACATTTGCTAGAAATACCGGAAGAATTAAAAGTAGAAGTTGTAACCCCATTTTTTGAGGATCGAGCTAGGAAATGGTGGGAAACTGTGTCGCTACCTTTAGCAGAAGTAGAAGATATCACATGGCCAATTTTCAAGAGGGAATTCCTGAAACAATACTATCCGGCCGAGTTTCGTCTACAAAAGTTGAATGAGTTTGAGAATTTCAGACAGTCACCAGATATGACGGTAATGGAGTACACGTCAAAATTCAACGATTTGGGAACTTACGTTCCGACAATCATGTCAGATGAGACGTTAAAAATGCACCGTTTCAAGAAGGGACTCAACAGCCGAATTCAGTCGGCACAGGCAGTGTACAAACCAAGCAGCTTTGCAGACTTGATGGGCGCTGCAATGAGCGCAGAAACCGATATCAAACGACGTGAAGAAGAAAACAAGAATAAGAGACCGATGAACAATCAATCCACACAGAATAATCTCAAGAAACCAAATTATTCAGGAGGGTCCTTCAAGGGAAGTTCTGGCAGGACTGGTAACACCGAAGGAAAATGGTGTGATACATGTCGTCAAAAACATATTGGAGAATGTTATCGGAAGACAGGCGCTTGTTTCAAGTGCGGGAAGGTGGGCCATAGAATTAAAGACTGTCCAGACAACAAGGACAAAGGGTCGGGGCCCAACAAACAACATGAAAACAAGACAAATGCTCCAGTTTATGCCATAACCCAAGAGGAAGCCGATAATAGCAACGAAGTTGAGGCAGGTACCATCTTACTCAATAAAATGCCTGCATATGCTTTGTTTGATTGTGGTGCCACACATTCGTTTGTGTCTAGAAGATATGCTAAGAAGCTTACACTTGAGCATGATATTCTTAGTTAACCGTTAAGAGTAGCAACACCGGCTAGTAAAATAATCGAAACTCACAAAGTATATCGAAACTGTAAAATTTGTATCGGCAAACAAATTTTTGAAGTAGAATTGATTCAACTCAATATGGTGGAGTTTGACATCATTCTTGGAATGGACTGGTTAGCTAAGAACCATGCCATAGTAGACTGTCAGAAGAAAGAAATTAGACTTCAAACTCCAGCAAAGAGGGAAGTTGTATATCAAGGGAAATCCAAAGAAAGAAAATCTCTGCTATCTGCCTCGCAAGCCTGGAAGGCCATAAAGGGAAGAGAAGAGATTTATCTGCCAGTAATTAATGAAGTCAAAAGGGAAGAAGTCCCAAAATTGGAAGATATTCCAATTGTTCAAGAATTTCCAGACGTTTTTCCCGAAGAATTACCAGGAGAGATACCCGATAGAGAAGTAGAATTTGAAATCAACTTGGTCCCTGATGCTGTACCAATCTCTAAGGCACCATACCGAATGGCTCCAGCTGAATTGAAGGAGTTAAAGGAGCAACTCCAAGAATTGCTGGACAAGAAGCAGATTCGTCCTAGTGCATCTCCGTGGGGAGCCCCAGTGCTTTTTGTAAAAAAAAAAGGACGGAAGCATGAGGCTATGTATCGACTACCGGGAGCTAAACAAGATCACCATAAAGAATAAATACCCACTCCCGAGAATAGATGATCTTTTCGATCAGCTAAAAGGAGCTAAAGTTTTCTCAAAACTTGATCTCAGATCAGGTTACCATCAGTTAAAAGTCAAAGCAGAAGATATCCCTAAGACTGCTTTTAGGACAAGGTATGGGCACTACGAATTCACGGTAATGCCGCTGGTTCTTTCATTGATGATGCAGCTGGTTCTTTCATCATAATCATGCATCGTTTCACCAACTCTCATTTTGATATTGTCAAACTTATGAACAACAACAGAAATTTTGTTTTCTTTGGTTTGTTCGTTCCCTTCGCAGAGCTGGATCAGCTTCTCCCAAATCTCTTTGGCTGTCTTGATCATTTTGATTTTGCTGAAAGTTACTTTATCCAGCGTCTTGTATAGTATATCATTTGCCACATTATCCAAGTTGGCTTTTCTTTTATCTTCTGTGGTCCATTCTTCTCTAGGCTTTTCTATACGATGAGGTGCCCCATCAGTAATGGCAACAGCTGTGTTGGCTTTCAAAATCTTCTTGGGTCCGTCAGTTATAAAGTACCACATATCATCATCTTGTGCAGCTAGGTGAGCCTGCATCCTGATCTTCCAATCATCGAAGTCTTCTCTAGAGAACATAGGAATCTTGTTGAATGAAGACATAATGAACAATTTGAGTATAGATATTCTGAGACGAAATATAACCGCTCTAATACGACTTGAAAGGATCGGTTAAACTAATAAAGAGTATTTAGAAGGGGTGTTGAATAAACACTCCTCGAATTTAAGTATTCTTCGACTATATGAGTTCAGTTATGTTACAAACTGAAACTAAATATCTCGTCGGTCAATGAAAATCAGTTAAACTGAACAAAACAGTTGCGGAAAATGAACTGACTGAAAGATAGAGTATCTAACTGAAAAGTAACGACTAAAGTAAAGATAACACAATATGTTTCTGGATGTTCGGAGACTTGAATAACTCCTACGTCACGCCTTCTATCACAAAGATAGGATATCCACTAAAAGACTTTGATCAAATACAAGATACTGCACTGACCCACTTCAGTTTGGACTTATCACTTTGCCACAACTGAAACTCTTAGTATATAACACTTTTACAGATGGTAACTGATCTTAGCACGACTTAGAAAAACTATCAAAGATTACAAAGTTCTATTTAAGCTCGAGAATGTAGCCTTGAATGTTACTGATAAAACTAGTAAACGAGAGCTTTTTGGCTTCTGAGTATGAGTAGATATTTTAGCAGCGTAACAGCAAGTAAAATGAGATAGCTAAGATCAGTCGTTGTTTCTTCAGCTGCTATCTTCGATTATTTATGGGCTTCTCTCTCAACAGTAACATTAAAGGATATTTGAATATTCTAACCGTTGATTGCCACGTCGATATACTCTGACAGTCGTACACTGCTTTTCTGAAATGCGGCGATCCACTACCAGTTGCAGGTAGTTGTACTATTTGTCAGTTGTCGCTTTCAACTGATGACGTGTACAGCTGAGAGATCAGCTAGTAAAGAATCAGTTGACGAGAATGAACTTCAGTTGTATCGATCAGTGAACTGAATTCAGCTGATGACGTGTTCAGTTGACGATCAGTTCAGTTGCTTAGTTCAGTTGGTTCATCTTTTGTCAAAACACCGGAATTAAGTTTCCAACAATCCTCTTCATGATCCTGATCATGTCCCACCTGTTGTCATGCACACATACAAACAAGACAACAGCCGGATAACTATGATGAGAATTATATTCCCAGTATAAATCATGTATACATGCATTTCATATAAACAGATATAAAAGCATGAAACAAATATTCATAACATGTATCAAAATCAGAAACATGAAGCAATACAAACTCTGAATCACACTTCGTGATTCTTAAACTCTGACTCGACTCATCCTAATCTAAAGATCCCGATCAGAATAAAAAAATACACCCACCTACACTCCCGATCGGGGTGGTGGTACGTTCTTATTCATGGACTTTGGCCCTTTCCATATCGAATATCAGTAATAGAAGAAACTCCAATTCTATCCACTTCGATATGACCAAACATCCGGTGTCTTGACCTATCCGTCACAGACTTTGGCACTTTCACCAAATCACTATCTTGTGACAATGTGCAATGTGCCCGTGACGATTCCATCACTATCAGGCACCCCTGCAATCGTCTACGACTAGGCATATACGCCTATGACTCAATATATAAATCAATAGATCAAAGATATCAATCTCATTCAATTGCAAATATCAACGCAATAAGGTAAAGTATGTGATTTTGGGAAACTCAAGTCAAGTCAACTCGAGTTGTGCAACCCCGCATCAACATCAATTTATACCTTTCTCTTCTCGGTGTGACGAAGTCGAAGTCTCGAAGTCAAATTTGTCCATATCCAATCTGAAATGACAATATCGAACAGACTGTGTCAATATACAGCTCTAAATTCAAGGCATGTTCTGATCAATACGCAAATCAAGACATAAACTGATCAATGTCAACGATACAACGATACAATCTCAATCAATAACGAATCTGATTAACATCAATCCACCGATGTTTCGATGGTATAACAATAAAATCTCCATAACCCCATAAATTCAACATCACAGATATCATAACACGGCTCATACTAAATATCAACACAACTCATAATCTTAACAATAACAGATCATAATCTCAAATCTGTAAAATCTCGCAATATCGGCAATACAATATCAGTATATACGAATCAACAAATCATCTGATCCACATCTGAATAATATCAATATACCCAGCAATACAATATCAATCAGATATCAATCCCAACACCTCATAATCGATAACAACACAATTCTGTTATCAAATTGGTCTAATCACATCAAATCATCTCTGAAATTCATAACAATTTCATACGGTATCTGTTCTTCGATTCGGTTTCGATTATACGATGTCTGATATCGCAAGAACAACATATATCAATCGTATCTGATTCTGGCAGTATCATAATTTCAAATCATATTAAAACATAACAAAACTTACGTCCAGTTGAAGTTCTCGTCGATAGAAACACGGTGTTGTACTTAGATTCAAAATCAGACGGAAGGATTCTGCGTATTCTCAACTCTACGTACGGACTTGGAGCTTTTCCTTTCTTTCTCGTTTTTTCTCTTTTTATTTGCTGAGGAAGGAAGGATTTATATATATATATATATATATATATATATATATATATATATATATATATATATATTAACGTTGCACGTAAGGGGCAAGTGGCTTGTTTTCGTTTTGCATGCCGCGCGCATATGCGTGCCTAAGGTCCGCGCATATGCGCCGGATGTTCTGTCCAGCATTTCCTTTCTCGGTAGCTCGCGCATATGTGCGCACCATCACCGCGCATATGCGTGACACCTATTGTCTCGATGCATAACAACTCGCGCATATGAGCGCCTCCATCCGGTGCATATGCGCCAACTTCTCTGCCATGCTCGCGCATATGTGCCTGTCCATGTCGCGCATATGCGCCAACTACTCTGGACTTCCCCTTGGCTTCTCGCATAGCTCGCGCATATGCACGCACACTTCTCGCGCATGTCCGCGAGGTCTTCTGCCACTCACGCGCATATGCACGGGTTCTCGTCGCGCATATGCGCGAGGTGTTTTGTCCTCGCAAATAATTCGTGTTTTCTTCCGTCTTTTCCGGTCTAATCCTTTCCATCTATAATCACCTCAATTATCATCAAATCATTTCAGATCACGTTAATCAAATTCTCGGGCCTTACACAAGGGCTACACAAGGATGTAAGTTTCATCGATTTCTAACATGATTTGAAATTCATGTATTAGAGGAACTATGATTTGATATATATTATGTGTTCTAGGAATACTAGACTTCGTAGAATCGAAGTCAGATCGAAGAACAGATTGATTTTGTAATTGTTATGATTTTTCAGATTATATTGATTAAAATTTAACATATTTGGATTATTGACTGATTCTGGATTGTATTGGATATGGGTTATAGATTTTAATTGATATATGTTTATGTGGTATTGACGGGGATATCGAGATTGTTCCGTTATGTCGTTGATTTTGAGCTAGATTCAGATTGATCAAATTCAGTGTTGAATTGATAATGGAATATTGATATTATTATTCTCGATATGTCATTTCAGATTGATAGAGACAGTCTTGAATTCAGAACTTCCAATTCGTCAGACCGAGACTACGAAAGAAAGGTATAAGTCAATGTGGTACCGGAGAACTACTCGAGTAAGATATACTTGAGTTTCCCTAAATCACATACTTATTGTCATTATTTACATTGATTTGAATTAATATGATTGTTCTATTGATTTATAGAAGCATGTATTAGATGAGTATTAGACGAGTGATCTTGTGACATAAGTGCCGATAGTGATGGAATCGTCACTAGCACATTGCACATTGTCACAAGATAGTGAATTGGAGATAGTTCCATAGTCTGTGACGGATAGGTCAAGACACCGGATGTTTGGTTATATCGATTGAATAGAATTGGAGTTTCTTCTATTACTGAATTCGATATAGGAATGCCAACGTCTGGAAACCGGGATCCTCAGACTAGGATTGAGTCTAGTCTGAGAAGTGGTGTCACGAGTCTGATTAATGATTTTATATTTATTATGTTGTCAGAGTTTGATAAGTATTCCTGATATATAGTGGGATATATTTCTCACCGGGGTTATCCGACTGTTGTCGTGTTTGTATGTGTGCATGACAACAGGTGGGACAGGTTCAGAGTCGAGGAGATGAAGAGAGATCGTGATTAGAGTGGAGACCATGGACGGACTTTGACGTTAATGTTGATAGGATTCAGTACTTGACATTAGTTGTTGAACCTTAGTTTGAGTTGATGTTTATAGTACAAGACTTGTACTTTTATACTGATATGTATATTAGGTTGAATTCCATTACGTTCAGCATTTAATACTGTATTTTTAAAAAAAAAGTAGACCATGTTTATTATAATTGATTAAATTGTCCTAATAATGATTAAGAAGATGATTAGCGTCCGGGTCCCCACAATGACTGATTTTGTGGGTCAGTTGAAATTTTTGGGCTATAACCAATACCATATCTTCTAGACTTGTTCTTATTTTCAATAGGTTGTATAACTGGTTTACTTGTCTCTAGCTGTTCTTGTACCACAACTGATTTTACAAAGTGGATATATTTCCCTTTGTTCGTATTCAATTTTGGTTGAGTATCACTAGTATAAGTTTCATCTTGGTCGCTGAAACATAAACAAGTTTTATTAGTAACTAATTTTTGCTTATTTTTTATTTCAGCTAATGCAACAGATGATTTGTTTCATGCTTTAATAAGCTCAGTTTGCTAGAAATTTTCAAGCATCGACTGCTGAATCATTGATTGATTCTTGCTTCTTTCATAATTGAGCTCACCAATCTCCCGTTTAAGACTCAACATATCAACTGATTCATCAGTTTAAGTTTTATTGTCTTTGGGATCAGTTTGCTTTGCTCTGGCCTTTTCAAAAGATAATGCAAGCTTGTGATATTCATTTATCATGTCATAAAGTGTAGAAATGAGTTCATCTCGTGTGAAATCAGTTGAGCAAAATTCAAATACATGTTGACTAGTTGACTCCAATTCTGTGTCATCACCCATTAGACACTTGACTTCTTCATCATCGTCACTGGAGCAGCTCAAGCTCTCAGAATTTGAATCATCACTTTCAGATTCTGTCCATTTTGACTTGCTTTCCTCAGCTAGAAGCACCTCATGCTTCTTTTTGTAAGATTTCTTCTCATCTTTCGATCTTCTTTTGTGCTCGTAGGATTTATTTCATTTTTCAGTTTTTCCATGACTATCCTTCTTAGGCTTGGGACAGTCAACAATGAAATGACCAGTTTCGCCACAGTTGTAGCAAGCATTAGGTTCTTCTTTGGAATGATTCTTTTGATACTATCTTTGGAAATTTCCTTGGTTTCTTTTCATGAATCTTCCAAATTTTTTGACGAATAATGACATAGCATCATTACTTAACTGATCAGCAGATTTGTCAACTGAACCAGTTGGCTCCAATTTGACAGCAGTTAAGGCAGTTGTAGCAGCTCGTGTAGAAGGTTCTCCTTCTCTGGTTTGCAACTCAAACTCGTAGGCTTTTAAGTCAGCAAATAAGTCATGAAGTTCGACCTTGTTCAGGTCCTTTGACTCTCTCATTGCTATGGTCTTAACATCTCATTCCTTGGGAAGACCTCTGACTACCTTCAGTGCTACCTCTTTGTTTGAATACACCTTTCCGAGTGCATTCAATTCAGTTATAATGCTGCTGATTATTTCATCATACTCATGCATGGATTCACCATTTTTCATCTTTATGTTGTCAAACTTTTGATCAGCAACAAATAGCTTATTCTCTTTGGTTTGTTCATTGCCCTCACAAAGTTATATCAGTTTCTCCCATATTTCCTTGGCAATTTTACACATTTTTATCTTGCTGAAAGTGACTTTATCCAGCATTTTTTATAAGATGTATTTAGCCATGTTGTCCAGATTGGATTTTATCTTCAGCTGTCCATTCATCGCGGGGTTTTTGAATATGATGTGGTGCCCCATCAGTTATGCCAACATATGTGTTCGCCTTCAATATCTTCATGGGTCCGTCTATGATAATGTACTACATGTTATCACCTTGTGCAGCTAGATGAGCCTGCATTATGATTTTCCAATCATCTCTGGAGAACATTGGAATTTTGTTGAATGAAGACATATTGATCAGTTTGTATATTGAAGTTTTCTGGAACAAGATTCAACTGCTCTAGTACCATTGATATGATCGGTTAAGGGTGAAAGAGTGTTTAGAAGGGGGAGTTGAATAAAATCTCACAGTTTTCAAAACCTTTTCGACTGATGAGTCAGTTTAGTGATAAACTGATACTCGGGAATCTTGTAAGTCAATATCAATCAGTTAACAAATATTTGTGCGGAGATAAACTGACTAATATATAGAATTAAAACTGAAATAATAAGACACGAGATTTTATGGATGTTCGGAGATTAAAAACACTCCTACGTCACCCCCTCCTATCTCAGGATACGATATACACTAAAATACTTTGATCGATACAAACACTTGTACAGACACACTTCAGTTTTAGACTTAATAATGCCAAACTGAAACTCTTAGTTACAAACTAGTTTTCAGAACTCAATAGAACTGAATAAATCTAACACAACTGATATCTTCTAGATCGACTAATACAGTTTGTGTTGAAATCTCGAATTATAGCCTAGCAGCTATGAATGTATACAAAAAGCATGAGATTTTCTGTTTACCAAAATTTCAGCCGAGTAACTGAAAAAATTTTGAGTGCTCAAGAATTTAGATGTTCAATGATTCAGTAGTTCGAGAGTTATCTTCAGTTGCTCTTCTCTACAATTTATAGGCTTCCCTCCAACGGTAATATTAAATACAATTTGAACCTTTCTATCTGTTGCATGTCACGTCAACGTTCTTCTGACAGTCATACACTGTAGCTTTTCTGTAATGCGGCGATCCCACTACTTGTTGCAGTCAACTTTTGTCGGTTGAATGCCTTAACTGATGACGTGTATAGAGGAGGGATCAGGTGATAGAATGTAGTTCAGAAGCTCACAACTGTTTGTAGTAACTGATCAGTCAGTTGTCTGCGTAGTCCAATTGCTGGTTCAGTTGCCTTCGAAAGTCTGCATGTTTTTCTTCAGTTAATGGCAACATGTTTTAGATCAATTATCATTCTTTTTAGATCAGTTAGACGCTCAGTTTGTCAAACATCTGAAATTCAGTTTCCACAAGCACCTAACTAGAACTCCTAGCACTCAAGATTACAGGCAGCACCTTACAATCTGCATAATGTTTAAAGTATTTATGCCAAGACTACCAACACAATATTAATGTCTTAGTGTGAAAATTCACTCGGCTAAACAATATGCTCAACTTTATTTATATGTGAGTGATTGTTTGTGAATGTGTGAGAACTGATCTAATCATTACAACACGAAGGTGTTCTCACACGACTGGCTAACTGCTTCTAGTAAGCTGATATGAAGTGAATGTGCCTTCTGTTTTCTTCACACACCGATATTTAGTTGTAGTTCCTCTTCTTGTTCTCTTCAATGGTCTTTGATATGGTATTTATAGGCTGCTACGCCCCGAAAATTCAAAGGTCCACGTAAACCACATGCATGCAAGCTATTAAATTTTCTTGTATTTTAATTAAATGTTTTAATTACATGAATTAATTATGTTGTGCATATTTACATGTTTAAAATATACTTTCTACATGGTTGCATTAAAAGGTATTTTTAAAGGCTATTCGAGTTGTGATCGATGAACGAAGACCGAGGGCTGAAAAATAGAAAAAATGTTTTTATTGGTTAATTGTTTTAAATATTTAAATTAAGGATGATTCTTTTTCTTATTTTTGAAAATATGGGGTTTTGAGTTGATTTTATACGCCGGGACATAAATTTTATCGGTGTTGGTTTTTCAACAAAAATGCGAACGTTTTGGCAACCCGACTAATAAATTCAAAAACTTTTATAAACAAAATATTTTAATTAAACCCTAATAGGCTAAATGTCCCTATTAACATGGTTAATGGGCCAAGACTTTGATTAGTGTCTAATTAACTATTTAATATGTAAATTAGACCCCATAACCTACCATATGCACACCACTTTTCTTGTTCAATTAAAACTCTTCCTTTCAACAATTCCTCCCGGCACACGCTAGGAAGAATTAAGAAAAAAGCTTCGAAATTTCAAGGGATCTTAAAGCTATCATCTTCATGCCATCGTTCGTCAATTCGTCAACGTTATTTCGTGCGTTAATAACGCAAAGGCACGTCATATTCTTCTTTTACTCATCATCACACCATATTATGTATTTATGTTTGAAATTGCATGAAAAACAAGTGCACCTTGATATATTTTCTTACATGCATTAAAGGTGGATTTTTAAAGCTTGGTTTTGATCAAAAAATCATGATTTACATGTATATAAGGGGCTGCCATAATTAGGAATTTAAAAGGGATAGTTTTGCACAAGTTTAGGGATCTTAGAACACACGAAGAATGCTGCAAACGAAATATAAAAAAGCTGGACAACCGTGGATAGCAAAGTAAGGACCGTAAGTTTTTGTTGGCTTGTGTGTTGTCTTCATGAGTTCGGTTTTGATGCATGGGGCTTAGGGTGTAACGTCCCGAAATTTTGACGCATGCAAGTTATTAAATTTCTTTGGTATTTTATTAAATTATTTTAAAGCAGTAAATCCATGTTTATTTCATTAATTATGTGTTAAATTATTTTTATGCATTTTATGCATATTTCATGCATGATAGGATTTAATTCATGAAATTTTAAAATTTCATGCATTAAGGTTTTTAGATGCATTTCACGCTCAAACGAGGAACGCAAACCGGAGAATTTTCAGAAAAATTATTTTCATTACATGATTTATTTTTATAAATTAATATAAGGTGTTTTAAGGGAATTTTTCAAAAATGAGATTTTATTGGGTAATTTTTACCCGCATGATTTTTATTTTTAACGGTTCGTATATTTTATCGAATCAGGGGACTTTTTGAGGGTTCGACTAATATTTTCAAAATCTTTCCAACACGAAATATTTTTCGGGAGTGTGTTTGGATTTAATGGGCCTACTTTTAAGTTTTTTGGGCTTAAATCTCTTTTTCAAACCTTTAAGTGACATTTTAGAGCCCATTAATTGATTGATTAATCATTTAATATCATCTATTAAACCCTGAACCTATTTTAGCCCCTCCACGCCAGCCGACACTCTCATTTTCATAACCCCTCCCCTCATTTCAACATCCAGCAGCTGAAAGCTTCGGTGGTCACTTGTGTTTGCAAAGAAAAAACTCCATCCGAGTTCCCTCACATCGTTTTTGCTCTCCAAACATCATAAGTCACGCATTGTATCTATTTTTCTCGCATCACACATGTTATATACTCTTTTTAATGCATTTTTGCATAAGAACTCTCGATCCAACATGAGGGTTAAAAGCTTTCAATTTTTTTTCATGTTTCTCTCATTCTTGTTTGTGGCTCACGTTTTCTTGGTAATATGTGCAAGGGGATGCTGTGAGGGTTTGCTAAGAGTTTGTTACTGGTGTCACATTGTGTTTGTGGGAGCCATACCGATCAGGGTTTCTGGGAGTGGTAAGATCGAGAGAAAGGTTCCATGGGGTGGCTCGACTTTTGGGTAGAGCGACGGGGAGGGGGGAGCTGTTGGTGCCAGGGTGAGTCCAGGCGTTGGATCTACTTCTGATGGGCCTGAACCATGTCCTGGGAGGTCCCTAGCACTGCTGGACTGAACCTTGAGCAACACAAATGAACCGTGTGCAAGGGAGTGCAGTTGAGGCGTTTTTGGGTCTCTAGCGATCGGGATGGTAGTGGGGGCTTCATGGGGCTAGGGCTGTGGGTTTGGTGAGTCCAGAGGGGTCCTAGGTTAGTCTATGGTGGGCTGGTTCTTGGCTGGTATGACGGGGATAGGCTAGAGGCGCGAGTTTTGTGAGATGAATGTAATAGGATGCTATTGTTGGAGGGTGCCGAGATTGGTGCCAATTTCTGGAATTCCAGCCATGGCGTTAAGGTCTGATCTTGAGACCTCTAGGAACTTTTAGATGTCCCTTAAGTGTGGTAAAAAGTCGGGAAAGTTTTGGTTAAGTTTCGGTGTGATTCGGGTTAAAACCGGGAACTCGGTTCAAGTTATAAAATGAATCGGTTAACTTATGAATTTGGCTCGGGTTTACGTTTAGGAATGCTTTTAAATATGTTTTGGGGCATTTTAAGGATTTTGGTAAGTTTCGGGTCAATTTTAGAGGTCCAGGGGTAAAACGGTAATTTTTTGGTTTCCAAGGGCAAAATGGTCACTTTAAACCAGGGGTGAGATTTTGGTGTTAGCAGTGCCCTGAGCACAAATTTATGATATTTTAAATGTTTATGCATCATGTTTATGAGTTTTACGCTACTATGATAATTATGGTGCATGCTTGGTTTAAGGAAAAATTACGTATATGCATGCTTTTATTTAAGTGATGAACATGATGACACGTTTTGAAGGAAGTGATTTAGTTGTGACTAACACAATGACACGATGATATGATTAGAGATGTCTTGAGGGAAAAGGCCCAAAGAAAGCCCGTTTACAGGAGAAGGCCCCAGAGGGAGCCGGACGATCGTATTTCCATTGACATGATATGATGATATGATAGGCCAATGCTCAGTTGACGGGTGAGAGTGTCGTCAATGTCCCCGACGTCCGGTATTGTGGTTACACGTAGATGGATCCATCGACTGTCATGATGATACGAAAGTCACAGCTAATTAACGGAATTCAAATTAAGAAATTTAACATGCGTATTCTGATACGATTTTACATGCTATGATTTTACCATATTTTGACAGGACACGATTGTGTACACGATTTTACTGCGGACATGAAATGTATGTTGATTATGCTATTTTTCACTGCTGTGTGCTACGTATATGTACTTGTTATTCCTGGTACAGGTGTGTTGAGTCTTTAGACTCACTAAGCATGTGTGATGCAGGTGAGCTAGATTCTGAGGAGACTGGAGGTGCTGAACTCTGGGTCAGCGGACCTGGTGGACGCGACACGACCCGAGGACCTATGATTTTTCCGCACTTATACGATTTTACGTTTTGGAGAGGATATGAGGATTTTATACACTCTTCTATGTTACTGTTGGATGTTAGGGTTTTACTCACTTCTTTACTCCGTTATATTTTCATTGGTAATTGTTTAGGATAATTTTTAAAAGATGGTTTTACGTAGGATTGCATGCATGCGATTAATTTAAATGTTTATTTTAAAAAATGAGAGCTTTAAAAAAATGTTCAGTAGAATTTTAAAATGAGCAGGCATTTCAGTTGGTATCAGAGCAAGGGTCCTGTATATGGTTGTGCCACCGCCAGCTTCTGCAGCTCAGTCTTCAAGCCTCAAGTCTATAAGCTTTTATGATTTAAATGTTTTAAATATTTTTAATGCTATTATCTGAGTGTTTACATGATATACGTTTTACAATATATGTTTACATGTCGTTATGTTTTGAGATTAGATGCTTTAAAATTTTTATGTATGTTACGATATGAAATGAGAAATTATATTATTTCATGCATGCTGGCTTGTGGTGGAATTGGACATAAATAAGAATTTGGCCTTTGGGCATTAGGGAGAGGTTGGAAATGATTGGATATATTAATTTTTTGTTATTAGTACCGATGTTCTATTTGTAGGTCATAAATTAAACTTGACAATGATGAATGTTTTTGGGACTTGTAGATTTTCTAAGAAATTACTGATGGTTCGTGATTGCTAGTTGAGTTAATTTTGAGGATTTCGTATAAGGAATAATGATTCGAAGACTTCGACGATCTTTGGAAGTATAAAAACATAGAACTTATTTAGGATGCATACTCTACCTAGTGGGACTTAAGGATTGAATGACACGAATTGATAATTTTAAGGACCTAATTATTATGATCAATAATTTGAGGACCTAAGTGCTAAAATAAAATTCTAAGAGATTATTATAGCATTTATCGAATTTTGAGATTAAATTCTGAGTTTCGAGAATTTTAAGGTTTAATGAGGCTAAAATCGAAAATTTTATGGTGACAAAAATGCAGATTTCGAAGAGTCGTAGGACCAAAAATATAATTTTCGAGAACTTTAAGGGCCAAATTGCTAATTCCGAAAATTTTGAGGATTTAATTCGAACTTTGAGGAATACTTGGGTTAAATCAATAATTTTTTTAGGTTATGGGAATTGATTTTGGGTCTAATAAGCTTAAAATTATTTAACTTTATGTTACGAGAAATCAATAAAATGGAATTAGGAATGCCAAGAACTTATGGGTAATTGTGGAATTTTTGAAACTAAGGACAAATTGGATAATTTTTGAGGAAATTAAGAATTGATGTTGCAATTGATAAGAAATTTGAGGACTATTTTAGCAGTAAGTGGGAATCAAATGGTTTAAATCACAAGAATTTTCGATGATTTAGGTTTGAAGTAGAACCTTGAAACAATTGGGTTATAAGGCTATAAGGAATGGTAACCAAGAACATGGTAGGATGAATCAATATTGGCTTGAAAATCTAAGTGTTAATGGATCAATGTTGTGGAAAATTTAAGAATTTAGAGTGATAACAATTTAAGATAAATTTGATCAATTATTTAAGTTATAGGATTCGACAATAAGTTAACTTATTTTTGGGAGTCTAAGGTTTGATGTAGCTTAAGTTTTAATCATGATCTTAAGAGTTAAAATTATTCCTTTGTTGGAATTTAATGTTTCTAGAAAATTGGGTATAATTGATTGTTAGATTACTTGATAGACGCATATAAGAATGGAGGTAGACACCTGGTTTTAAGAAATTTTTGAAAGTCATTAAGAAATTTGAGAATGAGTGAATATGTGTGTTGGAATTATGTTATCTAATATTATATGGGTCGCGTAAGATTGAATTTTAAGTTCATGAAATAGGTGTTCGTACGAAAATTTTGGGTGAGATAAAAACCAAAAGAAACGAGTTGGGTTCAACATAAGTTACCAATGAATGAGTATTAAGATTCTTACTAAGTAAGAAGTCTAAAATCTTGATATGGGGATTCTAGAACTATATGGTTTATAAGTGAAGTTGATTTATTAGTGTAAGCTTATCGCTAACATGGGATAACTCATTAAGTTTATACACTAGTATTAATTAAGGATTAAGAATACGTAAACGCGACATTTGTTGCAATGAGGAAAGGCCAAGTGTCTTAGACCTTCAACTTTATTGTAATTGGGAAGAGAATAGTTTAAGCATGCAATTAAGGCTAGAAAGATTTTATTATTAAGATAGAAGATCGATATGGTATACTATGGGTTTTATGAATTAATACTACTCGAATTTAGGATTTGCAACACTGTTATATTTGGGATGTACTTGTAAATAGTTAAGTCACGTAAGTTTGGTGACGTAAGATAAAGATTCGATTCAATGATCTTAGGATAATTTTGTTATGGGATTAAAATAAGGTTTAACTTTTAAGTGTATCACCGAGGATAGCAGTCAGTCATTAAATTTTGGCCTAAGGTTTCCTAAGTTGAACTGCCTAAATGCTAATGTAATAGTACGCTGTACATTATGGGTATATTATAAGAAAAATAAGGTGCAATAAGTTGGACATCCATTTCTAGTATGAGGATTGCGAGAAAGTCAGAAATTTGATGACATAGAAAAATAAAAATAAGTCACCATAAGTCGTTTTAAATTGCGATTCGCAGACGAGGATTTTGGTAGGAAAATTTAAATAGGATTGAGGAGACGTAAGAACAACTTATCACTTATGTTATCAGAGTAGCGCAGCGGGATACTAGAATTAAGATTCTGCACTTTTTGATTATCGAGGATAAATGAATTTCGGGGACGACCCGAAATTCAATTTTAGGGAGGGTATATTGTAACGTCTCGAAAATTTGAAGGTCCACGTGAACCACACGCGTGAAAGTTATTAAATTTTTTTGGTATTTTATTAAATTATTTTAAAGCATTAAATGCATGTTTATTTCATTAATTATGTGTTTAATTATTTTTATGCATTTTATTCATAATTCACTGATAGGATTAATCATGAAATTAAAAAAGTTCATGCATTAGGGTTTTAAGATGCATTTCACGCTCGAACGAGGAACGGAGACCGGAGAATTTTCTGGAAAATTATTTTTATTACATGATTTATTTTTATAAATTAATATAAGGTGTTTTAAGAGTATTTTTCAAAATGGGATTTTATTGGGTAAATTTTACCTGCATGATTTTTATATTTAACGATACGCAAATTTTATCTAATCGGGGGATTTTTTTGAGGGTTCAACTAATATTCAAAATCTTTCCAACACGAAATATTTTTTGAGAGTGTGTTTGTATTTAATAGGCCTACTTTTAAATTTTTTGGGCAAAAATCTCTTTTTCAAGCCTTTAAGTGACATGTTAGGGCCCATTAATTGATTAATTAATCATTTAATATTATATATTAAACCCTAAACCTATTTTAACCCCTCCACACCAGCAGACACTCTCATTTTTAGAACCACTCCCCTCGGTTTCAACACCCAGCAGCTGAAAGCTTCGGTGGTCACTTGTGTGTGCAAAAAACAAAAACTTCATTCTGGTTCCCTCACATCGTTTTTTCTCTCCAAACATCATAAGGCACGCATTGTATCTATTTTTCTCACATCACACATGTTATATATGATGTTGAATGCATTGTTGCATAAGAACTTTCGATCCAGCATGAGGGTGAAAAGCTTTCAATTTTTTTTTCATGTTTATCTCATTCTTGTTTGTGGCTCACGTTTTCTTGGTAATATGTGCAAGGGGCTGCTGTGAGGAGTTGCTAAGAGTCTGTTATTGGTGTCACATTGTGTTTGTGGGAGGCATACCGATCAGGGTTGCTGGGAGTGGTAAGATCGAGAGAAAAGTTCCATGGGGTGGCTCGAATTTTGCGTAGAACGACGGGGAGGGGGGAGCTGTTGGTGCCAGAGTGAGTCCAAGCATTGGATCTAATTCTAATGGGTCCTAACCATGTCCTGGGAGGGCCTTAGCACTGCTGGACTGAACCTTGAGCAGCACAAATGAACCGAGTGCAAGGGAGTGTAGTTGAGGCGTTTTTGGGTCTCTAGCGATCGGGCTGGTAGTGGGGGCTTCATGGGGCTAGGGCTGTGGGTTCGGTGACTCCAGAGAGGGTCCTAGGTTAGTCTATGGTGGGCTGGTTCATGGCTGGTACGACGGGGATAGGCTAGAGGCGCGAGTTTTGGGAGATGAGTGTAAGAGGATGCTATTGTTGGAGGGTGCCGAGATTGGTGCCAATTTCTGGAATTCCAGCCATGGAGTTAAGGGCTGATCTTGAGACCTTTAGGAACTTTTAGATGTCCCTTAAGTGTGGTAAAAAGTTGGGAAAGTTTTGGTTAAGTTTCGGTGTGATTCGAGTTAAAACCGGGAACTCGGGTCAAGTTTTAAAATGAATCGGTTAAGTTATGAATTTGGCTCGGGTTTACATTTAGGAATGCTTTTAAATATGTTTTGGGGCATTTTAAGGATTTTGGTAAGTTTCGGGTCAATTTTAGAGGTCCAGGGGTAAAACGGTAATTTTTTGGTTTCCAAGGGCAAAATGGTCACTTCAAACCCGGGGTGAGATTTTGGTATTGGCAGCTCCCTGAGCACAAATTTATGATATTTTAAATGTTTATGCATCATGTTTATGAGTTTTACGCTATTATGATAATTATGGTGCATGCTTGGTTTAAGGAAAAATTACGTATATACATGCTTTTATTTAAGTGATGAACATGATGACACGTTTTGAAGGGAGTGATTTAGTTGTGACTAACACGATGACACGATGATATGATTAAAGATGTCTTGAGGGAAAAGGCCCATAGAGAGCCTGTTTACAGGAGAAGGCCCCAGAAGGAGCCGGACGATCGTATTTCAATTGACATGATATGATGATATGATAGGTCAGGGCTCAGTTGACGGGTGTGAGTGTCGCTGATATCCCCGCCATCCGGTACCGTGGTTACACGTAGGTTGATCCATCGACTACTTGATGATACGAAAGTCACAGCTAATGAACGAAATTCAAATTAAGAAATTTAACACGTATATGCTGATACGATTTTACATGCTATGATTTTACCATGTTTTGACAGCACACGATTATGTACACGATTTTACTGCAGACATGAAATGTATGTTCATTATGCTATTTTTCACTGCTGTGTGCTACGTATATGTACTTGTTATTCCTGGTACAGGTATGTTGAGTCTTTAGACTCACTAGGCGTGTGTGATGCAGGTGAGCTAGATTCTGAGGAGACTGGAGGTACTGGACTCTGAGTCAGCGGACATGGTGGGCGACACGACCCGAGACCTATGATTTTTCCGCACTTATACGATTTTACGTTTTGGAGAGGATATGAGGATTTTATACACTGTTCTATGTTACTGTTGGATGTTAGGATTTTACTCACTTCTTTACTCTGTTATATTTTCATTGGTAATTGTCTAGGATAATTTTTAAAAGATGGTTTTACGTAGGGTTGCATGCATGCGATTCATTTAAATGTTTATTTTAAAAAATGAGAGCTTTAAGAAAATGTTCAGTAGAATTTTAAAACGAGCAGACGTTTCATAGGGGCTGGACCAGGTCTTGAGGAGGGCTAGTTTGGGACGTGGCTAGGTCCTAGGAAGAGTCCTAGCATGGCCATGCTAGAACTCGTGTACCAGGCTAGGGAAGAGTCCTACTATAACACCCCGAAAATTTAAAAGTCCACGCGAATCATATGCATTTGAGTTATTAAATTCTCTTGCATTATAATTAAATGTTTTAATTGCATGAATTAATTATGTTGTGCATATTGACATGTTTAAATATATTTTTTACATGGATGCATTAAAATCTCTTTTTAAAGGTTATTCGAGTTGCGATCGAGGAACAGAGACCGAAGGCTGAAAAATAGAAAATGTTTTCATTAAATAATTGTTTTTAATTATTTAAAATAGGGGTGATTCTTTTTATTATTTTCGAAAATAAGGGTTTTGAGGTGATTTTATACTCCGTGACGTAAATTTTATCGGTGTCGGTTTTCAATAAAAATGCTAGCTTTTTTGGCAACCCGGCTAATAAATTCACAAATTTATTTAAGCAAAAACCTTGGTAATTTTTCATTAAATCCTAATTAAGACTAATGGGCCTAATTTAGTGGCTTAATAGGCCTAAAGCCTTTGTACACTCCTCCCTCTCATTAAAATATTCAGAAACTCTCCCCACCTTAGACACGGGACACACGAAATTTGGAAGGAGAAATCAAGTAAGGTTTGGAAGAAAAGCATCCTAAGGTCTCCTACGTCAAAGTTTCTCGCATCGTCAACGTTTAATCGTGCGTTTAAAACGCAAAGGCATGCCATAATTCTTCCTTTTCTTGTCTTTCACACCATAGTAAATATTTAAAATCGTTTTGCATGAATAAACATGGAGCACTTGTTTATATTTCGTTTTTCATGCATGGGTGATGTTAAAACATGATTTTTTATTCAAATAACTTGTATATTAATTGGTTAAAGGGGCTGCCATTATTAGGATATGATCAAGGAGGATTTACACAAGTTTTAGAGGCATAGAAATCACCACAAACATTGCACAACCTGAATAGAAAACAAGATGAACCAACTTGTTGTCTTGGAATTGAGGGGGTTCGTTTTTATGGGTTGGTGGCTGGGCATGGGTTTGGTTGGGACCAGGGCTTGGCTATGGTACGTGAGGGGCCTAGGTAAGAGTCCTAGCCATGCTAGGACTGGAGTTAAGAGGGCTGAGAGGAGTCCTAGACAACAAGGACTCTACCCGAGAAGCAAGTGTGCAGGTGCTGGTTGTGCAGCTGGTGCAGGGTGAAGTAGCTCGGCTAGGGGCTTTGGGGCTGGGCTAGGCTAGTTCCTTAGGGTCCTAAGAGGGTGCACAAGGGTCTGGGTAGGGGCTGGTCTGGCCTGGCTGGTTGCTGGTCGAGAAGGAACATGATGAAAGCATGGACAGCAGGTTACGCGAGGATGCTGCCACTAGTTCAGTGGGTTGCTGCTCACGTCCAGGGGCTTGGGTTGGTCTGGGTATGGTCTAGGCGTGGTCCAGGGAGGGTAAGGGTCATGGGTGGTCAGTGGTTAAGTGGCTTGATGAGTCCTATGCAACTAGGAAACCTAATACACTTAGGACACCAACATACGCACAGATGCAGAATTTTGAGTTATGTTCCAGCAGGGATTGTGCGACTTAGGGGCTGGTTCTTGGGCTCGGGGCTGGTCAGTAGGGTTCATAGATGGGTTGGCTTGGGTTTGGCTCGAGGTGGCTTGGGCGTGGCTCGAGTAAATTAGGAGATGGCTCGGTGTGTTCGGTAGGTGTCAAAAACGAAAATTAAAAGGCTAAAATTGAATCCATGGGCCCACGGGTGTGGATCATGACTTGTAAGGGTAGAATAAATCATAAAAAGGTTATGTTAAAAATTTGGAATCAAAATAACGAGTTTTGGATTTATTCGGGATTTAATCCCCGCACGAAATGCTATTTAACAAATTAATTGAAACGCCTAGTTTATGCTTTCAAAAATTATGGAAAATTGTATATAAGCTCAAATAATTATTATAGGTCTAAGTTTTTAATTTGGGAATTTTATATTAAGGTTTGGTTTAATTTGGGATAAAAACGCAGTAATATGTCTTATTTAAAGATTAAATTAAAAGTCCTCGATTTAAGCTAAATAAAAATATGAGAAATTTCATGTAAACTTAAATAATTATTTAGGACATGTTAAAGTCAACGAAATTAAGAAAAAGTCAAAAACGTGAAATTTTACGTCTAGGGGTAAAACGATCTTTTTACACCTAAAATTAGTAAACGTCATGGCAGTGCTCTAAATGCTGTTTTTATGATAATATTATTACTTTTAAATGTTTATGAAATGTTCATGATTAAATGATGATGTTTAAATGTCTATGGAATTTTTATGATTTAAGAAAGACATTTAAAAGATATGTTGCATTCTTGGTTTCAAAAAAAAATTATATGTTATGCATGATTTTTATAAAGTAATGAGAATGTAAACGTTGAAGGAAGTAAAGAAATTGTGACTAATTCGATAATGTTGGAGATATCGTGACGGTCCCAGTGGGAGCCCCGACGATCGTATTCTATTCGAAAGAGGATAGGCCATGGCCCAGTTGACCGGTGAGAGTGTTGCTCGTGTCCCCCGCCGCCCAGTACTGCGGTTTCATGTAGATGGATTCATCGACTTTTTGAGATTTGAAGAAAGTCAAAATTAACGATCTGAATTCAACAAAGGAAAATGAAAAGGAAAAATGTTATGATCGTGATAAAAGGTTTTATGCTATGTTTTGAGGAAAAAAAAGTTAAGATTTATGTTATGCATGTCATGAAAATGTTTATGCTTAAAGTTGATGCATCATTATGAAAATGTTTCTATTTAAAGTTCATGCATCATAAAAAGGTTTACGAAAATGTTCATGTTTGAAGTTTATGCATCTTCATTAAACGATATTTTAAGTACAAGTATTTTTTACTGTTACTTGTGGTTTTATACGTACTACTCGTTATCAAGAATATGACGTGTTGAGTCTTTAAACTCACTAAGTATGATTGATGCAGATGATTATGATAATTATGATAATAGAGGTCTTGATGGTTGGCTTTGCTGGACTGAAGGTGCACATAACCCGAGGACCGGCGCTTGTTTCAGCACTAGTCTATGATTTATGTTAAAGATATTTTATGACTTTTATTTATGTTATGAGAGATTTTTGAGAGGTTATAGTATGAGCTATACTTTTCAAATAATGTTTTTAGGTTGGTAAAACGGTTGAAGATTTTATGCTTTAAAATATTTTCCTTTGGATTTTTAAATTGTATTTGAATGTTTATTTTTAAAATGGTGACAAGATATTTTAAAGTATTTATATATATGTATATTTTTAATTATGGAGATTAAGGATAAAATTTTTTTTAGAACTTTTAAGAAAAGAAAGGCAGACGTTTCACCTATGCAGTGGGGTGATGGTGTTCGGCCGAGATTTTCAGGGGACTGCCTCGGTTGAGGGCTAGGATAGATGGTCTGGACGGTGGCCAAGGACGGTCCAGTAAGGGTTAGGAAGGGCTGAGCTCGGTAGTGGCCTGGGTAGAATCCTCCACGCCAAGTTGACAGCACCAGCGTACTGGAGATTCGCGCAGCTTGTTCTAGGCTTCAGGTGGTTCGCAGCGCAGGGTCAGGGGCTTGTGCTGGTCTGGTAGGGTCTGGGATTGGTCCAGGGATGGTTAGGTTCGTGGGGGCTTGGTGGTGGCTCGGCTGGAAGAGCTCTTGCCAGCTAGGAGTCTTGGGCGAAGAAAAGTGCTTGTGTGCAGGTTGCTGTTGGGATGTTGGGGCAGTTCGCGTGGCTTGCTACGCGGGGTAGAGGCTAGGTCTGGGACTGGTCTAGGGTCAGTATAGGTCATGGGTTGTAAGTGGTTATGTGAGGTCCGGGGCCGAAGAGGGCGGGGGGTGATCGCCGGTGCCATCAGTTGCACGGACAATGAGCGGCTCCTGGCAGGCTTCTAGGTGAAGGGAACATGAATGAACCGACCCACACGAGAATGAGAGGGATTCCGAGATTATTCAATGTAATGGACTGTACAGTTGAAGAGGGCTTAAAAGATTTGATTTGTACTACTCATATCACGAAAGTGCATCTTCTTTTCGGTAGCTCATCACATAAGAACTCCAAAGTTAAGCGTGCTTGACTTGGGGCAATTTTGGGATGGGTGACCTCCTGGGAAGTTTCCTAGGGTGCGTGTGAGTGAGGACATAAGCACGCTGGAAAGACTCGTCTTGGTACAGTGAGGACAGTCGTTAAATCTGGTGCGTTACAAGTGGTATCAGAGCCAGGTTCTCTCTTAGTACGGTGTGGTTCGGGGACGAACCAAGCAGAAGCTGGTGGGCATGTGAGGTCCGGGGCCGAAGAGGGCGGGGGGTGATCGCTGGTGCCATCAGTTGCACGGACAATGAGCGGCTCTAGCAGGCTTCTAGGTGAAGGGAACATGAATGAACCGACCCACACGGGAATGATAGGGATTCCGAGACTGTTCAATGTAGTGGACTGTACAGTTGAAGAGGGCTTAAAAGATTTGATTTGTACTACTTATATCACGAAGGTGCATCTTCTTTTCGGTTGTTCATCACATAAGAACTCCAAAGTTAAGCGTTCTTGACTTGGGGCAATATTGGGATGGGTGACCTCCTGGGAATTCCTAGGGTGCGTGTGAGTGAGGACATAAGCACGCTGGAAAGACTCGTCTTGGTATAGTGAGGACAGTCGTCAAATCTGGGGCGTTACAGGTTAGATGGCTTGATGAGTCCTGAGGCAACTAGGAAAGCTTACACAACTAGGATACACACCCACACACTTGCATGAAATCGGGTGAGAGGGCAGGAGGTTTTTGAGCGGGCAAGGGCTGGGCTGGGCTGGGCTGGGCTTGGTCAGTAGGGTCCTCTAGGAGGGTTGGCTCGGATTCGGCTTCGAGTCGGCTCAACCATGGCTCGAGTAAATTGGGAGATGGCTCGGGTTGTTCGATAATGAGTCAATATTTCGAATTTAAGAACTAAAATTGAAACCATGGGTCCACGGGTATGGTTCATGGCTCACAAGGGTAGAATAAATATTAAAAATGTTATGTTTAAAATTTGGGATCAAAATAGCGAGTTTTTGATTTATCCGAGATTTTATCACCGCACGAAACGTTTATTAAATAATTAATGGAAACTACTTAGATTTAAGCTTAATAAAATTATGGAAAATTATATTTAAGCTCAAATAATTATTAAAAGTCTAAGTTTTAAATTTTGGAATTTTATATTAAGGTTTGGTTTAATACATGATTAAAACGCAGTAATATGCTATATTTAAAGAATAAATTAAAAGTCATCGATTTAAGCTAAATAAAATACGAGAAAATTCATGTAAGATTAAACAATTATTTCAAAGATTTGACCTTTTCGAACTCTGTCTGGTTAGAGTCAATGGAATTAAGAAAAATTCAAAAATGTGAAATTTTACGTCTAGGGGTATGACTGTAATTTTATACCAGAAAATTAGTAAACGTCGTGACAGTGTCCTGAATTTATATGCAAATATGATTATTTTAAATGTTTATGAATTTTTATGATGTCAAAATATTTATTTAAATATTTATGATTTAATATGTCAAAATGTTATTTTAAATGTTTATGATGTAAAAATATTATTTTAAATGTTTATGAATTTTTATGATGTCAAAATATTGATTTTAAATGTTTATGATTTAATATGTCAAAATGTTATTTTAAATGTTTATAATGTGAAAATGTTATTTTAAATGTTTATGAATTTTTATGATGTTAAAATGCTGATTTTAAATGTTTATGATTTAATATGTCAAAATATTATTTTAAATGTTTATGGATTTCTAATATGTTAAAATGTTTATTTTTAAACGATTATGGATTTTTATGTAAAACTATAACGTTAAAATATATGTTGAATGCTTGTTTTTATAAGGAAAATGACATTAAAATGCATTATTTTGTAAAGTAATGAATGTGACTGTGGGGACCCGGGCTCTAACTCGATTCTGTTTGAGATTTATTGGATCTTTTTTAAAAATTGCGGGTCAAAATTTTTTTTGCTTTTTAACATTAATTCAAAGGTATATAAATCATACATTAAGCAACAACTCTATTTCATTCAAACATAAATAGATATAAGTCTTGTTCTATTTTCATAATACAAACTAGTGTTCAATACCAACTACAATTCATATATAGTACATGTCTAGTAAAAACCACTAATAATCTTTTGCGCCCGAAGTCACCACTCTATCAATCTCTCATCCTCGTCGAGACCCAGATCCTGTCTCATCTGTTGCCATGCACACATACAGACACAACAGCAGCCGGAAACTCCGGTGAGAACGAATCCCAGTATAAAACATGTTATACATGCATATGCGCAATATAAATCATAAAGCACACTAACATGAATAAAAGCAATAACAATGGGTTCCATAATCTATGAAACCAAAGCAATATAAGCATGCAACTCAAATCAATTCATATCTTGACTCGACTCGAACTCTAACTCCAGGGATCCCAGTGTGAATAAGACGTCACTGTCTGTCACCTACCCTCCAATCGGGGTAACGGTACGTCTTATTCCTAGATTTCGGTCCTGTCTGTATCGGATGTCTACAATCGGAGGAAGTCTGCTCCTATGCGTCGATACCACAGAACATCTAGAAATTTGGCAAATCTGTCATTGACTCTCCTATCTTAAATGCTTGAATATAAATCTATAAACAAAGCATAAACATAACACAATATAAACAACAACTAGTATGTAATTTTGGGAAACTCGAATCAATTCTAATTCGAGTTGTATCTCCCCGAATTCACATGAATTATACCTTTCGTTGCAAAGACTTGTTGTAATCGAAGTCTCGATGCCGAATCTGTCAGTATCAACTCTGCAATGTACATTCAAGATGTATTCTATCAATCTCTAACTTAATTCAACACATATACAAATCAGTAATCAATCTTGATACAATTCGACGGCATAACGACATATTTTCTCAATATCGGTCCATTCAAATCTCAACATATCTCAACAAATCATAATCCTCAACTTATGATCAGCACAATCTATGTATCATATCTCAAAATCTGCATAATCTCATATACGAATATTCTGAAAATATCAAAAAATCACATACGATAACTTTTCTTCGATCCGGTTTCAATTATACGTTCATCATATTCATAAGAACACATAATAACCATCATATCATAATTCTTTCAACATCTAAACTTCAAACCATGCTGAAACTGAACAATACTTACATCCCCTTGTAGCCCTTGAAGTGAGGAACAAGAATCTAAGCTTGGATTAACTTTTGGATGAGTAAATCTTACACAACCAAATGATAACGATGGAGGAAAAGGCTTGAAGAAACTTTCTCTCTCGTTGCTGGTCTGCTGAAATGGAGAAGGAGTGAGTCATGCTCGAAATATATATATACCCTGCCATGTGTCAAATCAAGAAAAAAAGGTGGATCTCTCGCACAGAGCACCGCGGGTGCGCTTCTTCATGACCGCGTTTAGCTCTCGGCCTCCTTTCCATTTTTCCAAAACCGATGACCGCGGGTGCGGTCCTTTTTTTACCGCGGGTGCGGTGTCACTACTGTAAAAATGCCCAAGTCTTTGTCCATCAACCGCGGGTGCGGTAGCTTCCTAGCACGGGTGCGCTCATGCTACTGTAACTCTTCCACATTTCATGAACCACAACCGTAGGTGCGGTCCTTCTCGAGGCTCGGGTGCGGTCTTCCTTGCATTCAAAAATCTAATTTTTCATGCCTTTTCCATGTCTTTCCTACTCCCATCTCACATAGTGTTTCTCATTACATGTCATGCATACTCATATCTTCGAATATCACATCAATGAAGACTAATAAATCTAGTGCCTCTCATTACATGTCATGCATTCTCATATCTTCGAATATCACATCAATGAAGACTAATAAATCTCAAGCCTTACATTTCTCCCCCTCTAAGAAATGATTTCGTCCTCGAAATCGCAGGCAATTCTATCAAATCATATATAAAAAGCAATATAATCAAAACTGAAGAAATACTCACATCATGTAAATAACTCGGGATGTCTCTGTATCATATCTGCTTCTGTCTCCCAAGTCACTTCCTCGATGCCATGACGACTCCACTAAACTTTGACAAGCGGAATAGTCTTCGTTCTGAGCTGCTTCTCTTTCCGGTCAAGAATCTGTATCGGTTGCTCAAATAACTCAAAGTCTGATCTAGTTCGGCTTCGTCAGGCTGAATGACATGAGAAGCATCACGCATATATCTACGCAGCATCGATACATGAAAACGTCATGTATTCTAGATAAAGAAGGAGGAAGAGCAAGTCGATATGCTCGATCGCCAATCTTCTCAAGAATTTCATACGGACCAACGTATCTAGGAGACAAATTTCCACACTTGCCAAATCTGACAATGCCTCTGAAAGGAGAAATCCTCAAGAATACTCTGTCTCCCTGCTCAAATACCAACGGTCTACGTCTGATATTGGCATATTTGGCTTGTTTGTCTTGCGCCGTCTTCATTCTTTTCTGAATTATCTTTACTTTCTCAGTCATTTAACGAATCATATCAGGCCCAAGTTCTGGTACCTCAGATATATCATCCCAGTACAACGGAGATCTGCACTTCTTTCCATACAAAGCTTCAAACGGTGCTATTTCGATACTCATCTGATAGCTGTTGTTGTACGAGAATTCACAAAGTGGCAGTGAATCTTGCCAACTAGTGCCGAAATCTAGCACTACAGCTCTTAACATGTCCTCTAAAGTCTGGATAATCCACTCTGACTGTCCGTCTGTCTGAGGATGATAAGCAGTAATCAGGTGCAATGTCGTACCTAAAGCCTGCTGTAAACTGTGCCAAAAGTGTGAAGTGAATCATGGATCACGATCTGATACGATAGACTTCGGCACACCATGCAATCTGACTACCTCTCTGACATACAATTCTGCCATCTGATCGTGTCGGTATGTCATTCTGTATGGAATAAAACACGCTGATTTGGTTAATCTGTCAATAATAACCCAAATCGCATCACAGCTCCAGGATGATCGAGGTAACTTCGTCACGAAATCCATGGAAATGTGATCTCATTTCCATTCAGGAATAGACAAACTCTGAAGTAGACCTCCGAGCTTCTTTCTCTCGGCCTTCACCTGTTGGCAATTCAAGCACTTAGACACAAATTCAGTAATATCTGACTTCATCTGTTTCCACCAGAACTGTGTCTTCAAATCATTGTACATCTTTCTGCCACGAGGATGAATACATCATCAAACTCATAAACACCGCTGGAGCATTCGTTAAACCAAAAGGCATGACAACAAACTCATAATGTCCATACCTGGTTCGAAATGCTGTCTTCGGTATATCAACATCTCTAACTCTCAGCTGGTGATATCCAGATCTCAGATCAATCTTGGAATAAATAGAGGATCCCTGCAACTGATCAAATAAATCATCTATACGCGGCAATGGATATTTGTTCTTTATCGTCGCCTTGTTCAGTTGCCGGTAGTCGATACACAATCTCATCGAACCGTCTTTCTTTGTCTTTCTTTCGTACATAAAGTACTGAAGCGCTCCAAGGAGACACACTCGGTCTAATGTATCCCTTGGTCAGAAGATCTTCTAACTGTGCTTTCAGTTCTTTCATCTCTATCGGCGCCATCCTATACGGAGCTCGAGATATAGGAATAGTACCTAGCATAAAATCTATGCTGAAATCTATCTCTCGTACTGGAGGTAACCCTGGAATCTCGTCAAGAAATACATCTGCAAACTTCCATACTACTGGCAAATCTACCAATGTCGGGCTCGAATTCTGTATATCTACAGAATAGAAAAGGAACCCCTCTGCTCCTTTATGCAACAATCTACTCATAGTCAGAGCAGACACTAAGGGAATCCGAGATCTGGAACCCTTACCGTAAAATTTCCATTCTTCCGTCATTTCAGGTCTGAATCTGACAATCTTGTGAAAACAGTCTACGGTGGCTCTGTACTTAGTTAACATGTCGATCCCGAAAATACAATCAAAATCAGATAAACCAAGTACAACACAGTCTAAATCAATCTCATGTCCCTCAAACTGTAGTATACAATATCTAACTGAAGTAAAAGATATCAGACCACTTCCCAACGGAGAAGTAATAGACACTACAGTAGACAATGACTCGATAGGCAATGTATGTGTCAATGCAAAATTCTCAGAAATGAATGCATGGGATGCACATGTGTCTATCAACACATATGCAGGATAACCGCAAAGAAAACACTTACCTGCAATCACATCGTCTGGCGCATCCTGTGCCTGCTCCTCTGTCAGTGTGAACACTCGAGCCTGCTGTTTGGGATGTTGGCTCACTGTCTGGCTACCTCTGGCTCAGGATTGGGTCGGTGCAGGTGGCGACTGGAAGGAATGAACAGATGATGTTTGCCGCTCAGGCTGAGATACTGAACCAGATGCTCCTACACTCTGAGCTTGCTGTGCACCTCTCTGGGGACAGACTCTGGCAAAGTGTCCCGGCTGTCTACAAATATTGCATCGGCCCATCACTCCCTGACACTGCTCAGTGGCATGCCTGCCTCCACAAGAACTACAGTACACACCTGTATACTCTGAACTCTGGCCAGGACCTCTCTGTCGTGACCCACTGGAGCTCGACGAACAGCTCCCTGATCTCTTGAACTGCTTGCCTCTAGCTTTCAGAAAATCTTTCTTGCCACTACTACTGCTTCCACTATCAAATCGAGGAGGAGGTGGTGTAAACTGGGCGGCGAGCTGTGGTTGTCTCTGACTCTGAACACTATAGGAAGCTCCTCGCTGCCTAATCAAGCCAGCCTCTGCTCCTTTCGCTCTGTTCAGTGCGTCAAAAAAGGTATTGGGTCGTCCCGTGTTCACCAAAGTAAAAATGTCAGGGTTTAAACCATTGATGAACTGGTCCGCGACCGCTTCGTCATTTCCTGCCACATGTGGTGCAAATCGGAGCAAGGAAGAAAATTTGGCAACATACTCTTCTATGTTCCACTGCCCCTGTCTCAAGTTAGCAAATTCTGCCCCTTTGTCTTTTTGATAGGAAACTGGAAAGAAACGCTGATAAAATTCATCTTTGAATACCTTCCAAGTAATATCAATCCCTCGATGCTCTAATGCTCTTTTCGTGGTAAGCCACCAACTCTTTGCCAATTCTTGCAACTGATGCCCAATAAGTTTCACTCTTCGTTCATCTGTATAAGCAAGAGATTCAAATAGCATCTCTATATCGTCCAGCCAGCTCTCACAATCCACTGCAGTCTCCGTGCCTTTCAAAGTCGGGGGATGGAATGACTGAAACCTCTTCAATAACGTCTCCATAGGTGTAGCGGTCACATCCATCTGTGTACCTGACGTACTACTCTGTTCTGGCACTTGACCTGCAGCTGGTTGTTGTATTCTTCTAGGCGGCATATCTGATTATCAACAAGATTAGTACACAATCTATACAAACTGTCTCAGCCCTCCTCTGATCATATACCTCTGATCCAGAATCGGTTCTGATTCAGTCTTTACAAATACATGCTGCAATCAACTCAGATAACAATACAACATGTAATAGGGTAAGCAATAAATCATGCTAGCACATTAAAAGCAAGGAAGATGACTCGATCTACCCCGCTCATTCTATTTTGTCTCAGTCTACAGAACCTACTGCTCTGATACCACCTGTTGTGGGGACCCGGGCTCTAAATCGATTCTGTTTGGGATTTATTGGATCTTTTTTAAAAATTGCGTGTCAAATTTTTTTTTGCTTTTTAACATTAATTCAAATGTATATAAATCATACATTAAGCAACAACTCTATTTCATTCAAACATAAATAGATACAAGTCTTGTTCTATTTTCATAATACAAACTAGTGTTCAATACCAACTACAATTCATATATAGTACATGTCTAGTAAAAACCACTAATAATCTTCTGCGCCCGAAGTCACCACTCTATCAATCTCTCATCCTCGTCGAGACCCAGATCATGTCCCACCTGTTGCCATGCACACATACAGACACAACAACAGCCAAAAACTCCGGTGAGAACGAATCCCAGTATAAAACATGTTATACATGCATATGCGCAATATAAATCATAAAGCACACTAACATGAATAAAAGCAATAACAATGGGTTCCATAATCTATGAAACCAAAGCAATATAAGCATGCAACTCAAATCAATTCATATCTTGACTCGACTCGAACTCTAACTCTAGGGATCCCGATGTGAATAAGACGTCACTGTCTGTCACCTACCCTCCAATCGGGGTAACGGTACGTCTTATTCCTAGATTTCGGTCCTGTCTATATCGAATGTCTACAATTGGAGGAAGTCTGCTCCTATGCGTCGATACCACCGAACATCTAGAAATTTGGCAAATCTGTCATTGACTCTCCTATCTTAAATGCTTGAATATAAATCTATAAACAAAGCATAAACATAACACAATATAAACAACAACTAGTATGTGATTTTGGGAAACTCGAATCAATTCGAATTCAAGTTGTATCTCCCCGAATTCACATGAAGTATACCTTTCGTTGCAAAGTCTTGTTGTAATCGAAGTCTCGATGCCGAATCTGTCAGTATCAACTCTGAAATGATACATTCAAGATGTATTCTATCAATCTCTAACTTAATTCAACACATATACAAATCAGTAATCAATCTTGATACAATTCGACGGCATAACGACATATTTTCTCAATACCGGTCCATTCAAATCTCAACATATCTCAACAAATCATAATCCTCAACTCATTATCAGCACAATCTACGTATCATATCTCAAAATCTGCATAATATCATATACGAATATTCTGAAAATATCAAACAATCACATACGATAACCTTTCTTCGATCTGGTTTCAATTATACGTTCATCATATTCATAAGAACCCATAATAACCATCATATCATAATTCTTTCAACATCTAAACTTCAAACCATGTTGAAACTGAACAATACTTACATCTCCTTGTAGCCCTTGAAGTGAGGAACAAGAATCTAAGCTTGGATTAACTTTTGGATGAGTAAATCTTACACAACCAAATGATAACGATGGAGGGAAAGGCTTGAAGAAATCTTTCTCTCTCGTTGCTGGTCTGCTGAAATGGAGAAGGACTGAGTCATGCTCGAAATATATATATACCCTGCCATGTGTCAAATCAAGAATCAAAGGTGGATCTCTCGCACAGAGCACCGCGGGTGCGCTTAGCTCTCGGCCTCCTTTCCATTTTTTCCAAAACCGACGACCGCGGGTGCGGTCCTGTTTTTACCGCGGGTGCGGTGTCACTACTGTAAAAATGCCCAAGTCTCTTTCCATCAACCGCGGGTGCGGTAGCTTCCTAGCGCGGGTGCGCTCATGCTACTGTAACTCTTCCACATTTCATGAACCACAACCGCGGGTGCGGTCCTTCTCGAGGCGCGGGTGTGGTCTTCCTTGCATTCAAAACTCTAATTTTTCATGCCTTTTCCATGTCTTTCCTACTCCCATCTCACTTAGTGTTTCTCATTACATGTCATGCATACTCATATCTTCGAATATCACATCAATGAAGACTAATAAATCTAGTGCCTCTCATTACATGTCATGCATTCTCATATCTTCGAATATCATATCAATGAAGACTAATAAATCTCAAGCCTTACAGTGACTATTGAGTATATGAGAATATGAATGGGGATGTCGTGAGGGAGAAGGCCCCAGAGGGATCCATTCATGGGAGAAGACCCCAGAAAGAGCCCGTCTATGGGAGAATGCCCCAGAGAGAACCCGACGATCGTATTTCCATTCGATGACGATGGGTCAAGACTCAGTTGACGGGTGAGAGTGTCACTGATATCCCCGCCGCCCAGTACTGTGGTTACATGCAGATGGATCCATCGATTTTATGAGGAAACGAAAGTCACAATTAATGACCTGAATTCAATAAAAAGGAAAAATGTAAATGCTCATGATGAAAGGATATATGATAAAAGAGGATAGAAAGGAAAATATTGAGGTTTAAGTTATGCATGTTCATATGAATATGTATGATTATATGAAAATGTTTACGAAAATGTTATGAAAAGTTTATGTTTAAAGTCGATGCATCATTATGAAAAGTGTTTTGTTTAAAGTTTATGCATAATGAAAATGTTTACGAAAATGTTCATGTTTAAAGTTACGCATCTTCACGAAAACGATATTTTAAGTAAAAATATTTTCACTATTGTATGTGATCTGTATATATAGTAATTGTTATAAAGATTATGGTGTGTTGAGTCTTTAGACTAATTAGGTGTGATTGATGCAAGCGATTATGATAATAATGTTAATGGAGGTCTTGATGGTTAATTTTTCTTGACTGAATGTGCCCATAACCCGAGGACCGACACTAATTTTCCTCACTAGTTATGAATTAAGATTCTAAGATTATTTTTATGATAATTTTTTACTTTTATTTATGTTTATGAGTTGTTTTTAAGATTTTATAGTATGAGCTATACTTTTCAAATAATGTTTTTAGGTTGGTAAAACGTTCGACGATTTTATGCTTTAAACTATTTCCTTTGGATTTTTAAATGTCATTTGGTTGGGTTATTTTAAAAATAGTGTCAAGATATTTTAAAGTATATATATATATATGTATATTTTGAATTATGGAGATTGAGGAGGAAAAAAAATTTCTAGTACGTTTTAAGAAAACGAATAGCAGACGTTTCTGTTGTCAAGATATTTTAAAGTATATATATATATATATATATAGTATGTATGTATGTATATTTTGAATTATGGAGATTAAGGAGGAAAAAAAAACTTTTAGTACGTTTTAAAAAAAAAACAAATAGGAGACGTTTCATAGGCACTCGGCTAACCATACATGAAAACTCAATAATATTATCTGTTGCAGTTGCATGTTCTTCCTTTGGACATGTTTTGTCATTCTGACAACTGTTCTGAAAGCTTTTCTCTTCATAGTTTTGCTGCAACGTCCATTATTTTACATTCTTATGTGAAATAGCTTATAGCTTGTATATTGGCTCTTAGCTGGATTCCATTAAATAGTCTTGTCGTGACATGAGAACAGATCAGTTACAACTGATGCTTCTGAACTGGTAAGGTGAAATCATTTTGGACTGATTTCACAGTACCAGTTTTTTGTTCGGCTGGGTTCTTCATCAGTTGAGCTTTTCATCAGCGGGCCAGGCTTCTGAAGGTGTACTGCTGAACCAGCTATCAGTTGGAAAATTAATGGAAGCTATTCTTTGATATATCATTTGGACTGGTTCAGTTTTGGCAATCAGTTAGTACATTCAGTTTGCATCTCGACAGCTTCAGTTTTGGCTTCTGGAACTGATCAGATTCCAACAAAGAGTTTCAAATTATGCAATTATAAGTCCTAGTTAAAGTGAGTTGTACAAAGAGTTGTATCAATCAAATTCTTTAGTGAAATCTTTCCTAAATGGAATAAAGGATGACATATGAATTTATCTTTGAACATTTATAAAATACTCATCTCTTTACATCATGCACATTTTACTATTTGTTCATATATAGTCGTTTCTTGTTAACTGACAATTGCATTATATATATATATATATATATATATTTGATCACTAGTCAAGTCGGATCTTTTCTGCACTTATTCATTTTCTCAGTGGTCAAGCTAAGCTAGCCGTTCAAGAATATATCTTAACAACTTAAAAACTATTAAGGTCAGCTCAAAATTTAAAAAGTTTATTCACTCCCACTACAAGAAAAACAGGCTACGACAACGGATTTTATCTGTTGTCGTAGCCTTTTAAAAACTGTTGTAACTGAGGGTGTTGTTGAAAGTCCGTTCAGCGACAACGGTTTTTACCCGTTGTGGTAGGTAGCATTTGCGACGGTATATAAAACCGTCGCTAAATCCATTAGCGACGGTTTTAATCATAACCGTAGCTAAATTTAGCGACGGCCTACATATAACAACCGTCGCTAAATTTAGCGATGGTCAGCATATAAAAACCTTCGTCGTCGTAACATTTAGCGACGGTCTTTAATCATGCATTCGGTCGCAAATTTGTTTCGAAAAATAAAAAAAAATTCTTTTAGTAATTTAATAAATCTAAAAGAAACTAACAATCGAAACTATAATCGTGTAAAATAAAAAATTTTAAGTGTTTTAAATAAGAGAAAAAAATTTTAAGTGTTGTGAAGGGATAAAATTGTGTATGAGAAAAATTTTAAGTGTTGTGTGAAGTGATAAAATTGTGTATGAGAGAAAAATTTTAAGTGTTGTGTGAAATGATAAAAATGTGTATGAGAAAAATTTTAAGTGTTGTGTGAAATGATAAAAATGTGTATGAGAAAAAAAATTTAAGTGTTGTGTGAAGTGATAAAATTGTGTATGAGAGAAAAAGTTTAAGTGTTGTGAAGTAGTGAGAAAAATTTGAAGTGTTGAAAAATTTTAAATGTTGTGAAGTAGTGAGAAAAAGTTTAAGTGTTGTGAAAGAAAATGGAGTGGAACGTGGGTATATATAGTGAGTTGGCGACGGTTTGTTGTTAAACCGTCGCAAAAATTTAAATTAGCGACGGTTTGGATTTTATCGTCGCGAAATTTAGTGACAGGTTTTGAAATACTGTCGCATGTTTTAATTTGGCGACAGTTGCAGTTTATTTCGCGACGGTGTTTTAAAAACCGTTGCTAAATTTAGCGACGGATAACATTAAACTGTGGCTAATTTTAAACATGCGACGGTTTGATTTAAAACAGTCGCTATAACTAGCGACTGTTTATTCAAACCCGTAGCTGATCTTAATTGAGCGACGGTTAATGTCAAACCGTCGCTAAATTGTTTCAAATTCCGTCGCTAAATTTGACAACGTCTTCCCCTACCGTTGTTATTTGTCCAAAAACCACGCTATTCGACAACGATTTCTGAAAACCGTTGTCTATTTTCCAAAAAAAAAACACGCTAATAGACAACAGTTCATAGAACCGTTGTCATTGACCCTAAAACCGTTATCTTTGACCCCCCAAAGACAACAGTTGTTTAAAACCGTTGTCTTAACCGTTGTCTTTGGCCCCTCAAAGACAACGGTTTTAAAAAACCGTTGTCTTTGATCCCCAAAAGACAACGGTTTTGGCTAAAACCGTTGTTAAAAACTCTACGACAACGGTTTTGCACCAAAACCGTTGTCGTATGTGTGTTGTTGTATGGCGTTTTTCTTGTAGTGTCCCTCTAAACTATAATATGATCTCAACAGAAACAAGTGTAGTAAATAGTGATGTTAATAAAGTTTTTTGATTTTATACTTAAATATTATCTTTTGTATTATATTTAATATAGGTACCAAATTTCATATTTTAGTATTATAATTTTAATATCTTCTACAAATTTTCATTTGTAAAAATACATGTAAGCTCAGAAAGTGCTTAAAGTTTTTGTGTGGATCAAAAAGTGTATAAACATTTTTCTCTTACAAGGACTTACCCCAAACACATTTTGGATTTAGAGATTTAAAAGCAAGTTATTTTAAATAGTTGAGGCACTATTCTTTTATAATTGAATACTTAATTACTCTTAATTCAAAAAATGAATCGATAATATTATACAATAATGGGATACTTTTCGTTACTTCAAACAAACAATTTATGTTCATAATTACTATTCTAAAATTGGGGCAATATTTGAAACGTCTACCCTTTTTATTGCTTTAAAAGTACTAGAATTTTTTTTTACACTCAATTTTCGGCCATATACATTTTCCACATGAAAATATTTTTATAAAATATTTTACCCTTTAAAAAAAAAATACCAACCATCTAGCATTTTAAAAATCAAATGCAATAGCCATTAAATGAAATCGTCAACTGTTGTACCAAACCTAAAAAGCAATAATTTGAAAAGTAAAGCCCATACTAAACCTCTCAAAAATCTCTCAAAAGCATAAATAAATAGTCTTAAAAAAATCTTTAACTTAAATCAGTAATCGTAAAACATAATGCGGAAAATAGTAGCGCTGGTCCTCGGGTTGTGTGCACCGACAGTCCTGTAGGATCATCCGTCAAGGCCTCCCTCAACCTCACCTGCATCCATCACACCTAGTGAGTCTAAAGACTCAACACACCATAATCTTGATAACAAGTAATACGTAATACAGTCAACATATAAACAGTGAAAAATACTTGTACTTAAAATATCGTTTTCATGAAGATGCATAAATTTAAGCATAAACATTTTCATGACATGTATAAATAAACCTCAATCTTTTCCTTATAATGAGATAAAACATTTTAACATGATCATAAACATTTTCCTTTTCCCTTTTCCTTTTTCCTTTTTCTTTGTTGAATTCAGATCGTTAATTGTGACTTTCCTCAAACCTCAAAAGTCGATGGATCCATCTACATGTAACCACAGTACTGGTCGGCGGGGGACACCAGCAACACTCTCACCTGTCAACTGGGCCCTGGCCTATCATGATCGAATAGAAATACGATCGTCAGGGCTCCCTCTGGGCCTTCTCCCATAAATGGGCTCCCTCTGGGGCCTTCTCCCCTCACGATATTCCCATTCTTATCTCAAACCTCATATCCTCATAACCTCATATTCGCAATAATGGAAACACGATCGTCGGGCTCCCACTGGGACCATCACCCTTACAACATCGCCATCATTAACGAATTAGTCACAATCACTTCACTTCCTTCAACGTTTTTCATTCACATCACTTTAGAAAAATCGTGAATAATATTTGCATTTTTCATTTTGAAACCAAGCATGCAACATGTATTTTAAATGTTTTCCTTCAATCATAAAAATCAGATAGACATTTAAAAAAATCATAATTTAATCATGAACATTTTATAAAAATTAAAAATAATCATAATATCATAAAAATATCATTTAGGGCACTGCCATGACGTTTACTAATTTTTAGGTGTAAAATGACCGTTTTACTCCTGGACGTATAATTTCTCGTTTTTGACATTTTTCATTTTTTCATGACTCTAACCTGTCCCAAATATTTATTTAAGCTTACATGAATGTTCTCATATTTTTATTTAGCTTAAATCGAGGACTTTTAATTTATTCTTTAAATAGGACGTATTACTACGTTTTAATCCCGAATTAAACCAAACCTTAATATAAAATTTCCAAATTAAAAACTTAGACTTATAATAATTATTTAAGCTTAACACTAATTTTTTTATAATTTTTATAAGGCTTAAAACTAGGCGTTTCAATTAACTCGTTAATTAGCGTTTCGTGCGGCGATTAAATCCCGAATAAATCCAAAACTCATTATTTTGATCCCAAATTTTTAACATAACATTTTGTGATTTACTCTACCCTTCCAAGTCATGATCCACACCCGTGGACCCTTGGATTCAATTTTAGATTTATTAATTTCGTTTTTGACACCTTATCGAACCCACAGAGCCATCTCCTAATTTACCCGAGCCACGCCCCAGCCACCTTGAGAAAAAACTTATTCAACCCATCTAGGGACCCTACTGTGTAAGCCCAGCCCAAAATCATGACCCTAACCCGCTCAAACACCTACTGAACCTTGCCCCAATTCTGCCCAATTACCTGCGTGTGTGCTTGTGAATCTCCTTCCCTTCACCAAGCCTCCTAGCCAACTAGGACACTTCCAGCCCTCTAACCACCGACTACCCATGACCTTTACTGACCCTAGGCCAGCCCCAGACCCATACCAAGCCTAGCCCAGCCCCTGAACTCTAGCAGCGAACTCCTTCAATCAGCAACAAGTTGCGCGCCTCACTGCCCCTACGCGGCTGCTGTCAAATTGCGTGGAGGCTTCTACCCAGCCCACCACCGAGTCCAGCCCTTCATAACCCCTACTGGACCGTCCTTAGCCACCGCCCGGACCACCTAGCCTGGTCGAGCCACCTGCCCCCATGCATCAATTTCCCTTCAACCTATCCCATAATCCACAATATTGATCAATTTTGGTTCCAGTTTTGTTCAAGTGCGTGTGCAGCCTGTTTGTGCGTGTCCTATGCCCTTAAACTCGTCTAACCTGTCTTATATCATCCTAATTCATGGCAGCCCCTTTGACAACATAACAAACATGATTTTTGATGAACAATCAAGAGTTTAGAACACATATATGCATAGTTACGAAAATTGTGAATTGTGTGACTTATTTTCATGCAAAAATTCATTAAATAAAATACTATGGTGTGATAGATGTTTTAAAGAAAGAATATGGTGTGCCTTTGACGCACGAAAAACTGTTGACGACGAAGAACGGATTGAAACCTTTGGCTTGAACTAATTTGAACCCTTCGAAATCCTTTCTACCTTGTTGTGTACGTGTGTACCGTGTTTGGGAGTGGTGGGGAGTGTTTCAGAAATTGTGGGGTGTGTGGCCGTGACTTATGATGCAAATTGTAGGGTTTTAAGTTTTTAAATACATTAAATACACTAATTAATTTACTAACTAGGATTTAGGCCTATTAAGTCTTAAATTAAGCCCATTAGTTTTAATAAAATATTAACAAAGTTTTTGTTTAATTAAATTTGTGAATTTATTAGCCGGGCTGCCAAAAAGCTCGTATTTTAATTGAAAAAATCAACACAGATAAAATTTACGTCCCGGCATATAAAATCACCTCGACACCATTTATTTTAAAAAATAAGAAAAACCCACAATCATATTTTAAATAATTAAAAACAATTATTCAATAAAACATTTTCCGTTTCTTAGCCCTCGGTCTCCGTTCCTCGATCGCAACTCGAATAACCTTTAAAAATATATTTTAATGCAATCATGTAGAAAAATATATTTTAAACATGCACATGTGCACAATATAATTAATTCATGCAATTACAATAATTAATTAAAACAAAAAATAATTTAATAATTGCATGCATGTGGTTTACGTGGACCTTAAAATTTCCGGGGCGTTACAATATTCACTTATAATTGAATACTATTTATTAATAACTGGATATTTTAAATTCACGGTATGATCTACTTAGTTACTCTTAATTTTTAAAAAAAGTCGAAAATATTATACAATAATTTGACACTCTTCATTACTTCAAACTACTATCAAAATTAAATATAAAATAATTGAGACTTGAATATTCTAAATTCACAATAAAATATACTCATGATATATTCATTCTACACTTTTAAAAAATTTTAAAATATAGAGGTATTAAATCTTAACTTTTATATACTCTATATAAGTTTAGTGATATTTAAAATATATTTTGGTAGAATTTTAAAAGTAATGTGATATTCAAAATTGCTTTTTTAAAACTCTCCAAAAGTCAAGATTATCCAAAAAAAATCCATAGATTTTCAAAGATTCTTTTTAAATTATTTATGTACAAACCTCAAAGCCGTAAGAACAATTACAGAAAATCTAAATTTTCTTCCACTTATACTAACGATTTTGATGGTCTTTCTTTTTTGAAAAATAAACCCTCAATTGTCTTCATCGACACAAGCTTATGAAGATGACAACTTTGATTAGTTATTTGATACTCAATAACAACAACGAATAAATGCTAATACATGGATGGATACCATAGCACAAAAGAGTGAAATCGTTTAAAGATTTCCATTTATTTTATAATAAAAGATAGTTTGCGAATAATATAGTTAATTATATGTCTCTCTCTTTTTGTTTAAGGATTTCCATTTACTTTATTATAAAAAAAGACTACATTTGAAAATCTTTAATAGCATCGTGCTACTGATAAGATTTGCTGATGAAAATGTAATTTATAACACATTTTTTGAACATTATCATTTGGTAGAAGATGCTTGGAGAATAATTTGTTTCATATTTTGATAACACTTAAATCGGTGAAGACATTAGAGAAACTTGATTTGGAAAAAAGGAAAATTGAAAGGGAAAAACTCCATATTAGTAGCCTCTTTAATTTGGTCGAAGATTCAAGCTCCATTTTTTAGGTCTGAATTTTACAATAAAAAAAACACAACAACTAGAACAAATTAATTCGTTTATTTGTATAAAATAAAATAAATATACTAGTACTAGCTTGCAAGTGGTTCACAAACAATATGTCTGAACATGTTCAATCTCAATTCTCAATTCAAGTTCAATATAAATTCAAGCATACGTATTCGAGCCAAATTTGTGTTGCAAAATCTATAAAATACCAAAATCCACTGCGTTGATTGATAATCAAAACACATTTATTGTGACAATAAATCAAAAATGAATTATAATAAAATTGTGGGAAAGAGGTAATTTCAGTTTTTTGATTCACAAACAAGAATGATAAAATTTCAACTAGTTTAAGAAAAAGGAAAAAAACGAAAAAAAAAAAGAGAGAAGTTCAAGCCAAGATTTAGTCGGTAATTTTAGGGGAAGTACATAAATTGAGATGCTTGTGGAATTTCTAAAAAAGAAAAAGAAAAAAAAAAGATGAATATCATATGATTTTTCATATGCCATTTGTGGTATTTTGGACTATTTGAGATAAAATGGGGAATCGGCCCACTGGCCCCTAGTATATACTGCACATCTGGTACATAAGCTCGTGCATCATCGCCTAGGGCTAAACTTCGAGGACGACGCTCTCTGCCAACATCCGCAGTGTGTATCCATGGCACGCATCGGTCGATTGTAGGCGGAGAATCGAGCTTTCTATCTGTTATATCATATACAAAAGTATCGTTCTTTAGTATTCGCTCCCCTCCCGACTCTATTGCATTCTCCAAACCCTAATTCCCAAAATCTTCCTCAGGTACCCTCTTGACCTTCCTTATTGTTTTCCTGATCATCTGATTGTCATAGTTTTAATATTTTCGGATTTTGTGAATCTCTTGGTATCTGTTCATTCATCAGATGTGTTCAGATTCGTTAACCGATAAATGTAATGGCCCAGATGAGATGAGTTCCTTATATATCGTAGTTTAATGGGGTTTTTCAGTTTCTTGTAAATCAGCTTGTGTTCTAGATGATTTTGGTTGATGTCTGGTTTTTATTTGAGAAGCGGGTCTTGCCGGGCATTGGATAAGGCTTTTGAAATGTGTTTGTAGAAGTTGGTTTGACAGGTCGTGGCCTTTGGTAATGATTATGATTACGTGAAAATTTCTATTTAAGACCAACTAATGATTATATGCTTCGCTCAACTTATGATGGAAACTGATACGTTTATCCTTTTGCAGTTTGGGCCAGTGCAAAATGTCGTCTGTCTCAAGCCAGCCACAGTTTCGCTACACACAAACTCCTTCCAAGGTTCTCCATCTGAGAAACTTACCTTGGGAATGTTCCGAAGAGGAACTGATAGAACTGGGGAAGCCATTCGGCAAAGTTGTTAACACAAAGTGTAATGTTGGTGCAAATAAAAATCAAGCTTTTATTGAATTCGTAAGTGTGTATCATATTTTCCTCTCTTTTCTTCCTGATTTATTGTTGATGATTCAATGGATGATTTCTATTATTTTGACTTTTTGAGTTTCCTTTCATGTCTTTACAGTCGGAAACTAATCAAGCAATTGCTATGATATCATATTATTCATCATCCTCAGAGCCAGCTATGGTGCGAGGGAAAACCGTCTATGTACAATATTCCAACAGGCAAGAAATAGTAAACAATAAAACTACTGCAGATGTTGCTGGAAATGTGCTCTTGGTAACGATTGAGGGGAATGATGCACGTCTTGTCAGCATTGATGTCCTGCATTTGGTAAGATATTGAGAATCATCAACATGAACTCAGAGCAATGACATTTTGTCCATGGTAGATGGATGTACTCGATGAATTTTTAGTGCATAGATTGTAGTACGCCATGCTTTTTAAGCTTTTATTTGACAAGAATGTGAATGAATCAGCAGGCACATGTGAAGGATATATCTTCAATGGCAGCTTAATGCATCGGGAGAAAGAGCGCATGTGTGTTTGTCTCCTTTCTCCTTTTCTTAACACTGGCTCTTTCTTCCATTCTTCCTCTTCTCGTCTCTACTCCTAAATGTCTAGGAGCTTCAAATGATTTCTCGCTTTTTGTTTTTCAGATTTCTGAACCTCACTTCCTTTTCGTACATGCTATTTTTTTTCTTGAAGTAGCATAGTAACTATAAACCATATAGTAAAGGTTGAAGGAGATACTGGCTTGTTGGGATTTAGTTGTCCAAGAAAAAAACTATCTCCAAATTGGGAAGAACATGGAATTGTGTCAAAACTTTAAAAATTATCTTACCATAATGGAAATATCGAAGGTAGTTTATCTCAAAAATTATTTTGGGAGAGTCAGATAGCTGTGTCCCAAGTTATTTTCTTATGGCCATGATATGCGTAAAATTTTTTCCCTTGCATTCTTGAATCTCTAATTCTTTGGGGATGGGGCCTTGAAAATGTGGTGGTATTTTTTAGATTATGGAGAATGAGCATTTTCTGCATCATCTTTGTGAGATTGTGTGAAAATTTTTATTGTTGTTGGAGGTTGAAAGTTGGTGAAGATGAGGTGGAGTTGGCTGCAGAAATTAGAAGTGAGTGGAAGTAGAAAAATTGTTTGTGTTCTTCAGATAGCAAGTCTGACTCGGACTTTGTATCTATGGGTTACTGGTCCACTCTTACCACACTCAGAAAGGTTTTTACGAGTCAAATATTGGGGTGGAATTAGAAATTAATTACCATCAATGCATCAAAATTATAAATAAAGCCTAACCTACTTGCATATATATATATGTCTTATTTTCAAATAGCTCTCCTACGATTATTTCGTAACTTTTGTGTTTCTGTGTGGCTGGGCATCATAGGTATTGGGTAAAGTTCCTGTTGTAATCTCGTGTTCTTTTGCTGTATAATTATTTTTTTAATCTTATTTGAATATGTTCTTCCTTTACATGTGTCATAAAATGTCGTGTGGCAGCATTTCCATTAGTAATTTCATGTTGCTTCATCTATCTGCGCGAGCAAGCAGCTAGTTTCCTGCCTTTTGAGTTTTATAAAATTACATTTTGGGTTTGGATGACTTGATCTATGTATCTTTTCTTAACAATTCTTAGGATAAAGTTTGCAAAAATTTGTAGCTTATCTAGAATTACTGGCAGCTGAAGTCGTACCATGAGACTTCGAGTGCACTTTTGTCAGCGTGGGTTCACTGCTACTACTTGCCATCTTTTCTCACTTTGGACAAGAACCTCTAATTGTTGCATAAATATCAAAATAAAGCATTGTTTCGGTAGTTTTCTTGTTCTCATCTTTTATATTGTGCCTGAGATTTTCCTTTGTAACCTATAATCTAATTTTATGTTCGTCATATTTTAGCTGGTATAGCTATTAAAACTTGTCTTATTTGTAGGTGTTTTCTGCATTTGGGTTTGTACACAAGATTACTACATTTGAGAAGACAGCTGGTTTTCAGGTTATTTCTCTGTCAAAACCTTTTTGTGTTGCGTTTTCACATGAATTTGCTTGAATTTACTCTCACAGACACCAATTATTTGCTTCCTTGTCAGGCGCTTGTTCAGTTTACTGATGCAGAAACAGCTTCTGCTGCAAAGGATGCTCTTGATGGAAGAAGCATTCCAAGGTGATGTGAATTTCATGTTTTAGATTCACGTTTAGCACCTGTTACGGATCACGTCTGAGATATATCACAAAAGCACCCCTTGAAAAATCTGACTTGAAAGAACCAATGTGGAAACTTGTGTTTTCCCCTCTTCCTCCTCTATGATTCCCCTTGCTGAGGGACAAGCAGCGTACAAGAAGGTGGTCCTTGTCAGTGTCATACATCAGGAGAGTCAAAGTACTTGGAATAGTTAGCTAGCTGTTCATATTGCTAATACTGATTAAACATTAAATATGTCATACTCGACTAAATGGCTCCTTGCTTTGTATGCTACATAGTTATGTTATACGGTCTTGTGTCGTATTTATCTTATCTACAGGTTGACAATGGCTAAGCTTGGTGGTTTTATTTTCATTTGTGAAGTGCATTTTACTAAATAGTTTTTCACCTGTGTAGTGATTTGCTACTTTTTTGTGTGCGTCAGTTACTTGATTCCAGAGTTGGGACCATGTTCCCTCAAGATCACATATTCTGCACATACAGATCTAAGCGTAAAATTCCAGTCTCATCGCAGTAGGTAAACTGATTCTATTTGACAATTTTTATTCAAATAATAGATCACAATGACTGGTATCCTGATGTACTTTTTTGCGTAGTTGGTTTGTTTCCTTTCTTTGACAGTTGCTTGTATTTAGACATTTTTGTTGGTTGTGTTGTATCAATTTAGGGATTATACGAACCCTCATCTTCCTGTCGCTCCTTCAGCTATTGACGCTAGCAGCCAGGTGAATATTGGAAAGATCATTTTTCTTGTATTATTTGTTTTGCAATCTTACACCTTTCTTAACTTCTTGTACCTACTTTATTTACACTTTGGACTCAATATCTTTTCGAAGTAATATTTTGATCAGATTAGTGCATCTAAAGAACCAATTTAAATGTAAAATTTAGGTTGGTAGCACGCATCATCTCACATATCTACTTGCAATTGCTTGTTTGCGTTTACAGTTCACTTTAGGAGTTGATGGAAAAAAACTGGAGCCAGAGAGCAATGTTCTTCTTGCTTCTATTGAAAACATGCAATACGCTGTCACTCTGGATGTCTTACAAACGGTAAACACATTCACAATGTGAACTCACAAGCCTTCTGGCATTTTCATTATATCATTCAATCATTAACTCTTTACTGCTGCAATTGTTACGTGTTTCAAGGTCTTTTCCGCTTTTGGTCCTGTTTTAAAGATTGCAATGTTCGATAAAAATGGGGGTCTTCAGGCTTTGATACAGTACCCTGGTAAGATGGACTTCGGTAACCTGTCCTTACCTGCTACTTTTTTTTAACCTTTTGTTAGCATGAGTTTCAGGACAATTCTAGTAAAACAAATTGTATCAAAGAAGCAACATATTTATAATTGATACCACATTATCACTATTGGTCATTTATGTGTGTGTGTGTGTCTATATATGTGTATTTATTATTTAAAGAGCGAGAGAGAACCACACATACATAAATGAGCATTATAATTACACAATGATCAACAAAAAGTTGATGCAGTTCTTCGTTATACAATGTGCTGTGTCATTATGTGAACTCGACTATGAAACGTCACAAGCTCGAAACTATAGTGTGAGTTTGAGATCGACTCATTTATGACCTTAATTTGGAATTAGGACAAGATAGTTATGCCCTTGGTTTGTGCATTACGTGGCCTGAGAATTCAATGAACCTTTCTCTTTGAAAAAGTATTAGAAAATAGGCACTAATATACCAACTGGCAGACGTACAAACTGCTGTTGTTGCAAAGGAAGCTTTGGAAGGGCATTGCATTTATGATGGCGGATATTGCAAGCTTCATATCACATATTCTCGACACACGGATCTCAGCATCAAAGTAAGCCTCTCCTATATGGACGACTTTAAACATAGTCCTTGCTGGTATCAATCATTTCATCTTTAAATATGGTGTTAGGCAATTTTTTTATTAACTCACGAGCGTGGTGTTCTCAGATCAATAATGATAGGAGCAGAGACTACACGATTCCCAACACTCCTGTCTTGAACTCCCAACTCTCGATGCTAGGACAACAACGGTATCCATTGGGAGGTCCAGGTGCTCCAGCTTACAACACAGCACAATATGCTCCAGGTCCTCATGCCATGCCTCCACATTCTACAGGGTGGAACCCCTCTGCCATGCCTCCACATTCTGCGGGGTGGAACCCCTCTTCAGTGCCTCAATCTACACCGATGCAAATGCATAATTACCCTTATGTCCCGCCTGGAGTTGCTCCTCCTGCAATGGGCCCAGGAATGGGTCCCCCTCACGGTCAGAATGGGATGCCACACTCATCCTCAATGCCCCCATATCATCCACAATAGCTGCTGAGATATTTCATATGCTGAATGACTATGGACTGTACACTGGCGGTGTGGTGTTTAATCAACTGATTAATCCTATCTTTCGTGCATGTTTTATTCTTGGTTATGGTGGCAAGATTGTGGTAGTGTAATGTTTCCATCTTTTTTGGCAATTAAAGTTGATGTGTTAGAAACTTTGAACTTGCACTGTTATATGATCTTGTTATACGATGTGGGGCTGATATGAACAGTCGTTAGGTTGCTTTTTGGAATGTTTGATGCGAATAGTGTTATTCTAAGTAGGGGTGGTGGACACGAGAGTCAACGGTTTGTCTGATTTAAATTGTCTGCTCGAACTTGATCGGGTGCTCGAGCAAAGTTGGATCATGTACATGTTGACTTACTCGAGTTCCTGTAAGAAAAGCGTGAAAATTTTTTCTAGCATGTTGACATAATTTCATGGCTTAACCTGAAATTTTATATACTCCGTTCCCAGCCAGACGAAACAATGGATCCTAGGTGTATTGTGCATCGACTTGTAAAGCGTTGGAGCTAACGTGTTACCCCGATGGAACCACTCATGAGTTGCTCAGTTACACGTGAATAACCGGTAATTGTGTGGGGAAAAATACTGTCATGTACAAATGCACTAGATCTTGACATACATACATATATACAAGCATATGTACAAATGCACAGTACACATGAATACATCCGGTACAGAAGCCTGGAATTTGGATATTCAATTTTGTTATCATATGTTCTCAAAGAGAGGCAGTCCATAATATCTGCAGTTCTTGAGCTCCAAATTACAAAAATCCAAAATGACAAGATATGAACAGCAAACCAGAGGAAGGGCCACTCAGCCTCCAAAACCTTGGAAGTCCAAAAGCCTTCACATAAGCTTCATCCTTGGTGAAAACGGCCTCCACAATGTTGCAGTTTTAGTCATGATCGATAGGCTCGGTCCTGTCCTGCACTGCAAGCCTCTCAGAAACATCAGCGAGTGACTTAAGATTACATTTGATCAGCGCTTCAACAAAGAAACAAGTTTCGTCTTTTGTGTTTCCTTCAGGTACATCCACGACAAATGATTCGATCACCATTGTCCCAGGTCTCCCTTCAATTACTTCTGGATGGACAGATACAGTGGAAGCATAGTTCTGGAAGAAACATAAGACTTTTAAATAATGATGTGATAGGTTATATTTACATTAAATGGTATAATCAGAAAGATGTTATAGTCTCCAGTCACTTGACTATTGTATGGTCATGGACCATAAGCTGCAGTCTTTGGGAATTAAATTCGGTCCGAAAATTTCAAATGTACATCAATTTCGATTGATTTGGCTAGTAAGTGTGTACGTTTCTTTGATCAATGGATAATATTTCTATCTGTTAACACACCAGCCAATCTTGGTCAGTGTTGAATTTTCTCTCTGCTCCAGGCTCCAGAGCACACTCGAATTTTAGCAGCCTCTGGCCAAACCCCACAAAAAAAAATGACAATTCAACTCAAACTTTGATTCTTTGATATTAAAAGAGACGATGACAAGTCATTTTCAGCACGAGAGTTTCAAGATAATATGTAGTGTAAATTATGGTTCATGAACTCAGGATCAGTCACCATCCTTGGAAATTCCAATAAATATCAACACTCTTCGCTAGCTTAAAAATGATTCGACCTGAGAAAAACTATCTAGTTGTCCCACAGAGCACTCCCATTAGTCCCATCAAAGTGCAAGATAGAAGTAGACGACTTGGAAAAACAATTTGAAAAGTAATTCAATAAGACGGAAATATTTGTGTTTCTTAGCATACTCTGAGCCTGTGATCTCCACCAACAATCCTGACACTAAGTATGTGCTCTTCATCGTCAAGAAGCTCCAATCTCTCCGTGCTGGTAGTGGCAGGAAGACCAGACTTGACATCAACTTCCCTCAGACTCCCAATTTCAAGATTTCCTTGCACAACGCATCGGCTGACAAAAGGCTTGTACTTTTGTGGTTGATCAAATCTCCTCACCAGAGACCAAACCTAGCATGAAAAAAACAATTTCAAATATAACACTACGAATATACAACCTCATCGCCCCGGTACTCTTGACAACCCCCTCAATAGCACTCATAATAATGACACTTGAAAGCCTTTCACATGAAGAAGTTTCAACCACCCCACTCATTCAACTCTAACCTCACAACAGAAACGGTCATCCAACACAAACATACAACAATCTTGCATCCTCCTACGACCTCTAATCCATTCCAAAGTATATCCAGAAAGCACACAAATTTTTCAAAAAAGTATGCCCACTCACACAACAACCCGACATCGACACCTAAGTCCAAGAAAACCAAGTGCATAATGACACCCTGGAAAACTCCCGAGAAGAGGAGAAAATTTTATGCTGCACAAAGTCTCGTAAAACATGAGGTTATCACAACAGAGAATGTCAGGAAAAAAGCTAGAAACTATAAAAAACCGAACTTACTCCTCCAATAAATACCAGTATCATTCATCCTTAGAACTAAATGGTCAAAATTTCGCGCTTTTTTAATCTCCATGGCAGCCACACAAAAACTAAAAACACAGTTGTTTCCTATTTTCAAACAAGAGGAGCACATAGTCAAGAAAAAAGGGAGGCCATCAAAATGAATCTGAATCAAACCCAAAAGGCTCCGGTCAAACCTTCAACCACAAACAGTAGAAATCTTGAACCGATCTAAAATGCAAACTATGAACTCAAAATCCTCAGAGTACACACGCATCAAAATTCATCCACAACACGAAACCCCCCATAAAACACACCAAATCACACGCAACACAGACAACAAAACCCAAAATATAAAAAATGAAAAAAAAACATCATATTACGAGATGGATAGGAGCTTTAATATGCTTGATTAGAAAGGAATTGCATTGATTATCTGTAATCTCGTGCTGGTGATGCTTCCTTATGTACTCTATCTCCGTCTCGCTCAATCCTTTCACATTCATCATCTCCACCGTAATATCCTCCTCCGATAAAAGCCGAGTAGAATCGCCGCCGTACAGATTATGGATGCGCTTGTTGACTCAGGTGGATCGGCGTGAACTCGTCGCCGTCATGTTAGAGTGTCGTCATCGATGCATCCTCCTACGGAAGCATAAAGATGAGATCCTCTTTCTTTCTTCTACCTAAATTGCCCCTGTTTATAGCCACTTAAAAGTTATTTTTGTTTTTATAATTAAATTTCAATTTTTATTTTTATCGTCGTACAACTAGATGTAGTATACCGTATCGTATCGTATCGTATCGTATCGAAAATCTTATACCATATATCATATAAAAAATTTCTGTATAAAAAAATTCATACCGATACGATACCGTACTATACTGAAATTTTCGATAAATATAACTAACATACCGATTACACCGAAATTATATACTAACATACCGATTACACCGAAATTATATTGTATATCGAGATTTCGATACGGTATCGGTATATACCGTATTATACCGAAAAAATTACATTTTAAAATTTTTATGTATTATTGTTTTAAAATATTATATATTTTATATTTTTTCGGTATTTTGGTACTCTGGTATGTACCTAAATTTTCAAATTGTATACCGTTACTGTACCGAAAAATGCGGTATTCTTACCGTACTGTACCGAAAACTTCAGTATACCAAAAATTCGGTCAATTTGATATTTTTTCGTTACGGTAATCTCGGTATACCGAAAATTCGATATTTTTTCCTACCCCTACATACAACTTTGATATCCAAGTAAATTCGCATATTCAATTCTCATCATTTGCAAATTTATGTATTATTTGAACATTGATTTATTGGAAAGTAATAATAACCTCTATCGAGAGAGCTCTGTATTTATAAGATTAGAGTTAAACTATTATGATAATGATATCAAAACTATAGTTATTAGAAAGCGATAATTGACATTTATGTGTAATAGAATTTAAAAAAAATTAAATTATAATAATGTTTATCAGAAATTTTTTATAAAAGGAGAGTCCTAAGGTTCAATTTTTAATCATTATTGGTATTTATTTGAGGAAGTGAAATTATTGCTGCAGAACTACTGTTGGCTTTGAGGCATTGCCACGGGCTTGGTTGTCCCTAGGGATGTAATCGAATCGAGTCGAGCCGAACTCTTGAATGTTTGAGCTTGATTCGTTTATAATCGAGCCGAGCTCGAGCTTTATTTAATGAATATATACATGGGTCACGAGCTTATTAAAGCATTTATCGAGCCTGAACAAGCTTAATAAATATAAATTATACATTTAAATTTTCATTAATTAATTAAAAAGTAAATTATATATTTTAAAAAATATATTATTCTTATTAAAATTTGTAAATTTATTATAATAAATAAATTTGATAGATTTTTCTATATATTTCATAAATAAAATGCAAAATCAATAAATCAAATATCAAAACTATTATTTTTTCATCTAAAAGATTACTCATGAACTTACCACGAACATGTTCACGAGCTAACGAGCCGAATACTATAAAGCTTGAGTTTGGTTTGTTTATCTTAACGAGTCTCGTTAAACGAGCTCAAACGAGCTTTTATCGAATCGAACTTCGGATAGCTCATAGACGGTTTGGTTCGTTTACATCCCTAGTTGTCTCACTTTCGCAATCTTTTTTGTCCGTTAGTTGCAACCCAATGCCCTCAAAGTGTTGGTTATTGACGTCTTTTGTAAGGTCCAAGATTATAGAAATGATATTATTTTAAACCGAAATTACTGAATTAGAGAATTATGGAGTGTTGAATTATATTCCAAGATGTTTGCAATTATTTAGGATTGAAATGGAATTAATTAGGATTGAATTGAATTTAAAAAAAATTATGCGGGGGCCATTTTGCAATTAGTGAAAAGTTGAGGGACTAAAGTGCAAATATGGAAAATTGAGTGGGACACTTGTCTTGGTCACCCTTGAACGTGTCATGTTTCCTTAAAAAAATTCAGAATTGCATGAGGAAGAAACGAAAGCTCCATAGAAATCCCTCAAGCTTTTATTTTCTTTAAAATTGCGATTAAGCAAGATCCGTCTATCAGAATTTGAATCCGAACACAGTACCGTGCTCCTCTCGTCAACAGCTACAACTGGACGTAAGTTTTGTTACGTTTTGTACATATTTTGAAATTATGATATTGTCAGAATTGAATAGAAGTCATATATGCTGTTCTTGTGATATCAGACATTGTATAAACGAAACCGGATTGAAAAACGGACTGTGTATGAAATTGTTATGGATTTTCAGAGTTTATTCGAATGTAATTATACCGATTTGATATCAGAATTACGGTATTATCGATTATGTGGTATGGCTATTGATATCTGAATTATACTGTATCACTGGATATATTGATATTAGTCAGAGTTGAATCAGATGAGTTGTTAATTTGGTTGTACTGATATTGTATTGCCGGTATTGCGGGACTGTACAGATTTGACATGAGACTTTGTACTGATATTGATTATGAGTTCTTGTATTATACTTGTGATGTTGGAATTGACGGGGTTACTGAGATTGTATTGTTATACCGTCGAAACATCAGTGGATTGATATTGATCAGACTCAGTAGTGATTGTGATTATATCGTGATATCGTCGATATGGAATAGATTGTGTCTTGAGTCGATATTGATCAGATTATGTTTTGATTGTGTATTGATCAGAACAGGCTTTGAATTAAGCGGTATTTTGACACGGTCTATTCGATATTGTTATTTCAGATTGATATGGACAGATTTGAATTCTGGACTTCGTCTTCGTCAGACCGAGAAGATAAAGGTATAAGTCAATGTGGTATTGGGAGATCGACTTGAGTCGGATTAGACTTGAGTTTCCCTAAATCACATACTTTACTTTATTGCATTGATATTTGCATTGATTTGACTGATGTACTTGTTTTCTTGAATTATAGATAGCAGGTATCAGATGAGTAATCTTGTGACAGAAATTCCTGATAGTGGTGGAATCGCCACGGGAACATTGCACGATGTCTCAAGATAATGATATTAGCGATAGAGCTACAGTCCATGACGGATAGGTCAGGACACCGGATGTTGGTTATATCGAGTAAACAGGATTGGAATTCTTCTATTACGGAATTCGATATAGGAACACCATATTTGGTTATATCGAGTAATAGGAACAGAGTTCCTTCTATTACGGAATTCGATATAGGAATACCACATTTGGAAACCGGGATCCCTAGACTAGGATTGAGTCTAGTCTGAATGATAGAGTTATGATCATTGTCGACAGTCTATGATTGTTTATGTTCAGATTTTGATACATATATCTGTTACCTGATTACATGCTTTATATTTGTTTATATGATTGCATGTTTCGTTGATTTATACTGGGATTTATTCTCACCGGAGTTATCCGGCTGTTGTCTTGTCTGTATGTGTACATGACAACAGGTGGGACATGATCAGGGTCCAGAAGAGGAGGAGAGATCGTGATAGAGTGGAGACTTCGGACTTGGATGTATATAGGGTGTTGACACTTGATATTTAGATGTTGAACCTTAGTTTTACTGATTTGTAGACGATACAGGACTTGTACTTTATTTTATACTGAGTTGTATATTAGTTGATTTCACTACGTTCCGCATTTTAAAAAAAAAAATTTAGACCCTGTTTTATAATTGATTAATTAGTCCCAAAGATGATTAAGAACTTGATTAGCGTCCGGGTCCCCACAACAGGTGGTATCAGAGAGATAGATCCTTTAGACTGAGATAGAAGAGAATGAGCGGGGTAGATTGAATTTTCTTTCCTTGCATGTGATTGCTAGCATGAGAATTATTTCAATGTTGACTTACATTGTGTGTGCTAGCATGATTTATTGCTTTCCCTATTACATGTTGTTTGTTATCTGAGTTGATTACAGCATGTAATTACCAAGACTGAATCAGAACCGAGTCTGAATCAGAGGTATATGATCAGAGGAGGGATGAGACAGATTATATAGATTGGGTATTGATTTGTTTGATATTCAGATATACCGCCTCAGGAGAATTCCAGAAAGGGGTAGTACTTCGACTGAACAGACAGATGCATCCGAAACTCAGATAGAAGCTAAGATGAGAGAATTTCAGTTATTACAGCCGCCGATTCTGAGTGGTACCGAGACATCTGAAGATTGTCAGAACTGGTTTGTGGATATAGAAATTTTGTTTGATTTACTCGATTGTACAGATGAACAGAGAGTTAAATTGGTATTTCACCAGTTACGAGAGGCTGCCAGAAGTTGGTGGATTACAATCAAAGGAGTATTAGCACAACGTGGTACTGTGATCACGTGGGAAGTTTTCAAAATTGAATTCTATCAAAGATTTTTTTCTGTTTCCTACCGGGAGGACAAAAGAGCAGAATTTGAGAATTTGAGCCAAGGGCAACTGAATATTGAAGGATATGTGGCTAAATTCTCTACTCTACTGCGTTTTGCTCCTCATTTAGCTGGAAATGATGAAGCTGTAGCGGATCAATTCATCAGAGGATTGAACTCAGAGATAGTTGCATTGATGAACATACATCGACCTCACCATTTTGCTGATGTCTTGAGTAGAGCGAAGAGAACGGAGGCGAGTTTGATTAGACAATTAACAATGTGGGGACCCGGACGCTAATCATCTTCTTAATCATCGTTGGGATTTAATTATCAGTTATGATAAACAGGGTCTAAAAATTTTTCTTTTTAAAATGTAAATGTGGAAGGTAATGGAATCTAAATAATATACATCTCTGTATAACAACTACAATTCAGTAGAAAAGTACAATACTGTACAACCTCAGTCTAAGGTTTAGTTACTAAGTTCAAGTAATAAAACAAGTCTACACTAAGTGCGGAATCACCACGCTATCTAGTCCAGCCACTTTCTCATCTTGACCCTGATCCAGCCCCACCTGTTGTCATGCACACATACAAAACAAGACAACAGCCGGATAACTCCGGTGAGAATAAATCCCAGTATAAAACATGGTAACATGTATATACATAAAGTAACTCATGAAATGTTCTATCATGAATAAACTTAAAAACAATAGATTCCATAATCTATGAAATCAAATCAAAATAAGCATGCAGCTCCAATCAGATAAACATGCAATTCAAATCAAATCATATAAACATGCTATCATACCGAAAGCAATAAACATGGGTTTCATAGTCTATGAAACCACATCTCCAAACACATGCAGTTCTAGTCAAATCATGTCTACACTCGACTCAACTATAACTCTAGGGATCCCGGTGTGAATAAGACGTCACTGTCTGTCACCTACCCTCCCAATCGGGGTGACGTACGTCTTATTCCTAGACTTCGGTCATATCTGTATCGAATAATCTACAATAGGAGGGTGTCTGCTCCTATGTAACGATACACCGAACGTCTAGAAGTCTGACTATCTGTCAAACTTTCCTATCTCAAATGCAATGTATAACAATCTGTAAACAAAGCATAAATATCTTAAAATGCAATGTATAACAATCTGTAAACAAAGCATAAATATAAACAATAAAGCTAGTATGTGATTTTTGCTGGGAAACTCAAATAAGATCTTATTTGAGTTGTGTCTTTCCGAATATCACATGAATTATACCTTTGTCGTCCCGGTCTGACGAAGACGATGACCTGTATTCAAATCTGTCAATCTCGAATCTGAAATGACAATATCAAATACATGGTATCAGTGAATAACTCCATATACAATCTGTTCTGATCAATACTCAATTCAGTATACAATCTGATCAATGTCTGAACAAGATACAATCTGAGTCATATCAATAATATCACAATCTAATCGAAATCATATCTGAATCTGATCAATATCAATCTACTGATGTTTCGACGGCATAACAATACAATCTGAATAACCCCGTCAATCTGAACATCACAAATATAATACTGGAACTCATAATCTGTGTCAACAAAATTCATAATCTGAATACTAACACAATTCTGATATAGAATCTCAGTCAATATCTTTCAGAAATCATAACAATTACAGAAACAGTCTGTTCTTTAATCTGACTTCAATTATATAGTGTCTACGGTAACAGAAACACTATATTTGAATCATATTCAGTTCTGACAACATCATAATTTCAAAACATGTCTAAACGTAACAAAACTTACGTCCAGTTGTAGCCTGCGTTAATATGAACACAGTACTGTGCTCGGATTTAAAATCGGACGGACGGATTTCTCGTAAATCTCAAATTCTTACGTGAAGCTTATATTGTTTCAGCATTTCGTTCCTTGCTCGATTTTTATGTCTGAAGGAGCAAAGTTGCTTGTCTTATATATATATATACATATACACGTCGCACAAGAAGGCCAAGTGGCGATTTGAAGATTTGCATGCCGCACGCATATGCGCGCACAAAGCCGCGCATATGCGCCGGAGTTTCGGCTCGACATCTGCTGCATATCTTCTCGTGCATATGCGCGACGTTTCTCGCGCATATGCGCGAGATGTTCGGCCTCGCACCTCCGCTCTTCGCGCATATGCACGCGTTTCTCCGCGCATATGCGCCCAACGTTCTGGACCACCCGTGCATGACTCGCGCACCTTGTTGCGCATGTGCATGATGGCTTCGTCCTTCTCTTTATTTGGTGTATTTTCTCGTCTTTTCCGGCCCGATCTGTTCTATCTATAATCGTCTCGATTAATCTATAAATCATTTCAGATTAATCTATGATTACAGTAATAAAATCTTGGGCATTACATTTCTCCCCCTCTTAGACCTAAGTTCGTCCTCGAACTCGTAAGCAATCAATTCAGATCTATTAGAAGAAATGTATACAGAGTTTAAATCTAAACTCAGATTTCTAATTCTAGTCTGGAATAAGAATTTTCTAAGTATAATATCATAATACTTTTCTAATTCTTTCTGCTAGAATCAATCTCGCATTACTGGCTATATAATATCCGTATATACCAATCTATAGCTTATGATGTATCCGTACTATTAGCTATTATCAATCTATTATGCTCAAATTAAGGATATCATTCCCCTACCAACCGTCCTCATCCGACGTTGGCATACTAAATCTGTCAATTCTGATCTATATTCATTCTTTTCTGCCTTCTCTGCAAAACAATTCTGTAGTATTCACTATGTAATATCTTGTCTGTAACTATCTCATTACCCATCTGATAATCTGATACCTATAATTATACCATAATTCATATAATGACAATATGAACTATCATCTAGTGCTAACATCCAGAACTTCAGTTCTCTGAATATCTTCCAATATCTGGATAGTATACTCTGACTGTCTGTCAATCAATGAATAATCTGCAAGATATCTTATGGTATATTCTGCCATAATTGCAAACTCAATCAAAATCACAATCTGATATAAGCTACTTTCATATTCTGGTCGCTCTGACTATGTTCTGACATCAATCTGTGTCATTTGGTTCTGTTTGTACATCATCTTGTACAAACTAATAGATATAGATTGAACAATCTGTCAATCATAATCATCACATATAAAAATCTGGAAAGTATTGGGATAAGCTTATTACGAAATTCATCGAAATATACTCCCCATATCGAATCAGAATTATACAAAATCTGTAATAAATCTTCTGATTTCTATCTTTCTGTTTTTTCTATTAGCGATTCAGACATATCAGTACAATTTCTGCCAGCATTTCAGCATAAATTCTGCCATAACTGACAAAATCTGTCTATATCAAAACTGTCTGTTCGAATACTGTGCATTCTCAATCATCAAACTGAAAACTGAATCTACTACTGTCTGTTTCTGACACCATCTGTCTTTTCTGATTCGAACGATACGATATAAACAATCAGTTAATAAGGTAAAGTAAAAAAAAATACCTACCTGGTATTCGGCTCTGATTATAAACATCAATTCGGTTATGCAACTCTGAAACCTTCTGATATCATAACACAATCAGTCTAATACAAGACACAAAATCACATATCTGTTTCTCTGACCGATACTCTGCTCTGATTATCGAAATACTGTTCTGAACACTCTGATCACGTTTCTGAACTGCTGAAATTCTCGAATTCATTTCTGATACAAGCTGAACTGTATATACTCTCAACGGTTCATAAAATCTGTATCAATACTGATTCAAAATAACAATAATCTATACTAATCTAGTAAATCTATATAGGATTGTAAGTTCTAGCAATACTATCGATTCTGACAAATCAATCAGATCTTCATGCCATTCTGATCAACGGCTATATATCATCTGCCAATATAATATGCTCCCCAAACAATACAATATGTATAAAATACTGATCTAGAAGCAATAATTCTCAAGCAGTTTAAGACACAATCATATCAGATAATCTGTCAATTCATATAATATCAATCTCTGACAATTCTGACATTTCCGACTTTCTGATCTTTCTGATATCGGTATCTGATCAGTCACTGATCACAATATCAACTGTATCAAAATCAATCTGTATACTAATTTCAGATATCCCCTACTCTGAATACAATCTGTTTCAAATGGAATTCTTATCTGAATAATTTCTGTATACAATCATCACCATTCTCAGAATATTTAATATGATCTTTCAGATATTCTTTCAATTCAGGTTGTATCATTCTGTATAGTCAATACCATTCTGTACTAAACCTACTATACAAACAATACCTGATCTCAATTCAATTCTGAAATTTATCTTTCTGATATAACACAATTCTGAAATCTTATCTAGGCAACCATCAGCCAACTTGTATAATACTGACCAATCTGTCAATACTAAACTCGATTTCAGTGGATCTACTGAATACATAAGGATGCAATCTGCTCCTTTCTGTACTAATCGAGTCATATACAATATAGATATCAAAGGAATTCTAAATCTAGAATCCTTATCGTGGTATCTCCACTGATCAGTCATCTCTGATCTGACTCTTACCATTTCTGGAACAATTTCTTCAATCTGTCTGTACTTGTTCAGCATATACATATCAATAATGCGTTCAAATCAGAAAACACAAGTACATCATAATCTATCTCTATTTCATTCCCATCTTACTGTAGTATACAATATATCTCTGATATCAACATTTCCTCAACAAGCAAGGACATCAATACTACAGTACATACAAACCCAACAGATACAACATATCTTCATGCAACTCAGTCAAAGATATTCTTAACAAATGCATTAGTATATATCAATACATATGCAATAGAATCATAAAGAATAGTACCTATTGTGAATTCTGGATCTGTATTTTCAACTGAACTCTGTTCCCTACGATCTTCGGGAACGCTTCTGGGGACAGACTTTAGCAAAGTGTCTCGGCTGTCCACAAATATTGCATCTACCAGTTACTCCCTGGCATTGTTCGGTGGAATGTCTCCCTCCGCAACTCCTGCAATACACTCCAGTATAGCTCAGACTAGAACTACTGGAACTCGAGGAACCACTTCCTAACTTCTTGAATGGCTTCTTCCGAGCTTTCAGCAAATCTTGCCTCCCACTTGTACTGCCGTGATCATATCGAAGAGGGAATTGCTGTGCCTGAAGTGGCTTCACACACAACCTTGTCAATTGTCTAATCAGACTCGCCTCAGCTCTCTTTGCTCTACTCAGTATATCAGCAAAATGGTAAGGTCGTTGCAAATTCATAAATGCAACTACCTCCGAATTCAGCCCTCTGATGAACTGATTCACTACAGCTTCATCATTTCCAGCTATCTGAGGAGCAAAATGCAGTAGAGTAGAGAATTTAGCAATATATTGGTCAATATTCAGCTGCCCTTGGCTCAAATTCTCAAACTCTAATTTCTTGTCCTCTCGGTACGAAGCTGAGAAAAATCTTCGATAGAATTCAGTTCTGAATATTTCCCACAAAATCACTGTACCTCTCTGTGCCCACATTCTTTTACTGGTAATCCACCAACTCCTGGCGGCTTCTCGTAACTGATAAGGCACCATTTTAACTCTCTGTTCATCTGTACAATCAAGTAAATCAAACAAGATTTCTATATCATCAAACCAGTTCTGACAGTCTTCAGATGTCTCGGTACCATTCAGAAACGGCGGCTGTAATAACTTAAATTCTTTCATCTTTTCTTCTAGCTGAGTTTCTGATGCCTCTATCTGTTCAAACGAAGTACTACCCCTTTCTGGAAATCTCCGAGGCGGTATATCTGAATATCAAACAGATTAGTACACAATCTATACAATCTGTCCCAGCCCTCCTCTGATCATATACCTCTGATTCAGACTCGGTTCTGATCTAGGCTTAGTAATTACATGCTGCAATCAACTCAGATACAAACAACATGTAATAGGAAAAATAGTAAATCATGCTAGCACACACAATGTAAATCAACATTGAAATAATTCTCATGCTAGCAATCACATGCAAGGAAGACAATTCAATCTACCCCGCTCATTCTCTACTATCTCATGCTAAAAGATCTATCAGTTCTGACTATCTCAATCTAAAGGATCTATAAGCTCTGATACCACCTGTTGTGGGGACCCGGACGCTAATCATCTTCTTAATCATCGTTGGGATTTAATTATCAGTTGTTGGAAACTAAATTCTGGAGTTTGACAAAACATAAATCAATCGATTAAACCAACTAATACATGAAAGCATATTCGGCAGCTGGATGTTCAACTGAAAACAGTTGACACAAACTGTTCAGTTGAGAACAGATCAGTTAAAACATTCAGCCGTAAACATTAAAGCTTCTCGACTGAAGGTACCTCGGGAAAGATCATTCAACAGACAAAAAGACATATCAGACAACAACTGAATATGGAAAGCCGCATTGCATAGAAAAACGTATTTCGGCTATTAAGATTAATACGCCGACTTACAATAAATGATGAAGCGGCAATCAAGAACTTTGTTCAAGAAATGATAAGGTGATAATCAACGGATACGAGAATTCAAAATTACCGCTGAAAGATAAGTCTATAAATATGACTAAAGAGCAGTTGACAGATGACACGATTGACCAATCTCAAACTTGCCATTACTCTGTCAAAATCTCAGCTCACACTTATCAGATCTATTCGTAGCAATCAAGGCTACACATTGAGCAATCTATCACTCTGAAATATTGATAATTCGATAAGTGCTAAGTTCAGTTACTTACAGAGATCATTGTATTATACTAAGAGTTTCAGTTCAGGCAATAGATAAGTCCTAACTGAAGTGGGTCTGTACAAGCGTTGTACTCGATCAAAGCCTTTTAGTGAATATCCTATCCTTGTGATAGAAGGGGTGACGTAGGAGTTATTCAATTCTCCGAACATCCAGAAACATATTGTGTTGTCTTTACTTCAGCCTTTTTATTTCCAGTTAGATATTCTATCTTTCAATCAGTTTATTTTCCGCAACTACTTATTCAGTTTAACTGATTGATATTGACCGACGGGATACTTAGTTCAGTTTGTAACAAAACTGAATTACCTTTTCGAAAAACATTTAAATTTCCTAAAAGTGTTTATTCAACCCCCCCCCCCTTCTAAACACTCCTTAGTAAATAACCGATCCTAACAAGTGGTATCAGAGCAAGGCATATCTTGTCAAAGATTATCTATCCTCAATCTAATCACTATGTCTTCATTCAATAAGATTCCAATGTTCTCCAGGGAAGATTTTGATGATTGGAAAATCAGAATGCAGGCTCATCTAGCTGCACAAGACGATGACATGTGGTACGTCATAACTGACGGACCCATGAAAATTTTGAAAACAAACACAGCTGTTGCCATTACTGAAGGGGCACCTCACCGAATTGAAAAGCCTCGAGATGAGTGGACTACAGAGGACAAAAGAAAGGCAAATCTAGACAATGTTGCAAAAGACATATTGTATAAGACACTGGACAAAGTCACGTTCAGTAAGATCAAAATGTACAAAATCGCCAAAGAAATTTGGGAGAAGTTAATTCAACTTTGTGAAGGAAATGATCAAACAAAAGAAAACAAACTCTCAGTTGCCATGCAAAAGTTCGACAACATCAGAATGAAGATGGGAGAAACAATGGATGAGTATGATGAAAGAACAAGCTGTATCATCAACGAACTAAATGCACTTGGAAAAGTGTATACAAATAAAGAAGTAGTGTTGAAAGTAATCAGAGGACTTCCCAAAGAATGGGATGTCAAAACTATGGCAATGAGGGAATCTAAAGATCTTAACAAAGTTGAACTTCATGATTTATTTGCAGATCTAAAAGCATATGAGTTTGAACTTCAAACTCGAGAAGGAGAACCATCTACTCCAGCAGCAACTACTGCCTTAACTGCTGTTAGAAATGAATCAACTGGTTCAGTTGAGAAAACTGCTGATCAGCTGAGCAATGATGCCATGTCTCTATTCATTAAGAAATTTGGAAGATTCATGAGGAAAAATCAAGGAAATTTTCAGAAAAACTACCAAAGAAACAACTCCAGAGAAGAGACTAATGTATGTTTCAACTGTGGCAAATCCGGTCACTTTATTGCCAACTGTCCAAAGCCTAAAAAGAATAATCAAATCTCAACTGAAAGAAAGAAAAAGATGTATGAGCACAAAAGAAGATCTAAAGACGAAAAGAAGCCTTACAAGAAGAGACATGAAGTACTTCTAGCTGAAGACAGCAAAGCCAAATGGGCAGAAACTGACAGCGAAGAGTCAGATCCAGAAAGCTCTTGCAGTTCAAGTGAGGATGAGGAAGAAGTAACATGTCTAATGGCAGATAACATAGAAGATCAATCAAGCTGCGAGCAGGTATTTGATTTTAGCTCTATTGATTTTACACGAGAAGAACTCATCTCAACTCTTCATGACATGGTCAATGAGTATCAAAAGCTTGCTTTATCATTTGAAAAACTCAGAGCAAAGCAAGATGATCCCAAAGACAATAAAACAAAAACTGATGAATCAGTTGAAATGTTGAGTCTGAAAAGGGAGATTGCTGAACTCACTGATGAAAGAAGCAGGAATCAATCAATGATTCAAAAAATGTCGCTTGAAAATACAAAGCTCAATGAGCTCATTCAAGTTTGGAACAAATCATCTAAAGCTTTAACTAATATACAGAATTCTCAGAAATCAGTTGATGATAAAACTGGTTTAGGATTCGGTAGTAAAGATGATTTGTCTTCCCAAGATACTCAACCAAAACTGAATATGAACAAAGGGAAATTTATTCACTTTGTAAAATCAGTTATGGTACAAAATCAAGAAGAGTCGAGCAAACTGATTGAACAGCCATCTCAGAATATGAATAAAGGCATGAGATGTGGAATTGGATATAATCCAAAGGGTAAGACTGACTCATGGAATCAGCAACCAAAAACTCTCAGCAGAAAATATTCATATGGCTACTCAAACTACTACAACAGTAAGCCAGTCCAGAAAAGATATCGACTGAACAATCAGTTGAAAAAGGACAAAACACATGTTGTATCATACACACACCATACACCAAGCACACACAAACAGAGAAGGACCATATGAAATACAGCAACAGGACGGTCAGTTAGACTGATTCAAGTCTGGATTCCTAAAAGACTAATCAACTTTGGACCCAAATAGAAAAGGGTACCAGAATCTTATTTTGTGTTTAATTGCAGACAATAGGAACAAGCATTGGATCAATATGGTATCTGGACAGTGGATGTTCACGACACATGACAGGAGATTCAAACTTATTGTCTCAACTGGTTAAATACAATGGTCCAAACATCAGTTTTGGGGATAATTCAAAAGGTAAATTTGTGGGTAAGGGTAAGCTTATCCATGGTAACTTCACCATTAATGATATTTTATTAGTCGAGAATCTTAAGTATAATCTGATAAGCATTAGTCAGTTATGCGATAAAGGATTCTCAGTTCAGTTTGACAAACACTCTTGTTCAGTCAAAAACTCAACTGAAGAGATTATTCTAACTGGCAAAAGGTGTGGAAACACTTACAAAGTCAGCTGGAATGATCAACCTTATACACCAGTATGTTTTATTGCATCTAAATCATCTCAAAACTGGTTGTGGCATAAACGGTTAAATCATTTAAATTTTAAATCTCTTGCCTATCTGAGTAAGCATGAACTTGTAACTGGTTTGCCCAAAATAAATTTTTCAAAAGAAAAACTTTGTACAGCATGTCAGTATGGAAAACAAGTTCGATCTTCTTTCAAAAACAAAGGCTGTAAATCTTCATCCCGATGCTTAGAATTATTGCACATGGATCTCTTTGGTCCAATACCAGTCATGAGCTTAGGGGGAATGAAATACACCTTGGTGGTCGTAGATGACTTTTCAAGATTTACTTGGGTTATATTTCTCAAATCCAAAGACCATACTGCTGCACAACTGATTAAACTCTTCAAAAGGCTTTTAAATGAAAAATCAGTTGGGATTGATCGAATCAGATCTGATCGAGGAACTGAATTCATCAATCAAACACTTTCAAACTTTTTAGAAAATACTGGAATCAAGCATGAGTTCTCAGCAGCAAGAACACCTCAGCAAAACGGTGTAGCTGAGAGAAGGAATCGAACTCTTAAGGAAGCTGCTAGAACGATGCTTGCTGATTCAGGTATTTCTCAAAGATTTTGGGCAGAAGCAGTAAACACTGCATGCTACACTCAGAACAGATCAATGATTAATAAAAATCACATGAAAACACCATATGAGATCTGGCATGGAAGAAAAAGCATAATCACTTACTTCAAAATATTTGGTTGTAGATGTTTTATTCATAAAAATGGTAAAAATTATCTAAAAGCATTCGATGTCAAATCAGCAGAAGGAATATTCCTTGGATATTCATCAGTTAGCATAGCTTACAGAGTATTTAATAAGAAAACCTTGAATGTTGAAGAATCAACACATGTTAATTTTGATGAAACTGCACTAATCGATAAGCCAACTGATCAAGTTGAGCTAGCTGATCGATTTACAGATATAAGTCTGGAAGATGATGACTCAGACGAAAGTTGTAATAATCAGAATATTTTTCATACACCTGAACCTGAGATATTGGATCAACCAGCTGAATTGGAAGCAAATCTTGACAAACAGTTAATGGAGCAAACTAATAGAAATCAATTATCAACTGAACCAGCTCTAACTTAAACTGAGAATATTCAGTTACCTAATGAAGAATTTGCTGGCCGTGAAGCACCCAATGCTGAACTTAGATGGAAGAAATCACATCCTCCAGAACTGGTAATAGGTAACCCATCTGATCCAGTAAGAACAAGAAATCAGATGCTCAATTTATTTATTCATTCAGCTTTTGTATCTCAAATCGAACCAAAGAAAACTGACGAAGCTCTTGCTGATCCTAATTGGATTAATGCAATGCAAGAAGAGCTAAATCAGTTTGTTCATAACAATGTCTGGAACTTAGTTCCAAGACCAGTTTCTAAAACTGTTATAGGTACAAAGTGGGTATACAGGAATAAACTGAACGAAGACGGTTCAGTTGTGCGCAACAAAGCAAGGCTCGTAGCACAAGGCTATAGACAAGAAGAAGGGATCGATTATGATGAGACATTTGCACCAGTTGCAAGACTGGAGGCAATCAGAATATTTCTTGCCTATGCATCCTTCAAGAACTTTAAAGTCTATCAAATGGATGTGAAAAGTGCATTTCTAAATGGCCAATTGCAAGAAGAAGTTTACGTTGAACAACCTCCAGGTTTTGTCAATCATAATTCTCCTAATCACGTTTATCATTTGAACAAAGCATTATATGGTCTCAAACAAGCTCCACGGGCTTGGTATGAAACCCTATCAAAATTCCTAACTGATCATGATTTTACTGTTGGATCAGTTGATAAGACTTTGTTTAAATTCTCGAAAAATGATCATATCTTACTTGTTCAAATTTACGTTGATGATATTATATTTGGGTCAACTAACCCCAAATTATGCAAGAAATTTGCTAAGTTGATGCAGGAAAAATTCGAAATGAGCATGATGGGTGAGCTGACATTCTTTCTTGGTTTACAAGTGAAACAACTGGACTCAGGAACATTTATCAGCCAAACCAAATATACCAAGGAATTGCTGAAGAAATTTGGCATGGAATCTTGTTCAACAGCAAGTACTCCAATGAGCTCATCAGTTAAATTAGACACTGATCAAGGGGGAATATCAGTTGAGACGACACTTTACAGAGGTTTAATAGGTTCTTTATTTTACCTAACTGCTAGTCGTCCTGATATTATGTTTGCTGTATGTATATGTGCAAGATTTCAAGCTAATCCTAAGCAATCACATTTTTCTGCTGCCAAACGTATCTTGAGATATCTTAAAGGCACGCAAAATGTTGGATTATGGTACTCAAAAGACTCATCATTCAATTTAGTTGGCTATTCAGATGCAGATTATGCAGGATGCAAGCTTGATCGGAAAAGCACAAGTGGATCATGTCAGTTTCTAGGAGACAGACTGATCTCTTGGTTCAGTAAAAAGCAAACATCCATAGCAACTTCCACAACTGAAGCAGAATATCTTGCTGCTGGAAGCTGCTGTGCCCAACTGCTTTGGATTCAGCAACAACTGAAAGATTATGGTGTTGATGCAAAGGAGTCACCGATATTCTGTGACAACACAAGTACAATCGCTATAACATATAATCCAGTTCTTCACTCCAGAACCAAGCACATAGATGTCAGACATCACTTCATCAGGGATCATGCACTGAAGAAGAACATCAGATTGGAGTATGTCTCAACGGAACAACAAGCAGCAGACATCTTCACAAAACCACTACCAGAGGCTAAGTTTTCTTATTTTCGAAACATTCTTGGTTTAATTGATTTATCTTAGATATTATTAGAAATATAACTTCTTCAACAGAATTAAATACCGAAAATAAGAACACAACAAATTAAGAATACCAACGTTCCCAATTTACAGTAGAAATCATAGATCCAACTGTATCTAGCTATGCTCTAACCCAATCATTCAACTCATAGATTCGAACTCTGGCAAATGCCCTAGACTTCGAAATCTTATCAACAACATGCCACTCCTTCCACAGCAGTGCCTCTAAAAGACATTTATCTTCAACCAACTCTCTAACATGGCTAACCTCAAAACGAGTAAGATATTTCAGTGCTCTCCTTTCCTGAGCACGAGTAGGAATGACACCACTGTCACTCACATTCTTCAATTCTTGAATCTTTTCCCAGGTTGTCAATACCTTTTGAAAGACATATTTCTCCATTTTTCTTTTAATTTCAGCTAAACGAGGGGCTGACTGATCAGTCACATGAACATGAGTGCTACTGGCTGTATCAGAATCAGACATATTGAAAGTTTTACTGATAATATATCACATTGTGATCACTATTTATAGGATAATGAAGAAGCCGAAGAGTTTTAAGTCATTAAATATGTCTTTCCTATTTACCAAGGATTTTAAGTTATGAGTTAATTATTAATAATTCATATTAGTTTGAATCTTATAACCAACTTATTAAAATTAATCCTTTATCAGTTTATTTGTTTATCACAACTGATATCAGTTAGCGTTTAAGTGTTTATATCTCATCGTAGATCATTGTGCACAAAAACAAAATAAAATGACACATTAATCAAAATAAATATTTCATTCATCCATAAATATTTGATAGGATTACATGATCATAAGTTTCCTTCACACTAGCTATCCACATGTTCATCCAAACAGCTAGTGCTGAGGAAGAAGTTTTGCAGAAACTATGTGAAGATGCGATGCTGTTAAGAGTCTCCAACTCCTTACGCAACATCAATTCATAAAGGTGGCCCTCCTTGAAGGCATCCACCTCTGTAGAAATTTTTAAGTGCTCTCGCACTTCTCTCAACTGGGCCATCCGCCTAAAGGTGGTGACCCTTCCTGAGTTGTACAGGAGCTCTAGCTCCTGTAACTCTTCCCAGTAGGGAAGATTAGCATAGAAGACCTTGTCTTCTATTGCAGCTTTTTGTGCCTCAAGTGAAACTGGAACGACGCTTGAACTACTTGCTCCTGCCATTTCTTCTTAAAAGTTTTCTGCTTATACTTGTGACTAATTTTTCAGTCTTGTTTATAGGCCAGGACAAGGAAAACGAAAGGACACTTCTCTCTGTGACGTTTGATATGCCAAAGCACTATACTCGTCTTTAATCATTACTGTCTATTGCCGTCATTTTTCTTTAATGCATTTATTTAGGGGGAATGATGGTTTAAGAGATTAACTGAGAAGACAGTTGTTAGTGAATTCCTAACTGAAAGGACTCAGTTTTTCCTAACTGATCGTTCAGTTAAAAATTCTACTAATCTTCTCATCAAAGTTAATAAATTAAACCTATTATATTCCAAATCAAATGACGTGACTATCTGCTAAATCATGATGAATTTAAGTTTACAACGTGTACACGTTTTTAACCACTCAAAATTGCACACACATGGCACGCGTACATTATTTTTTGAAAAACACAAATTATTTACGGACTGACACGTGTCCAAAAATTTGAATAGTCACGAACATATGAACAATTGCCCACTTCGTTTCAGTTCTATTTTTTGATTATTCACAAACTGCCGAAAGTAAGAACAAATATCTTCTCTAAATTTCTCTTTCAGCAAATCATCCAGTACGAAATGACGACTCAGATTCCCGCTTACATGCTTAATGCTATGACAATCAATTTTGGATCAATTTTATCTTTCGGAGATGATGAGGTCAAAAAGGTGTTTCAAAAACTCGAAAATGCTGGTCTGAGAACATTTCTGGGACAATCATCGCAGGATATATATCCAAAAGAACTTCAAGATTTCTATTCCTCTGGCAAGGTTGACTCAGAAGGTATCATAAATTCTACTGTTAATGATCAGTTGCTGACTATATCTGAAGATTCTTTTGGGGAATTATTCTCTTTACCTTGTGACGGATTAGCACAACTTTCGGATGTCAAAGCATCTGATATTGATGAAATGCAAATCCTTTTATCTGCTGATGGACGGAAAATTAAAGTTTCCGATCCTAAGAAGGACTGAAACATGAAATTCAGTTGCTTGCTGATATAATTGCTAAAGGGCTCTTAGCAAAAGCAGGATCATTTGCTGCACTTACATTGGAAAAGTTTCAAGCGATCACTACTATTATGACTGATCAAAAATTCAACTGGAAACGACTCATCTTCAACATACTGAAGAACATGTTTTTTGACGTCAAAACAATCCAAGGGTTTTGCCATACAAATCAGTTATCTTTTGAAAGTAAAAGGTTTAGTGGATGCTGATTCTGAAAGATTATCGAAATTCAAGGTGTTCAATGCAAAGAACACTATGCCAACAAAAATCAACCTGGACATTTCTCCTGCCAAATTCTTCAAGATTAAGAAGGAGATTGGAATTGATCAGGAGACGACAAAATCAGAAAAGAAAGTCAAAACTCTACCTCAACGGAAGATTACTAAAAGAAAATTGATTCTGAGTACAACTGATTCAGAGAGAACTCCATCACCTCAGATTGTCAAGAAAACAAGAACTCAAAGAGTGAGGTCGGTTACTGAAGTCACCATTGCTGCTGATCAGTCACTGACTACAGAGAGTCAGCAACCGATAGAAGCTGTTCCCTTGAACATCATTCCACCTGACAATTCAGCTAGCACAAAGATGGAATCAGTTAGGGCCAAAGCTCCCTTAACACAGATATCTCGACCAATTGGTGTCGCACCCGCACGCCCGAAAGGCATCAAGTTTGTAGAAATGGTTGATTCAACTCGAACTGGGTTAGAAATTCCACACCTCATGAGTTCTGACAAAGGAAAGGGGAAGATGATTGAAAAACCTCGACCAACGAATCCGATTCAAACCCACATTGACCTTGTTTGGGCAAAGGTTAATAATTTTGCAGCTTCAAAAATTCAGGTCTATGATGATTGGAAGGCCTACCGAACTGAAATTTTTGCCAAGAAACTGAAGAACAAATCTCAATTGAATAAATTTATTAAACTGGAAGATTATGTTCTGAAGACAGTAAAAGCAGCCTCCATTACTCTGGCTATGGAAAGGAAAACCTACTTATTTGATCAAGTAAGAGCAAAGAAGTTGGCTCAAATTATCAGCAAATTGAAGGACAACTATATTCCCACAAATCCAACTGCCTATGCTGATCAAGCAGTGATCACTCAGCTAGATTCTGATCTGGTTGGGTTGCTATCTCAGATTAAATTTTGGGAAATGGATCAGGAATTAGTCATTCATCAAGGAAATTCAGACACTGATGATGAAAACGAAGATGACGAATCACTAACTGAACAGCAGCAACCATCGTCTGAACTGGCTCTTGTTACAACTGACGTACCAGTTCTAGATAAGCTTCAGTCACCTCCTACTGAACAACAACTATACACCGGAGCTGAGCTTTCCTTTGCTCACATCGATGAGATCATTTCAGTAATCGTTCAGGATTCTCACTTGAGTGAATCTACAAAAGACAAAATTGATCATCCAGTTGATCAAACCAATGAAGAGGCTCCTATCTCTGCAAAAGAACCAATTCAGCAAGCTTCATCTGCTAACATGAATACTTCAACGGACGATCCTCTTGCTTGTCAAGATCCTCCGCTACAGGAACCGGTGCTCAATTCTCCACCATCTGTTATTCTTAAGACCAGTCATTCTGCTGAACATAATTCATCTCCTCCACCTACAGTTCAAGGAGAAATAATTGAAACTGATGTTTCGGTTCAAAATGTTGATGATCCAGTCTCAACTGACCACACATTAGTCGTTTCTGAACACATCACCAAAGAAACAGGATCATCCTACCATTCTCCTCCTCAAAATTCTTCAGATATTGATCTTATTCTGGAAGAAGTTCAGCATCTACAGAATAATATGGAGCAAATAATCTCTACCATCTCCAAGATTCAGAACACGCAACTATCTCACACTCTAAAATTGGATCATCTAAATGAGTCCAACTTAGAGAAAATGAATGCTCTTAGAGTCAAAATGGACTCCTTTGTCAAAACTATGGATCAAACAAAGCAGGGGTTACTCGACTCCTTATCTACAGATCAAGATGTAAACAGTCAAAGATTTCAGCGACTGGAAACCTTTGTTTCAAAGCAAATGGAGTTACTACAGACTTCCTTCACCACTATTGCCTCAAGCATCACATCAGATGTCAAAATTCTCTCTCTTAACGTTAAAAAGCTATCGTACAAAATGGAGGTATTTGACAAAAAGGGGAAAACAGCTAAAGAATTATCTGAATGAATCAGATTATTATCAGATTATGATCAACTGATGTTATTTTCTCCAACTGATGTTATTCTCTCAGACTTTATATTATCTACAAGGAACTCTGCTATCTTATGATTCAGTTGCATAATATATTATAAACAAAGAGTTTTGTCAAACACCATAAAGGGGGAAATTGTTGGAAACTAAATTCTGGAGTTTGACAAAACATAAATCAATCGATTAAACCAACTAATACATGAAAGCATATTCGGCAGCTGGATGTTCAACTGAAAACAGTTGACACAAACTGTTCAGTTGAGAACAGATCAGTTAAAACATTCAGCCGTAAACATTAAAGCTTCTCGACTGAAGGTACCTCGGGAAAGATCATTCAACAGACAAAAAGACATATCAGACAGCAACTGAATATGGAAAGCCGCATTGCATAGAAAAACGTATTTCGGCTATTAAGATTAATACGCCGACTTACAATAAATGATGAAGCGGCAATCAAGAACTTTGTTCAAGAAATGATAAGGTGATAATCAACGGATACGAGAATTCAAAATTACCGTTGAAAGATAAGTCTATAAATATGACTAAAGAGCAGTTGACAGATGACACGATTGACCAATCTCAAACTTGCCATTACTCTGTCAAAATCTCAGCTCACACTTATCAGATCTATTCGTAGCAATCAAGGCTACACATTGAGCAATCTATCACTCTGAAATATTGATAATTTGATAAGTGCTAAGTTCAGTTACTTACAGAGATCAATGTATTATACTAAGAGTTTCAGTTCAGGCAATAGATAAGTCTTAACTGAAGTGGGTCTGTACAAGCGTTGTACTCGATCAAAGTCTTTTAGTGAATATCCTATCCTTGTGATAGAAGGGGTGACGTAGGAGTTATTCAATTCTTCGAACATCCAGAAACATATTGTGTTGTCTTTACTTCAGCCTTTTTATTTCCAGTTAGATATTCTATCTTTCAATCAGTTTATTTTCCGCAACTACTTATTCAGTTTAACTGATTGATATTGACCGACGGGATACTTAGTTCAGTTTGTAACAAAACTGAATTACCTTTTCGAAAAACATTTAAATTTCCTAAAAGTGTTTATTCAACCCCCCCTTCTAAACACTCCTTAGTCAATAACCGATCCTAACATCAGTTCTGATAAACAGGGTCTAAAAATTTTTCTTTTTAAAATGTAAATGCGGAAGGTAATGGAATCTAAATAATATACATCTCTGTATAACAACTACAATTCAGTAGAAAAGTACAATACTGTACAACCTCAGTCTAAGGTTTAGTTACTAAGTTCAAGTAATAAAACAAGTCTACAGTAAGTCCGGAATCACCACGCTATCTAGTCCAGCCTCTTTCTCATCTTGACCCTGATCCAGCCCCACCTGTTGTCATGCACACATACAAAACAAGACAACAGCCGGATAACTCCGGTGAGAATAAATCCCAGTATAAAACATGGTAACATGTATATACATAAAGTAACTCATGAAATGTTCTATCATGAATAAACTTAAAAACAATAGATTCCATAATCTATGAAATCAAATCAAAATAAGCATGCAGCTCCAATCAGATAAACATGCAATTCAAATCAAATCATATAAACATGCTATCATACCGAAAGCAATAAACATGGGTTTCATAGTCTATGAAACCACATCTCCAAACACATGCAGTTCTAGTCAAATCATGTCTACACTCGACTCAACTATAACTCTAGGGATCCCGGTGTGAATAAGACGTCACTGTCTGTCACCTACCCTCCCAATCGGGGTGACGTACGTCTTATTCCTAGACTTCGGTCATATCTGTATCGAATAATCTACAATAGGAGGGTGTCTGCTCCTATGTAACGATACACCGAACGTCTAGAAGTCTGACTATCTGTCAAACTTTCCTATCTCAAATGCAATGTATAACAATCTGTAAACAAAGCATAAATATCTTAAAATGCAATGTATAACAATCTGTAAACAAAGCATAAATATAAACAATAAAGCTAGTATGTGATTTTTGCTGGGAAACTCAAATAAGATCTTATTTGAGTTGTGTCTTCCCGAATATCACATGAATTATACCTTTGTCGTCCCGGTCTGACGAAGACGATGACCTGTATTCAAATCTGTCCATCTCGAATCTGAAATGACAATATCGAATACATGGTATCAGTGAATAACTCCATATACAATCTGTTCTGATCAATACTCAATTCAGTATACAATCTGATCAATGTCTGAACTAGATACAATCTGAGTCATATCAATAATATCACAATCTAATCGAAATCATATCTGAATCTGATCAATATCAATCTACTGATGTTTCGACGGCATAACAATACAATCTGAATAACCCCGTCAATCTGAACATCACAAATATAATACTAGAACTCATAATCTGTGTCAAGACAATTCATAATATGAATACTAACACAATTCTGATATAGAATCTCAGTCAATATCTTTCAGAAATCATAACAATTACAGAAACAGTCTGTTCTTTAATCTGACTTCAATTATATAGTGTCTACGGTAACAGAAACACTATATTTGAATCATATTCAGTTCTGAAAACATCATAATTTCAAAACATGTCTAAACGTAACAAAACTTATGTCCAGTTGTAGCCTGCGTTAATATGAACACAGTACTGTGCTCGGATTTAAAATCGGACGGACGGATTTCTCGTAAATCTCAAATTCTTACGTGAAGCTTATATTGTTTCAGCATTTCGTTCCTTGCTCGATTTTTATGTCTGAAGGAGCAAAGTTGCATGTCTTATATATATATATACATATACACGTCGCACAAGAAGGCCAAGTGGCGATTTGAAGATTTGCATGCCGCGCGCATATGCGCGCACAAAGCCGCACATATGCGCCGGAGTTTCGGCTCGACATCTGCTGCATATCTTCTCGCGCATATGCGCGAGATGTTTGGCCTCGCACCTCCGCTCTTCGCGCATATGCGCGCGTTTCTCCGCGCATATGCACCCAACGTTCTGGACCACCCGCGCATGAATCACGCACCTTGTTGCGCATGTGCATGATGGCTTCGTCCTTCTCTTTATTTGGTGTATTTTCTCGTCTTTTCCGGCCCGATCTGTTCTATCTATAATCGTCTCGATTAATCTATAAATCATTTCAGATTAATCTCTGATTACAGTAATAAAATCTTGGGCATTACAAACAAGGTTGTGTGTGAAGCAACCCCAGACACAGCAATCCTCTCTTCGAGTTGATCGTGGCAACACGAGTGGAAAGCAAGATCTGCTGAAAGCTCAAAAGAATCCATTCAAGAAGTTATGGAGTGGTTCCTCTAGTTCTAGTGATTCTAATTCGAGTCACACTGGAGTGTACTGCAGAACTTGCGGAGGAAGACATCCCACAGGACATTGCCAAGGAGTTCTTTGTCGTTGCAATATCTGTAAACAACCAGGGCATTTTGCTAAGGTTTGTCCACAGAGAGGTCCCCGAAGTTCTTAGAGGGCTGGACCATTTGGATATGTGATTGAAGAACAGACCCAGGGCACACTTGATGACAAAGTGACAGGTACTGATCCTTTATGATTATGTTGCATATGTATTGATATATACTAATGCATTTCTTAAGATTATCCTGGAATGAGTTGCATGGAGATATGCATTATCTGTTGGGTCTGTATTGCTGTAGTATTAATCTTTGTACCTTCTGGGGAAAGAAAGATTGATCTCAGAGATTTCTGTGATATATTGTATACTACAGTAAGATGAGAATGAGAATCGAGACAGAGTATGGTGTACTTGTATTGTCTGATTTGACTGCATTACTGATATTGGTGATATAATGATCAAGTACAGAAAGACAAAAATATTGTAGAATCTGTTCCAGACATGGTAAGATTCAGATTAGAGATAGCTAATGAGTAGAGATTTTGCAATAAGGATTCTAGATTTAGAATTCCTTTGATATTGTCGTATATGACTCGATTGTTACAGAAAGGAACAGATGGTATCCTTATGTACTCAGTAGATGTACTGAAATCGAGCTTAACATTGGCAGATTTGCCTGTGATATACGAGTTGCAAGATGTTTTCCTAGATAAGATTTTAGATTTGCTTTATATCAGAAAGATAGATTTCAGAATTTAATTCAGATCAGATACTGATTGTTGTTTTAGAATTTAGTACAGAATAATATTGTATGTACAGAATGATACATAATAAATTGAAAGATTAGTAGAAGAGTACTGACCAGGAGTTACATCTGATTTAGTGTTTCTCTTTGGCATGTGTCAGTATCTTCAGAGATGTTCTGATAATTCTATGGTTGTTATATGTAGTGACCCGTTCCAGAATCACCTACTAATCAAGAACTAAGCATGCGATTAACTTAATTAAAAACAATCAGAAACAAAGGCGGAAAACTGTCACCAAAAGATAGTTATACAACCCAATCGAAAAATCCAGGACAACTCAACTAAAATGAAATATACGGTACAACCATATCGAATCAAAAAGATACCGAAGAACTAAACCAACCAGCTACTCAACGTCCTCCTCCTGAGCTGTCCAACCTGAGGCCTGCCCCGTGGGAATGGGTGTCCAAGATAAACAAAACCGAGGACATGAGCGATAAGAACGCCCAGTACAAAAGCATGAGTATACAAACCTATATGAAATGCACATGCTATGATATGATACCAGGGTAGTCAAGAAACAGGAGTAACAAAGGATCTCAATATGCTCAGTCTAGAGGCGCCAAGTGGATAGTGCCGCGCGGTACTCCTCTGGGTCACTGCATCCACCACAAGAATAGACGTGGACCTAAAATGTCCCGGATCACCGAAGCCCTCCGGACCCGTCGGCCACTGTGTACTCTCGGTGTCCATGCGTCCACAACACAAGACAGGGCTGAGCGGCCCCACAAGATATAGCTTATCTCGAAAGAGATACAGCTCAACAGTAAAGGCTATCTCGAAGGAGATACGGCTCAACATGAAATGCAACATGCATCATACAGCGTGACATAATAGCATGCATCATGTGACATATATCAATGCACCACATAATCATGCAACACATATAAGAATGTATACTCGACCAGGATATCTCGGATAGTACTTTCGTACCTCTATCACTGCAATCCTAATCCACTGGAAAACCAGACAAACAGGTCTATTCCATGTAGTGACCCGTTCCAGAATCACCTACTAATCAAAAACTAAGCATGCAATTAACCTAATTAATTATAATCAGAGATAACAGCGGAAATATGGCCAACAACAATAGTTATACAACCCAATCGAAATCGAAGTCTAGACTAACTCAAAATGAAATATCCAGTACAACCATATCGAATCAAATGGAAAACACTGAAAACTAAACCAACCAGCTACTCAACGTCCTCCTCCTGCTCCTCCTGAGCCATCCAACCTGAGGCCTGCCCCGTGGGAATGGGGTGTCCAAGAATAAACAAAACCGAGGACGTGAGCGATAAGAACGCCCAGTACAAAAGTATGAGTATACAAACCTATATGAAATGCACATGCTATGATATGATACCAGGGTAGTCAAGAAACAGGAATCACAAAGGATCTCAAAATGCTCAGTCTAGAGGCGCCAAGTGGATAGTGCCGCGCGGTCCAACCTCTGGGTCACTGCATCCACTACAAGACAGACGTGGACCTAAAATGTCCCGGACCACCGAAGCCCTCCCGACCCGTCGGCCACTGTGTACTCTCGGTGTCCATGCGTCCACAAGACAGGGCTGAGCGGCCCCAAGATATAGCTTATCTCGAAAGAGATACAGCTCAACAGTAAAGGCTATCTCGAAGGAGATACGGCTCAACATGATATGCAATATGCATCATAACTCGTGACATAATAGCATGCATCATATGACATATAACAATGCAGCAAATACTCATGCAACACATATATGAATGTATACTCAACCAGGATATCTCGGATAGTACTTTCGTACCTCTATCACAGCAAGCCTAGCCTTACGCAACACCGCTAATCAGGTCTAGCACAAGCCTACGCATCAAAAGCATACTCAATCAATACTACCATGCTCGACTAGCAAAACCAGTACTCCCTAGTACTACCAAAGGTTTAGGGTTTACCTTCGTCCGTCGACAGCCCTTTGATGTCGATTGCCTTGAAACTCAGGCGCCGCTACGCTACTACTCCTGGCAGCTCTTGGCTATCGCTCGACCAACAACTAACCCTAGAAACCTTCCAAATCCTCTCAACTATGAGGCAAAATCATGAATTGGCAAGTCACAAATGAGAAATCCGAGCACTATTTATAGGCCATGTTCGGAGCCTCCGAACAACACTTCGGAACGTCCGAACGCTACGTGTCCATTGGCTCTTGACAGCTCATGATCGGATCCTCCGATCATACACTTCGGACCGTCCGAACATGCATGGAAAATGACGTGTCGATCAACACTTGACACCTATGATCGGATTCACCGAACTACACTTCGGATCGTCCGAACTCTTCGGTGCTTCCGAACCCTCTTCGGTCCGTCCGATCATGACCATAGCCAAAATTACACCTTAAACCTTCTAAATCACCATTACTCCGTTAATTACCCAATTTGGAATTCGGGCTACTACATTCCAAGCCTATTCATCAAGTGAAAACCATCACTAAAACTTATCTACCAGACTTAACTAGATAATCCTGAAATAATAATGATACAATTCCAAACCTTCGTCCGTCGCTAGCCCGCTGATGCCGCTAGCTCCCAACTAGAGCACAGCTCCGCTACAAAGCCAGTAGCTCCTTGCTAGTGCCTGAACCTCGGGAAAGACTAGAAACCTCTCAGAAACGACTAAAACGCTCTGGAACGCTCTGAAATGGCGAGTAAGAAATGAAGCCTCGCGCCTCTATTTATAGCCAATGTTCGGACGATCCGATCCACTTCGGAAGCTCCGATCCGGTACACTTCGGACGATCCGAACCTTGCATGCGTTCTACGTGTCCAGTCACCTGTCTCGGACGATCCGAACCCTTGCTCGGACGATCCGAATTCTGCATGTCTGCCACGGGTCCAGCCACCTGGCTCGGACGATCCGACATCTGGCTCGGACGATCCGAACCATGATCGGACGATCCGAACCTGGTTCGGTCCTTCCGATCCCACCGAAAATAATTAATCCAAATTAGGAATCGGGATACTACATTCTCCCCCCCTTAAAAAGATTTCGTCCTCGAAATCAGGTTTATAGGATGAACAAAAAGGAGTAACAACATTGTTATTATATCTCAATTGTTGTTGAACACAACTGATCTTTGGATTACAACGGAAAACACACACACACATCCATAGTACAACTACAGTACAACTCAAAAGAGCTCTGGATTCTCCGAACGCATACGACTCTCTAGCTCCCAAGTGGCTTCTTCAGTGCCTCTGCGCTGCCACTGAACTTAAGACAAGAGGAATGATCTTATTCCGCAATACCTTGTCTTTGCGATTGAGAATCCGCACTGGTCGTTCCACGTAAGACAAATCCGAATTTAGTTGAACTTCAGAGGGATGCAAGATGTGAGACTCATCTGCTACGTATCGTCTCAACAAAGATACGTGGAATACATCATGAATACTTGATAGGTATGGCGGCAATGCAAGTCTGTAAGCCAAATCTCCCACGCTTTCCAATATTTCAAATGGACCAATAAATCTCGGAGACAGCTTACCCTTGAGACCAAATCTCAAAATCCTGCGAAAAGGCGAAACTCGGAGAAACACTTTCTCACCTGGCTGAAAATAAAGAGGTCGCCGCTTGTTGTTCGCATAACTAGCCTGTCGATCCTGAGCGATCTTAATCCGTTTCTTGATTACTGCAACCTTATCAATAGCCTGCTGGACTAACTCCGGTCCCTCAACATGTCGTTCCCCAACTTCGTCCCAGAATAATGGAGTACGACAACGTCGCCCATACAACGCCTCAAATGGTGCCATACCAATACTACGATGATAGCTGTTGTTGTACGCGAACTCAATCAAAGGCAAATGATCCTGCCAAGCGGGTCCGAAATCCATAACACAAGCTCGCATCATATCCTCAAGTGTACGGATAGTCCTCTCTGTCTGACCGTCGGTCTCTGGATGATAAGCCGTACTCAAACTTAGTGAAGTGCCCAATGCTGACTGGAAACTACCCCAAAATCGTGAGGTAAAACGAGGATCTCTGTCACTAACAATACTGACTGGCACTCCATGCAGACGTAAAATCTCTTGAATATACAAGCGAGCCATACGATCGAAAGTGAAATCACGGTTATATGGCAGAAAATGAGCAGACTTGGTGAGTCGATCCACCACTACCCAAATAGCATCACTATTCCTCGAAGACAATGGTAAGTGAGTAATGAAGTCCATCGCGATATGCTCCCACTTCCATTCAGGAATAGGTAAGTTCAGCAATAATCCTCCCGGTCGACGGTGCTCTGCCTTAACCTGCTGACAAACAAGACACTTGGAAACAAACTGATAAACGCTGCGCTTCATCCCTTTCCACCAAAATCGTGTCCTCAAATCTTTATACATCTTATTGCTTCCCGGATGAACACTCAACTTGCTTCGATGGGCCTGAGATAAGATCTCTTCCCTCAAAGTATCATCCTCTGGTACTACAACCCGATTAGACAAACACAGAAGACCATTAGACTGATAATGGAAATTACTATCTCCACCAGCCAACCGAGCTAATCTCTGAGTCTTGAGATCAGACATCTGAGCATCTCGAATCCGAGCGAACAAAATTGGCTCAGATAAAATGGTAGCAACACGAATGCTCTCCATACCTTTCCGATGTTTGAAATTAAATCCCAACGAACAACAATCCTGGATAGTACTAATCATAGCACTGGTCTGAAGTGCAGAGGCTCTCACCTTGCGACTAAGAGCATCGGCTGTGAGATTCGCAGAACCTGGATGGTACTTGATCTCGCAGTCATAATCTTTAAGTAGATCCATCCAACGACGTTGTCTCATGTTCAACTCAGCCTGAGTGAACAGATACTTCAGACTCTTATGATCAGTAAAAATTTCAAACTTAACCCCGTACAAATAATGACGCCAGATTTTTAGCGCAAACACAATAGCAGCTAATTCTAGATCATGAATAGGGTACTTCTCCTCGTGAGGTTTTAACTGCCTGGATGCGTAAGCGATCACATGATCATTCTGCGTCAACACACACCCTAAGCCTTGAAAAGAGGCATCGGTGTAAACACTGAAACCATCAGATCCTGACGGTAACGCCAAAACAGGTGCCGAAGTCAGAAGTCGACGAAGCTCTCTGAAACTATCTTCGCACTCAGATGACCACTCAAATGGAACATCCTTCCGAGTAAGTTGCGTCAATGGTCTAGCTACCTGAGAGAAATTCACAATGAAGCGACGATAATACCCTGCCAGACCTAGGAAACTACGGATCTCAGCAACCGTCGTAGGACGTGACCAATTCAGCACTGCCTCAATCTTGCTTAGATCCACAGAAATTCCTTCCTTGGAAATCACATGACCAAGGAATACTACACGATCAATCCAGAACTCGCACTTACTCAGCTTAGCATACAATTGCTTCTCGCGAAGAATCTGCAACACAATCCTCAAGTGCTGGATATGCTCTTCCACACTGTGAGAATAAATCAAGATATCATCGATGAAAACCACAACAAACTGATCCAGAAAATCCCGAAAGACTCGGTTCATTAGATCCATGAACACCGCTGGCGCATTCGTCAATCCGAATGGCATAACTAGAAACTCGTAATGCCCATATCGAGTACGAAATGCAGTCTTGGAAATATCATCATCTCTGACTCTCATCTGATGATAACCCGATCGCAAGTCAATCTTGGAGTAAACAGAGGTACCCTGAAGCTGATCGAACAAGTCATCAATACGAGGTAATGGATACTTGTTTTTGATCGTCACATGATTCAGCTGGCGATAATCAATACACAATCGCATCGATCCATCCTTTTTCTTGACAAACAAGACTGGAGCTCCCCAAGGTGAAACACTCGGGCGAATATAACCTTTATCAAGAAGATCCTGCAATTGCTGCTTCAATTCTCTCATCTCTGACGGAGCAAGACGATAGGGGGCACGAGAAATCGGTGCAGTCCCTGGCATTAACTCAATGCCAAATTCCACCTCTCTAACCGGAGGAAAACCAGGAATCTCATCTGGAAAAACATCAGGAAATTCACAAACCACTGGAATATCATCTATACCAACACTACCTGTGGAGGAATCAATCGCATAGATGAGGTAGCCTTCCCCGCCCGCCTCTAAAGCACGACAGGCTTTCAGAGCAGATACCACTGGCATCGGAGGTCGCGCTCCCTCACCATAGAAAAACCAACTAGAGTTCTCAGTCGTACGAAACTGAACAAGCTTCTGGTAACAATCCACGGTAGCTCGGTAGGTAGTCAATAGGTCTATACCTAGAATACAATCAAAATCTTCCATCTCCAGGATCATAAGATTCGCAATCAATTCGTTACCCTCAAAATCTAAGGGACAACCCATCACTAGACGCTTAGTTAACACCGAATGACCCATCGGGGTAGAAACGGAAAGAATGACGTCTAGAGAAACATACGGTAACTTATGACGCTTAACAAATCGTGCAGAGATGAATGAATGTGATGCTCCGGTATCAATAAGAACAAAAGCAGGAATACCGCATAAACGAAAAGTACCTGCTATGACTCTCTCTGTCTCATCTGCAGCCTGATCCTGGTTCAGCGCAAAAACCTGACCTTGGGCACGAGGTCGAAGATTTGAACTACCCACTGCCTGACCCTGCCTCCTCTGCTGAACAGTCGTCTGAGATCCGGAACCAGATCCTGCTCCACCTCGCAACTGAGGACAATTCTTCTTGATATGACCCATCTCTCCGCACTGAAAACAAGCTCCCGCGGCTGATCGGCATTGCTCCGATGGATGGTTCTTCCCACAATGCACACAAGAAACCTTCTTCTTACCAAAGCGAAAAACACCGCTAGACCGTGATCCAGATCCAGAAGAAGAAGAACCTGACTTCTTGAAAGACTGAGATCGAGGGCTCAAAGTACTCGGAGGTCTAGAAGAAAGAATAGCCCTACCACGCTGGAGACTTATCTCTGCCTGGCGACACCGGTTCACTAACCCATCATAAGAAGTAGGATTATCACAGACAGTGACTCGATCAAAAATCTCCTGGTTAAGACCCTGAAGGAAATGGTCATACTTGGCCTCAGAACTGCCACTGATATGAGGAGCAAAGGGTAACAACTCGAAGAACTTCTGCTGATATTCATCAACAGACATACTACCCTGCTTAAGGTTCAGGAGCTCAATCGTCTTTGCCTGGCGAAGGGCTGGAGGAAAGTATAGCTGCATGAAAGCCGCACGGAAATCGGCCCAAGTCACCCTACCCTGGGACTGAACTATCGGCGCAGAAGTCGATCGCCACCACTTACGCGCACGGCCCTCGAGAAGAAAACTAAGGGTCTCTATCTTCTGCTCCTCGGTGCACTGGAATGCACGGAAACAGCTCTCCATGCGCTCTAACCAATCCTCAGCATCATCGGGAGTCTCACCGCCGACTAAAGGCTTAGGCCCCATCTGAATGAAACGGTGCAAATCAAAACGCCTAGGACCATCCCGACGATGACGATGTTCACGATGAGGCCTACGATCGTCCTGGTCACCCCAACGACCTACACTTCCCTGACTACTCTCATCACCAAAGTGGTCAGCCATCGCTACAAGATAGAATGGGGAAAATGGTAAAATGGTCAACAAAAATCCCAAAACAGAAATCTATATCCCAAAATCGTAACCTGGCTCTGATACCATAAATGTAGTGACCCGTTCCAGAATCACCTACTAATCAAGAACTAAGCATGCGATTAACTTAATTAAAAACAATCAGAAACAAAGGCGGAAAACTGTCACCAAAAGATAGTTATACAACCCAATCGAAAATCCAGGACAACTCAACTAAAATGAAATATACGGTACAACCATATCGAATCAAAAAGATACCGAAGAACTAAACCAACCAGCTACTCAACGTCCTCCTCCTCCTCCTCCTGAGCTGTCCAACCTGAGGCCTGCCCCGTGGGAATGGGTGTCCAAGATAAACAAAACCGAGGACATGAGCGATAAGAACGCCCAGTACAAAAGCATGAGTATACAAACCTATATGAATGCACATGCTATGATATGATACCAGGGTAGTCAAGAAACAGGAGTAACAAAGGATCTCAATATGCTCAGTCTAGAGGCCCCAAGTGGATAGTGCCGCGCGGTACTCCTCTGGGTCACTGCATCCACCACAAGAATAGACGTGGACCTAAAATGTCCCGGATCACCGAAGCCCTCTGGACCCGTCGGCCACTGTGTACTCTCGGTGTCCATGCGTCCACAACACAAGACAGGGCTGAGCGGCCCCACAAGATATAGCTTATCTCGAAAGAGATACAGCTCAACAGTAAAGGCTATCTCGAAGGAGATACGGCTCAACATGAAATGCAACATGCATCATACAGCGTGACATAATAGCATGCATCATGTGACATATCTCAATGCACCACATAATCATGCAACACATATAATAATGTATACTCGACTAGGATATCTCGGATAGTACTTTCGTACCTCTATCACTGCAATCCTAATCCACTGGAAAACCAGACAAACAGGTCTATTCCAAGCCTATTCATCAAGTGAAAACCATCACTAAAACTTATCTACCAGACTTAACTAGATAATCCTGAAATAATAATGATACAATTCCAAACCTTCGTCCGTCGCTAGCCCGCTGATGCCGCTAGCTCCCAACTAGAGCACAGCTCCGCTACAAAGCCAGTAGCTCCCTGCTAGTGCCTGAACCTCGGGAAAGACTAGAAACCTCTCAGAAACGACTAAAACGCTCTGGAACGCTCTGAAATGGCGAGTAAGAAATGAAGCCTCGCGCCTCTATTTATAGCCAATGTTCGGACGATCCGATCCACTTCGGAAGCTCCGATCCGGTACACTTCGGACGATCCGAACCTTGCATGCGTTCTACGTGTCCAGTCACCTGTCTCGGACGATCCGAACCCTTGCTCGGACGATCCGAATTCTGCATGTCTGCCACGGGTCCAGCCACCTGGCTCGGACGATCCGACATCTGGCTCGGACGATCCGAACCATGATCGGACGATCCGAACCTGGTTCGGTCCTTCCGATCCCACCGAAAATAATTAATCCAAATTAGGAATCGGGATACTACATTCTCCCCCCCTTAAAAAGATTTCGTCCTCGAAATCAGGTTTATAGGATGAACAAAAAGGAGTAACAACATTGTTATTATATCTCAATTGTTGTTGAACACAACTGATCTTTGGATTACAACGGAAAACACACACACACATCCATAGTACAACTACAGTACAACTCAAAAGAGCTCTGGATTCTCCGAACGCATACGACTCTCTAGCTCCCAAGTGGCTTCTTCAGTGCCTCTGCGCTGCCACTGAACTTAAGACAAGAGGAATGATCTTATTCCGCAATACCTTGTCTTTGCGATCGAGAATCCGCACTGGTCGTTCCACGTAAGACAAATCCGAATTTAGTTGAACTTCAGAGGGATGCAAGATGTGAGACTCATCTGCTACGTATCGTCTCAACAAAGATACGTGGAATACATCATGAATACTTGATAGGTATGGCGGCAATGCAAGTCTGTAAGCCAAATCTCCCACGCTTTCCAATATTTCAAATGGACCAATAAATCTCGGAGACAGCTTACCCTTGAGACCAAATCTCAAAATCCTGCGAAAAGGCGAAACTCGGAGAAACACTTTCTCACCTGGCTGAAAATAAAGAGGTCGCCGCTTGTTGTTCGCATAACTAGCCTGTCGATCCTGAGCGATCTTAATCCGTTTCTTGATTACTGCAACCTTATCAATAGCCTGCTGGACTAACTCCGGTCCCTCAACATGTCGTTCCCCAACTTCGTCCCAGAATAATGGAGTACGACAACGTCGCCCATACAACGCCTCAAATGGTGCCATACCAATACTACGATGATAGCTGTTGTTGTACGCGAACTCAATCAAAGGCAAATGATCCTGCCAAGCGGGTCCGAAATCCATAACACAAGCTCGCATCATATCCTCAAGTGTACGGATAGTCCTCTCTGTCTGACCGTCGGTCTCTGGATGATAAGCCGTACTCAAACTTAGTGAAGTGCCCAATGCTGACTGGAAACTACCCCAAAATCGTGAGGTAAAACGAGGATCTCTGTCACTAACAATACTGACTGGCACTCCATGCAGACGTAAAATCTCTTGAATATACAAGCGAGCCATACGATCGAAAGTGAAATCACGGTTATATGGCAGAAAATGAGCAGACTTGGTGAGTCGATCCACCACTACCCAAATAGCATCACTATTCCTCGAAGACAATGGTAAGTGAGTCAAAAATATATTTTGTCTGATTTGACAGATTATTTTATTCGACTGTTGATTTATATCTGCTGAATATTGTTATTGTTCTAAATCAGTATTTGAGACATCTTATATTGTTTTGGAGAGCATATTTTATTTGCAGAAGTGATATAACAGTTGATTAGAATGACATGAAGATGTTTACCAGAAATCATTGTATTATGAGTTCACTGAACTCACTAGATCTGTATAGGATATTGATATTTCGTCTCTGATGTAATATTACTGTGTTTTGAATCCGTATATGCTGCAGATTATTGTGAACCAGTGAGAGTATATACAGTTCCAACCGAATCAGAGTTAAATTCGAGAGTTACAGCAGTTCAGAATGTGATCAGAATGTAACAGATATGTGATTGTGTATTTTGTATGAGACTGATTATTTTGTGATGTCAGATGTGTCAAAATTGTACAGCAAAGCTTGATATAGATAGTCAGAGCCGAATACCAGGTAGGTATATTTTCTTTCATTTATGTTATTAACTGATTTGTTTATGTCCGTAGTTCGAATCTGAAATCACAGATAGGGTCAGAAATGTAACGTAGTGGATTCAGTTTTCAGTCTGATGATTGAAAAGGTATGATAATCGAACAGATAGTTGTGATATAGACAGATGAGATCAGTTATGAGAGAATTTGTATGGAAATGTTGACAGAAATTGTATTGATATGTCTGACTCGCTAACAGAAAAGACAGAAAGATAGAAATCAGAAGATTTATTACAGAAATTGTATAGTTCTGACGAGAAATGGGGAGTATAATTCAATGAATTTCATAAGGAGATTACTTCAATACTTTCCAGATATGATATGATTATGATTGACAGATTGTTCAATCTATATCTATTAGTTTGTACCAGATAACGTACAAACATGACCAACTGACACAGATCGATGTCAGAAAAGTGGTCAGAAAGATCAGAATGCCACAGTAGATTATATCAGATTGTGACTTTTGATTGATTTGGTACTTGTAATAGAGTATATCATGAGCTTTCTCTTAGATTGTTTTACAGATTGACAGACAGTCAGAATGTACTAGCCAGATATTGGAAGATTTTGGTACAGCTTTGTGCTGGATATTAGCACTATACAGCTTTAGTGCTGGATGTTAGCACTAGTTGTTATGAATTATTGTCACTGTATGAATTCCTGTATGACAATAATTATTAAGACAGTTCAGAATGGACAGATTTAAGAAACAAACGTCGGATGATGACGATTGGTATTTGAAGCTGAAGACAATATATGTCCTTGATTGAGATAAACAGATTTGATAATAGCTGATGGTCCTGATATGTGATGAGTTGTAGATAGGTTTATACGGACGTTGTATAGCCACTAATACGAGATTGATTCTGTCAGAAGGATTGGAGAAGTATTATGACATTGTACTTAGTGAATTCTTATTCCAGATTGGAATCAGAATCAGTAGAAGTAAGAGAATTCAGAATGAAGATTATCCTGTTGTTGAAAACACAGTAAGATTGTCAGTAGGTCAATGAGAATATCTGAAAGACAAAATCTGATATGAGATTGAAATTTCAGAATTGATACATTGAGATAAGTTTTTTGATTTATTTCTTGTATACGTTTCGTGTTGATATCTGACTTGATTACCTGTGATTTCGAGGACGAAATCGTATCTTAGAGGGGGAGAATTGTAAGGTCCGAGATTATAGAAATGATATTATTTTAAACCGAAATTACTGAATTAGAGAATTATGGAGTGTTGAATTATATTCAAAGATGTTTGCAATTATTTAGGATTGAAATGGAATTAATTAGGATTGAATTGAATTTAAAAAAAATTGAGCGGGGGCCATTTTGCAATTAGTGAAAAGTTGAGGGACTAAAGTGCAAATATGGAAAATTGAGTGGGACACTTGTCTTGGTCACCCTTGAACGTGTCATGTTTCCTTAAAAAAAATTCAGAATTGCATGAGGAAGAAATGAAAGCTCCATAGAAATCTCTCAAGCTTTTATTTTCTTTAAAATTGCGATTAAGCAAGATCCGTCTATCAGAATTTGAATCCGAACACAGTACCGTGCTCCTCTCGTCAACAGCTACAACTGGACGTAAGTTTTGTTACGTTTTGACATATTTTGAAATTATGATATTGTCAGAATTGAATAGAAGTCATATATGCTGTTCTTGTGATATCAGACATTGTATAAACGGAACCGGATTGAAAAACGGACTGTGTATGAAATTGTTATGGATTTTCAGAGTTTATTCGAATGTAATTATACCGATTTGATATCAGAATTACGGTATTATCGATTAAGTGGTATGGGTATTTATATCTGAATTATACTGTATCACTGGATATATTGATATTAGTCAGAGTTGAATCAGATGAGTTGTTAATTTGGTTGTACTGATATTGTATTGCCGGTATTGCGGGACTGTACAGATTTGACATGAGACTTTGTATTGATATTGATTATGAGTTCTTGTATTATACTTGTGATGTTGGAATTGACGGGGTTACTGAGATTGTATTGTTATACCATCGAAACATCAGTGGATTGATATTGATCAGACTCAGTAGTGATTGTGATTATATCGTGATATCGTCGATATGGAATAGATTGTGTCTTGAGTCGATATTGATCAGATTATGTTTTGATTGTGTATTGATCAGAACAAGCTTTGAATTAAGCGGTATTTTGACACGGTCTATTCGATATTGTTATTTCAGATTGATATGGACAGATTTGAATTCTGGACTTAGTCTTCGTCAGACCGAGAAGATAAAGGTATAAGTCAATGTGGTATTGGGAGATCGACTTGAGTCGGATTAGACTTGAGTTTCCCTAAATCACATACTTTACATTATTGCATTGATATTTGCATTGATTTGACTGATGTACTTGTTTTCTTGAATTATAGATAGCAGGTATCAGATGAGTAATCTTGTGACAGAAGTTCCTGATAGTGGTGGAATCGCCACGGGAACATTGCACGATGTCTCAAGATAATGATATTAGCGATAGAGCTACAGTCCATGACGGATAGGTCAGGACACCGGATGTTGGTTATATCGAGTAAATAGGATTGGAATTCTTCTATTACGGAATTCGATATAGGAACACCATATTTGGTTATATCGGGTAATAGGAACAGAGTTCCTTCTATTACGGAATTCGATATAGGAATACCAGATTTGGAAATCGGGATCCCTAGACTAGGATTGAGTCTATTCTGAATGATAGAGTTATGTTCATTTTCGACAGTCTATGATTGTTTATGTTCAGATTTTGATACATATATCTGTTACCTGATTACATGCTTTATATTTGTTTATATGATTGCATGTTTCGTTGATTTATACTGTGATTTATTCTCACCGGAGTTATCCGGCTGTTGTCTTGTCTGTATGTGTACATGACAACAGGTGGGACAGGATCAGGGTCCAGAAGAGGAGGAGAGATCGTGATAGAGTGGAGACTTCGGACTTGGATGTATATAGGGTGTTGACACTTGATATTTAGATGTTGAACCTTAGTTTTACTGATTTGTAGACGATACAGGACTTGTACTTTATTTTATACTGAGTTGTATATTAGTTGATTTCACTACGTTCCGCATTTTAAAAAAAAAATTTAGACCCTGTTTTATAATTGATTAATTAGTCCCAAAGATGATTAAGAACTTGATTAGCGTCCGGGTCCCCACATCTTTGACCGTATGTTTTTATCCGGTTTATCCCAACATAAACTCAACCGTAAAAAAACAAGTGTTTTTGTTTTATTATCGGAATGCTTTTATATTGTGTACACATGCCCACAATAGCATCCGTGCACTTCCCATGAGTATGAAAAAAAATTATAATTTCCATTTTGCATGTTTTAATCTTTATCAAATTTCAATTTTAATTCAATATTTTTTTATTCTTAATATATTATTTGTTGAAAATAATGATTTGATACTACATATCTGAGCGTTAGATTATTGTTATATCAATGTCACATCAAAGAAACTAAAATTACCAACAATAAATAAAAACTAATGGACTGAAGATGAAATTTGACAACATATACGGTCCAAATCGTGAAAAAGCAAACATAATCGACCAAAAATACAAATTTTTTAACTTAAATTGTACTCTTCAATTTAATTAAATTTCGAAATTCGTTATGTAAAATAATAGCACTTTAATTCAAGAAAGCTGAGCAGATCAACACCTACTCAAACAAACTCAGGCTCTCAACTTAACTCGGGCAGCATGAGAATGCTTACATAATAAGTCATGGATCATGTCTTTCTCATTTCCAGATCACTTCGGAACAAAGGGAAAGGCCTGGACAATCATCTCACCAAAAGGAGTAACCGAGCACTAAAAACAAAGTCATCATTATATTTTTTTCTTCTTATAAATACTAATTTTTGCTTGATCAAAAGCATATGAAATTCGCGTAAATTTTTTCACAAACTGAAACATCTACTATTTTTTTAAAGCTGCTTTTCAAAAATAACATTTACAAGCATGCATGCAATAATTACTGTGAACCACACATTTTTAAAATAAAAGAAAACCAATACTGAAATTCACTGCAGTTAAAATATTTTCAAGACTCCTGACGAATCATCAACATAAAAAAAATATACATAGTTTGAAAATATCCAAAACACTTCTATCTCATAACACATGATGTGCAGAAGAAGTAAGGCCCTCGAATTAGCGTGCGCACATCCATCATTGCCTAATCAGTCTTCGGCACCTCCAATCTCTTGATCAACATACTCACCTGCACCATTCACACCTAGTTAGTCAAAAGACTCAACACACCTATAACGTTAATAGCAAATACATATACATAACATTGAAAAGTACTATAATAAAAATACAGTTCATGATCGTAAAATTCACATGCATAATCATAACCTATCGAAGCATAAATATTTTCATAATAAATCACATCATATTAGCATATACGTGTTCGTTTCTCTTAATTTGAATTCTGTTCATTAGTTGTGATTTTCGTATCATCGTGTCAGTCGATGGATATATCTACGTGTAACCGTGGTACCAACGGCAAGGAAATCAGCGACATCATTACCCGTCCATTGAGCCCTGACCTTACATGTCATCGTATCATCGTGTCATAATAATATTCACATCCAACTCCCTCATTCAAAAATGTCATCATATTCATCACTTAATAAACTATGTATATACGTAAATTTTTCTTAAAGTCAAACATGCAGCGTATTTTTCATATTTACATAAAAATTCATGAACGTGATAATATAAAAATTTAAAACATGTCAAATTGTGTTTAGGGCGCTGTCAGGATTAAAAGCTCGACTCAGGTACAAAATGACCATTTTGTCCGTGAAACCCTAAATGACCATTTTCTCCATGGACCACAAAATTCCGACCCGAACCTTACCAAATTCCTTAAAACACAGCAAAACATATTTATAAGCATTTCTTGGACGCAAACACGAGCCTGTTCCAAGACTTAAACGATTCGTTTTAAAACTTAGACCGGGGTCCCGATTTTAACTCGAATCAACCCGAAACTTAACCACATTTTTCCCAACTTAAACCGTGACTTGAACTTACACATCCAACCCCTAAACAACACATTCCAGACCCCTTAGGACCTATGAAAAAAGCTTGCAAGTCGCTGGAACTTTCCAGCGTAGACAAGCCGAACCCTAGCCACCCAAACTCACGATTCAACGTATCCTAGACCTAACCACTGAAGGCCAGACCCCCAAGCCAACCTCCCTAGACCAACCCTGGACACTCCTGGACAGACGTGACTCGAGATTACATCCCCATGCAAGCTGCATGACTCAAACACTCGCTCGCCACCAAAGGAACTTGAAGGATCGTGTAGGAGGATCGTTGTTGAGCTACAATAGCTCGGTTCTTGAAATATTGAAAACCGATGAATTAATCGAGTTTGGTGTTCAAACCAAGCGGAAAAAACTCGAAATAATCCTTCATAGAAACTGATTAAATATTTTGTAAACCATTTAAAATATATTCAAGTTGAATAAGTAAAAATATTTTAGTTGAAGCATTTTATCAAACACTTTGTATGTCATATTTTGATATTTGAAGAACACATAAAATGCTTCAACAATGATTCTTTAAAACTATGAAAATGATAAGTAAATGCAATAAACAAATAGAAAAGAATTTGTTTATGGATGTTCGGAGACTTTAAATGCTCCTACGTCACCCTTTCTTCCTCTCGGGAAGGATTCACTAGAAAACTTTGATTTATAGAACTCTTTGTACAAATCCATTCAGCTAGGAGTTACCCATTGTCTAAACTGAACTCCTAGCACTCACGATTGTAGGCAGCACATCACAATCAATATATTGTAATGTCTCATATGCAAAGACTACATACACAATTTTGTTGTATTTGTGCAAGATTCACTCAACTAATCTTTGAAGTTCAACTCTCTTGTATATGTGTGAAGAATTGTGTGTGAGGAATTTTTTTTACAGTGTATATCTCAAATGTATCCTCACACAAGGCTTGTGCTCTCAACTAGCAGAGATATTCATGCTAAGTGCCCATGCTTTGAATCCCCTTCAAAAGCTCTTGTTTGATCTTCAGTATGTTGTATTTATAAGCCCCAACACTGATATATACGTTAAACACAAGAATATGACTGTTTGAAAAGTTTTTATACTGTTTCTGAAATTGAAACGGTCAAATTCTTCTTGCTGGGCATTTTCCCGACTGGTCAACTCTCGTCAACTCAACTGGTCGTTCAGTTCAACTGGTCAGCAGCTGATTCAGTTCAGTTCAGTTGGTCAGCTGCTGGTTCGGTTCGGTTCAGTTCAGTTCAACTGGTTCAGTTGGTCTGGTTTAGTTCAACTGGTCCAGTTGCTCTGGTTCAGTTCAACTGGTCTGGTTCAACTGGTCTGGTTCAGTTCAACTGGTTCGGTTCAGTTCAGTTTCAGCTGGTGTGCTGAAATCAGCCTAACTGATTTCAGTTTGTGCAGAACCAGTAGCTACATCGTCATTTATCAGCATCTTAAGTTTCGATTCAAACATTGACTTCTGAAGATGATTTGTAGATATTCGTCTTATCTTTCCAACGCATATTGAATCGCTTCATTTCGATAACCGAGCTGAGAGATATGACCAAAATACGGCAGCTGCTCAAACCCAACTGATTGCTGCTTTCGTGTGATCAGTTCGGTAATCGAGCGATCAGTTAGACCATGATAACATCCGATTTTGCCCAACTGATATGAAATATGACTTGTTCAAAATTGAGTTTTATGAGCAGTACAATTAGCGGAATATCATTTGAATCATCCAGTGGAAAGATATCATCAAAACATTGAAACTTGCCAGAAATTCATTTTGTGCAGAATTCAGTTTCAGCTTGCTTCTTGTTTTAATGACTTCACACTTGAGTAAATATGTTAGAAACACAGTAACAAGTTTTGTTAACATCAAAATCAAGATTGCGAACACAAAATGCTCCAACAATCTCCTCCTTTTTGATGATCACAAAACTTGGATAAACAATCAACTAACATATTTATGATCACGAAACTTGGATAAACAATCAAATCAACTAACATATTTCTCCCTCTTTTTATGTGAATCAAAAAATAATATTTTCAAAACATTTTAAGCTCAAAATTTTCTCCCCCTCAATATTTAAAAATAATAGCTCCATTAAAATTTTAATGAGTTATCCCCCTATATTTTTAAAATTTGAAAATTATAAAAGAAGAGGGATAAGTAACTAATTTTCTCCATGTCTCATTTTGCTGCAGCACATATGTTCTGTCTTCAACAAATAAACTGTATTTTCTCATGCATAATTAGGCTGCAAATTTTATACCACTGTAATCCTCTACGAGTCTAGTTTGCAACGCAAAAAACGGTTCGTCATTTGGACACTCGAGCAAGGAGATATGTTATTTTTCCCACGGTCGTTGTAAGCTGCGCAAAAATTCAGTTTTGCATATATATTATAATATCCAAGCTTGGTGATCGGTACGGTTTAAGATTTTATATGTTTATTGACTACTTGGTGAAGTTTAAGTATAGTTTGGATGTTAAGAATTGCGATCTATGATTTTTAGTATTGTTGAGATTAGATGAGGTGTAGTGTTGTCGTAGCGTCGTTACGATTAAATTCATGATAAATTGTATATTGATCCAAATGAGGTGAGGCCAATTGGAGTGGTTGGATAAGACATAAGGCTATAACTTTCATGTTTGGAGTTTTGTTCAAATCATTGTGGAAGTTAAGCCAATAGTACCCCGAAGTGTGTCGTGTGTATTGACATTCCTCCAGTGACACATGTTGGAAGATTTAGCATAACGTTTTACTCAGACCTCCAAAGGATCTGAAATTTGGATATGTTTAAGGAAAGACATAGAGCTACAACTTTGTAGTTTACCACTTTTCCAAATTATGAACGGAAGAGGCGTTTCTGAGGCGATCTTTGCATTTCTTATGCGCAGAGCACTCGCCCTAGAGGGAATTTAGGTTCGCCCTAGCGAGTCTTGTTCGGGAAAAATGGTTTTTGGCCGAGAGTTCCTCGCCCTAGCGGAAAAATAGGTCCGCCCTAGCGGCCAGCAATATTTTAAAAGCGTGTTTTTGGTCTTTAAGTGATATAATTGGAAGAGTTGGCCTCATTTCTCTCATTTCTACTCCTCATGCTCGATTTTTTTCTCTCCTTGGAGACTTGGGTTCCTTCATTTCTTCATTTCCTATCTTTGATCCAAGCTTCTTGTTGGAGATTTGTTGAGAGATCAAGGTTCTTTTTGGGTTCAAGAAGCTAAGGTAAGCTTTTGGTGTTGTTATTCTTGGTTTTGGTGTGAGAGATGATATGGGTTTGTTGATGGTGTTGGATTTATGGATTTATTGGTATTGTTGTTGGATTATTGAGATGTTGATGGTGCAATAATTGGTTTATTGTTGTAGGTGGTGTACCAAGAGTTTAGATTCAAGTGTTCTATTGGTTGTAAGTGGAATTTCATCCTTTGTGCTCACATGATATTATATGTATGGTGTTCTAATGATTTTAAAGTGTTATTCCCTTCATTTGATTCATGGTTATGTATTGATACACTTGTTATACATATTGGAGGCATTTTATGTCTCAATTATTGAAAAGGGAATACAAGAGATTAATGCTTTCAAAGTGTTTGATGAAATGTCAAAGAGAGAGTTCAAATGTTTTATGGATTGATAGATACATAGTCAGAGATTGCATGCAATTAGTTGATTAACGACCATAGGCTTATATCCCTCAGAGTTATCGGTTTTTATCGATTGGGATATGAGTACCACAGACAGAGTTACTATTGATATCAATCCAACCAGAGTAAAGAGAAATACCATCTTATTGCTATGCTATTGCTATGATATTTATTTCAGAGTTGATGGTATTTATGTTTTAAAGCCATGTTTTACAGAGTATGATATGTTCATTGCTACGTAAGAGTTCCACTTGCTGAGTTTTATACTCATTTCAGTTATTTTCATGTGATGCATATAAGAGTGACGGGCCAGGACGTTGACTGTGGATGGGAATCATATGCATACGAAGATTGGAAGGAAGTAGTTTGTTTTGCAAGCAATATTTTTGGACATGATCATTAAAATGATGTTTTGTATTTTTGATGTATCATTTAGTTGATCATGTTAATACTTTTGATGATATTTGGAAATGTATTTTGAAACTCCTTCCATATTTTAAAGAAAATTTTAATTTCCGCTGTGTATTTTATTTAAAGAGGTCAGAGGTGTCACATTTAGTGGTATCAGAGCACCGTTCTTCGGACCAATGCATATGACTTCGTCTACTTTCAACTGTCCGGGTATGTTTTCTTTAGCATCTATTCATTGTTATCTATTGATATGTCTTTTGTGAGCACATTGTAGAGTATGCCTCCTAAGCGTAAAGCCGTAGAGGGTGAGGATAGTTCTTCCTCTAGAGTTGTCGACGAGTTCGGCAAGTTGCTTAAAGAGCAGGCCAAAGTCCATAGCGAGCAGATTCAGCAACTGCTTCGATTGCAAGGAACAGGACAGGGTAGAGGCCAAGTGAGAGGCCAAGTAGCTCAGGCAGTTGGCACTGATGCCGTCTTTTATGCTTTTAAGAGGATGGATCCACCGGAATTCGCAGGTAGCACTGATCCGTTAGTGGCTGTCGAGTGGGTCAAAGCGCTTGAAGCAATCTTCGACCATCTCCAGTACGAAGATAAAGACAGGATCAGCTGTGCAGTATTCATGTTGGTAAATGCTGCACGTATCTGGTGGAATGCCACTAAGGTTGGTGTGAATGTTTCGACACTGAAGTGGTCAGAGTTCACTAATTTGTTCTATGACAAGTATTTCCCCGACGCACTTCGAGCGAGGAAGGTTACGGAGTTCTTGGAGCTTCGACAGGGGAGCATGAATGTCGACGAGTATATTCTCAAGTTCGAGGAAGGTTGTCTATTTGCTCCGTACATTGCTACAAACGACAAAGATAAAGGTGCTCATTTCATTCGAGGCCTTAGAGCGGAGATTCGGAGGGATATCAACATGTCCAAGGCCGTGACTTTCAAAGAGATTGTGTCCAAGGCGTTATTGGCCGAGCAAGACGAGAAGGATATCGCCAGAGAGAGGCAGGAGAGGCATCAAGCTGTTGTTCAGAGAGGCCAGGACTCGAATCAGAGAGGCAAGGATCGTTTCAAAGGGAAGGGCAAGATGGAATCGAGTCCTAGACCACAGCCAGTTCCAGTTGATCCTGAGAAGCCGCTGTGTCCTAAATGCAGCAGACATCATCGAGGAGAGTGCAGATTTGGCACTCATAGTTGTTATCGTTGTGGCACTGCAGGCCACATTGCCAGAGATTGTTCTAGGGGAGCGAGCAAGGATAAGGTGCAGGGTCGCATCTTTACGATGACCAAGGAAGGTATAAATCATGACTCTTCTGTGATCTCTAGCACTATTTTGATTTCAGGCAGAGTAGCTACGACTTTGATTGATACTGGTGCTACTCATTCTTTTATGTCTGAATTGTTTTTGAGATCTTTGGGTATAGTTCCTTCTGTTCTTCCCCTCCAGCTTAATGTTATATTGCCTTCGGGGGACGTGTTGTGCCCGACATCTATTGTTTATGCATGCCCTGTTCGTATTGAGGAGCGAACATCTATTGTTTATGCATGCTCTGATACCAATTGAAGGATCGTGTAGAAGGATCACCGTTGAACTACAATAGCTCGGTTCTTGAAATTTTGAAAACCGATGAATTAAATCGAGTTTGGTGTTCAAACCAAGCAGAAAATACTCGAAATAATCCTTCGTAGAAACTAATTAAATATTTTTTGAACCATTTAGAATATATGCAAGTTGAATGAGTTAAAATACTTTAGTTGAAGCATTTTATCAAACACTTTGTATGTCACATTTTATCAACAATGCTTCTTTAAAACTATGAAAATGATAAGTAAATGCAATAAACAAATAGACAAGAATTTGTTTATGGATGTTCGGAGACTTCAAATACTCCTACGTCACCCCTTCTTCTCTTTGGGAAGGATTCACTAGAAGAATTTGATTTATACAACTCTTTGTACAAACCCATTCAGCTAGAACTTACCCACAGCCTAAATTGAACTCCTATCACTCACGATTGTAGGGAGCACCTCACAATCAGCATATTGTAACGTCTCATATGCAAAGACTACATACACAAGTTTATTGTCTTTGTGTAAGACTCACTCAACTAATCTTTGAAGTTCAACTCTCTTGTATATGTGTGAGTGATTGTGTGTGAGGAATTTTCCTTTACATTGTACATCTCAAATGTATCTTCACACAAGGGCTTGTGCTCTCAACTAGCTGATATATTCATGCTAAGTGCCCATGCTTTGAATCCCCTTCAAAAGCTCTTTTTTGATCTTCAATATGTTGTATTTATAAGCCCCAACACTGATATATATGTTAGACACAAGAATATGGCAGTTTGGAAAGTTTCTGTACTGTTTCTGAAATTGTAACGGTCAAATTCGTCTTGCTGGTCATTTTCCCGACTGGTCAACTCTGGTCAATTCAACTGGTCGATCAGTTCAACTGGTCAGCAGCTGGTTCAGTTCAGCTCAGTTGGTCAGCTGCTGGTTCGGTTCAGTTCAGTTCAACTGGTTCAGTTGGTCTGGTTTAGTTCAACTGGTCCAGTTGCTCTGTTTCAGTTCAACTAGTCTGGTTCAACTGGTCTGGTTCAGTTCAACTGGTCTGGTTCAGTTCAACTGGTTCGGTTCGGTTCAGTTCAGTTTCAGCTGGTGTGCTGAAATCAGCCTAACTGATTTCAGTTTGTGGAGAACCAGTAGCTGCATCGTCATTTATCAGCATCTTAAGCTTCGATTCAGACTTTGACTTCTCAAGATGATTTGTAGATATTCATCTTATCTTTCAACAAATATTTAATCGCTTCTTTTCGATAACCGAACTGAGAGATATGACCAAAATACTACAGTTGCTCAAACCCAACTGATTGCTGTTTTCGTGTGATCAGTTTGGTAATCAAGCGATCCGTTAGAACTTGATAACATCCGATTTGCCCAACTGACGTTAAATACGACTTGTTCAAAATTGAGTTTTCTGAGCAGTCCAATTGGCAGAATATCATTTGAATAATCCAGTGGAGAGATATCATCAAAAAACCGAAGCTTGCCAGAAATTCAGTTTGTGCAAAATTCAGTTCCAGCTTGCTTCTTGTTTTAATGACTTCACACTTGAATAAATATGTTAGAAACACAACAAGTTTTGTTAACATCAAAATCAAGATTGCGAACATGAAATGTTGCAATAGAACTCAACCCGAGACCAACTCCCAGACAACTTGATCGACCGGCCCTAACACCAAACCAGTAGCGTTCGAGCCACCCGTAAACCATGACTCAGATCCACCAGGGTCTAATCCATGGCTAGGTATGGCCATTGCATGGTCGACGCCCTTAACTACTCCAACCTAGCTCCAACCAAGACCAACCACAAGACGAACGTTCGATCCTCAACAAATTCTGGACCCTTACTCGAATCCAGCCCCTTGACACCTTGTTCTTAGACTTAAACAACCCCTAGGATCAAGACACGACATCTCCTTACAATAAAATCAAGAAAACGTGAGATTTAGGCATAAACATGCGGGTTCATGTCAAAACCGAATGAAATAACGTGATATCATGCAAGGACTGAGCATTCTATATACATAACACACATAACACTATATATGATGTGAATGATGCGAGAAAGAATATACATGACGTGCCTTAGCTATTAAGTGATCAAAAACTAGAAAAACTACGCGCGGCACGTGAACCGGAGAGGCAAGGAGGAAACTTTCTTTGAAAACTAAAGAGGCCGAATGTAACGTGCGAAAAACCAAACCTACGTAAACTACATGAATGCAAAATTATTTTAATTACTTAATTGTTTTATTTAATTGATTTTAAATGCTTGAATGATATTTATTATATTATTAAATGGTTATATGACATGATTTCATGAAATTGAAGGATTTTATCCGAATATTAGATAGTAGGCAGGGGAAAAGAGACCGGGGACGACCAAGACAAGAATATTTATTTTTCATTAAATAATTGCAAGGCTTCCTAAGATGTTTAAAAATGATTTAAGTTTTCTAAAAATGTTAGAATTCGAATTACTTTGCTAGTCGAGCTCGATTTTTCCCGGGAAGCTTCCTCCTTGCCTCTAAGGGATTATTTTTGAAAAGTAATTTTTATAAACTTTTATTATTTAATTAAATAAGTGTTATTGGGCCAAATTTAATTAATTAAAGTAAGCCCAATTACCATTAAGCTTGCAAGCCCAAAACTCAAGCCCGTTAACATGTTGATTAAATTTCACAACACCATAATTTCATCACCTAGCAGCCAAAATACACACACCAGCACACACAATAATTTCAAAATATCAAGGAAAGAAAAGGCTAGGATTCTTCGTCGTCCGGTCGTCCAACGTCGCATCCTCGCCAACGATCATCTATTCGAGTGTTATAAACGCAAAGGAACGTGTTTCTAAACTCTTCTAAAACATCATAAAAATCATAATATGCATGATTTAATGGTTTATGCATGAAAAAATAGGTGTTTGAATATTTTTAACGTAGAACGTTTATTTTCAAAAATACGACGACTTTACGCTCGTTTTGAAAAACGTTGTGATTCCAAGGGATGGGCTGCCAAAGTAGGATGAAATATGAATAAAATTGATTATGAAACAAGCTGGAACCATAGGTGTGACAAGTGAAGAAGGGAACCGAGGCTTTTTGTTGTGGTTTGCATATGGTTCATGGGTCGGTTACTATGCATGGGTGCAAATAGGCTTGGACAGGGTTGGCTGGGGCTCGAGGGGGTCATGGGTGAGGGCTTGATATAGTCCTAGAAAGTTTAGGACTCGTGGGTATCAGCTAGTGAAGAGTCCACAAGGGGGTAGCACTCTTCCCACGCATGAGTTTGGTTCAGCCGAGGAGCTGGTGCAGCTAGGATTTAAGGGCTGTGATAGGTAGTCTAGGAGGTGGCTCAAGGTATTACAAAGTAAGTTAGGAAGGTTGAGACTCGAGGGTGGCTCGAGCTAAAAGTCCAGGCCGAAGTAGGAACTCATAGCCCCATGGAGAGCATTAGCGTGCAGGCTGTTGTTCTGGCTTCAAGTGGTTCGCTGTAGGGGTTAAGGGGTGTGGGATGGGCTTGGTTGGGGGCATGGTCCAGGGTCGGTTAGGGTCAGGTGGGCTCAGTTTTGGCTCGACTGGAAGTGTCCTAGGTCGGCTAGGAATCTTTGAGCGTGGATAGCTTCAAGGTGCGCAGCTATGGGTCTGGCTCCAGAAGTGTTTGAACGAGCTAGGATCTGGTTATTTGGGTCAGGGCTGGTTGTTGCGCATTTTCTTAATTGCTTGCAAGTGCACAATGTCAATTTTTAATAAAATGTATTTTCGAGTACAAGTGTCGATCCCACGAGGAGTATGTATTTAAATATATATTAATGCTTGCAATTAAAATAGTCTCAATTTTATTTAGAAATATCAATTGACAGATTTGTTTGAACCAATAACTAGATTGAAAATAAATTTAATTATATTATAACACCAACCTTTTTATAACAAATAACTATGTAATAAAAGATCTAGAGTTCTGATTTCACGCAACTATCCACCATGTGTTATTTTGTGTAGCTATATTATAAATGTCCTTCTAATTCATTAGCCAAGAATTCTAAATTATCTACTCCCTCTCCCGAGTGTTAAATAGATATTAATTATCTAATAACGGATTGTAACGTCCCCGTCAACAATCAATAATTAAATAAAACAATAAGCAATAACTTCTTTTAATGGCTTCAATAGCAATATATGTGCTCCCGAACTATATAAATACCATCGTTGTATTTTTCCCTTTCTTGTTTATAAATTCCCTTTTCCAAGTGATAAATTATAAACATAAGAATCATTCAAGATATGGCCAGTAAAATGAAAGTATTAAGATTGGAAAAATACAAATGAACAATAAGGAAAACTTATATAGCATAATTCATAAATCCCAACACATGGTTTCTAGTTTTGTTCCATCATTCCTCTATAAATAAGAATTAGTTCATAATAAAAATAATATAACAACAATAAAACATGGTTTTAAAACAAGACATATCAAATAAAAATAAAGAAAGAAGACTTAGAACAAGATGTTGAAGTGCTGATTTCGTCCCCGGATTTGTGCAAAAGAATTCTCAAGAACTTGATGAACTTGATCTTTAATCTTTCTTCAGCAGCCTCCAATCCTTCCCTTGGCTCCCCCCAATACCCTAGATGGTGAATAATAGAAGCTTTTTATAGTCCAGACAAGCTTCCCCCCGCAGCACACCATTTTCCTCTACTTTTATTCGAAGTCCACAAAGTTACAGATTTTTCGGACTCTGTTTTGCGAAGGACCGCGGGTGCGCTCATAGATGGACCGCGGGTGCGGTGATGTTTCGGGGAAACTTTCATTCTCGAAATTCAGTGACCGCGGGTTCGGTAAGGCTACGGCCGAATCTTTTAATTTCTAACTTCAGGGTGGGTGCGGGGTACTTTCGGCCACTTTATCTTTGCACTACTCCAATTCAACAATTTGCTACTCCAATTCTCATTCTAAGCTTCCAAAATACAACAACAAATCAAATAAAACCTGCTCAAGAATCACAAAATTCCAACTTAAAAACAAGTAATAAAAGTACAATAAATTGCACTTATCAAACTCCACCAAACTTAAGATTTTGCTAGTCCCGAGCAAAACAAAACAACACAAACAAACAAGTCATGAAGTATTTTAAAGAACTTGGCCTCAAGATAAATTAACAACTCTTCATGCATTCACAATTCAAATCAATCCAACCACTTGTTCATCCGGATAAAATCATGCAATCGGTTAATTTTCTTAAATTCTAATCTCTTCAAGTCATGTTTCAAAATATTCTCAATCGATTTCAATTTTTACAAACACAAATCAAGAAGTCTTTCCGGTAAAAATTGGGTTCAAAGCAATATTCATTCAAGAAATGGATACCCAATAAATATTTGATGCAATGAGGTGTGTGTAAAATTGATCAAGATTCTTACTCAATGAAAGTGTTTATCGATTGTCCATAAGCTAGATCCTCCCAATCACTCTCCACTAGTATATTGGACAACTATGACTAGGTTAATAGGATTTTGAATGTTGTAATGTTAGACCTTGGCTTCATGGCTACAAATGAAGATTAGGAATTCAAATAAGGGAGTAAGTTGAATTTTATCTCTTTTTCAAACTCATCCTTTTCTTTTATCTCCATTTTTTTTATTCATTTCATCTCTTTTTCTCTCCTTTTTCTCCACCTTTTTCTCCAACTTCATCAATGTAACATCATTCATTTTTTTCTTTTTCTTTTGTAGGAGAATTTTCATTTCTTTGATCCTTTGAATTCTTACTCCCTTGAGAAGGTAGGAAATTAATGTTTAAGATATTCAACGGGGTAGTAAATGTGGGATATTTGAAAGAAAATCGAATGGGGGTCTTTTACACATACTAACGTGTGACATTCGAATTCATATAAGCTCAAAGAGGTGACAAATGATAAATTATTTTTATTTGGTAGCTTGAAAGGCTCAATCGATCCAAAAATCACCTAAATCATTCCTAAATCATAATTTGTCCGTATTTCGCCTCAAGTGAGGTTTGGATATCTCAATTCACCAACACAAAGTAGAATCTAATCATCGTGAAAATGGTGTCTCAATGCATCAACCAAATACATATATATTCAAAAGAAAAGTGCTTGGCTTCCAAGAAATTTCAAGAACACAATTCTTTTCTCATATAGGCTCAAAAGGGCTTCAAATGAATATTTATGAACAATATAAATGGCCCAAATAAAATCAAAGATTGCCTCAATCATATATGTGTTTGCAAAAATTTATTTCGATGTCAAATGAAATTCACAGAGTTGTATAGAAATTATAAGTCTCAAACTTACCAAATCTCATGATTGTTCTCTAAATTTTTCAAATTGTTCGATTAACATGAATGTAATGCATGAATTTTCTTTCCAATACAATTTTTTTTTCATCATTGGCCATTTCAAATAAAAAATTTACGTGACTAAAACACTAAAAACACACAAGCAAACAACTAACAAAATTAAATAAACACACAAAAGAAAATAAACACACAAAATAAAATAAAATAAATCAAATCTCCCCCAAACTAAAACATGTGCATCGTCCTCGATGTAAATAAGCATGAAAATTAGGAGAATACACATACCTCGAGCAACGACCGTCAGTGGTCGTCGCCATTCTCATCATCTGCGTCATCTTGGGGTGGTTGGAACTCCGGCGGTGGTATATAGGTGGCCACTGTGGAGGAGGTGGGAATGGATTGCCAGAGGTTGAAGCCGATGGAAATTGCTGAGCCAAGACAGATGTAAAATCCATCATATATCCCATAAATGTGTCGTTCCTAAACCGAAATGCATCCATTTCTTGGCGTTGATGTTGCATATCTTCTTCCAACTGGGTCAACCTATCTCTCCTATTTCGTTGTTGTGGTTGTGGTTCTTGAGCTTGAGCCTGGGCACGTTTCTCTGCAGCTCTTCTGTTAAATTCCCTTTCAGCTCGACGTGCCGCAGCATGATCACCTCTAACTACCCTATGTGGTTGAATTACCACAATGGGGTTTTTAGGCTTCAACAATTCTTCATTTACTGCCCAAGTCACTCCCGCATTTTGGCATAAAGCAGTGATAAGAGAAGGGTGGAGGAGTCCACTAGGAGAGTTACCTCTTGCATATTCAAGCATCGAACTCTGAAGCAATTGACCTAAATCAATTGTCTTCCCCGTCATAATGCAAAAAGTAAGAATTGCCCTCTCCTTGATGACTGTGGTGGTATGCTCGGTAGGCTTAATCCTAGCAGAAATAAATGAATACCAATCTTTGGCAACACTTTTGAGATCAGACTTAGCTAGGCTAACATGCACATCATCCCTCATTCTCCATTCCGCTCCCTCTATGCAAATTGTTTGAAGAATATTATTATAATCTACATGCTCAGCCCAGTATTCTTCATAATCATCGTGCATTACATGAGTGATACCATATAACGTATTGATCGTATGTGCATCAAAGGCTACCATTTTTCCTCGCACCAACACCTTCAATTGATCATGCCTAACCTTGAGGTTAGCATAAAATTCTCTCACCAACGAAATGACAGCATCTTGTGGCTGCCTGCCAAACTCATCCCAATGCCGAGCAGTAAGCATTAGTCCAATTTCAGTTCGAGGGAAACTAAGATCAAATCCCCTTTCTTTTATAATGCTCTTGTTCAAAATTTTTCCATAATTCTCCTCCGCTTGTTCGTCCCAAAACCTGTTTGCATCGTAATTCGCAGATGATGATGCACCTTAGATTGTTTTTTTCTTGGAGGCATTTTATCGAACACCTTCCAATCACCAACTTCCTTTCAATCCAAATTACAAAATTTGATGATTCTTGCACTCCTCCAAACGTAATACTCACAATATCCACACCTCAACAATATACACAAAAATCAATCAACAATATCCACAATATCAAGAATGTACTTCACTAAATGTAATTTCCTTCCATTTCAAAGAACACCAATAATTTCGAATTTTCAACAATTTGCAATGGGTTTGCTCACCTTGAGTGTGTTGAAATGTTTCTTGAATAACAAAATCAAAGCTCCATCCAATTCTTGAAGAAATTTTCGAGCCCCTTTCAAACCCTAGGTTTGGTTTTGGTTGTATGAAATGTAGATGGAAATTTGAGTGGAATTTGTGAAGTTATGTAGGTGTGGAGTGTATTTTTGTGCTTGAAAGATCAAAATGTGAGTGTGGAATGTATTTTGAGTGGAGTTTTTCGAAATGGAGGAGAGACATTTGAGAGAGTAATCGTCGATTATGAAAATTTCTGCCCCATTCTGTTTTTAAATCCATCGACCGCGGGTGCGGTGAAAGAAGGACCGCGGGTGCGGTATGTCTTCGAATTATTAGTGATATTCAGTATTCCATGACCGCGGGTGTGGTGTACAAGAGACCGCGGGTGCGGTGTGCTCTCGGCAAATGTAACATAATTCGATATTAATCGACCACGGCCGCGGTGCAGGAACAACCGCGGGTGCGGTATGCTCTCGGGACATGTTGCGCGGGTGCGCTCAAAAATATATCGCGGGTGCGGTTTTCTCTCGGAAATTTCTTGAAAATTTTTCTTCCTTAACCGCGGGTGCGGTGCAATATGTACCGCAGGTGCGGTATTCCTTCGGGGAAATTTTTTTCTTCTTCATTTTTTAGTCCTGAAAATAAAACAAGTGGAATTCATTAGTTTTGGGAAGATATAAGCACACACTATACTAAAAAATATAAACAACCTATAATAAGAATACTAGAATAAAAGCAAAACCGAAAACAAATTGCAAAAAAGAAACAAAAATTTGGGCTGCCTCCCAATAAGCGCTTGGTTTAACGTTTTCAGCCCGACTTCCATCAGTCTACATCAAGTCGATCCGCCCAAAGGAATGTTGTCAAGATGCCTTACTTCATTTCCGTAATATGGCTTAACTCGCTGCCCGTTCACCTTGAAGGTCCTCCCATCACTGCATTTTAGCTCAATCGCCCCATGAGGGTACACTGTCTCCACCAAAAATGGACCTGACCAACGTGATTTCAACTTACCAGGAAAGAACTTCAGACGGGAGTTGAACAATAGTACTTATTGTCCTGGTTTGAGCTCCCTTCGTACAATGAGTTTATCGTGCCACTTCTTGGTCTGCTCTTTGTAAATCTTGGCATTTTCATATGAATCATTGCGGAACTCCTCCATTTCATTTAACTGTAGTTTTCTGCTATCGCCAGATTCTTTCAAATCAAAGTTCAACTTCTTAACTGCCCAAAATGCTCGATGCTCCAATTCTAGCGGCAAATGACAGGCTTTACCAAAAACCGGCCTATAGGGAGACATCCCAATAGGCGTCTTGAATGCAGTCCGATAAGCCCATAACGCATCATCCAACTTCATAGCCCAATCTCTCCGGTTGGTGTTGACAGTCTTTTCCAGAATTTGCTTAATTTCACGATTGGATATTTCAGCTTGTCCATTCGACTAAGGATGATATGCTAGTGCCACTTTGTCCTTCAAATTGTATTTAGCCAACAGTGAGTTGAAAATTCTATTGCAAAAATGCGTACCTTCGTCACTTATGATGGCTCTCGGTGTTCCAAACCTGGTGAAGATGTTCTTGTGGACAAACTTAACTACAACACGAGCATCATTAGTATTGGTGGCAATTGCTTCCACCCATTTCGACACATAATCAACAGCTAATAAAATATAAGATTGACCAAAAGAAAGGGGAAAAGGTCCCATGAAATCTATGCCCCAGACATCAAAAAGTTCCATTTCCAAAATATTTGTCAGTGGCAATTCGTGACGCCTAGAAATATTTCCTAACCTTTGGCACCTATCACATGATTTCACTAAGGTATAACTATCCTTAAAAAAAGTAGGCCAGAAAAAACCTGATTGCAATACCTTAGCTGCTGTTCGTGTTGCTCCAAAATGTCCACCATAAGGTGATGAATGACATTGTTCCAGAATTGTGTTTGCATCGTCGCCATCAACACATCTCCTAATCACTTGGTCAGCACATCTCTTATACACACAAGGATCATCCCAGAAGAAGAATTTGATATCATGGAAGAACTTCTTTTTCTGATGGTGATTTAGTTCTGGAGGAAGAGTGAAGAACCTAAAGGGGGGGTGAATAGGTTCTTTTAGGCCCTTTAGCGTTTTTAAAACGAGTTTGCAGAAATTGCAAGCGGAAGACTTGAGGGACAATCACAAATGAATGCGTAAAGTAAGTGCGTAAAATAAATGCGTAGTAAAGTAAATGCGTAAAGTAAAGAGGGATAGAGATGTTTATGGAAGTTCGACGAAGAATCGTCTACGTCTCCCCTTCTCGATGAGGATCGAGGTATCACTATATCGACTTGGCTTTAGGAGCTCCAAGCTAGCTTTTACAACCACGCCTCGATGCGTCTACTTGGCCTTGAGGGCTCCAAGGATAGCCACGAACTTTACAACCCACTCGAGAGTATTACTTTCACTCTTTTTCTACAACTCTTTTGATATTACAACTCTTTTAATCAACGCACACAAGAGATAGTAGAAAGCTTTGTAAGAGACAAGAGAGAGTGGAGTGGGATGATTGAAAATGCATCCTCAAAGGCCTATTTATACTAGTCTTGGACGCCAAGGTTCGGATCTTCTGTTTATGATTCGGAACGTCCGATGTGATTGAAATCAATTTGCGTAATTCTGGGATGACTTCGGATCGTCCGTTCTTGACTTCGTAGGGTCCGAACATATGCTTCGGAGGGACCGATCCAGCTTCGTTTCTTCCGAACAGTTCTTTTAGACAGTGTATGCACATCTTCGGAAGGTCCGAACTAAAGTTCGTACCGTCCGAACATTCCCGCGTTTCCAGAGATTTGAAATCTTCAACACTTCGTAGCGTCCGATCATGTCCTTCGTAGCGTCCGAAATCTTACTCAATCAACAGTCAGATCAATTTGTCTCCGCATTCAAGTGATTTGATTGCTTGTGTTCGGAACGTCCGATCACGTCTTCGGACCGTCCGAACTGGCTCCTCGCAGCTTCCGAACAGCTTCCACTTTGCTTCTGATCGGCACCTTTTCGGAACGTCCGAACCAACTTCGGATCTTCCGAACTTAACTTTGTTCTTAGTTTCCTGCATGCCTCAATATAAAACATTAGTACATTTTTAAGCCAAGTTTTGGTATCATCAAAACAAAAACTTTGGGATATGTTACAGCATTAAAAACATTAATCTCATCCTCGAGATTTGTATGCGTTTAAGGCGTAACAATCTCCCCCTTTTTGATGATCACAAAACTTGGTTAAAAATTGAGAAACAATAATCAACATAATCTAAATTATTATTAAATAACTCCCCCTTAATCAAATAACAAGTCTAAGAGGTTGAATTAAAGCGAATTTATTTAATAACCATTTAATAGCAATTTTAACCAAATAAATTCTCCCCCTTTTTGTGATAAGCAAAAAGACATAAGCATAAAGAGAGACAAATAAACAGGTAAAATATCCACTAATAAATGCAAGTCTTTTATACAATGATGCATAAAGATAAAATAAACAAAAATAACAAAAACATAATCTAAGAATCCGCATCCCGCGACTCTCTATGTCTCCTCATCTCAGCCTCGATGGAATCAAGACGCGAGGAAGTCTCAGTATGATGACGCTCTAAGGTAGACTCCAAAAGGGAGAAACGAGTGTCGAAACGAGTCTCCAATCGCTCGAGATACTCGAAAATCCGATCGTAGGGTCCAGAGGGAGCAGGCGGAGTGAAGCCATGAGGAAGGTCATCCATGGTCATCAAAGGAGTGCTAATAGGGTCGGGAACACGCTGATGGGATGTAGAGGGAATATCAACCGAAGGGGTAGGAGTGGTACCCGTAGTAGGGGGACCAGCGGGAAATCCTCTCGTCTGAACGTGAGGAGGAAGGAGACCGAAGGGAACATGAAAGTGTTCGGTCGGACGATAGGACGCAAAGATGCGATCCTTGTCGATGACCCAAGAGGATAAGACGGGATTCCAAGAGAGTCCCATCTTAACAACAGTATCATGGTCGATAGTCTCGCGGGGAGAAATAGATAAGGATTCTTCATCTGTAAAGTCAATGCCCAGATGGGCTAGAATCCGGTTAATGAACCGGCCAAATGGAAAAGAGACGCGAGTAGAAGAAGCCGCGTACTCCATGGCGTACATAAGAAAACGGGGAAGGTTAAAAGGACGCTGGGAGACTAAATAATAGAGAATGTACAGATCGAGATACTTGCAAGTGGAGAGGTCTCCACTGCGAGGAACAATAGAAGAAGTGATGAGCTTCAGAACAAGCTGAAGCTGAGGAGGAAGGTCCTTCGCATGAGGACGGTCATCGGCAGGAGTAGGCGGACGACCGAAGATGGTGGTCAAGGCAGTGACTCGATCAAAAGTAGGGTCATTCTCAGTCCAAGACTGAGAAAAGAACTCACTCGGTCCGTCTCGAGGAAGATCGAACCAAGTGGAGAGGTCGGCGGTAGAAAAAGAAATGAACCGACCCTGAACAATGGTAACAACACGAGTGTCATCACCACCAAGAACTAGGGAAAAGTTCGCATAGAACTGATGTATGAGAGAGGGGTAGATGAGATCGGGTACGGAAGGTAGAAAGAAGTTTCCCCAACGTTGAGACTCAATAAGAGTAATCAACGTAAAGGAATTTGCACGGAGGTATTCGGTGTGAAGGGTACGACCAGGCAGAATGTTACGGGTTTCGAATTCAGGTGGGGTAGGACGAGGATTGGGTGGTTGGGTAAGATCATGATGAAAGGCACCGTGACGAGGGCGAATATTTCGGCCAGCTGCGTTACGGCGCGGAGGCATAGTGAGTAGTGAGTGTTTTGTGTGGGGAAAGAAAGAGGGGAGTGAATGAGCAAGTAAATCAGAGGATCCGAACGCCTATTTATAGGCCATGTTCGGACGGTCCGAACATGAGTTCGGAAGGTCCGGAATTTGAACGGAACGGTTATCTGGCAGGAATTTCGGACGATCCGATTCACATTCGGACTTTCCGATCCAAGACCGGAGGCTACGATGAGTAAACGGAGGATCCGAAGTCCTACAGGCAGGCATTGGGAAGGCGCGAACATTTAACGACATCGGAAGGAGGTTCGGACGATCCGATGTGTGTTCGGATGGTCCGAAGAGGGAATCGGAGGTTCTGGAACCTATGGTCAGGTTCGGACGATCCGAACACGTTCGGTGGATCCGAGGTGAAACGGAGCATCCGAATAGGAGCGGTGATTCCGAAGTAGCCAAGATGAGGAACACCTAAAATTTAAAAATATTTAGCACATAAATGAATGTTGAGCCATAATTATGGATAAATACAATTAATTTGTATTATCCGACATTATAATGCTCACATTAATAATACTCCCCCTCAATTTAACAAATATGTACGAGAGTATTCGACTAGTGTGTACAACTCAATCATGCCAAGTTCACCACGCAAACGAGTAAAAGTAGATTCATCTAGTGGTTTTGTAAAAATATCAGCAATTTGATTCTTGGTGTCAACATAGTGAAGTTCAACATCATTTTGCTCAATGTGATCACGAATGAAATGATGTCGAATGTCAATATGTTTAGTACGAGAATGTTGAACTGGATTCTTTGTTAGACATATGGTGCTTGTATTATCACAAAAGATTGGAATTTTTGAAAAAGTAACACCATAGTCGAGTAATTGATACTTCATCCAAAGAATTTGTGCACAACAACTACCGGCAGCCATATACTCGGCCTCGGTCGTTGAAAGTGCAACACAGTTTTGCTTTTTAGAAAACCATGACACCAAGCAATTTCCCAAAAAGAAACAAGTTCCACTAGTGCTCTTTCTATCCACCTTATATCCTCCAAAGTCGGCATCACAGTAAGCTTTTAAATCGAAAAATGAGTTCTTAGAATACCATAATCCGAGATTTGGAGTATTTGAAAGATATTTGAAAATGCGTTTTAAGGCGAATAAGTGTGATTCCTTTGGACATGATTGAAATCGTGCACACAAGCAAACACTAAACATAATGTCAGGTCTACTAGCAGTCGCATAGAGTAGGGAGCCAATCATGCTACGAAATAACTTTTGGTCAACAGGTTTACCTCCCTCATCTTTGTCGAGTCTGACTGTCGTGCTCATAGGTGTGGATGAGGCTTTGGAAGACTCCATCCCAAACTTTTTTAGCATATCCTTGATCTACTTCCCTTGGTTGACAAAGAAACCATCCTTGCATTGCTTGATTTGGAGACCAAGGAAGTAGTTGAGTTCGCCCATCATGCTCATCTCAAAGTGATCCTGCATAAGCTTAGAAAAATCTCTACACAAGTGTTCATTAGTGGCACCAAAAATAATATCATTACATATATTTGTACTATCAGCAAATCATTGTCTTTAGTCAAGGTAAACAAGGTAATATCAACTTTACCTCTACAAAAACCATTAGACAGCAAAAAGGTAGATAATTTCTCATACCAAGCTCTAGGAGCTTGTTTCAAACCATACAAAGCCTTATCAAGTTTATACACATAATCAGATAAGTGCACATCTTCAAAACCAATAGGTTGCTCAACATACACTTCTTCTTTCAAATCACCATTAAGAAAAGCACTTTTAACATCCATTTGAAACAATTTAAAGTCTCTAGAGCAAGCAAAAGCAAGTAGCATGCGAATGGATTCTAGTCTAGCGACAGGGGCATAAGTCTCATCATAATCAATTCCCTCTTCTTGACTATATCCTTTAGCTACTAGCCTAGCTTTATTTCTAGTGATTGTACCATGCTCATCTAACTTGTTCCTAAATACCCATTTAGTTCCTATGACAGGTCTATCAGTGGGTCTAGGTACAAGATTCCAAACTTTATTCCTTCTAAATTCATTTAGTTCATCTTGCATAGCAATAATCCAAGAATCATCAAGTAAAGCTTCTTCTATGTTCTTAGGCTCTATGTGAGAAAGAAAAGCAAGATAATTGCACATATTAGAAGAGCGAGTAGATACTCCCTTCGATGGGCTACCAATGATGAGGTCCATGGGATGATCCTTGTGTGTAGTCCACTCCTTCGGAAGAGGTGCGTCCTCTTGATCTTTAGGAACATCATCTAGGCTTGTGGACTCCAACTTTTCGCCAAGGATATCTATATCATCATCATCAGAAACAACAGGTCTAGGCAAGCAAGGGTTAGTTTCATCAAATATGACATGAATAGATTCTTCAACTAGTAAAGTGCGTTTATTAAAGACTCTATATGCTTTGCTAGAAGTAGAGTAACCAAGAAAGATACCTTTGTCCGATTTAGCATCGAACTTACCTAGGTTGTCCTTACCATTGTTGTGGATGAAGCATTTTGATCCAAAAGCGCGGAAGTAAGAAATGTTAGGCTTTCTCCCTCTCCATAGTTCGTATGGAGTTTTCTTGAGAATTGGCCTTATTGATACGCGATTGATGATGTAACAAGCCGAACTCATTGCTTCAGCCCAAAAATATTTTGGTAGAGAATGCTCACATAGCATGGTCCTTGCAATCTCTACTAGGGTCCTATTCTTCCTCTCAACGACACCGTTTTGTTGAGGAGTTCTAGGACAAGAAAAGTTGTGACCAATGCCTTTGCTTTGACAAAAAATTGAAAAATTTTCATTTTGAAATTCCGTTCCGTGGTCACTACGGATTTGTTTGATCAAAAGATTTTTCTCATTTTCAACCTTTTTGACAAAAATTTTGAAATGATCAAAGGCATCATTTTTGTGGGCTAAAAACAATGTCCAAGTAAAACGTGAAAAATCATCTACAATGACAAAAGCATAAGATTTTCCTCCTAGACTAGTTGTCCTCGAGGGACCACATAAATCTAGGTGAAGTAATTCAAGGGGCATAGAAGTGGATACAAAATTTTTATTTTTGAAAGATTCCTTTGTGTGTTTACCAAGTTGACAAGCATCACAAAAAGAATCTAATTTTAAATTCAGCTTTGGCATTCCGGAAACTAGGTCAAGTTTTAAAAGTTTTTCTATGGTGCTCATCCCAACATGACCAAGTCGTCTATGCCAAAGAATGTTGTCATCAACATTTAATGTTACAAGGCTTTTTATTTTTGAAAAAGATGAAATCTTTAAATCGACCTTGTAAACATTTTCACTTCTATAACCTTTGAAACTAATGGTTTTGTCAGTTGTGAGTGATACAGTGCAATCGTGTGGTGTGAATTTGACTTCATAACCCCTATCGCACAATTGACTAATGCTTAGGAGGTTATGTTTAAGTCCTTTCACAAGAAGTACATCATCAATGATAGTGGAGTTAGATATACCTATTGAGCTGATGCCTTCTATGATCCCTTTGCTGTTGTCTCCGAAGGTCACCGATCCCTTTTCTTTTGGTCGAATGGATTGTAGCAGCTTCTTTTCTCCCGTCATGTGTCGAGAGCATCCACTGTCAAGATACCAAGTGCTCGATGACTTGTCTCCCCTTTGTCCCTACAAGGTTGAGATACAGTTTGATAGTTGGTACCCGTTTCTTTGGGTCCTTTGGGGTTAGTAGTAGTTGGGGATTTGGGGATCCATTTCCAATAACTATTCTTGTTGTGTTGGTGTCTAAGTTTCTTGCATTTAGGTCTTATGTGGCCTATCTTACAACAGTAAGTGCATGTTGGTGGTGTTCTTGGTTTTGCCTTTGCGATAAGACTAGCGAAGTTGACTGATTTCTTTTCATATCCTAGACCTCCTTTGTCGAAGTTACACCTTTGCATGCTCAAGAGGTTTTCTAGTTTATCGCTACTCACATTGAACTTGTTGAAGGCTTTCTCTAAGTCTCTTAGGTTTGTCTTGAGCTTAGTGTTGTCATGCATCCTAGCTTCTAGTTCAGTTTTAAGTTGCTTATTCTCATTTCTAAGTGACTTAGCCTTATTGTACATACTAGTGTAAGCGGAGAGTAATTCATCGTAAGAGGGTACCTCGTCGTCATCCGAGTCGGTCAGATGATCTTCCTTCGCCATGAAGCATAGGATAGACTCCTCTTCGTTGTCGCTGTCGCTCCACGTGGCTAGAAGGGCCTTTTTCTTGTCTTTGCCGGCCTTCTTCTTGGAGGGACACTCGTTTGCATAGTGACCCTTTTGTTGACAGTTGTAGCAGGTCACTTCCTTCTCAAACTTTTTGTCTTTCTTGTTGAAGTTGGAACTCCGCATGAATCTTTTGAACTTTCTAGTGAGGAGTGCCATTTCTTCATCGTCGCTATCTTCAAGTTGACTGGTCAAGGCGATCCCTTTCGCCTTTACTTTATCGTCATCTTTCTTTGTCTCCTTCCGGGTAGATACTTCAAGTTCATGGGTCTTTAGGGTCCCATGAAGTTGATCAAGGTCGTAGGATGCCGCATCTCCCTTGTTGGATTCAATGATAGCCGTGCGCTTTGCATCCCATTCCGCCGGTAATGCTCGAAGGGCTCTCCTCCACACTTGTTTAGTTGGGTAGTTCTCACCAAGTTGGGCAAGCTCATTGATGATTTGGGTGAGCCGCCGGAACATGGTGTCGATATCCTCCTTGGGTTCCATCTCAAAGGTCTCGTACTTGAGTTGGAGAAGGTCTATCTTCGTTTCTTTGACTTGATTGGTTCCCTCGTGGCAAATCTCCAATTTGTCCCAAATCTCTTTGGCGGAGGTACAAGCCGAGATTCGGTTGTATTCATTCATATCTAGAGAACAATGAAGAATATTCATAGCTTCAGCATTTTGAGAGATAAGTTTCATATCGTCCTTGGTGAAGTCATCCATTCCCTTAGGAATTTCCTTATTATCCACCGTTTTCATGGGGATATAGGGACCTTTCACCGTTATTTTCCAAAGGTCGTAATCGACAGATTGGATGTATAGAGATATTCTATTTTTCCAATATCCGTAATTAGTACCATTGAAAAGAGGGGGACGATTTGTGGATTGTCCTTGGGCATACTCGCTTGCTAGATTGGCCATTTAAAAGATTTTGAAAAACCCTGCTCTGATACCACTTGAAGAACCTAAAGGGGGGGGTGAATAGGTTCTTTTAGGCCCTTTAGCGTTTTTAAAACGAGTTTGCAGAAATTGCAAGCGGAAGACTTGAGGGACAATCACAAATGAATGCGTAAAGTAAGTGCGTAAAATAAATGCGTAGTAAAGTAAATGCGTAAAGTAAAGAGGGATAGAGATGTTTATGGAAGTTCGACGAAGAATCGTCTACGTCTCCCCTTCTCGATGAGGATCGAGGTATCACTATATCGACTTGGCTTTAGGAGCTCCAAGCTAGCTTTTACAACCACGCCTCGATGCGTCTACTTGGCCTTGAGGGCTCCAAGGATAGCCACGAACTTTACAACCCACTCGAGAGTATTACTTTCACTCTTTTTCTACAACTCTTTTGATATTACAACTCTTTTAATCAACGCACACAAGAGATAGTAGAAAGCTTTGTAAGAGACAAGAGAGAGTGGAGTGGGATGATTGAAAATGCATCCTCAAAGGCCTATTTATACTAGTCTTGGACGCCAAGGTTCGGATCTTCTGTTTATGATTCGGAACGTCCGATGTGATTGAAATCAATTTGCGTAATTCTGGGATGACTTCGGATCGTCCGTTCTTGACTTCGTAGGGTCCGAACATATGCTTCGGAGGGACCGATCCAGCTTCGTTTCTTCCGAACAGTTCTTTTAGACAGTGTATGCACATCTTCGGAAGGTCCGAACTAAAGTTCGTACCGTCCGAACATTCCCGCGTTTCCAGAGATTTGAAATCTTCAACACTTCGTAGCGTCCGATCATGTCCTTCGTAGCGTCCGAAATCTTACTCAATCAACAGTCAGATCAATTTGTCTCCGCATTCAAGTGATTTGATTGCTTGTGTTCGGAACGTCCGATCACGTCTTCGGACCGTCCGAACTGGCTCCTCGCAGCTTCCGAACAGCTTCCACTTTGCTTCTGATCGGCACCTTTTCGGAACGTCCGAACCAACTTCGGATCTTCCGAACTTAACTTTGTTCTTAGTTTCCTGCATGCCTCAATATAAAACATTAGTACATTTTTAAGCCAAGTTTTGGTATCATCAAAACAAAAACTTTGGGATATGTTACAGCATTAAAAACATTAATCTCATCCTCGAGATTTGTATGCGTTTAAGGCGTAACAAAGAGTACCACAAGACAAGAAGTGAGCTATATTAGCAAACCAAGGGAGTTTAGAATTTACCTCAAACAGTTGTTCGTCTGGAAACGACTCATTGATAACTCCACCGTCAGTTCTTTCTTCCAGCTCTAGTCGTGATAAGTGATCGCCACCTGGTTTTCCCAACCTTTCTTGTCTTTTACTTCGAAGTCAAATTCATTGAAGTAGGAGTATCCATCGTATCAACCCTGGCTTGGCATCCTTTTTGGCAAACAAGTAACGAAGAGCTGCATGGTCAGTGAAAACAGTTACTTTGGTGCCAATGAGATATGTTCTGAACTTGTCAAATGCAAACACCACTGCTAGCATCTCTTTCTCAGTAGTTGTATAGTTTTGTTGGGCTGCATTAAGTGTACGACTTGCATAGTAGATAGCCTTGAACATCTTGTCTCGCCTCTGTCCCAATGCTGCTCCCACAGCATAATCGCTAGCATCGCACATGAGCTCAAATGGCTCCTTCCAGTCAGGCACTATCATAATGGGTGCAGAAATCAGTGCTTTCTTGATCCTGTTAAACGCCTGTAAACAATCATCGTCAAAGATAAATGTCTAATTGTAACGGACCGTACTTTTTAATACTTAAAATTTGCGGAAAAATTAAAAATTTTCTTGAATACGAAAATAAAATCAATACGGTCGTCACTACATCATCCATTCACAATAAAATCTTGTTAAAAGAAAAGTTTTCTCGAAGCATCTCGCATCAAACATAAAATCAGAGTATTTTAAACTTGCATAAAAACGATAAAATAACGTGGGCGGTCCTCGGGTCTAGCCTCCCGCTCAGTCCAAGCCTGCCCATTGGTCGCCACCTCCTGTCTTCTCATCAACATACTCACCTGCATCGATCAAGTCTAGTGAGTCTAAAGACTCAACACGTATAAACTGGAAAATAGCGAGTACTACATAATAAAACCGCATGCAACTTTAAAATAGAACATACATACTTGAACTTGAATTTGCATAATAAACTTGAACATACGTACGTACATGACTAGACGTGCCATCAACATAAACTTTTCATAAACATACTGCATACTTGAACATACATAACTTCATCATTTTGCGTAGAGGATGTTTCAAGGCAAGTGACCCATACATAATAAAAGCCTGATCAGACAAACCACAGTACTGGGCTGACAGGGACGTATCCACTGCCACATACATGAGATCACCGTTCATAATTTAACGGGCTGGTTGGTCCCCGTTCATAATTTAACGCTTTCCAACCACGATCTAACCCGTTCATAATTTAACGGGCGGATTGGTCTCCGTTCATAATTTAACGCATTCCAATCCTAACATAATTTGGTCACAAGACATTTAGCATACCTCCAAAAACTTAAAATATTTTCTTTGCTCGTCATCACTTACTTGGCGTTGAGGGATTCGTTGGAATTTTCGATCGGGGTCGTCGCTGCTGCACATACTAACTTGAATTTGTATACTTAACTTACATAACTTAACGTAGAAATCATACTTACTCTCGAGTTCAATCATTACCTAGCACGTTCCATAATTTCCCATTACACGACCTTGATAACCCTTGCACTAAACCCTGACATCGAACCTCAAAGCGTGCTAAAATATTTTCCCCAAAATATGCAAGACACGGACCCCGTGCCCAGGTCCGGCTCCGGGTCCGTGTAGGTACTGTAAAATGTGTGTGCAGAAAAGGGGAGAAACGGACCCCGTGCTTAGGTCCGTGTAGGGGTCCGTGTAGACTCTGGAAAAAGGCACTCCGGAATGAACAAAGGCACGGACCCCGTGTCGAGGTCCGGGTAAGGGTCCGTGTACTCTCGGTTTCTCTGCACCTGTGAGGAAACTTATGCAATGTCTATTCACCCAATTTGACACTTAAATGATGTAATTCAACACCTTACGACTCTTCTTAGGACTCCATAACATTGCACCAAAACCCGTACAAACTCCCCAAAACATGACTGTCTCCTCTACTACCCAATGCAACACAAAAAAAACGGCAATTGACATCAAATCGATTTCCTACGTCTTCCCACTAGTTCAAGTGCCTAACGACATGAAACGAAAACGCGATAACCATCTTAACAACATGCTAACCATACGTAAACACAGCAACGATCGCCCGTCGATCCGCAACGAAGCCTGCAACATATAGACTTCAAGACACAAATTTTCACAAAAGTCACAGTTTGAGCAGACCCACGAAAAACGTCATAACTCACTCAAGGTTCACCCAAAAATCTCGAATTTTATATCAAATCGAAGGCATCGAAAAGTTCTACAATTTTCTAGTTGAAAGTTTTCTCAAAATATCGACCAAAAATTCACAGTTTCAACCAGAACAATACAAACGTGATTTTTAGATCTAAAAAGGGCTCCAAAAGCGATTTAAACGTGATTGCTCAAACTTCTACACAACATACACATGGTTTTACGCATAAATAACAACGCACGCATAATATGACATGATCGATGCATCAAGAACAAAATATACATGCCTTTTGATAATAAACATTACCGAACCGACGATATCGAAGCGGAGATGGAAACGAGGTTGATCCGGGACGAACGTGGCGCTAAAGTCTAGCCATAAAATTCACGAAAACTTGTTGAAATGCTGAAGGTATTGGGGGCGGCTGCTTTCTACCTTAGAACCCTAGGTTTCTCTCATTTTAAAAATCTGAAAATAAGATGTGTAGGGTGTGTTGTGTGTTTTAGTGTGTGTAAAAATGTGTAAGTGTGTGTGAGTGTGTGTAACGTGTGTGTGGGTTTTTAATTAGGAGAATTTAGTGCCAAATTAACTAATTAAAATACTAATTAAAGGTTGACACACACTAATTTAATCAAACTCCTCTATTAAAATAATTACACACTAATTTTAAAAGTTTTAAACTCTTAAATCACTAAACACATAAATAAGACTTTAGAATGCTAAACTAATTAAATTATTTAAAATGCCCCTTCCTAGCCTTAAAAATACCACCTTTTAAATTGCCAAGAATCGTACCCGATCTTTTCCTCGATCCCGCCTCGAATAATCGCCTGAAACACGAAACTCGAAAAACATTTTAATGTGCATCGCAATAAACATGGATAATTTAAAATAATGTATTTTCATAAATCATGCACTGATAAGATCGATTTAAAATTACTTAAATAATTTAGTGATTAAATAAATGCATGGGTTATACGTGTACTGAATTTGGGCATTACAGTTCCTCCCCCACTTATAAAAATTTCGTCCTCGAAATTAAGTCTTACCAAACAACTCCGGGTAGCGAAGTCTCAAATCTGCTTCTGATTCCCAAGTGGCCTCTTCCACCAATTGATTTAGCCACCGGACTTTGACTAGCTTAGTCACTTTATTCCGGAGCCTACGCTCTTGCCTGTCTAGGATTTGGACTGGTTTCTCCTCATAAGACAGGTCTGGAGCCAGCTGCAACGGCTCATAACTTAGAATGTGCGAAGGATTAGCCAAATATTTCCTCAGCATCGAGACATGGAACACATTGTGCACCCCGGCCAGATTCGGCGGAAGGGCAACCCGATAGGCTAGTGTCCCAACTCTGTCCAAAATCTCAAACGGCCCAATGAACCTCGGACTCAGTTTGCCTCTTTTTCCAATTCTCATAACACCCTTCATAGGTGCTATCTTGACGAATACGTGATCACCGACGGCAAACTCAAGATCTCTCCTTCTCTTATCAGCATAACTCTTCTGATGGCTTTGGGCAGTCTTCATTCTGTCACGAATCTTGACCACCACGTCTGCAGTCTGCTGAACTATTTCTGGCCCAAGTGCTGCTCTCTCGCCAACTTCATCCCAATGAACTGGTGATCTGCACTTTCTCCCATACAACGCCTCATAGGGAGCCATACCAATTGATGCTTGAAAGCTGTTGTTGTACGTGAACTCCACTAGAGGTAATCTAGACTCCCAAGTTCCTTGAAAATCAATCATGCAGGCTCTTAGTAAATCTTCCAGAATCTGAATCACTCGCTCAGACTGGCCATCTGTCTGCGGGTGAAATGCTGTACTGAAAAGCAACTTCGTTCCCATAGCTGCATGCAAGCTCTTCCAGAAGGACGAGGTGAACCTCGGGTCCCTGTCAGACACTATCGAAACTGGGAACCCATGCAAACGTACTATCTCCCGGATATAAAGCTCTGCATACTGTGTCATGGAGAAAGTCGTCTTCACTGGTAGAAAATGCGCTGATTTGGTGAGTCGGTCCACTATAACCCAAATAGAATTCGATCCTCTGACTGACCTCGGCAACCCAACCACAAAATCCATAGTAATGTTCTCCCACTTCCACTCGGGAATGGAGAGTGGCTTAACCAATCCTGCTGGCCTCTGATGTTCTGCCTTCACCTGCTGACAAGTGAGGTATTCTGACACAAATCGGCGGATGTCTCTCTTCATCCCTGGCCACCAATACAAAATCTGGAGGTCCTTATATATCTTGGTACCTCCCGGATGGATAGAATACGGAGATGTGTGTGCCTCTGTCAAGATATCCTGTCTGATCGACTCACCACTAGGCACCCACATTCAACCTCTGTATCTCGCAATGCCGTCTGTCACTGTGTAAAGAACATTGCCCTTGGCTTCATCTTTCAGTCTCCATTTTCGTAGCTGCTCATCTGAAGACTATCCTGCTCGGATACGGTCTAGTAAATCAGATTTGACTATCAGATTAGACAGTCTAGGGGCTCTGTCCTCACGATAAATATCTAGACCAAATCTCTGAATCTCTGGCTGAAGCGGTCTCTGCGCTGACAACTGAGCGACAACTGCCACTTTTCTGCTCAAAGCGTCTGCGACAACATTAGCCTTTCCCGGATGGTAGCTAATTTCGCAGTCGTAATCTTTCACAAGTTCCAACCACCGTCTCTGTCTCATATTCAATTCTTTCTGCGTGAAGAAATATTTGAGACTCTTATGATCGGTGAAAATCTGACATTTCTCGCCGTATAGGTAGTGTCTCCAAATTTTCAGTGCGAAGACAACGGCGGCTAACTCCAAGTCGTGAGTCGGGTAATTCTTCTCGTGCACCTTCAACTGCCTGGAAGCATAAGCTATGACCCGACCCTGCTGCATCAATACTGCGCCCAACCCGATCATAGATGCATCAGTGTAAAGCACAAATTCACCCTGCCCTGTCGGCATGGCTAGCACTGACGCCGAAATAAGAGCTTGCTTCAAAGTATCAAAGCTCTTCTGACATTCTTCACTCCACACAAACTTAGCATTCTTCTTGGTTAGTGAAGTGAGTGGCACTGCTATGGACGAAAATCCCTTAATAAACTTACGGTAGTAACCAGCTAAGCCCAAAAAGCTGTGGATTTCTGATGCATTCTTCGGATCAACCCATTCCTTGACAGCTGCTACTTTCGCTGGATCCACCTTGATTCCACAGCTAGATACTATATGCCCCAAAAATGCAACTTTCTGCAGCCAAAACTCGCACTTACTAAACTTCGCAAACAACTTGCGACTCTGCAGAACCTGTAAAACTGTCCTTAAGTGTTGGTTATGCTCCTCATGGCTCTTCGAGTATATAAGGATGTCGTCAATGAATACTATGACGAATTAGTCGAGGAATGGCTGAAATACTCGGTTCATGAGGTCTATGAAAATAGCTGGAGCATTTGTTAGTCCAAACGGCATCACCAAGAACTCGTAATGCCCGTATCTGGTCCTGAAAGCTGTCTTGTGGACATCTGCATCCTTCACTTTCAGCTGATGGTACCCTGATCGAAGATCTATCTTAGAGAACACGGTAGCTCCATGCAATTGATCGAACAAGTCTTCGATTCTAGGCAACAGGTACTTATTCTTGATCGTTACCTTGTTCAGCTCACGGTAATCGATGCACAGTCTCATGCTCCCATCCTTCTTCTTTACAAACAGCACTGGTGCGCCCCACGGTGAGAAACTAGGGCCGATAAATTCCTTGTAGAGGAGCTCCTGAATTTATTTCCCATGCTTTCTGTTGGCCAACTGTAACGACCCAAGGCTATCCCGATCTTGGGCTCTGCTCTATGGGCCTTAGCCCCTCTGGAACTCTTCCCTCACGGGCTTTCCATAGGCATCGTTACTCATAGGACTCTCCACACCAGGTTGGTGGAGTGATACCTCCCCAAGTCTCGAACCCATGACCTCCTGGCTTAAGTACATTGTTCAAAGAGACTTGATACCAATTGAGCTATTAGATCGATATCTCTGACCACACTGGTAGCTAACAACTCTTCCTCTGATGGGACTGTCACTGAAATGTTCATGTCTAGGCCAATGGACTTGATGTCCAGATGATTAGCAAAAGTCTCCGAGATAAAGGAGTGAGTGGCTCCTGAATCTATCAGTGCCGTTGTTGCTAATCTCTTTATGAAAATATTTCCGGTCAGTAAGGTCGTGTCTGGATTCGCCTCCTGCGCATGCATGGCGAATACTCTCCCTTGGGTGGGCTGCTTCCAGTGCGGGCACTCTTTCAACATGTTGTCCGTAGCTCCACATTTAAAACATTTCCCTGATCCCCATAGGCACTGTCCGGGATGCTGGCGATTGCACTTCTGGCACACTGGGAAGTTGCCGGACTTCTGAGGCGCCCCTTGCTGTTGGATAGGACCCTTGCCTTTCGGCGGTCCCTGATAGGGTTTCTTCCCTGGCGCCCCTGAAACGGCCTCTTAAACTGAGACTTCTGATGCTGCTGCTGCGGGTGTTGTGGTGGTGCCTGATAGGGCCTCTTGCCCTGCCTGTCAGCCTCTATATCCCTCAGATCTTGCTCTGATGCCAATGCTCTTGACACGGCAATTGCATATGTAGTAGGGCCAGCTACCATCACATCACGGTGCAAAATCGGCCGCAAACCATCCGTAAAATGCCTCAGCTTTGCCTGGGCATCATTTGAAATCAGGGGTATAAAGTAACACCCCCTCTCAAACTTCCTGACGAAGTCTGCCACGCTGCTGTCTCCCTGACGCAGCGTCATGAATTCCCTAGTCAGTCGGGATCGTATCTCTTCAGTGAAGTACTTGGCGAAGAAAACTTCTTTGAAACCATTCCAGGGCAGCACCTGCAAATTGACTGCCACTGACGCACTCTCCCACCATAGTCTAGCATCTCCAGTCAATAAGAAAGTGGCACAACGGACCCTGTCAGCATCTGTCAGCTCCATATAGTCGAAAATTACCTCGATGGACTTGATCCATCCCTCAGCTGCCATCGGGTCAGTGGTACCCGCAAACTCCTTTGGGCTCATCCTCCTAAACCGTTCATACACTGCCTCTGGTTGGGGCCTTACCCCTGCACCTACCGCTGCAGCCTGGTTCCCCACAAACTGTGCGAAGAACTGTGTCATACCCGCAAGCATCTACGCCTGCATCTCTGGCGGTGGAGGTGGAGGTGGAGGTGCGTCCCTTCTCTCCCCTCGAGGCTCTCTGTCCTCATCTCTTGTTTCACGGTCGATCACATGTCTAGGAGACATACTGTTCCAATAAATTACCCAATATGCATGAACATATATCAATATTTTATGATGCACGTAAATCAAACTTAAAACATGCACATACTGAAATCATAACTTGATGCTTACTACATAACATAATGCAAAACTTTAAACTTACAGACTTGAGGTGTGACTTCGTGAGCTTCTTGCTACTGGCAGTAGGCGTGACCCTTTACAAGAACACCGCTCTGATACCAACTGTAACGGACCGTACTTTTTACTACTTAAAATTTGCGGAAAAATTAAAAATTTTCTTGAATACGAAAATAAAATCAATACGGTCGTCACTACATCATCCATTTACAATAAAATCTTGTTAAAAGAAAAGTTTTCTCGAAGCATCTCGCATCAAACATAAAATCAGAGTATTTTAAACTTGCATAAAAACTGATAAAATAACGTGGGCGGTCCTCGGGTCTAGCCTCCCGCTCAGTCCAAGCCTGCCCCTTGGTCGCCACCTCCTATCTCCTCATCAACATACTCACCTGCATCGATCAAGTCTAGTGAGTCTAAAGACTCAACACGTATAAACTGGGAAATAGCGAGTACTACATAATAAAACCGCATGCAACTTTAAAATAGAACATACATACTTGAACTTGAATTTGCATAATAAACTTGAACATACGTACGTACATGACTAGACGTGCCATCAACATAAACTTTTCATAAACATACTGCATACTTGAACATACATAACTTCATCATTTTGCGTAGAGGATGTTTCAAGGCAAGTGACCCATACATAATAAACGCCTGATCAGACAAACCACAGTACTGGGCTGACAGGGACGTATCCACTGCCACATACATGAGATCACCGTTCATAATTTAACGGGCTGGTTGGTCCCCGTTCATAATTTAACGCTTTCCAACCACGATCTAACCCGTTCATAATTTAATGGGCGGATTGATCCCCGTTCATAATTTAACGCTTTCCAATCGTAAAATAATTTGGTCACAAGACATTTAGCATACCTCCAAAAACTTAAAATGTTTTCTTTGCACGTCATCACTTACTTGACGTTGAGGGATTCGTTGGACTTCGATCGGGGTCGTCGCTGCTGCACATACTAACTTGAATTTGCATACTTAACTTACATAACTTAACGTAGAAATCATACTTACTCTCGAGTTCAATCATTACCTAGCACGTTCCATAATTTCCAATTACACGACCTTGATAACCCTTGCACTAAACCATGACATCGAACCTCAAAGCGTGCTAAAATATTTTCCCCAAAATATGCAAGACACGGACCCCGTGCCCAGGTTCGGCTCCGGGTCCGTGTAGGTACTGTGAAATGTGTGTGCAGAAAAGGGGAGACACGGACCCCGTGCATAGGTCCGTGTAGGGGTCCGTGTAGACTCTGGAAAAAGGCACTCCGGAAGAACAAAGGCACGGACCCAGTGTCGAGGTCCGGGTAAGGGTCCGGGTACTCTCGGTTTCTCTGCACCTGCGAGGAAACTTATGCAATGTCTATTCACCCAATTTGACACTTAAATGATGTAATTCAACAGCTTACGACTCTTCTTAGGACCCCATTGAAAGGGGATCGGTTACGGTGACCGGAAGCGCAACGAAAGTTTAAAAATCGAATTTTTTACAAGGAATTTTCGGCCACCTAGTGAAAGTGTGTAGCAAATACAATAAAACACCAAATAATGTCATACATAGGGTGTTTGAGAGATATACCTATCAATGACAAGGATTGATGTATGACTCCAACTAAGGTGTAAACACCTTAGCTCTTCAATAGTAGAAACTATCTACAAGCTTCCTTTGAGCACTCCTTGCTCAACTATTAAGCCCACCACCAACTAGGTAGATCCCCTCATATTTTGCACTAGAAAAATATGAGGATTTTTCAAAGAGAAGTAATTTTCATTCCTCAACACTTGAAGAACAAAAGGAGAGAAAAATCTTGGAGAGAAAACTCTTTCATAATTTCGGCCATGGTAGTGTTAGAATGGGGGAAGGGAGACTTGTCTTGGTCTTGCAAAAAGTAGTGACAAAAGTAGCATGCCAAGCCTTGATATTTGAAAAAGTTGTCTCCAACCCTTCACCTCCCATGCATGCATATATTATATGGTTTTTAACAAATTAAAAACCATGGACTAAATTTAATTATCTCAAACATATTTGAGACTAATTAAACATTACTTGAATTTACTCAAGTCCACTAGTTAAATAATTTATTTAAATTGAGCTCTACAAGACTCAATATAATTTAATTAATTCAACACTTGAATTAATTTAATTATTTGGACTCTACTAGGTCCATTAGTGTTTAATTAATTCAACACTTGAATTAATTTAATTTAGTCCATAATAATGTTTATGAAAATCACAATTTTCAAATACATTATTCAATTGGCCAACTTTTAATTTAGGAACACTTCCATAAATTAAAATTTACATTTCTCTCATAGAAGTCATACATCTATTTTTCTTTACACTTATAAACTCATTTATAAACCGTTCAACACATTGAACTATTTTCTCCTTTATAGAAGTCATACTTCTAATTTTCTTTACGCTTATAAACTTCTTTATAAGCCGTTCAACACATTGAACTATTTTTACTTCTCAACAGGGATCTAGAAATGTGGGGACCCGGGCTCTAACTCTTTTCTTTGGGATTCAATGGATCGTTAATATAAAAAGTGGGTCAAATTTTTGCTTTTAACATTCATTTATATGAAAGCTAAACCAGAGGAGTCTATGTTATTCAACAACATAATGTGCAAACATAAGGTACAACATGTCTTGTTCCATCCATTCTCAACAACTAGTAATTAAATACAGTACATGTCAAAAGTACAACTACTAGTTCTTCTGCTAAGCCCGAGATCACCACGCTATGTCCATCTCTCATCCTCTGCGTGACCCAGATCCTGCCCCACCTGTTGTTATGCACACATACAAACATAACAACAGCCGGAAACTCCGATGAGAACAAATCCCAGTATAAACATGTATACATGCATATAATCAATCTAAAACATGAAACATGATAGTATGAATGTCATCAACATAAACATGCAATGCGAATCCAATCATGTCTAGACTCGACTCATCTATAACTCTAGGGATCCCGGTGTGAATAAGATGTCAATGGCTGTCACCTACCCTCCCACTCGGGGTGACTGTACGTCTTATTCCTAGACTTCGGTCTGAGCTGTATCGACGGCTGCAATAGGAGTCAGAGCTGCTCCTAAGCTGAGATACACCGAACATCTAGATATTTGACAATGGCTGTCAACAACTCTCCTATCTTAAATGCAATGAATATCAATTTGTAAACAAAGCATGCTCATCTTCATACTTGAATATCACAATGATCTTATATGCTTGAATACAATTCTATAATCAAAGCATAATCATGTTACAAGATTTGAATATAACTTTATAAACAATTCATAAGCATGTTACCAAATATACAACAATTCTAGTATGTGATTTTGGTTGGGAAACTCAAATGATATCTTATTTGAGTTGTGGCTTCCCAAACAAAACATGGCTTATACCTTTCTTGTCGTAGGAAGACTCGAAGTCTCGAAGTCAATATTAAATCTGTCAATCCGAATCTGAAATGACAATATTGATATATCTTCTATCAATTTCTAACTCAATATAACACATATACAATTCAGTAATTGATTCTGATACAATTCGACGGTATAACGGCTTGATTCTTCAATACCGATCAATCTAAATCACATCTTATATCAATAATCAATACCCTCAACTCATAATCAGTATCATAAACATTTCAAACTATGAAAATCTGCATAATCTTATGCATATACATGCTGGAAATTATAATAATTGCATCTGATATCCGATATTCAAACCGGTAATGAATATACGATGCTCATTATATCAAGAACACAATATAACCATCATATTATAATTTCCTCAATCCATCAAATCTGAACCATGATGGAATCAAAGGAAACTTACATCACCTTAAAGCCCTTGAAGCGAGGAGCTCAAAATCGAAATCGGATTAAAGTTTGAATGAGTAAATCTTGCACAAGCTCAATCACAAGATGAAATGCACATAAAGGATTTGTAGGATGCTCTCTCTCGGTCCTGCTGAAGATGGGGAAGGAATGAATCAGCACTACACCTATATATATACCATGCCATGTGTCATAACAAGGAACAAAGGTGGCTTTCTCGCATGCAGCACCGCGGGTGCGGTCACGTTAGTACCGCGGGTGCGCTATGCTCTCGGCAACCCTATCATTTTCCCAAAATAGCGACCACAGGTGCGGTCTTTCTGCACCGCGGGTGCGGTGATGCTACGAATAAATTCTGCCAACTTACTGTCCATGCACCGTGGGTGCGGTGTTTCCTAGCACCGCAGGTGCGGTGTGGCTTCGGCCAGGCTCATTCAAAATTCTATAATTCATGAAATATTTGATACTTTCATCTTATGACAAGCATTCTCATATCCTCCGAGTCGTACTTCAATAAGAACTAATAATCTCGAGCCTTACAAGAAAGCTAGTACTTGTGTGGCCCTCAATGGTTCATTAATACAACTAGCCGTGGGTTCACATCTCCATGTGATTCGGACTAAACATGTCCTTATTTGAGCATACCCCAATTGCTCCATTCTTACTTATCAACACTTTGATAACAAGAACGTCAGAACTCAAGTCTGATAGTACCCAACCAATCATGTTAAACGCCTAGCAGCATCGCTTACATGATTCCCTAGGTATCAAATAATAGTGCCTGCAAGAACCATTCAATTATGGTTAGCGTACAGTACGGTCCTTCAACTCATATATCCCGACCGATTCGACAACCATTGGTTTATCGAGAGTTGTCAATGAATCGATACTATGTGTCTTGTCGTAGTTGCATCGATGGTGTAATATATGAACCCCTTTCATAATTATCCACCATACTCTGATCAGAGATTTCAACATACATACACATGAGAACACATAGGATATCCATACCCGAAGGTAAGCGGTGAATCCCCGACTACAATACATCGACTCCTATATGTTTCGACAGATCACCCAACCTTGCCACCTGATGACCCCTTGAGAGTCGGTAAACAAGTCAAAGTGTAATGCTAGCACATAGAGTCTCAATGTTGTCCCGGGTCATAAGGACTAATGGTGTACAACCATAAACTAGGACTTTTCCACTCGATAAGTGAGAACCACTTGGAAAGTCCTTTATGGAGGGTTGTTCAGGTGCACTCTACTAGGAGCACCTATCTGCATGCTCGGACATCACAATGTCCCCTACCAATGAAACATGGTACTCACATTGCAGATACTAGTCTCGAACTCTAGCGGCCTATATCCTTCTTAGCGGCGGCTGAATCGACTAGGAACTGTTTAGAATATACAGTATTCCAAATATGAGTTTCATTATACTCATCATATGAGCATCTCATATTCTTTCTACTATTTGTATATTTAAGGGCTTTATCTATGCAACTAGCATGGGTATACAGATAAAGATTTGCCAAAAATAATTTCAAATATTATTAAAATAAAGATTGCTTATACATAGAGTTTCATTGTGAACACTCGGCCAACACTTGGCTCGATGTGCACCTACTCTAACAATCTCCCCCTTGCACTAGAGCCAACTACCCATATGCTTCAAACCCATTGATTCGCGATGCATCTCGAATAATGGTCTAGGTAAAGGCTGAGCTAGTGGATAAACAACATTATCTGCGGAGCCGACTATGTCAAAAGACACTTCTTCCTCTTTCCACAATCTCTCCGAGGAATGTGGTACTTTCTCAATACATGTTTGGACTTCTGATGAGACCTGGGCTCCTTTGCTTGATGCTAAAGCTCCCGTGTTGTCACACAACACCGGGAGAGGAGCAACTCCATAGGAATGACGTCCAACTCTTAGACGAAATTCCTTATCCAAACAGCCTCCCTTGCTGCATCTGATGCATGCAATGTGTTCGGCCTCTGTGCTGGAATCCGCAGTATTGTCTTGCTTGGATTTCTTCCAAGAGACAGCAGCACCATTGAGCATGAATACAAACCCAGAGGTTGACTTCGAATCATCGATATCGCTTTGGAAGCTAGAGTCGGTATAGCCTTCCAATTTCAGTTCTCCACCCCATAGACCAAGAACAATTTATTGGTCCTTCTCAACTACTTGAGGATGTCTTTCACAGCTTTCCAGTGTGGAAGACCAGGGTTCGATTGATATCTACTCACTACACTTAGTGCGAAAACCACGTCAGGACGTGTAGATATCATCTCATACATGATCCTACCAATCGCAGATGCATAAGGAATGCTTGTCATCGCCGCTATCTCTGCATCAGTCTTGAAAGACAGACTTGGAAAGGGACACGCCATGACACATTGTTAGATGTCCTCTCTTGGACTCATCCATCGAGAACCGCTTCACGATGGTATCAATGTATGTGGATTGGGTGAGACCAAGCAATCTTCTTGATCTATCTCTATAGATCTGTATTCCCAATACAAAAGATGCTTCACCCAAGTCTTATATCGAGAACTTACTTGCTAACCATATTTTAGTTTTTTGCAACATTCCTACATCATTCCCAATGATTAGAATGTCATCAACATAAAACATCAGGAATGTCACAACACTCTCACTAACCTTCTTATACACACAGGGTTCCTCAGGATTCTTAGCAAAACCAAACTCTTTGATCGTACTATCGAATATGAGGTTCCAACTCCTAGATGCCTGTTTTTAGACCATAAATAGATCTATGAAGTTTGCATACCATATGCTCACTTCTGATAGATGTAAACCCTCCAGGTTTGAGACATGTAAATCTCTTCCTTAATATCCCCATTAAGAAAGGCTGTCTTGACATCCATCTGCCATATCTCATAGTCATACCATGCAGCTATGGCTAGCAATATCCTTATAGACTTGAACATTGCAACTGGTGAAAAGTTTTCCTCAAAGTCAACTCCTTGTCTTTGAGTATATCTTTTTGCCACCAATCGCGCCTTGAAGGTCAATACCTTCCCATCCGCCCCAAGTTTCCTCTTGTAAATCCATTTACACCCTATGGGAACAATTCCCTCAGGTGGATCCATGAGATTCCACACTTGGTTCGAATGCATGGAATTCATCTCAGATTCCATTGCTTCAAGCCACTTTGGATGAATCGCATCAGATAATGCTTCCTTGAAGTCCTTGGATCACATCCATCGATAGGCTCATCATGGCCCTCTTCAAGAAGCAGACCAGTCTCGAGACTCTCTCGGATCTTCTAGGAGCTTGTATCTTCTCTCTTGGCTCTTCGGGTGTGGGTTCTATAATTGTGGGTGTCTCACGAACCTCTTCGAGTTCTATCATCTCCCCTTTTCTATCCAATAGAAATTCCTTCTCCAAAAAGGTTGCATTCCTAGAAACAAACACCTTTGTTTCTTGGGGATGATAGAAATGATATCCAACTGAATTCCTTGGATATCCCACAAAGAAACATAAAATGGATCGACTATCCAATTTATCTCCCACTACCTGCTTCACATAAGCAGGGCTCCCCATATTCTAAGATAAGAATATTTGGGAGGCTTACCCATCCATATCTCATATGGTGTCTGCCTTTAAATGGACATTTAGTGGAATATCTTTCAATTTTAAGTTGTAGAGATCGTTTTCAAGTTCTCCAGTACCAATTAAACATTCATTCTTGTAAATGTTGCAAACACCTTTGCTAAATAAACAAGAATATCCATCTTTATCAACATAGAAATGGAAACAATGTTTTTTCACAAAATTAGGTACAAACAAAACATCTCATTAACTTAAAACTATTGTTCAACAATAAGTAAACATCTTCAACAGCCTTGGCAGCAACTCTTGCTCCATTGCCCATCCTCAAGAAGGTCATACCTTCCTTAAGCTTCCTACTTCTTCCCGTCACATGTAACTCATTACAGAGATGTGAACCACAACCGGTATCTAATACCCAAGAAGTAGAGTTAATTGAAATGTTTACTTCAATTTAGAACATACCGTTTCCAGAACTCTTCTGGGCAAGATATTCCATGCAATTTCGCCTCCAATGTCCAGGCTTCTTGCAGTGATGACATACATCATCAGTCTTGTCAGCCTTAACTGGTCTGGCTGCCTCAACGGGATTCGGAGATTGCCTCATCAAGGGCACGCTCTTCTTGGGACGTTGGAAAGAACGCTTCTTTCCATTCCCATGTGGATCAATCTTCGTACAAGAGGAAGAACCCACATATAGAACCAACTTCTCTTTCTTGATGGTTGATTCAAACGTAACAAGCATATTCACCAACTCCTCAAGGGTCGGCTCCATCTTGTTCATGTTGAAGTTCACCATAAAAGGATCAAATGAGCTAGGTAATGATAACAGCAACACGTCGGTGGTCAACTCCGAAGGCAAGATCAGATCCATGCCAACGAGCTTGTCCACGAGCCCAATAAACTTCAGGCCATGCTCATGAATCCGAGGCCCCATCTCGCATGCGCAAAGTGATCATATCCTTGACTGTAGCATGCCTAAGAGGCCGTATTTGCTCACCAAAGAGCTCCTTGAGATGCAAATGAATGTCAGCAGAACTCTTTGCATCCTCAAAACGCCTTTGCAGCTCATCATTCATAGAAGTCAGCATATAACACCTGGCTATCAAGTCATGGTCACACCATTCCTTGTAAGCCTGCAATTCCTCAGGAGTGCAGTCAGTCGGAGCCTCAACAGGGGGCGACTCAGTCAGTGTATATGCTACCCTTTCCGAATTCAAGACGATTTTTAGGTTTCTTAGCCAAGTGAGGTAATTAGGTCCAGTTAATATGTGTTTGTCGAGTATTACGGATATCGGATTGCGAATCGAAGACATTGTACTGAAAAGTAAAAACAGATAAATGTGGATGACTATTTTAAAATATTTAGTAAGATATGAAGTTTGGACTTTTACTTCATAAATATTTGCTCCCACTGTTTTGACATCTTTCACTACCCTCTAGTGAAAACGGGAAACTCCTTTCCTCAGTAGGTACGTAAGGTCCAATTAGCGATTTATGATCCCAAATAATATCAGCCAATCACAATTCTTAAAAGGTAGTTTCCAATTGCATCACAATGCAACCCTCTACGTAAACTTTTGTCTCACGTTTGATTAGGACCCAATAATATGACGTCGTTCATCTTCATGTGTCAAGCCTTACCCATCGATGTTGAACCTCAATGGACGGTCGCCATGAGTTCCCCAAATAATATGAGCCGAAATCATGGGAGTTCCACGTAGTTCACATCACCATGTCAATGGATGTCACATCTTTCCGGCACCCAAAGCTCCCCCAATAATATGAGCCGAGCCCCCGAGTACGGGTAGCGTTCATCATGCACCCATTGTCGATGGAAGACAAGGAAATTATAAAAAAAATTATAATTCCCCTTTTCGGGCTTGATATTAATTTTGAATCTTATTCAAAATGAGGGTTTTTAATTTTGAAAGGTCTCATCATTAATTTTATTTAAAAGCTCGCCATGTTTGATCGTATGTGTGCCGGATTCATGCAACTTTGTTATTATCATAATAATAACGCACATACTCATTATTTATAACATATCATGCATATATTATAAACAGTAAACAAACAAGGATGATCAATCGCCCCGAGTACGGGTAGCGTTAATCATGCACCCATTGTCGATGGAAGACAAGGAAATTATAAAAAAAATTATAATTCGCCTTTTCGGGCTTGATATTAATTTTGAATCTTATTCAAAATGAGGGTTTTTAATTTTGAAAGGTCTCATCATTAATTTTATTTAAAAGCTCTCCATGTTTGATCGTATGTTTGCCGGATTCATGCAACTTTGTTATTATCATAATAATAACGCACATACTCATTATTTATAACATATCATGCATATATTATAAACAGTAAACAAACAAGGATGATCAATCGCCCCAATACTAACGGACCGTGTGAGCTAAACACAGGCCTAGGTCCAATCCTAGGGAAATGCATGGGATGCAAATGCAACTATTACATTAGCATCCAATATTTACATGTCTTCGATCTTCATGATCATCATGGCCACCATCTTTTAATCTTGATCATCCACTATACTAATATTTACAAATAAATATCCATGGCAAATAGGGATACATCATCTTCAACTGTGCAGACTTCGCAGGTGGAAAATATTTAGCAAGGAACTTGGTTGCTAACTCTTGCCATGTAGTGATACTCCACAAAGGAAGCGATTGTAGCCATCCTCTTGCTTGATCCCTAAGAGAAAAAGGAAACAAACGCAATCGAATTATATCATCAGAAACACCATTTATTTTTACCGTGTCAGTAATTTCAAGGAATGTTCTGAGATGTAGATGAGGATCTGCAGTAGCGGCTCCCCAAACTGATTCTGTTGAACTATATTTATCAATGCTGGCTTAAGCTCAAAGTTGTTTGCATTAATAGTCCCTCGTGCTATGCCCGAGTAATGAGCATTCAGTACCGGCCTAAAATGATCTCTGATGGGTATTGCAGGGGGTGGATTTTTATTATCTCTGTTTTTAGCCATTGCTCGAATCTCTTCTCTTCTTGCCTTTCTTAATCTTCTTGCGGTTCTTTCGATTTCAGGATCAAAGATAAGCAAGTCAAGATTTTGTGATCTTCGCATGCACTATCAAACAAAGATAAGAAACAAATCAATGTTTAATTTAATACAATAAAAACAGCTCTAAATTAAAATCAAGACTAATTGGTAATAATACTAATATAAATTTAAAATAGACACTCCCTGGCAACGGCGCCAAAAATTGTTGCGCGTTTTCTTAATTGCTTGCAAGTGCACAACGTCAATTTGTAATAAAATGTATTTTCGAGTACAAGTGTCGATCCCACGAGGAGTATGTATTTAAATATATATTAATGCTTGCAATTAAAATAGTCTCAATTTTATTTAGAAAAATCAATTGACAGATTTGTTTGCACCAATAACTAGATTGAAATAAATTTAATTATATTATAACACCAAAATTTTTATAACAAATAACTATGGAATAAAAGATCTAGAGGTCCGATTTCACGCAACTATCCACCATATGTTATTTTGTGTAGCTATATTATAAATGTCCTTATTCATTAGCCAAGAATTCTAAATTATCTACTCCCTCTCCCGAGTGTTAAATAAATATTAATTATCTATTAACGGATTGTAACGTACCCGTCAACAATCTATAATAAATAACACAATAAGCAATAACTTATTTTAATGGCTTCAATAGCAATATATGTCCTCCCGAACTATATAAATACCATCGATGTATTTTTCCCTTTCTTGTTTATAAATTCCCTTTTCCAAGTGATAAATTATAAACATAAGAATCATTCAAGATATGGCCAGTAAAATGAAAGCATTAAGATTGGAAAAATACAAATGAACAATAAGGAAAACTTATATAGCATAATTCATAAATCCCAACACATGGTTTCTAGTTTTGTTCCATCATTCCTCTAGAAATAAGAATTAGTTCATAATAAAAATAACATAACAACAATAAAACATGGTTTTAAAACAAGACATATCAAATAAAAATAAAGAAAGAAGACTTAGAACAAGATGTTGAAGTGCTGATTCCGTCCCCGGATTTGTGCAAAAGAATTCTCAAGAACTTGATGAACTTGATCTTTAATCTTTCTTCAGCAGCCTCCAATCCTTCCCTTGGCTCCCCCCAATACCCTAGATGGTGAATAATAGAAGCCTTTTATAGTCCAGACAAGCTTCCCCCCGCAGCACACCATTTTCCTCTACTTTTATTCGAAGTCCACAAAGTTACAGATTTTTCTTTTCGGACTCTGTTTTGCGAAGGACCGCGGGTGCGCTCATAGATGGACCGCGGGTGCGGTGATGTTTCGGGGAAACTTTCATTCTCGAAATTCAGTGTACCGCAGGTGCGGTATGATAGGACCGCGGGTGAGGTAAGGCTACGACCGAATCTTTTAATTTCTAACTTCAGGGACCGCGGGTGCGGTCCATATGTTACTGCGGGTGCGGTGTACTTTAGGCCACTTTATCTTTTGCACTACTCCAATTCAACAATTTGCTACTCCAAATTCTCATTCTAAGCTTCCAAACTACAACAACAAAAACAACAACAAATCACATAAAACCTGCTCAAGAATCACAAAATTCCAAGTTAAAAACAAGTAATAAAAGTATAATAAATTGCACTTATCACTGGTCAGTAGGGTTCCTAGATGGGTTGGATCATGTTTGGCTTGAGGTGGCTCGACCATGGTTCGAGTAAATAAGGAGATGGCTCGGTGTGTTCGAGTAAGGGTCAAAAAACAAAAATATAAGAAGAAAAATTGTAACCATGGTTCCAGGGGTGTGGTTCATGTCTCACAAGGGTAGTTTGGGAAATAAAAAGGTTATGTTTAAAATTTTAGATCAAAATATTAAGTTTTGAATTTATTCGGAATTTAATCGCCTCACAAATTATTAATTAAACAATTAATTGAAAAGCCTCAAATTAAGCTGAATAAAATTATGGAAAAATTATATTTAAGCATAATTAATTATTTGGGATAATTCTATGACATTTAAATCAATAAAAAGATAAAATCGAGAATTTTTACGTCTAGAAGCAAACAGTAATTTTATACTTGGAAAATATGTAAAAGTTTGGCAGCATCTCGAAGGATCATAACGCATGTTAAATGATAATTTATGATTTTTAAAAGATGATATTATTTTATCAAAATATGAAATTTTATGAATTATGGTAAAGTTATGCAATTTATACTGTTTAAAAGTACTATTTTTGAAAAGCTATGCTATGTTATGATTTTAAAGGAAAAGGAAAAATGTTCTGAGGGATGTGAATTGACTGTGACAAAATATATGATATATGATATATGATTCTGTGGTGATATCGTGAGGGTCAATTCCCCAGAGGGATCTCGTTTACGGGACAAGGCCCCAAAGGACTCCGACGATCGTATTTTCACGGTGGAGCCTAGTGCTCACCCCCATGGACCATGTGGAGCTGAAGACTGATAAGTCGACCAAAGGATAAATGCTAATCACTTTCAAGGATCAAACTTCAACTAAAATGATAAAGGATTGTAAGCTTTACGATTAAAATGATTTTACGATATATGATTTAAGTTTAAAGCTTTTTAAATGATTTATTTATGATTAAATGATTTTTGAATGATTTAAATAGTTTATTTATGTTCAAAAGATTATTTTAAATAAAAGTATGATTTATATGCATGTGATTGTATCTATATCTATATATATATATATATATATATATATAATATTATTTTCTACTAATGTTTTGAATGTGTTGAGTCATTACACTCACTAGGTTTGTATGATGCAAGATTTGATGATTTTATGGGAGACGCTGACGATTGAGTGGATCGAGTGCATCAGTATACTCTCGAGAGACCTTTATGTTTCCGCACTAGATTGTTAGATGTAAGATTTAAAATATTTATATTAATGATTTTATTAGAGATATTTTTATGCTTTAATTTTATGGTAGTTGATCTTTTAAAAGGTCGACGTAGGAATTTTTGGTTAATCGATGATTTAGGGATATTTTGATACACTTGTGGGGACCCGGACGCTAATCACGTTCTTAATCATAATTGGGACTAATTAATCAATTAAAAATAGGGTCTAAATTTTTTTTTAAATGCGGAACGTAGTGAAATCAAACTAATATACATATCAGTATAAAATACAATACAAGTCCTGTACTGCATGCATTCAAACTAAACTAAGGTTTAACAACTCATGTCAAGTGTTTCAACCCTATTATACATCAAAATCAAAGTCTGGAATCTCCACTCTAATCACGATCTTTCTTCATCTCCTCAACCCTGAACCTGTCCCACCTGTTGTCATGTACACATACAAACAAGACAACAGCCGGATAATTCCGGTGATAATATAATCCCAGTATAAATCAACGAAACATGCAATCATATAAACAAATATAAATCATGTAATCAGGTAAGAGATATATGTATCAACATCTGAGACATAATCAATAGCAAACTGTCGACAATGTTCGTGACTCCACGATTTAGACTAGACTCAATCCTAGCCTAGGGATCCCGGTTTCCAGACATTGGCATTCCATATCGACCAACAGTAATAGAAAAGACTCCAGTTCTATCCACGTCGATATAGTATCGATCACCAGTAATAGAGAAGCTCTGTTTCTATCCACATCAGTATAGTATTGATCACCAGTAATAGAAGAAACTCCATTCTATCCACATCGATATAACATCGATCAACAGTAATAGAAGAATTTATAATTCTATCCACATCGATACAATACTGATCACCAGTAATAGAATGAGCTATAATTCTATCCACATCGATAGCCAATTATCCAGTAGCAGACTATGGCACTTCCGCCAATACAATATCTCATGACATCGTGCAATGTGCCCGTGGTGATCCCACCACTATCAGGCACTTCTGTCATAAGACTACTCGGCTAATACCTGCTATCTATAATCAAGAGAACAAGTATATCAATCAAATCAATGCAATATCAATGCAATAAAGTAAAGTATGTGATTTAGGGAAACTCAAGTCCAAGCTGACTCAAGTCGATCTCCCAATACCACATTGACTTATACCTTTCTTTCGTCGGTTTCTGGCTCAATCAAAGTCCTGAACTCACAGCCTGTCTGGCAATGACAATACCAATAATCTCATGTCAATATACCTTTCAAATCAATAACAATCTGATCAATCTTGATTTCATTCAAAATCAACGGCATAACGGTACAATTTCAGTATCCCCGTCAATACCATATCACCAGATATTAATTACAAATCATAACCCATATCCAATACAATCCGTACTGCAATCACAATTCAAATCTGTCTGGTATAAATCAATATACCCTAAAAATTCATAACACTTCCATAATCATTCTGTTTCTCAATCTGACTTCGATTCTACGATGTTTAACATGTCAAGAACATCATATATGAATCCTATTCAATTCTGGACAATAGCATAATTTCTAAGCATGTCAAAACGTAGTAAAACTTACGTCAAGTTGTAGCCTACATTGATAGGATTACAGTACTGAAGTCGGATTACAATTCGGACGGACGGATTTCTCACAAAGGCGTAAGGATTTTTCACTCTTTCACAGAAACCTTTCTCTACGATTCTTACCTTTTGTTTCTGAAGGATTGCAAGGTTATACGTATATATATATATCCTAATTGCATGTATATGCAACGTGTTAACTTTTCATACAATTCGTCCGGCGCTTGGGCGGTCAGGAATTACCGCTCGGGCGCTTGCTCGGCGCTCGGGCGGTGAAAACTTACCGCCCGGGCGTGAGGTGTTCTGCCTCCCGATTAATCCTTGGCGCTCGGGCGGTCAAAAACTACCTCCCGGGCGCCATATCCGCTGCCCAAAGCCTACCTTGCTGAACATTAGCGCTCGGACGGTCATTTCTACCGCTCGGGCGCCAATAGTTCTGTTAAAAACTTGCACAATTCATATGTAATCTTATTTCGTGTCCCGATTAATCCTTCCGTAATCATATCAATTATAAATCAATAATTACAGATTACTAGGATTAACGTTCCGGGCATTACATTTCTCCCCCCCTAAGATACGATTTCGTCCCCGAAATCACATGCAATTAATCATATCATAAAGGAGTATATATACATATCTGTATAAGAAATGTAATAGGGATCTACATCAGTAAAATAATGCTGGGAATTCCTGTCTCATGTCAGATTCAGTCTCCCAAGTAGCTTCTTCAACACCATGACGAGTCCATTGTACTTTCACCAACGGAATAATCTTCGTTCTGAGCTGTTTTTCTTTATGATCGATAATCCGGATCGGTTTTTCGACATAACTCAATGTCTCACTCAGCTCAGTCTCGTCTGGTTGAATAACATGTGAATCATCAGGGAGATATTTCCGCAGCATTGATACATGAAAGACATCATGTATTCCCTGATAATGAAGGCGGAAATGCGAGTCGATAGGCACGATCTCCTATCTTTTCTAGAATCTCATAAGGACCCACATATCTTGGAGACAATTTTCCTTTCTTGCCAAATCTGACAACACCTCTGAAAGGAGAAATCTTCAGGAATACTCGGTCTCCTACCTCGAATACCAACGGTCGTCTTCTGAGGTTGGCATATTTGGCTTGTCGGTCCTGAGCTGCCTTCAGTTTCTTTTGAATCAATTTCACTTTCTCAGTCATATCTCTGATCATATCAGGTCTAGTCTCAGGAACTTCAGAGATATCATCTCAATAAAGAGGGGATCTGCATTTCTTTCCGTACAACGCTTCAAATGGGGCCATCTCAATACTCGTTTGATAGCTGTTGTTGTACGAAAACTCGCAAAGTGGCAATGCATCTTGCCAATTAGTGCTAAAATCAAGCACTACAGCTCTCAGCATATCCTCCAACGTCTGAATCGTTCGCTCTGACTGTCCGTCAGTCTGTGGATGATATGCGGTACTCAGATGTAGCTTCGTACCGAGAGCTTGCTGTAGACTCTGCCAGAAGTGCGAAGTAAACCGAGGATCACGGTCTGAAACAATCGACTTCGGCACTCCGTGCAGTCTAACCACTTCTCACACATAAATATCGGCCATCTGGTCATATCTATAGGTCATTTTGTATGGAATAAAACATGCAGATTTGGTCAATCTGTCAATCACGACCCAAATCGCATCACAACCTCGGGAGGAAAGTGGTAACTGTGTCACAAAATCCATGGAAATGTGATCCCATTTCCATTCAGGAATGGACAAACTCTGCAATAATCCTCCTGGTTTCTTTCTTTCATCTTTCACCTGTTGGCAATTCAAACATTTGGCTACAAATTTAGTCACATCAGATTTCCACCAATACTGTGCCTTTAAATCATTGTACATTTTTCTGCCACCAGGATGAACGCTAAAACGACTGTTGTGTGCTTCTGTCAGTATTCGCTGTCTCAAATCCGAAACATTCGGCACAACCAGACGATTATTCACATACAAAATGCCATTTCTCACCTGATATTCCGATTGATGACCAGCTCTGACCATAGCAATCGAATTTTGTACGTTCTGATCACTTTTTCTGTGCCTCTTTGATTCTTACAATCAATTCCGGTTCAGCTCGAATCGCACTTAATCTTAGAGGTTGACAATCTGTTTCGAAAGCTAATCCAGACAAACAGCAGTCTTCTATCAAATTCGAAACACCTATCGTCGATAAGGATAGTGCACACACCTTTCGACTCAGCGCATCTGCTGCTGCGTTGGATTTCCATGGATATTATTTGATCTCACAATCAAAGTCTTTCAGCAAATCCAGCCATCTCCGCTGTCTCATGTTCAACTCTGATTGTGAAAACAGATATTTCAAGCTTTTGTGATCAGAATAAATCTCAAATTTCTCACCGTACAGATAATGTCGCCATATCTTTAATGCAAAGACTATGGCTGTCAATTCAAGATCATGAATTGGATAACGAGTTTCATGGGGTTTCAGCTGTCTCGAGGCATAAGCAATCACATGCCCCCACTGCATCAGTACACAACCCAATCCTCGGTGAGATGCATCACATTAGACAACAAAATCACCAGTACCTGAAGGAATCGTCAACACAGGCGCACTGGTCAATCTCTTCTTTAATTCGAGAAAACTGGTCTCACATTCCTCAGACCAGAAAAACGGAGCATTCTTCTGAGTCAACTGCGTAATCGGTTTGGCAATACTCGAAAAATCTTTAATGAATCGGCGATAATATCCTGCCAAACCCATGAAACTGCGAATCTCCGGCACAGATGTAGGTCTCGGCCAACTAATCACGGCTTCAACCTTACTGGGATCAACTGATATACCGTCTCCCGATATAATGTGACCCAAAAACACAACCTGTTTCAGCCAAAACTCGCATTTCGACAACTTAGCATACAGCTTCTCAGCCCTCAAAATTCTCAACACAGTCCTCAGATGATTAGCATGTTCCATCATATTCTCTGAATAGATCAATATATCATCAATGAATATGATAACGAAATCATCCAAATATTTCTGAAAGACGTGGTTCATCAATCCCATAAATACCGCTGGTGCATTCGTCAAACCAAAAGGCATGACAATAAACTCATAGTGTCCATACCTGGTTCTGAATGCTGTCTTTGAGATATCAGAATCCCTGACTCTCAGTTGATGGTATCCAGATCTCAGATCGATCTTGGAATATACAGATGAACCTTGCAACTGATCAAACAAATCATCAATACGAGGCAATGGATATTTATTCTTTACCGTTGCCTTGTTCAGTTGCCGGTAGTCGATACAAAGTCTCATCGACCCGTCCTTCTTTCTCACGAACAGTACTGGAGCACCCCAAGGAGATACACTCGGTCTAATATATCCCTTGGCCAATAAATCCTCCAACTGTTCTTTCAGTTCTTTCAATTCGATCGGTGCCATTCGGTATGGAGGCTCTCGAAATCGGAACTGTTCCTGGCATCAATTCTATGCTGAATTCAATCTCTCGAATCGGAGGCAATCCAGGAATCTCATCTGGAAAGACATCAGCAAACTCACACACCACTGGCAAATCCGCCAATGATGGGCTTGATTTCAGTAAATCAACTGAATATACCAGGAATCCATCCGCTCCCTTCTGCAATAATCGAGTCATATTCATTGCAGATATCAAAGGAATTCTAGCACGAGAACCCTTACCATAAAATTTCCACTCCTCAGCCATCTCAGGTCTGAATCGGACAATCTTGTGGAAACAATCGACTGTAGCCCTGTACTTGGTTAACGTATCGATACCGATAATACAATCAAAATCGGATAAACCAAGCACAATACAGTCTAACTCAATCGTATGCCCATCGTACTGCAATATACACGATTTAACAGATTTTACTGACATCCAACCTGTCCCTAACGGCGAAGAGACAGACACTACTGCAGACAATGACTCCATAGGAAACGCATGACTCAATGCAAACCTTTCAGAAATAAAAGTATGCGATGCACCAGTGTCAATCAGCACATATGCAGGATAACCAGAAATAAAACAGTTACCTGCCACGACATCATCAGGTGCATCCTGTGCTTGCTCCTCAGTCAAAGCGAATAGTCAGGCCTGCTGTCGAGGAGGCTGGCTCGCTATCTGGCTCCCTCCCGACCTCTGCTGTGACTGAGTAGACGGTGCTGGCTGAAAGGAATGAATGGCAGAAGATCGTCTCCCTGTCTGAGCCACTGATCCAGACGACTCAGCAGCCTGAGATCCCTGGGCACCACGCTGTGGACACACTCGGCAAAGTGTCCATGCTGCTTACAAATGCGGCAATTGCCGAACACTCCTCGGCACTGCTCAGTGGAATGCTTCCCTCCACAAGTGCTACTGTAGGGTCCTGTGTAACTCTGGCCCTGACCAGTCTGTCTAGAGCCACTCGAACTGGATGAACTACTTCCAGCTTTCTTAAATTTCTTTCCCTTAGCTTTCAGGAAGTCTTTCTTCCCACTAACACTGCCGCTCTCAAATCGGGGAGCTGGTGGAGGCAGCTGTGATCTCGGTACTGAAGGCACAAACGAAGCCTCTCTCTATCTCATTAAACCGGCTTCGGCTCCCTTGGCTCGGTTCAAGGCATCGGTGAAATTGTTTGGCCTCCCGGTATTCACCAAGGTAAAGATTTCAGGATTTAGGCCATTTATGAACTGGTCCGCAACGGCCTCATCATGTTCAGCCACATGAGGAGCAAATCGGATCAGAGTAGAGAACTTAGCCACATATTCCTCAATGTTTAATTGGCCCTGTCTCAAGTTGGCGAACTCGGCTCCTTTGTCCTTCCTATATGAAACTGGAAAGAACCGTTGATAAAATTCAGTTCTAAACACATTCCAGGTACTTGGCCATACCTCGTTGTTCCAATGCCCGTTTCGTCGTGATCCACCAGTTTTTAGCAACGTCATGCAACTGGTGTCCGATCAGTTTCACCCTCTTTTCCTCCGTATATTCCAAAGATTCGAACATCGATTCAATATCATCCAACCAACTTTCACATCCACGGAATTCTCCGTACCTTTCAAAGTCGGTGGATGGAATGACTGAAATCTTTTCAACAATTGCTCCATTGGAGTAGGAGTCACATCCATAGGAGGATTCGATGTACTCCCCTGTTCTGGTATCCTTCTCGGAGGCATATCTGATAATCGAAGAGGTTAGTAATTCCAAATACCACTTACCAGTTTCAATCCTCCTCGGATCATCTTACAGCTGATCCATTCCAAATAATACACAATACCATATCAAAATCAGATATTCAGGTAAACATGTATTAAAACAGGAATTCATGCTAGCAATCAAAAGCAGGAAAGAACACCTCAATCTACCCCCCGCTCACTAGCTCCTATTTCAATATCAAGGATCTATCGCTCTGATACCACCTGTTGTGGGGACCCGGACGCTAATCAAGTTCAAAATCATCATTGGGACTAATTAATCAGTTATAAAACAGGGTCTAATTTTTTTTTAAATGCGGAACGTAGTTAAATTTACTAATATACAACTCAGTATATTAATTACAATACAAGTCCTGTACTGCATGCATTCAACTAAACTAAGGTTTAACAACTAATGTCAAGTGTGCCAACCCTATTATACATCATAATCAAAGTCCGGAATCTCCACTCTAATCACGATCATTCTTCATCTCCTCAACCCTGAACCTGTCCCACCTGTTGTCATGTACACATACAGACAAGACAATAGCCGGATAATTCCGGTGAGAATATAATCCCAGTATAAATCAACGAAACATGCAATCATATAAACAAATATAAGCATGTAATCAGGTAAGAGATATATGTATCAACATCTGAGACATAATCAATAGCAAACTGTCGACAATGTTCGTGACTCCACGATTTAGACTAGACTCAATCCTAGCCTAGGGATCCCGGTTTCCAGACATTGGCATTCCATATCGACCAACAGTAATAGAAAAGACTCCAGTTCTATCCACGTCGATATAGTATCGATCACCAGTAATAGAGAAGCTCTGTTTCTATCCACATCAGTATAGTATTAATCACCAGTAATAGAAGAAACTCCGATTCTATCCACATCGATATAACATCGATCAACAATAATAGAAGAAGTTATAATTCTATCCACATCGATACAAGTACTGATCACCAGTAATAGAAGGAGCTATAATTCTATCCACATCGATAGCCAATTATCCAGTAGCAGACTATGGCACTTCCGCCAATACAATATCTCATGACATCGTGCAATGTGCCCGTGGTGATCCCACCACTATCAGGCACTTCTGTCATAAGACTACTCGTCTAATACCTGCTATCTATAATCAAGAGAACAAGTATATCAATCAAATCAATGCAATATCAATGCAATAAAGTAAAGTATGTGATTTAGGGAAACTCAAGTCCAAGCTGATTCAAGTCGATCTCCCAATACCACATTGACTTATACCTTTCTTTCGTCGGTTTCTGGCTCAGTCAAAGTCCTGAACTCACAGCCTGTCTGGCAATGACAATACCAATAATCTCATGTCAATATACCTTTCAAATCAATAACAATCTGATCAATCTTGATTTCATTCAAAATCAACGGCATAACGGTACAATTTCAGTATCCCCGTCAATACCATATCACCAGATATTAATTACAAATCATAACCCATATCCAATACAATCCGTACTGCAATCACAATTCAAATCTGTCTGGTATAAATCAATATACCCTAAAAATTCATAACACTTCCATAATCAGTCCGTTTCTCAATCTGACTTCGATTCTACGATGTTTAACATGTCAAGAACATCATATATGAATCCTATTCAATTCTGACAATAGCATAATTTCAAAGCATGTCAAAACGTAGTAAAACTTACGTCAAGTTGTAGCCTACGTTGATAGGATTATAGTACCTAAGTCGGATTACAATTCGGACGGACGGATTTCTCACAAAGGCGTAAGGATTTTTCACTCTTTCACAGAAACCTTTTGTTTCTGAAGGATTGCAAGGTTATATGTATATATATATCCTAATTGCATGTATATGCAACGTGTTAACTTTTCATACAATTCGTCCGGCGCTCGGTCGGTTGGGAATTACCGTTCGGGCGCTTGCTCGATCGGCGCTCGGGCGGTGAAAACTTACCGCCCGGGCGCGAGGTGTTCTGCCTCCCGATTAATCCTTGGCGCTCGGGCGGTCAAAAACTACCGCCCGGGCGCCGTATCCTCTGCCCAAAGCCTACCTTGCTGAACATTGGCGCTCGGGCGGTCATTTCTACCGCTCGGGCGCCAATAGTTCTGTTAAAAACTTGCACAATTCATATGTAATCTTATTTCGTGTCCCGATTAATCCTTCCGTAATCATATCAATTATAAATCAATAATTACAGATTACTAGGATTAACGTTCCGGGAATTACAACACTTGAGATTTAAATGTTAAATTATTATGATTTATGATAATGTTAAATTATTTTAATTAGTATTTTCGAGTTTATGATTTTAAAAAAAATCGAGGTCGTTTCAGTTGGTATCAAAGCCAAGGTTTTTTAAAGGGTTGTGCAATGTCACTCCGAAAAACTCAAGAAATCACAACTCAAGTATGTGAGTTTTTACTGCTTATATTTTATATGCTAAAATTATTTTAAAATGCTTTCGTTATACATGATATAAATGTAAGTTGCATATCACATGTTACATGTAAAATGTTAGATTCATGTTGGTTACGTGGTTTGGACGACGTATACAGAGATGCCTCTTAGAAGGATTTTGCATATGAATGATGAGGATAGACATGATGAGGAGATTCCACAGCTTCCACCTGTTCAAGATGCCAGTGCCCGTGTACTAGCCGGTATGACCCGTTTTTTGAGCAACAAGTAGAAGTTGGAGCAAGGGTTAGACCAGAAGCTGCTTATGAGCGATTTACGAGGATGAACCCCAAGGATTTTCATGGCACTACTGATCCATTCTTTGCTGAAGGATGAATTAGATCTTTGGAGGTGATCTTTAGTTACATGGAGACGGCAGACGCTGACCGAGTTCGTTGCACTATATATCTGCTGAAGGGCGGTGCTTCCTTATGGTGGGAGGGAGCGGAGCGAGGAGTGAACGTAGCGACATTGACATGGGAGGGGTTCAAGAGGGTGTTCTATGTCAAATACTTCACATCTGATGTTCGTTCTAGGCTGAAGAGAGAGTGCATGAGTCTCCGTCAGGGGGATTGGTCTGTTGCCGAGTTTGTGCAGAATTTTGATAGAGGCAGTCACTTATAGCCCTTGATTGCGAATGACGCTGCTAAAAACTTACGACACTTTCTAGATTGTTTGAGGCCGACTATCCGATGTGATGTGATGCTCAGCGATCCTACTGATTATGATACTGCCGTTGCCAAGATTTTAGAGCTGAACTGTAATGCCTGTGATTTATTTTGCTTGTTAATCGGCGATTATTGATTTTGAATTAATATGATTATGAAGGACCCCTCCGAGACTTGATTTGAGGTTGCATGTGATATTCGATGTGCAAGGACAGAACACCTCGCGCATATGCGTGGCACTGATGCGCGCATATGCGCGAGATGGGTAGAGGGCCTCGCGCATATGTGCGAAGAGTGTGCGCGCATATGCGCGAGCGTGTACCAGGAAAATATGCCAAGTCCAGAGAACCTCACGCATATGCACGGAGGTGGTGCGCGCATATGCGCGAGCTGCCGAGAAAATAAGGGCAGAGACCAGTAGGTCTCACGCATATGCGCTGAGGAGGGTCGCGCATATGCGCGAGACGTGCAGTGAAAAGAATCATGCCACGTTTTTTTGTCATTCATGGTAGATATATATATGTATCAATTCGGTTGTTTCTTCAAAAATGAACAGAAAGAAGAACCGAAGGAGTGTTGAAAATCCTTACGCCTGTTCATATTTTAGATTTGTGATTGTGCAAGATCCGCCCGTCAGAATTTCGATCTGACTTCAGTACTGTGTTTCTATCGACAAAGACTTCAACTGGACATAAGTTTTACTACGTTTTGTTATGATTTGAAAATATGCTATTGAAAGAATCGGATATAATTCATATATGGTGTTCTTGATATAGTAGACATCGTATAATCGAAACCAGATTGAAGAACAGATACCGTATGATATTGTTATGATTTTCAGAATGGATTTGATTAAGATTTGATATCAAATTTGTATTGTTATTTATTATGAGTTATGGGAATTGATATTTGTTGATTTGTATTGCTGGGTATATTGAGATTGTGCAGTTATGCCGCTGGAACATAATTAGATTGAGTTCTGATTATATCCAGTATTGATTTGAACGGTATATTGATATTGTACTCCTCGATATTGTAATTGCCAGATTGAGTATTGTTAGGCTTCCAATTCGAGACTTCGACAGAGCCAGAAACCGACGAAAGAAAGGTATAAATCAATGTTAACCGGGAGATTGACTCGAGTTAGATTTGACTTGAGTTTCCCTAAGCCACATACTTCTTTTTTATGGTTTTAATACCTTTATATTATTTGAATGTAAATGCATATTCTATTGACTTATAGAATAGCAGAGAAAAGAAGATAGATGACGAGAACGAGTCATTGGCAGAGGTGCCAAGTCTGTGGCAGAGGTGCTTAGACATTGGATGATTGGTTTATATCGATGTTGCTTAGAAGTAGATCGACTTCTATTGCTGAGATTCGATATATGTGCCAACGTCTGGGAAACGGGATCCCTAGACTAGACTAGATCAGAGTCGAGTCAGAGATATGCGTTTGAGTTACAGGTTTATATCATTTCATGTTTCAGATTGATACATGTTATTGATGATTGTTATGATTTCTTATATGCTTCTATATGATTGCATGTATACGTTGTTTATACTGGGAATATTATTCTCACCAGAATTTTTTCCGGCTGTTGTTGTGTTTGTATGTGTGCATGACAACAGGTGGGACAGGATCAGGGTCAAGATGAGGATGAGATATTATATTTTAGCGTGGAGAACCGGACCCAAAAGTAGAGTTATTTTCATTACTTGATATGTAGTGAAAGAACATTAGTTTGTTATGACATATTGTTGTACAAGACATGTACTTTTACTTTTGATATGTGTATCAGATTGATTATGTTATGTTCCGCATTTGTATTTAAAAAAAATAAAATAAAATTTAGACCCAATTATTTAATTGATCCAATTATTCCCAAAAATGATTAAGAAATGAATTAGCGTCCGGGTCCCCACACGAACAGTCACTCAAATATATTGATTGGGAGATGCAGCAAAAGGGGAACCGTGCTCAGCAAGCTAGTCAGCAAGTCATGAAGCCTTATGCGGGACCACCTAAGCAACAAGAATCACCAAAACGTCAAGGACAACCTCCTAGAGGGATGTTCCGAAGGCTGCTGAGAAACCACTGTGCAAAGAGTGCAATGGTCACATTTCGGCAAATGCATGTAGGGGCGCATACAAGTGCTTCAAATGTGGAGATTTGGGACACAAAGTTAAGGTTAGCCCAAAGTTTCAGCAACCCACTGCTGGAAGGGTCTATGTGATGCAAGCTGAGGAGGCTGAGGTAGAGCCGGCATGACTCTGATTTCTAGGTAACCTAGCTATTTAACATTTTTCCGATGCTTTTATTGCATGAAATGTTAAAATTGGGTTATGGAATTGATTGGAATAATGAAGAACTTAGAAGAGAATAGGATGTATGCACTATTTGAGCTGGATTTAGGAGTCAACATCGAGAAATTTTTGGATAAATTACAATTTTCAAGATTTGAGAGTTAAGTTGAGGTGAATGAGGGATCCTAAGCTGTTCATTTATCAAGACAAGGAAAAATTTCGAGGACAAAATTCTTTTAAGAGGGAGATATTTGTAACGTCCGAAAAACCAAACCTACGTAAACCACATGCATGCAAAATTATTTTAATTGCTTAATTGTTTTATTTAATTGATTTTAAATACTTGCATGAAATTTATTATATGATTAAAGGTATGATTGCATGATTAAATGATTATATGACATGATTTCATGAAATTGAAGGATTTTACCCGAATATTCGATAGTAGGCAAGGAAAGAAGACCAGAGACGACCAAGACCAGAATATTTATTTTTCATTAAATAATTGCAAGGCTTCCTAATATGATTAAAAATGATTTAATTTTTCTAAAAACGTTGGAGTTCGAATTATTTTACGAGTCGAGCTCGATTTTCACGGGAATCCGGTTTTGGACAAACAAGGGACTTTAAAATATTGAAAGGATTATTTTTGAAAATTAATTTTTATAAACTTATATTATTTAATTAAATAAGTGTTATTGGGCCCAATTTAAGTATTCAAAGTAGGCCCAATTAACCTCAAGTTTGCAAGCCCAAAACTCAAGCCTATTAACATGTTGATTAAATTATAAAAGGACCCCTAGGCTTTCATAACACCATAATTTCATCCCCTAACAGCCGAAATACACACACCAGAACACACAATAATTTCAAAATATCAAGGTAAGAAAAGGCTAGGATTCTTCGTCGTCTGGTCGTCCAACGTCGCACGCTCGCAAACTGATTGTTTATTCGAACATTATAAACGTAAAGCACGTGTTTCTAAGCTCTTTTAAAACATCATAAAAACCATAATATGCATGATTTAATGGTTTACGCATGAAAAAAAAAGGTGTTCAAATATTTTTACGGTAGAATGTTTATTTTCAAAAATACGATGATTTTACGCTCGTTTTGAAAAACGTTATGATCACAAGGGATGGGGTGCCGAAGTAGGATGAAATATGAATGAAACTGATTATGAAACAAGTTGGAACTACAGGTGTGACAAGTGAAGAAGGGAACCAAGGGTTTTTATTGTGGTTTGCATATGGTTCATGGGTCGGTTACTATGCACGGGTGCGAGTGGGCTTGACCAGGGCTGACTGGGGCTTGAGGGGGTCATGGGTTAGGGCTTGATAGAGTCCTAGCAAGTTAGGACTCATGGGTATCAGCTGGTGAAGAGTCCACAATGGGGTAGGACTCTTCCCATGCGTGAGTTTGGTTCAACCAATTAGCTGGTGCAGCGAGGGTTTAAGGGCTGGGCTAGGTCATCTAGGAGGTGGCTCAAGGTGTTCCAGAGTAGTCCAGGAAGGTTGGGACTCGAGGGTGGCTCGAGCTAAGAGTCCTGGCCGAAGTAGGAACTCATAGCACCATGGAGAGCATTAGCACGCAGGCTGTTGTTCTGGCTTCAAGTGGTTTGCCGTAGGATTCAGGGGTCTGGGCTGGGATTGGTTGAGTCTGGGCGTGGTGGGTCGGTTAGTGTCAGGTGGGCTCGGTGGTGGCTTGACTGGAAGTGTCCTAGGTTTGCTAGGAGTTTTTGAGCGTGGATAGCTTTAAGGTGCGCAGCTATAGGTCTGGTTCCAGGAGTGTTTAAGCGAGCTAGGGTTTTGTTCGTTTGATCAGGGCTGGTCAGTAGGGTGCCTAGATGGGTTGGCTCGGGTTTGGCTCGAGGTGGCTTGACCTGTTAGAGTAGTGCCCTTTCGAGACAAGTGTTGGCCGAGGGTTCACATGGAAACTCTATGTATAAACAATCTTTATTTTAATAATATTTGAAATTATTGTTTTCGCACATCTTTATCTGTATATCAATGCTTGTTTAATAGATAAAATCGAATATACAAATAGTAGAAAGAATATAAGATGCTCATATGAAGAGTATCATGAAACTCATATTTGGGATACTGTATATTCTAAACAGTTCCTAGTCGGTTCAGCCGTCGTTAAAAAGTATAAAGGCTGCTCGAGTTTGAGACTAGTATCTGCGATGTGAGTACCATGTTTCATTGGTAGGGGACATTGTGATGTCCGAGCATGCAGATAGGTGCTCATCGCAGAGTGCACTGAACAACCCTCCGTAAAACACTTACCAAGTGGTTTTCACCTATCGAGTGGAAACTTCCTAGTTTATGGTTATATACCATTAGTCCTTATGACCCGGAACAACATTGAGACTCTATATGTTAGCATTGCACTTTGACTTGTTTAGCGACTCTCATGGGATCATCAGGTGGCAAGGTTGGGTGTTTTGTCGAAACTCATAGGAGTCGATGCATTGTAGTCGGGGATTCACTGCTTACCTTCGGCTATGGATATCCTATGTGATCTCATGTGTATGTAGTTTGAAATATTTGATCAGAGTGTTGGTGGTAAATAAGAAAGGGTTTCTTAGATTCCACCATCGATGCAACTACGACATGACACATATTATTGATTCTTTGATAGCTTTCGATATACCAATAGTGTTAGAGTAGGTGCCCGTCGAGCCAAGTGTTGGCCGATTGTTCACAATGAAACTCTATGTATAAGCAATCTTTATTTTAATAATATTTGAAATTGTTGTTTTGGCAAATCTTAATCTGTATACCCATGCTAGTTGCATAGATAAAGCCCTTGAATATACAAATAGTAGAAAGAATATGAGATGCTCATATGATGAGTATGAAACTGATATTTGGAATACTGTATATTCTAAACAGTTCCTAGTCGATTCAACCGCCACTAAGAAGGATATAGGCCGCTAGAGCTCGAGACTAGTATCTGCGATGTGAGTACCATGTTTCATTGGTAGGGGACATTGTGATGTCCGAGCATGCAGATAGGTGCTCCTGGTAGAGTGCACTGAACAACCCTCTATAAAGGACTTTCCAAGTGGTTCTCACTTATCGAGTAGGAAACGTCCTGGTTTATGGTGTTACACCATTAATCCTTATGACCTGGGACAACATTGAGACTCTATGTGCTAGAATTACACTTTGACTTGTTTACCGACTCTTATGGGGTCATCAGGTGGCAAGGTTGGGTGTTCTGTCGAAACATATATGAGTCGATGCATTGTAGTCGGGGATTCACCACTTACCTTCGGGTATGTATATCCTATGTGTTCTCATGTGTATGTAGGTTGAAATCTCTGATTAGAGTATGATGATAATTATGAAAGGGGTTTCATAGATTACACCATCGATGCAACTACGACATGACACATAGTATCGATTCATTGACAACTCTCGATAAACCAATGGTTTTCGAATCGATTGGGATATATGAGTTGAAGGGACCGTACTGTACGCTAACCATAATTGAATGGTTCTTGCAGGCACTATCATTTGATACCTAGGGAATCATGTAAGCGATGCTGCTAGGCATTTAACATGATTGGTTGGGTAATATCAGACTTGAGTTCTGATGTTCTTGTTATCAAGGTGTTGATAAGTAAGAATGGAGCAATTGTGGTATGCTCATATAAGGACATGTTTAGTCCGAATCTCATGCAGATGTGAACCCACGACTAGTTGTATCAATGAACCATTGAGGGCCATACAAGTACTAGCTGTCTAGATCCCGTTGAGAAGAGAAATAGTTCAATGTATTGAACGGCTTATAAAGGAGTTTATAAGCGTAAGGAAAATTAGAAGTATGACTTCTATAAAGGAGAAATTAGTTCATTGTGTTGAATGGCTTATAAATGAGTTTATAAGCATAAATAAAATAGATGTATGACTTCTATGAGAGAAATGTAACTTTTAATTTATGGAAGTGTTCCTAAATTAAAAGTTGGCCAAGTGAATAATGCATTTGAAAATTGTGATTTTCATAAACATTATTATGGACTAAATTAATTAATTCAAGTGTTGAATTAATTAAACAGTAGTAGACCTAGTAGAATCCAAATAATTAAATTAATTCAAGTATTGAATTAATTAAATCATATTGAGTCTTATAGAGCTTGGCATGCATGTTTAATTAGTCTCAAATATGTTTGAGATAATTAAATATTTGAGTTAATTAAATTTAGTCCATGGTTTTTAATTTGTTAAAAAACCATATAATATATGCATGCATGGGAGGTGAAGGGTTGGAGACAACTTTTTCAAATATCAAGGCTTGGCATGCTACTTTTGGTTTTGCTTTTTGCAAGTCCAAGACAAGTCTCCCTTCCCATTAATTCTTACTACAATGGCCGAAAATTAAGCTTGTTCTCTCCTCCATTTTTTCTCTCCATTTTTCTTCTTCAAGTGTTGAGGAAGAAATATACTTCTCTTTGAAAAATCCTTTTATTTTTCTAGTGCAAAATAAAAGGGGATCTACCTAGTTGGTGGTGGGCCTAATTTGAAGGAAAGATTCAAGAACTTGGAAAGCTTGAAGATAGTTTCTACCATTCAAGAGCCAAGTTGTTTACAACTTGGTTGGAGCCAAAACATCAATCCTTGTGATTGATGAGTACATTTATTTAACACCCAATGTATGACATATTTGGTGTTTTGGTATTTGCTACACTTTAATGATATGGTGGCCGAAATTTTCTACAAGAAAATAAATTTTTTAAACTTCCGTTGCGCTTCCGGTCACTGTAACTGATCCCCTTTCAAGTGGTATCCGAGCTATGGTTACGATTTTGTGTAGCAATTACAAGATATTATATAGAGATTTATTTCTAACCGCATGAGAATGAAATTTGCAACCAAAAACCGAGGCATTTGTTGGGAAACTTCGGGCAGCATGTTTGTGGGGAACCGGACGCTAATCAAGTTAAAAATCATCATTGGGACTAATTAATCAATTATAAAACAGGGTCTATTTTTTTTTTTTAATGCGGAACGTAGTTAAATTTACTAATATACAACTCAGTATATTAATTAAATACAAGTCCTGTACTGCATGCATTCAACAAAACTGTAATGCCCGGAAATTAATCACTGTAATTGACGTTGATTGATTTATAATGTCATGTGATTATGAATGGACCAATCGGGATACCGAAAAGAGTATTTAAAATGAAAGTAGGGATTTTTGGTGCGAACCAAGACCGCACCCGCGGTCCCTACGACACAGCACCCGCGGTGTAGATGATGAAAAATGGATAGGATTGCCGTGGGGGGACCGCACCCGCGGGGCTTACGAGACCGCACCCGCGGTGCAGGACCGCACCCGCGGTGCAGCAAAGACCGCACCCGCGGTGCTGCATGTTGCGCGGAAATGCTGCCACTTCGTCGAATGCATGCATGATATATATATGTTTGATAGCCATTCATTCCTTCGAAAATCATTCAGCAGAAATCGAGAAAGGGTCAGAGGAATTGTGTTGAAAATCCTTACGCCTTTTCGGAGAAATCCGTCCGTCTGATTTTGATTCCGACTTCGGTAATGATTTCCTAGCGACGAAGGCTACAACTGGACGTAAGTTTTATTGAGTTCGGTTATCATTTTAAAAGATGATGTTGTAGGAATTTGATATAATTCATATATGATGTTCTTGACATGTTAGACATCGTAGAACCGAAGTCAGATCAGGAAACAGATTGATTCTGGAATTGTTATGATTTTTCAGATTATATTAATTGAAATTGAATAGATTTGGATTATAGACTGATTACAAATCGTATCGAAATGGGTTATGATTTGTAATTAATATCTGGTGATATGGTATTGACGGGAATACTGAGATTGTGCCGTTATGCCGCTGATTTGAGTTAATTCAGATTAATCAGATTCAGAGTTGAATTGAGAATGGAATATTGATATTATGATTCTCGATATATCGTTTCAGATTTAAAGAGACAGTCTTGAGTTCACAACTGATATTGATATTGTGCCTGTTTTATATTGTCATTTCCAGATTGAGAATGGACCGAGATAGAGTCGGAACTTCTTCTTCTTCTGAGCGAGAAGATAAAGGTATAAATTAATGTTGAGTTGGGATTGCAAAACTCGAGGGAGGTTTGACTCGAGTTTCCCTAAATCACATACTTTACCTTATTGCATTGATATTTGCATTAAGTTGATTGATGTACTTGTTCTCTTGATATTAGATGACAGGTATTAGACGAGTTATCTTGTGACAGAAGTGCCAGATAGTGGTGGTATCGCCACGGCACATTGCACGATGTCTCAAGATAGGATATTGGCGATAGAGCTACAGTCCTTGACGGTTAGGTCAGGACACTGGATGTTTGGTTATATCGAGTAATGGAATCTATTACGGAATTCGATATAGGAACACCATATTTGGTTATATCGAGTAAAGGGTATTGGAATTCTTCTATTACGGAATTCGATATAGGAATACCAGGGCACTGGTTATATCGAGTAATAGAGATTATGGTTCCATCCTTTACGGAATTCGATATAGGAATACCACATCTGGAAACCGGGATCCCTAGACTAGGATTGAGTCTAGTCTAAAACGTAGAGTCATGAGCTTGAGTGACAGTTATATTGATTGATATTGATTGATGTTGATTATGTTCCTGAATATGGTTCATGTCCTTTTATGTTCCTGATATTGGTACATATTTAGAATAGAAGTTATTCTTGAGATTGATTATGTTCCTGATATTGGTACATGTTTAGAATAGGAATTATTCTTGATATTGATTTATGTTCCTGATATTGGTACATGCCGAGAATAGGATTTATTCTAGATATTGAATTATGTTCCTGATTAGGGTACATGTTTAGAATATGATTTATTCTTGTTATTGATTTATATCATGATGTTGAGATAGGATATGATTTTTGTTATATGCTCTTATATGATTTATATGATTGCATGTATACATGATTTATACTGGGATATTTATATCTCACCGGAGTTATCCGGCTGTTGTCTTGTTTGTATGTGTGCATGACAACATGTGGGCTAGAATCAGGGTCGTGAAGAGAATGAGGCTGGACTAGATAGCGTGGAGATCCGGGCTTCAGAAGCAACTTAGGATTCAGTACTGATATGTAGTTGAACCTAGTTGAATTATGGTAGATCCTACAATAATTGTATATTATGTATGTTATGTAATTTGAATTTAATTACATTATGTTTCCGCTGTGTATTTTAGAAAAGAAAAAAAAAAATTTAGACCCTGTTTATTATGAATGATTAAATATTCCTAAAGATGATTAAGGAATGGATTAGCGTCCGGGTCCCCACAACAGGTGGTATCAGAGCTGTAGGTCCTTGAACTGTAGGTTCCTTAGCACTGAGATAGAAAAGAGTGAGCGGGGTAGAATGTGTTTTCTTTCCTGCTTTTGATTGCTAGCATGTGATATAGTATTATGTTGATTTACATCGAGTATGCTAGAATGCCAGCATGTTTTGTTGCGTTTAAATGTACGTTACCTGAATATCTGAATTGATATGGTAATATATCTGATTTGAAAATGAATCAGAACCAATTCGTGATCAGAAGGTAAGCTGATCAGAAAGGGATTGGGATTGATTATCCCTTGTGATTACTGATTCCTGTGATCATCAGATATACCTCGTAGAAGATTTTCAGAAAGGGGTAGTACTTCGTCTGATCAGATAGATGTATCAGAGACTCCGATGGAATTAAAATTGAAAGAGTTTCAATTATTTCAGCCGCCGATTCTGAGTGGTATCGGGACGTTTGAAGAGTATGAGAACTGGTTTGATGACATAGAAATACTGTTCGATTTACTTAATTGTACCGATGAACAGAGAATTACACTGGTATTCCCTCAGTTACGAGAAGCTGTCAGAAGTTGGTGGATTACAACCAAAGGAGTACTAGAACTGAGAGCTTCCCGAGGATTTCAGGGAGCTAGATCATCTGGATATGGTGATCAAGGAACAGACCCAGGACACACTTGATGATATAGTGGCAGGTATTGTTCCTCTATGATTATGATGCATATGTATTGATATATACTAATGCAATCATTATGATTATCCTTGATTGGGTGGCACTGATATATGCTTTACCTGTTGGTTTTGTATCTACTGTAGTATTGCTTCTTTACCTTTTGGAGAAAGAATTTGATATCAGTGATATTCTGTGGGATATGATATACTGCAGTAAGTTGAAAATGAGATTGAATTAGACTAGATTGTACTTGTATTGTCTGATGATGACTGCATAATGGATATTGATATATTGAACAAGTACATAGCTATGATAGATTCTTGCCAGGAGATGGTAAGATTCGGACCTGAAATGGCCAAGGAATAAATGATATACGGTAAGGATTCTTGATTTTGAATTCCTTGATATCTGTATTGTTTATGATTCGATGATTATCGAAAGGAATGGAGTAATTCCTTATGTATTCAGTTGATGACTGAAGCTGAGCCTATCATGAATTGATTTACTAATAGCAAGAGGTTTGCTATAGTCTTTCAGATGAGATTGCATGGTTGTCCTGGATTAGGAAGAATGATTTCAGCCTTGATTTGATACCAGGTATGGGTTTCATTTTATAATTTGTATAGACTGATACTGATTGAACTGAAAGAATTGAGATATCAGTTGAAAGAATTATTGTCTAAGAGTTAGAGTTACATTTGAATATATGTTTCTCTAGAAAGTATTTCAGTTCCGATTATGGATTGATGGATCCTGTGTTCAACAATATTCTGAAGACCTTATGCTCATTTTATCTATGACATTTTGATATATTCGCAGCGTATGATTGAATTGAATATTCTGGGAACTGAGATTGTGGTATACAGAATTGTTCGGATATGAATCTCGATTGTGACAGATTGTATTCAGAGTCTATGATATCTGAAGATAGTATACTGACTGACTTATAGTACTGTTGAGACAGGGATCAGTGACTGAGAATGGCCTGGAATATGACAGAATTTCAGAGATGTCAGAAATGTCAGAGATTGCGTCTTATGCAGTCATTAGATCAGCATTGCGTATTGGTATCCTGAATCTGATCCGATATTATTATCGTTCTGAGCATGTGTTTGATATCGATTGTTATGAACCGTTGAGATGATAAACAGTTCAGAAGTTTGATCAGACTGTTCAGAACATGATTTGATAGTTAGAACAGTGTGTCAGAGCCGATTACCAGGTAGGTAATATTTTATTTTATATGATTAGCTGATTTGTTTATGTTAGATATTCGAATTGGAAATTGACAGGTATTGTCAGATGCACACAATAGTAGATTTGATACTATTCTGGTAACATGAAATGTGTGATAATTCGAATAGACAGTTTTGATATAAACAGATGAAATCAGTTATGACAGAATTTGTATGGAAATGTCTAAATCGCTGCCAGATGAAGACAGAAAGATAGAATTTGTAGATTGATTATCTTGATTATTGATTTCTAAATAGAAATGGGAGTACATTTCTATAGACTGTGTGATGACACTACTGAAATCTTTCTTAGATGGGGTTGTGATGTGATTATGATTGAACGATTGTTCAAACCTGTACATGTTATATTGTACAGGATGACGTACAAATATGACCCGACGACTAAGAAGTATGTCAGAAAAGGGGTTAGATTGTATTAAATGCCAGGATTGATTTTATCAGACTGTGATTTTCGTTTGATTTTGTACTTTTGGCTGAGTATATATCATGATTTTTCATCTATGATTTATAGATTGAAAGATAGTCGGAGCGAACTATCTAAACACTGGAGGATATCCAGGAACTGTAGTGCTGGAATTTAGCACTAATTGACATGATTCATTGTCACTTGTGAATTATTGTACAATAATAGCTATCAGATGAGTATCGAAATAGCTTTAGTCGAGGTATTGTACCATGAGAACTGCGGATTTCCTTCGTATGGGAATGATATTGCGGTGATGCCTGAGATTGGATTTGATAAGATCAGAAATCTGATAAGAAAAGTGAAACTAATTCAGAAGAAATGAGGATAGCTCAGAATTCATAGACTAATAAGCCAACGTCGGACGATGACTGTTGATATTTGAAACCGAAGATTGAATATATCTTTGACTGGGATTAACAGATTTGGTAACAGATGATGATATTAAATTATTATGGAACTGTTGCACTGGTGATTGGTATATACGGATGTTGTATAGCCATTGTTCTAAGGTTGATTCTATTACGAGTGATTTCGTGGATATGAGTTTATTGGAGTTTTGTATATCTCCTTCTTATATCTGATTTGAGATATGACATGATTATCTGTATTCCACGAATTGATTGATTGTGATTTCGAGGACGAAATCGTATCTTAGGGGGGGAGGAATGTAATGCCCGGAAATTAATCACTGTAATTGACGTTGATTGATTTATAATGTCATGTGATTATGAATGGACCAATCGGGATACAGAAAAGAGTATTTAAAATGAAAGTAGGGATTTTTGGTGCGAACCAAGACCGCACCCGCGGTCCCTACGACACAGCACCCGCGGTGTAGATGATGAAAAATGGATAGGATTGCCGTGGGGTGACCGCACCCGCGGTGCTTACGAGACCGCACCCGCGGTGCAGGACCGCACCCGCGGTGCTGCGTGTTGCGCGGAAATGCTGCCACTTCGTCGAATGCATGCAGGATATATATATGTTTGATAGCCATTCAGTCCTTCGAAAATCATTCAGCAGAAATCGAGAAAGGGTCAGAGGAATTGGGTTGAAAATCCTTACGCCTTTTCGGAGAAATCCGTCCGTCTGATTTTGATTCCGAATTCGGTATTGAGTTCCTAGCGACGTAGGCTACAACTGGACGTAAGTTTTATTGAGTTCGGTTATCATTTGAAAAGATGATGTTGTAGGAATTTGATATAATTCATATATGATGTTCTTGACATGTTAGACATCGTAGAACCGAAGTCAGATCAGGAAACAGATTAATTCTGGAATTGTTATGATTTTTCAGATTATATTAATTGAAATTGAATAGATTTGGATTATAGACTGATTACAAATCGTATCGAAATGGGTTATGATTTGTAATTAATATCTGGTGATATGGTATTGACGGGAATACTGAGATTGTGCCGTTATGTCGCTGATTTGAGTTAATTCAGATTAATCAGATTCAGAGTTGAATTGAGAATGGAATATTGATATTATGATTCTCGATATATCGTTTCAGATTTAAAGAGACAGTCTTGAGTTCAGAACTGATATTGATATTGTGCCTGTTTTATATTGTCATTTCTAGATTGAGAATGGACCGAGATAGAGTCGGAACTTCTTCTTCTTCTGAGCGAGAAGATAAAGGTATAAATTAATGTTGAGTTGGGATTGCAAAACTCGAGGGAGGTTTGACTCGAGTTTCCCTAAATCACATACTTTACCTTATTGCATTGATATTTGCATTAAGTTGATTGATGTACTTGTTCTCTTGATATTAGATGACAGGTATTAGACGAGTTATCTTGTGACAGAAGTGCCGGATAGTGGTGGTATCGCCACGGCACATTGCACGATGTCTCAAGATAGGATATTGGCGATAGAGCTACAGTCCTTGACGGTTAGGTCAGGACACTGGATGTTTGGTTATATCGAGTAATGGAATCTATTACGGAATTCGATATAGGAACACCATATTTGGTTATATCGAGTAAAGGGTATTGGAATTCTTCTATTACGGAATTCGATATAGGAATACCAGGGCACTGGTTATATCGAGTAATAGAGATTATGGTTCCATCCTTTACGGAATTCGATATAGGAATACCACATCTGGAAACCGGGATCCCTAGACTAGGATTGAGTCTAGTCCAAAACGTAGAGTCACGAGCTTGAGTGACAGTTATATTGATTGATATTGATTGATGTTGATTATGTTCCTGAATATGGTTCATGTCCTTTTATGTTCCTGATATTGGAACATATTTAGAATAGAAGTTATTCTTGAGATTGATTATGTTCCTGATATTGGTACATGTTTAGAATAGGAATTATTCTTGATATTGATTTATGTTCCTGATATTGGTACATGCCGAGAATAGGATTTATTCTAGATATTGAATTATGTTCCTGATTAGGGTACATGTTTAGAATATGATTTATTCTTGTTATTGATTTATATCATGATGTTGAGATAGGATATGATTTTTGTTATATGCTCTTATATGATTTATATGATTGCATGTATACATGATTTATACTGGGATATTTATATCTCACCGGAGTTATCCGGCTGTTGTCTTGTTTGTATGTGTGCATGGCAACAGGTGGGCTAGAATCAGGGTCGTGAAGAGAATGAGGCTGGACTAGATAGCGTGGAGATCCGGGCTTCAGAAGCAACTTAGGATTCAGTACTGATATGTAGTTGAACCTAGTTGAATTATGGTAGATCCTACAATAATTGTATATTATGTATGTTATGTAATTTGAATTTAATTACATTATGTTTCCGCTGTGTATTTTAGAAAAAAAAAATAAAAAATTTAGACCCTATTTATTATGAATGATTAAATATTCCTAAAGATGATTAAGGAATGGATTAGCGTCCGGGTCCCCACATAAACTAAGGTTTAACAACTAATGTCAAGTGTGCCAACCCTATTATATATCATAATCAAAGTCCGGAATCTCGACTCTAATCACGATCATTCTTCATCTCCTCAACCCTGAACCTGTCCCACCTGTTGTCATGTACACATACAGACAAGACAACAGCCGGATATTTCCGGTGAGAATATAATCCCAGTATAAATCAACGAAACATGCAATCATATAAACAAATATAAAGCATGTAATCAGGTAAGAGATATATGTATCAACATCTGAGACATAATCAATATCAAACTGTCGACAATGTTCGTGACTCCACAATTTAGACTAGACTCAATCCTAGCCTAGGGATCCCGGTTTCCAGACATTAGCATTCCGTATCGACCAACAGTAATAGAAAAGACTCCAGTTCTATCCACGTCGATATGGCATCGATCACCAGTAATAGAAGAAGCTCTGTTTCTATCCACATCGGTATAGTATCAATCACCAGTAATAGAATAAACTCCGATTCTATCCACATCGATATAACATCGATCAACAGTAATAGAAGAAGTTATAATTCTATCCACATCGATACAGTACCGATCACCAGTAATAGAAGGAGCTATAATTCTATCCACATCGATAGCCAATTATCCAGTGACAGACTATGGCACTACCGCCAATACAATATCTCATGACATCGTGCAATGTGCCCGTGGTGATCCCACCACTATCAGTCACTTCTGTCATAAGACTACTCGTCTAATACCTGCTATCTATACATCAAGAGAACAAGTATATCAACCAAATCAATGCAATATCAATGCAATAAAGTAAAGTATGTGATTTAAGGAAACTCAAGTCTAAACCGACTCAAGTCGATCTCCCAATACCACATTGACTTATACCTTTCTTTCGTCGGTTTCTGGCTCAATCGAAGTCCTGAATTCACAGTCTGTCTGGTAATGACAATATCAATAATCTCATGTCAATATACCTTTCAAATCAATAACAATCTGATCAATCTTGATTTAATTCAAAATCAACGGTATAACGGTACAATTTCAATATCCCCGTCAATACCATATCACCAGATAACAGTTACAATCCATAACTCGTATCCAATACAATCCGTAATCCAATTCACAATTCAAATCTGTCTGGTATAAATCAATATATTCTTAAAATTCATAACAATTCCATAATCAGTCCGTTTCTCTGTCTGACTTCGATTCTACGATGTCTAACTTATCAAGAACATCATATCTGAGTTCCATTCAATTCTGACAATATCATAATTCTAAAACATGTCAAAACGTAGTAAAACTTACGTCCAGTTGTAGCCTACGTTGCTAGGAACTCAATACCGAAGTCGGATTCAAAATCAGACGGACGGATTTCTCGCAAAAAGCGTAAGGATTTTCAACTCTTTTCCAGAACCCTTTTCTCAATTCCTTGCTGCTAAAATATGAAGGAAATGAATGACTCAACATATATATATATATATATCCATGCAATAACATGAGACGTGGCATAGCTCTTTGCACTGCACGTCACACCGCGGGTGCTGTCCTTGATGCACCGCGGGTGCGCTCTTAGTTCGGCAGCATTTTCATTTTCTGAAATTGCACGACCGCGGGTGCGGTACATGTCGAGACCGCGGGTGCGGTCTTGTTCTCACCGCGGGTGCGGTCTCAGTTTTTCAAAAATTGCTACCCTACTGGAATTGCACCGCGGGTGCGGTGTATTCCTGAGCGCGGGTGCGGTGTTGCTTCGGCAACACATGCTGAAATTCAAAATAAATAGCCGCATATTCTCTTAAATCGTGTCTCAGTTGGCTCTTTTGTAATCACGTTAAATTATAAGTCAATAATCCTTGATTAACAGTGATTAATTCTCGGGCATTACGATGTTGCTGCCCGTGTCGGGCAACTCGGGCTGCCCATTTTGGGCAGCAAGGGCAGCCCGAGGGGCTTGCCGAAACGCCCCATTTTTAAAATAATTTTTTTTTTGCCAAGTTGGCCGGAATCCGGCGACAGAGCTCCGGCGACGGCGATGACGACTAGGGTTTCCAAAAGTGTTTTGGATTATCAAAGTGTCATGGGCCTTGAGTTGTTGGGCCATTGGATGGCTAACATATTTGTGAATTTTAAATGGGCCAAAATATTTTTGGGTGAAAAATGAGTTTTTGGGCCCTTGAGTTTAAAATTACAAAAGTTGCAATTTTTTCTCATGAAATAAATAATTGAAGTTGGACTTGAAATATTTATAGTAAATTGTGATTTACAAGAAATTCGGTTATAAATAAATTAATTTGAAAGTAGACAAAGTTGTTTGTATACTTTGTTAATTTAGTTTATAATCGTGGCGGTTAGTGATTGGATCGAGATATATAATATTGAATCAATTATTGTGATAATTAATTGATGGTGTATGATATGTGATATTATGCATGAAGGATGATCAAAATCCCAAGCCCAATTTGCTAGGTGGATGCTAGGATATTTTGTGTTGAATGATTGTAATAATTATCAAATTTAAAGTGGGCTTGGTTTATGGCCCGTTCCCACCCCCATGAGATGTATCCCTATTTGCCATGGATATTTATTTGTAAATATTAGTATAGTGGATGATCAAGATTGGAAGATGGTGGCCATGATGATTATGAAGATCGAAGACATGTAAATATTGGAAGCTTATGTAATAGTTGCATTTGCATCCCGTGCATTTCCCTGGGATTGGATCTAGGCCCGTGTTTAGCTCACACGGTCCGTTAGTATTGGGGCGATTGATCATCCTTGTTTTGTTTACTGTTTATAATATATGCATGATATGTTATAAATAATGAGTATGTGCGTTATTATTATGATAATAACAAAGTTGCATGAATCCGGCAAACATACGATTAAACATGGCGAGCTTTTAAATAAAATTAACGATGAGACCTTTTAAAATTAAAAACCCTCATTTTGAATAAGATTCAAAATTGATATCAAGCCCGAAAAGGGGAATTATAAATTTGTTTATAACTTCCATGTCTTTCATCGACAATGGGTGCATGATGAATTCTACCCGTGCTCGCGGCTCGGCTCATATTATTGGGGGAGCTTTGGGTGCCGGAAAGCTGTGACATCCATTGACATGGTGATGTGAACTACGTGGAACTCCCATGAATTCGGCTCTTATTATTGGGGGAACTCATGGCGACCGTCCATTAAGGTTCAACATCAATGGGTAAGGCTTGACACGTGAAGATGAACGACGTCATATTATTGGGTCCTAATCAAACGTAAGACAAAAGTTTACGTTGAGGGTTGCATTGTGATGCAATTGGAAACTACCTTTTAGGAATTGTGATTGGCTGATATTATTCGGGATCATAATTCGCTAATTGGACCTTACGTACCTACTGAGGAAAGGTGTAATGCCCAAGAATTATAGAATTGATAAGACAAGATTATGAGATGTTGTATGGACAGAAGGAGAGAAACGATGTGGCGAAACTTGAATTTATTTCCAAAGTATGACCGCACCCGCGGTGCATGGACAGAAAATCGAACAATTTTCCAGTAGCCACACCGCACCCGCGGTGCAAGAAGGACCGCACCCGTGGTGCAGCTACAGTAAGGTGATCGCACCCGCGGTACGAACAAGACCTCACCCGCGGTCGTCGAAATTCAGAAAATGAAAGTGCTGCCGAAGCATGAGCGCGCCCGCGCTCCTTGAGTCACCGCACCCGCGGTCATGCGTGTTACATGAAAAATAAGCCACATTTCCTGGTGTTGCATGCAGTATATATAGAAGAATTACACGTTTTTCCCTCAAAAATTCAGAATAGGGTCGAAGATTTTGAGAGAAAAATCCTTACGCCTTATTAGATTTGCGATTGTGCAAGATCAGGCCGTTAGAATTTTAATCCGAACGCAGTATCGTATTCCTCTTGCTACGGGCTACACAAGGACGTAAGTTTTATTACGTTTTGAGATATTTTGGAAATATGATGTTTTCAAAATTGAATATGATTCAGATATGGTGTTTCTACTACCGTAGACATTGTATAATTGAAGTCAGATTAAAGAATGGACTGTTTATACAATTGTTATGATTTTTGAAAGATATTGACTGAGATTTAATACCAGATTTTTATTGTTCTTGATTCAAGAATAGAGAGTTGATTATTATTACGTATTCTAGACAGACTGATCAGTATATATGTGAAATCAGATCGAAGAAATTATACCGTATGCCTTTGTTATTAAATTCAGCATTTCTTGAGTTGAATTGCATAGATATTGACATACTGGAATTAGAAGGGTGATGTTATGGTATTGAGTATGAATTCTGGATTATATCTGTGATGTTCAGATTGACGGGGTTATTCAGATTGTATTGTTATGCCGTCGAAACATCAGTTGATTTAGATTGATTGAGATTCACTGTTATATCGTTGACATTGATCAGATTGTATACCAATTGGAGTATTGATCAGAACATGTCTCGAATTGAGTTATATACTGATATGGTATTTATATGATTGTCATTATCAGATTTGAATATGGACAGATTGGGATACGAGACTTCGTCTTCATTAGATCGCGAAGAGGAAGGTATAAATTGATGTTTATTGGGAGATCGACTTGAGTTAGATTCTACTCGAGTTTCCCTAAACCACATACTTGTATGGTATTGTTTTTTACCTTTTATGTTTTAATGATTATGTTTATTCTACCGAGATATGAAGTAGAAAGCAGAGAGCTATTGAATAAGAGTCACTGACAGAGGGGCCAGACTATGACAGAGAAGTCACTGACCCAATGCACATTGTCAGACTAGGCATAGTCTTGGTAGATACTCCAAGACACCGGACGTTTGGTCGTATCGATGTGATTATGAGTAGAGTCGCTCTTATCATAGATATTCGATACAGCGAGGGCCAAGTCCTTAAATAGGAACGTAGCAATTACAACCACCGCGAATGTAAGAGATAGGTGGGAGATTTGTTACATTCCTATTCATTGGGATCCCTAGATTAGAATGAGAGATGAGTCGAGTCTTAGATATTGAGACTAGATTTGATTTACAGACCTGTATTGATTTATGTTTCGTAGAGTACGATTCATGTTTTATTATAGATTAATATTGATACATGTTGTTTGATTTTAGATACATGTGCATATAATGCATGCTTTTATGTTAATTCAGTTAATTGCATGTATACATTGTTTATACTGGGATTTATTCTCACCGGAGTTATCCGGCTGTTGTCTTTTTTGTATGTGTGCATGAAAACAGGTAGGACAAGATCGGAGTCAAGAAGATGACGAGAGAAGACGAGTTTAGAGTGGTGATTCCGGACTTATTGTAGACTTGGTTTAATACTTGAAATTTAGTAGTTAAACCTTAGATTAGTTTGAGTGAGTATTGTACATTATTGTACTTTTATACTGAGATGTATATTAGATTTATGCCATTACCTTCCGCACTTGTACTTTAAAAAGAAAAAATTTTTAGACCCTGTTTTATCTTAATTTATAATTAAATCCCAAAGATGATTAAGAAAATGATTAGCGTCCGGGTCCCCACAACAGGTGGTATCAGAGCGATAGATCCTTTAGATTGAGATAGAAGAGAATGAGCGGGGTAGATGAGTTTTCTTTCCTTGCATGTGATTGCTAGCATGTGATTTATTATCGTGTTGACTTACATGTGTGCTAGCATGAGACTATGTGTTACTGCTTTGAGATACATGTTTACCTGATTATTTGATTGGAATTGGTATTATGTATCACTGAATATGAATCAGATTTGATTCTTGATCACCAGTAAGATGATCAGAGAAAGATTAGAACAGATTTGTTGCATTGGGGTTACTAATGCTTTTGGCAATCAGATGTACCTCCCCGAAAAATTCCGGAAAGAGGTAATACTCCAATTGAACAGACAGATATGTCTGAAACTCAGATGGAAACACAGTTGAAGAGGTTTCAGTCGTTTCGACCGCCGATTCTGAAGGGTACTGAGACGTCAATAGATTGTGAGAAATGGCTTGAGGGGACAGAAATGTTATTTGAATTTCTTGATTTCACAGATGATTGTAGAATCAAGTTGATTGAGAATCAGTTGCAAGAGACTGCAAGAAGATGGTGGTTACTAACCAAAGGAGCCTTAGAACAGAGTCGTTCAGTGATTACGTGAAAAATTTTCAAGGTTGAATTCTATCAATGATTTTTCCCCGTATCGTATAGAGAGGACAGAAGTGAAGAGTTTGCAAACCTGAGACAGGGTCAGATGAGTATTGATGAGTACTTGGCACAGTTCTTCACCTTACTACGTTTTGCCCCTCTTGTGGCTAGAAATTATGATGCTATATCTAGTCAGTTCATTCAGGGATTGAATCCAGAGATACGTACATTGGTGAATGTGAAACGATCGATTAGTTTTGCTGATACATTGAATAGGGCTAAAAGAGCAGAAACAGTTCTGATGGGACAACAGGGAGCATCGTATGATCTTCCAGCACCAAATCCACAGCAACTGCATTCTAGAGTTGAGATTGGCAGCAGCAGTGGTAAAAAGAAAGAACAGCTGAAAATTCAGAAGAAACAGTCTAAGAAGTTGGGAAGTGAACTGAGTGGTTCATCTAGCTCCAGTGTTTCCGACTCGAGTTATACTGGCGTATATTGCAGAGCTTGTGGAGGAAGACATCTTAAAGAGCAATGCCAGGGAGTAACTGGCATTTGCAATATCTGCAAACAGCGGGGACACTTTGCTAAAGTTTGTCCACAGAGAGGTTCCCGAAGATTTCAGGGAGCAGAATCATCTGGTGGCAGTGATCGAGGAACAGACCCAAGGCACACTTGATGATATAGTGACAGGTAGTGATCTTTTATGAATATGTTGCATATGTATTGATTTATATACTAATGCATAATAATTATCTGTGACTGAGTTGCATGGAGATATACTGTATCTGTTGGGTTTGTTTTTACTGTAGTATTAATTTCCTTACCTTTGGGGGGAAATGTTGATATCGGATATTTTTGTAGAATATTGTATACTACAGTAAGATGAGAACGAGATTGAGATAAATTATGATGTACTTGTGTTTCTGATTTGATTGCATTATTGATATTAATATGCTAAACAAGTACAGAACTATTATAGATTCTTTTCAAGAGACTGTAAGATTCAGACCAGATATGGCTGATAAGTAGAGATTACACAGTAAGAATTCTAGATTCAGAATTCCTTTGATATCTGTGTTGTCTAGGGACTCGATTAATACAGAAAGGAGCAGATGGCATCCTTATGTATTCAGTAGACATACTGGAATCGAGCCTAACATTGGCAGATTTGCCAATGATGTGTGAGTTGACTGATGTTGCCAGATAAGATTTCAGATGTGCCTTGTATCCGAAAGAGAGATTTCAGAATTAAATCGATACCAGGTATTGCTTGTTGTTTAGAATTCAGGACAGGATTCAGTACAAAATGATATTGAATGTACAGAATGATACAAAGTAAATTGAAAGAATTGAAAGATCAGTAGAAGAGTGTCGACCAGGAGTTACATCCGACTTAGTGTTTCTCTTTGGCATGTTTCAGTTCGTTCAGAGATATTCTGATGTTTTCATGATCGTTGTATCTATGATATTTTGATATATTTGCAGCCTCTGATTGATTGAATCGAACATCTGAAGATTTTATTGAATATTCTGAGAACTGTGATGATTGTACACAGAGATTGTTCAGATATGAATCCGATTGAAACAGATTGTATTCAGAGTATGTGATATCTGAAATTAATATACCAATTGATTTTGACACAGTTCAGATTGTGATCAGTGGCTGAGAATGACACCGATGTCAGAAAGATCAGAAATTTCAGAGATTTTAGAAATGTCAGAAATGTATTTTGTTTGAATTGGCAGATTATCTGATCTGATTGTGCTTTAAACTGCTTGAGAGTTGCTTGCTTCTAGATCAGTATTGATACAGATTGTATTGTTTGGAGCATATTATATTTGCAGATGATATAGCAGTTGATATAGACAGTCAGAAGATGTGATCAGTTAATCAGAATTGATATTATTGTCAGCAATTGCAGTTTTATAAGTTTATTGAATCTACTAGATTAGTATATATTATTTATTGTCTAAATCTGATTTGATATTACTGTTATTTTGAATCAGTGTTTGATACAGATTATTATGAACCGTTGAGATTATATACAGTTCAAACCGAATCAGAGCTGAATTCGAGAATTACAGCAGTTCAGAAATTTGATCAGAATGTTCAGAACTTGAATTCGATAATCAGAGCAGAACATCGATCAGAGTAACAGATATGTGATTTGTACTGTATAAAAATGATTATCTTGTGATGTCAGATGTTTCAGAATGATACAGCAGAATGTGATATTGATAGTCAGAATCGAATACCAGGTAGGTATTTTTCTTTAATTTTATTATTAACTAATTTGTTTATATCAATAGTTCGGATCTGAAATGACAGACAGGGTCAGAAACATACAGTAATGAATTCAATTTTGATTTTTGATGACTGAGAATGTATAATATTCGAACAGATAGTTTTGATATAGACAGATTAAATCAGTTGTGACAGAATTTGTACTTAAAAGTTGGCAGAATTTGTACTGAAACGTCTGAATCGCCAATAAATGAAGATAGAAAGATAGAGATCAGAAGATTTATTACAGAATTTGTATATTTGTGACTAGACATGGGGAGTATAATTCGATGAATTTCGTAATAAGACTACTGTACTACTTCCCATATTGTGATATGATATGATTGTGATTGACAGATAGCCAGAGTATACTATCCAGATATTGGAAGATATCCAGGGAACTGTAGTGCTGGATGTTAGCACTAGATGATATGACGTATTTTCATTGTGTGAATTATTGTACGATAATTGTAGTCAGATTATCAGATGGATAGTGAGATAGTTACAGATGATATATTGTACAGTGAGTACTGCCGATTTCCTTGGTAGGAGGATAAGATCTCGGAGATACCTGAGATAGGATCTGATAAGGTCAAAGATATGATAAATAAAAGGTATCAAATTCAGAAGAGACTGAAGATAGCTCAGACCAGACAGACATAATATACCAACGTCGGATGGTGACGATTGGTATTCAAGACTGGAGACTTAATATATCCTTGACAGGGGATAAACAGATTTGATAGCAGCTGATGGTAGTAATTTGTTATGAGCTGTAGATTGGCATATACGGATGTTGTATAACCAGTAATGCGAGATTGATTCTGTCAGAAGGATTTGGAGAAGTATTATGATAGTATACTTAGTGAATTCTTATTCCAGACTGGAATCAGATATTTGAGTTTTGATTTAAACTCTATTATACATTTCTTCTAGTATATCTGAATTGATTACTTATGAGTTCGAGGACGAACTCAGATCTAAGAGGGGGAGAAATGTAATGCCCAAGAATTATAGAATTGATAAGACAAGATTATGAGATGTTGCATGGACAGAAGGAGAGAAACGATGTGGCGAAACTTGAATTTATTTCCAAAGTAAGAACGCACCCGCGGTGCCAGACATGACCGCACCCGCGGTGCATGGACAGAAAATGGAACAATTTTCCAGTAGCCACACCGCACCCGCGGTGCAAGAAAGACCGCACCCGCGGTGCAGCTACAATAGGGTGATCGCACCCGCGGTACGAACAAGACCGCACCCGCGGTCGTCGAAATTCAGAAAATGAAAGTGCTGCCGAAGCATGAGCGCACCCGCGCTCCTTGAGTCACCGCACCCGCGGTCATGCGTGTTTCATGAAAAATAAGCCACGTTTCCTGGTGTTGCATGCAGTATATATAGAAGAATTACACGTTTTTCCCTCAAAAATTCAGAATAGGGCCGAAGATTTTGAGAGAAAAATCCTTACGCCTTATTAGATTTGCGATTGTGCAAGATCAGGCCGTTAGAATGTTAATCCGAACGCAGTATCGTATTCCTCTTGCTACGGGCTACACAAGGAAGTAAGTTTTATTACGTTTTGAGATATTTTGGAAATATGATGTTTTCAGAATTGAATATGATTCAGATATGGTGTTTCTACTACCGTAGACATTGTATAATTGAAGTCAGATTAAAGAATAGACTGTTTATACAATTGTTATGATTTTTGAAAGATATTGACTGAGATTTAATACAAGATTTGTATTGCTCTTGATTCAAGAATAGAGAGTTGATTATTATTACGTATTCTAGACAGACTGATCGGTATATATGTGAAATCAGATCGAAGAAATTATACCGTATGCCTTTGTTATGAAATTCAGCATTTTTTGAGTTGAATTGCATAGATATTGACATGCTGGAATTAGAAGGGTGATGTTATGGCATTGAGTATGAATTCTGGTATTATATCTGTGATGTTCAGATTGACAGGGTTATTCAGATTGTATTGTTATGCCGTCGAAACATCAGTTGATTTAGATTGATTGAGATTCACTATTATATCGTTGACATTGATCAGATTGTAAACCGATTGGAGTATTGATCAGAACATGTCTCGAATTGAGTTATATACTGATATGTTATTTATATGATTGTCATTATCAGATTTGAATATGGACAGATTGGGATACGAGACTTCGTCTTCATCAGATCGCGAAGAGAAAGGTATAAATTGATGTTTATTGGGAGATCGACTTGAGTTAGATTCTACTCGAGTTTCCCTAAACCACATACTTGTATGGTATTGTTTTTATACCTTTATGTTTTAATGATTATGTTTATTCTACTGAGATATGAAGCAGAAAGCAGAGAGCTATTGAATAAGAGTCACTGATAGAGGGGCCAGACTATGACAGAGACGTCACTGACCCATTGCACATTGTCAGACTATGCATAGTCTTTGTAGATACTCCAAGACACTAGACGTTTGGTCGTATCGATGTGATTATGAGTAGAGTCGCTCTTATCATAGATATTCGATACAGCGAGGGCCAAGTCCGTAAATAGGAACGTAGCAATTACAACCACCGCGAATGTAAGAGATAGGTGGGAGATTTGTTACATTCCTATTCATTGGGATCCCTAGATTATAATGAGAGATGAGTCGAGTCTTAGATATTGAGACTAGATTTGATTTACAGACCTGTATTGATTTATGTTTCGTAGAGTACGATTCATGTTTTATTTACAGATTAATATTGATACATGTTGTTTGATTTTAGATACATGTGCAAAGATATAATGCATGCTTTTATGTTAATTCAGTTAATTGCATGTATACATTGTTTATACTGGGATTTATTCTCACCGGAGTTATCCGGCTGTTGTCTTGTTTGTATGTGTGCATGACAACAGGTGGGACAAGATCGGGGTCAAGAAGATGACGAGAGAAGACGAGTTTAGAGTGGTGATTCCGGACTTATTGTAGACTTGGTTTAATACTTGAAATTTAGTAGTTAAACCTTAGATTAGTTTGAGTGAGTATTGTACATTATTGTACTTTTATACTGAGATGTATATTAGATTGATGACATTACCTTCCGCACTTGTACTTTAAAAAGAAAAAATTTTTAGACCCTGTTTTATCTTAATTGATAATTAAATCCCAAAGATGATTAAGAAAATGATTAGCATCCGGGTCCCCACAAAAGGAGTTTCTCGTTTTCACTAGAGGGTAGTGAAAGATGTCAAAACAGTGGTAGCAAATATTTATGAAGTAAAAGTCCAAACTTCATATCTTACTAAATATTTTAAAATAGTCATCAACATTTATCTGTTTTTACTTTTCAGTACAAATTGACAATGTCATCGATTCGCAATCCGATATCCGTAATACTCGACAAACACATATTAACTGGACCCAATTACTTCACTTGGCTACGAAACCTGAAAATCGTCTTGAATTTGGAAAGGGTAGCATATACACTGACTGAGTCGCCCCCTGTTGAGGCTCCGACTGAATGCACTCCTGAGGAGCCAAGAGAGGAGATACAAGCTCCTAGAAGATCCGAGAGAGTCTCGAGACCACCTATGAGGTATGGTCTAGTTTTTGAAGAGGGCCATGATGAGCCTAACCTTGAATGTGATCCAAGGACCTTCAAGGAAGCATTATCTGATGCCGATTCATTCAAGTGGCTTGAAGCGATTGGATCTGAGATGAATTCCATGCATTCGAACCAAGTGTGGAATCTCGTGGATCCACCTGAGGGAATTGTTCCCATAGGGTGTAAATGGATTTACAAGAGGAAACTTGGGGCGGATGGGAAGGTATTGACCTTCAAGGCGCGATTGGTGGCAAAAAGATATACTCAAAGACAAGGAGTTGACTTTGAGGAAACCTTGTCTCCAGTTGCAATGTTCAAGTCCATAAGGATTTTGCTAGCCATAGCTGCATGGTATGACAATGAGATATGGCAGATGGATGTTAAGACAGCCTTTCTTAATGGGGATATTAAGGAAGAGATTTACATGTCTCAACCTGAAGGGTTTACATCTGTCGGAAGTGAGCATATGGTATGCAAACTTCAGAGATCTATTTATGGCCTAAAGCAGACATCTAGGAGTTGGAACCTCAGATTCGATAGTACAATCAAAGAGTTTGGTTTTGATTAGAATCCTGAAGAACCCTGTGTGTATAAGAAGTTCACTGGGGGTGTTGTGACATTCCTGGTGTTTTATGTTGATGACATTCTAATAATTGGGAATGATGTAGGAATGTTGCAATCAACTAAAATATGGTTAGCAAGTGAGTTCTCGATACAGGACTTGGGTGAAGCACCTAAGTCTAAACCGACTCAAGTCCATCTCCCAATACCACATTGACTTATACCTTTCTTTCCAGTCTCGGTTTCCTGCTCAGTCGAAGTCTTGAATTCACAGTCTGTCTGGTAATGACAATATCAATAATCGTATGTCAATATACCACTCGAATCACTAACAATCTGATAAATCTTGATTTAATTCAAAATCAACGGCATAACGGTACAATCTCCATATTCCCGTCAATACCATATCACCCGATAACAGTTACAATCCATAACTCATATCCAATACAATCTATAATCAATCCATAATCCAAATCTGTCCGGTATCAACTGATTATAATCAGAAAATCATAACAATTCCATAATCAGTCTATTTCTTAATCTGACTTCGATTCTACGATGTCTAACATATCAAGAACACCATATATGAATTCCATTCAATTCTGACAATAGTATAATTTCAAAGCATGTCAAAACGTAGCAAAACTTACGTCAAGTTGTAGCCTACGTCGCTAGGAACTCAATACCGAAGTCGGAATCAAAATCAGATGGACGGATTGAAATATAAAGGCGTAAGGATTTCGCAAACCTCCCCTGAGTTTCCTATTCTTTTCCTACTAATTTCGAAGGAAAGAACGGTTTATATATATCCTTGCATGCATGCTAAGAGGTGGCTCATTTTCCGCGCAACACGCAACACCGCGGGTGCGGTCGTTGCTGCACCGCGGGTGCGGTCCTGCACCGCGGGTGCGGTCTCGTAAGCACCGCGGGTGCGGTCACCCCACGGCAATCCTATCCATTTTTCATCATCTACACCGCGGGTGCTGTGTCGTAGGGACCGCGGGTGCGGTCTTGGTTCGCACCAAAAATCCCTACTTTCATTTTAAATACTCTTCTCGGTATCCCGATTGGTCCATTCATAATCATATGACATTATAAATCAATCAATCATCAATTACAGTGATCAATTTCCGGGCATTACATTCCTCCCCTCTAAGATACGATTTCGTCCTCGAAATCACAAGCAATCTATCATATCAGTAAGGAGTATATACAGAAATGTAATAGAACTTTACATCAGTGGAACAATGCTGGGAATTCCTGTCTCATATCTGATTCAGTCTCCCAAGTGGCTTCTTCAATGCCATGACGAGTCCATTGAACTTTTACCAGGGGAATCATTTTCGTTCTGAGCTATTTTTCTTTACGATCAATAATCCTGATCGGTTTCTCGACATAACTCAATGTCTCATCCAGCTCGATCTCATCTGGTTGAATCACGTGTGAATCATCAGGGAGATATTTCCGCAGCATCAATACATGAAAAACATCATGTATTCCAGATAATGAAGGCGGCAATGCTAGTCGATAGGCACGATCTCCTATCTTTTCAAGAATCTCATATGGACCTACATATCTTGGAGACAATTTCCCTTTCTTGCCAAATCTGACAACACCTCTGAAAGGAGAAATCTTCAGGAATACTCGGTCTCCAGTCTCAAATACCAACGGTCGTCGTCGAAGGTTGGCATATTTGGCTTGTCTGTCCTGAGCTGCCTTCATTTTCTTTTGAATCAATTTAACTTTCTCGGTCATATCTCTGATCATATCCGGTCCAGTCTCAGGAACTTCAGAGATATCAATCCAAGATAATGGGGATCTGCACTTCTTTCCGTACAACGCTTCAAATGGTGCCATCTCAATACTCGTTTGATAACTATTGTTGTACGAAAATTCACAAAGTGGCAATGCTTCTTGCCAATTAGTGCTAAAATCCAGCACTATCGCTCTCAACATATCTTCCAATGTCTGGATCGTACGCTCTGACTGTCCATCCGTCTGTGGATGATATGCGGTACTCAGATGTAACTTCGTACCTAGGGCCTGCTGTAAACTCTGCCAGAAGTGCGAAGTGAATCGAGGATCTCGGTCTGAAACAATCGACTTCGGCACTCCGTGCAATCTAATCACTTCTCGGACATAGATATCGGCCATCTGATCATATCTATACGTCATCTTGTATGGAATAAAACATGCAGATTTGGTCAATCGATCAATCACGACCCAAATCGCATCACAACCTCGGGAGGATCTCGGCAACTGTGTCACAAAATCCATGGAAATGTGATCCCATTTCCATTCAGGAATGGACAAACTCTGTAACAATCCTCCTGGTTTCTTCCTCTCAGCTTTCACCTGTTGGCAATTCAAACACTTGGAAACAAATTCAGTCACATCAGATTTCATCTGTTTCCACCAATACTGTGTCTTTAAATCATTATACATTTTCCTGCCACCAGGATGAATGCTAAAACGACTGTTGTGCGCTTCTGTCAATATCCGCTGTCTCAAATCTGAAACAATTGGCACAACAAGATGATTATTCACATACAAGACATTGTCACGAACCTGATATTCCGATTGATGTCCAGATCTAACCATCGCAATCGAATTCTGTACGTTCTGATCAATTTTCTGCGCCTCTTTGATTCTCAATATCAATTCTGGTTCAGCTCGAATTGCATATAATCTTAGAGGCTGACAATCCGTCTCAAAAGCTAATCCAGACAAACAGCAGTCTTCTATCAAATTCGAGACACCTATCGTCGATAAGGATAGTGCACATACCTTTCGACTCAACGCATCTGCTACTGCATTGGACTTCCCTGGATAATATTTAATCTCACAATCAAAGTCTTTCAGTAAATCCAGCCATCTCCGCTGTCTCATATTCAGCTCTGATTACGAAAACAGATATTTCAAGCTTTTGTGATCAGAATATATCTTAAATTTTTCACCGTACAGATAATGCCGCCATATCTTCAATGCAAAGACTATGGCTGCCAATTCAAAATCATGAATTGGGTAACGAGTTTCATGGGGTTTCAACTGTCTTGAGGCATAAGCAATCACATGCCCTCGCTGCATCAAAACACAACCCAATCCTCGGTGAGATGCATCACAATAAACAACAAATCCACCAGTGCCTGAAGGAATCGTCAACACAGGCGCACTGATCAGTCTCTTTTTCAACTCAAGAAAACTGGATTCACAGTCTTCTGTCCACACGAATGGAGCATTCTTCTGAGTTAACTGCGTAATCGGTTTGGCAATACTCGAGAAATCTTTAATAAATCGTCGATAATATCCTGCCAAACCCATAAAACTGCGAATTTCTGGTACAGATATAGGTCTCGGCCAACTCATCACGGCTTCAACCTTACTAGGATCAACTGATATACCGTCTCCCGATATAATGTGACCCAAAAACACAACCTATTTCAGCCAAAACTCGCATTTCGACAATTTAGCATACAGTTTCTCTGCCCTCAAAATTCTCAACACAGTCCTCAGATGATTAGCATGCTCAACCATATTCTTTGAATAAATCAATATATCATCAATGAATATGATAACAAAATCATCCAAGTATTTCTGAAATACGCGGTTCATCAATCCCATAAATACCGCAGGTGCATTCGTCAAACCAAAAGGCATGACAATAAACTCATAGTGTCCATACCTGGTTCTGAATGCTGTCTTTGAGATATCAGAATCCCTGACTCTCAATTGATGGTATCCAGATCTCAAATCGATCTTGGAATATACCGATGAATCCTGCAACTGATCAAATAAATCATCAATACGAGGCAAGGGGTATTTATTCTTTACCGTTGCCTTGTTCAGTTGCCGGTAGTCGATACAAAGTCTCATCGACCCATCCTTCTTTCTCACGAACAGTACTGTAGCACCCCAAGGAGATACACTCGGTCTAATATATCCCTTGGTCAGTAAATCCTCCAACTGTTCTTTCAACTCTTTCAATTCGATCGGTGCCATCCGGTATGGAGCTCTCGAAATCGGAACTGTTCCTGGCATTAACTCAATGCTGAAGTCTATCTATCGAATCGGAGGCAATCCAGGAATCTCATCTGGAAAGACATCAGCAAACTCACACACCATTGGCAAGTCCGCCAATGATGGGCTCGTTTTCAGTAAGTCAACTGAATATACCAGGAATTCCTCCGCTCCCTTCTGCAATAATCGTGTCATATTCATTGCAGATATCAAAGGAATTCTAGCACGAGAACCCTTACCATGAAATTTCCACTCCTCAGCCATTTCAGGTCTGAATCGAACAATCTTGTGGAAACAATCGACTGTAGCCATGTACTTGGTTAACATATCGATACCGATAATGCAATCAAAATCAGATAAACCAAGCACAATACAGTCTAGCTCAATCGTATGTCCATCGTACTGCAGTATACAAGGTTTCACAGATTTCACTGATATCAAACCTGTTCCTAACGGGGAAGAAACAGACACTACCGCAGACAATGACTCAATTGGTAATGCACGACTCAATGCAAACCTCTCAGAAATAAAAGTATGCGATGCACCAGTATCAATCAATACATATGCAGGATAACCAGAAATAAAACAGTTACCTGCCACAACATCATCAGGTGCATCCTGTGCCTGCTCCTCGGTCAAAGCAAACAATCGGGCCCGCTGTCTAGGAGGCTGGCTCGCGGTCTGGCCCCCTCCTGGCCTCTGCTGTGACAGAGTAGGCGGTGCTAGCTGAAAAGTATGAACGGCAGATGGTCGTCTACCTGCCTGAGCTTCTGATCCCGATGACTCCGCTGCCTGTGATCCCTGGACACTCCTCTGGGGACACACTCGAGCAAAGTGTCCTTGATGTCCACAATTACGACAGCTACCAGCTACTCCTCGGCACTGCTCTGTGGAATGCCTCCCTCCACAGGTGCCACAGTATGGTCCGGTATAACTCTGGCCCTGACTGGTCTGTCTAGAGCCACTCGAACTAGAAGAGGTAGTCCCTGATTTCTTGAATTGCTTCCCTCTAGCCTTCAAGAAATCCTTCTTTCCGCTACTACTGCTGCTGCCTCCTTCAAATCGAGGAGGTGGGTGTTGCTGTCCCGGTGCTGGAAGCACAAATGAAGCCTCTCTATGCCTCATCAAGCCTGCCTCGGCTCCCTTGGCTCTGTTTAGGGCATCGGTGAAGTTGTTGGGCCTCCCAGTATTTACCAGCGTAAAAATCTCAGGATTTAGGCCATTTATGAACTGATCTGCTACGGCCTCATCATGTTCAGCTACGTGGGGAGCAAATCGGAGCAATGTCGAAAACTTAGCCACATAATCCTCAATGTTCAACTGGCCTTGTTTCAGGTTCGCAAACTCGGCTCCCTTGTCCTTCCTATAAGAAACTGGAAAGAACCGTAGATAGAATTCAGTCTTAAACACATTCCAGGTAATGGCCATACCTCTCTGTTCCAATGCCCTTCTAGTCGTGATCCACCAGTGTTTAGCAACGTCATGCAACTGGTGTATTATCAGTTTCACCCTCTTTTCCTCAGTATACTCCGAAGATTCAAACAGTGATTCAATGTCGTCCAACCAACTTTCACATTCCACGGAGTTCTCCGTTCCTTTCAAAGTCGGTGGATGAAATGATTGAAACCGTTTCAGCAATTTCTCCATTGCTGTAGGTGTCACATCCATGGGAGGATTCGAGGTACTCCCCTGTTCTGGCATTCTCCTCGGAGGCATATCTGATAACCAAAAGGGTTAGCAATTCCAACAATAATCCTGTTTCAAGCCTCCTCGGATCATCTTACTGCTGATCCAGAATCGGTTCTGATTCAATCTCAATAATACATGTTTTCAAATCAAATCAGATAAACAGATAAACATGCATTATAAAGCAGTAAATCATGCTAGCAATCAAAAGCAGGAAAGAAAACACATTCTACCCCGCTCACTAGCTCCTATCTCAATCTCAAGGATCTATTGCTCTGATACCACCTGTTGTGGGGACCCGGACGCTAATCAAGTTCTTAATCATCATTGGGACTAATTAATCAATTATAAACAGGGTCTAAAATTTTTTTTTAAAATGCGGAACGTAGTGTCATACAAACATATATACATATCAGTATACAAAAATACAAATCCTGTATTTCAACATTTATTCAAACTAGGGTTTAAAAACTAAAGTCAAGTGTTCAACCCTACATCTAGTCCAAGTCCGGTGCCACCACTCTAATCACGATCTAGCTCTTCATCTCCTCGACCCTGGACCTGTCCCACCTGTTGTCAAGTACACATACAGACAAGACAACAGCCGGATATACCGGTGAGAATATAATCCCCAGTATAAATCAATGAAACATGCAATCATATAAATCATATAAAGCATGTAATCAGGTAACATGAATACGTATCAAAATCTGAAACATAAACAATATCAAATCAAACTGTCGACATCAAATAATTCAGACTAGACTCAATCCTAGTCTAGGGATCCCGGTTTCCAGATGTGGTATTCCTATATCGAATTCCGTAAAGGATGGAACCATAATCTCTATTACTCGATATAACCAGTGCCCCGGTATTCCTATATCGAATTCCGTAATAGAAGAATTCCAATACCCTTTACTCGATATAACCAAATATGGTGTTCCTATATCGAATTCCGTAATAGATTCCATTACTCGATATAACCAAACATCCAGTGTCCTGACCTAACCGTCAAGGACTGTAGTTCTATCGCTAGCATCCTATCTTGTGACATCGTGCAATGTGCCGTGGCGATACCACCACTATCCGGCACTTCTGTCACAAGATAACTCGCCTAATACCTGTCATCTAAATTCAAGAGAACAAGTACATTAATCAATGTAATGCAAATATCCATGCAATAAAATACAGTATGTGATTTAGGGAAACCCAAGTCTAAACCGACTCAAGTCCATCTCCCAATACCACATTGACTTATACCTTTCTTTCCAGTCTCGGTTTCCTGCTCAGTCGAAGTCTTGAATTCACAGTCTGTCTGGTAATGACAATATCAATAATCTTATGTCAATATACCACTCGAATCACTAACAATCTGATAAATCTTAATTTAATTCAAAATCAACGGCATAACGGTACAATCTCCATATTCCCGTCAATACCATATCACCAGATAACAGTTACAATCCATAACTCATATCCAATACAATCTATAATCAATCCATAATCCAAATCTGTCCGGTATCAACTGATTATAATCAGAAAATCATAACAATTCCATAATCAGTCTATTTCTTAATCTGACTTCGATTCTACGATGTCTAACATATCAAGAACACCATATATGAATTCCATTCAATTCTGACAATAGTATAATTTCAAAGCATGTCAAAACGTAGCAAAACTTACGTCAAGTTGTAGCCTACGTCGCTAGGAACTCAATACCGAAGTCGGAATCAAAATCAGATGGACGGATTGAAATATAAAGGCGTAAGGATTTCGCAAACCTCCCCTGAGCTTTCCTATTCTTTTCCTACTAATTTCGAAGGAAAGAACGGTTTATATATATCCTTGCATGCATGCTAAGAGGTGGCTCATTTTCCGCGCAACACGCAACACCGCGGGTGCGGTCGTTGCTGCACCGCGGGTGCGGTCCTGCACCGCGGGTGCGGTCTCGTAAGCACCGCGGGTGCGGTCACCCCACGGCAATCCTATCCATTTTTCATCATCTACACCGCGGGTGCTGTGTCGTAGGGACCGCGGGTGCGGTCTTGGTTCGCACCAAAAATCCCTACTTTCATTTTAAATACTCTTCTCGGTATCCCGATTGGTCCATTCATAATCATATGACATTATAAATCAATCAATCATCAATTACAGTGATCAATTTCCGGGCATTACACATCGTGAAGCGGTTCTCGATGGATGAGTCCAAGAGAGGACATCTACCAATGTGTCATGACGTGTCCCTATCCAAGTCTATGTCTCCCAAGACTGGTGCAGAGATAGCGGCGATGACAAGCATTCCTTATGCATCTGCGATTGGTAGCATCATGTATGAGATGATATCTACACGTCCTGACGTGGTTTTCGCACTAAATGTAGTGAGTAGATATCAATCGAACCCTGGTCTTCCACACTGGAAAGCTGTGAAAGACATCCTCAAGTAGTTGAGAAGGACCAATAAATTGTCTATGGGGTGGAGAACTGAAATTGGAAGGCTATACCGACTCTAGCTTCCAAAGCGATATCGATGACTCGAAGTCAACCTCTGGGTTCGTATTCATGCTCAATGGTGCTGCTGTCTGTTGGAAGAGTTCCGAGCAAAACAATACTGGGGATTCCAGCACAGAGGCCGAATACATTGCTGCATCAGATACATCAAAGGAGGCTATTTGGATGAGGAATTTCGTCCAAGAGTTGGGCGTCATTCCTAATGGAGTTGCTCCTATCCCGGTGTTGTGTGACAACACGGGAGCTATAGCTCAAGGAAAGCGGCCAAGGTCTCATCAGAAGTCCAAACATGTATTGAGAAAGTACCACATCCTTAGAGAGATCGTGGAAAGAGGAAGAAGTGTCTTTTGACATAGTCGGCTTCGCAGATAATGTTGCTGATCCACTAGCTAAGCCTTTACCAGGATCATTATTCGAGATGCATCGCGAATCAATGGGTTTGAAGCATATGGGTAGTTGGCTCTCGTGCAAGTGGGAGATTGTTAGAGTAGGTGCCCGTCGAGCCAAGTGTTGGCCGATTGTTCACAATGAAACTCTATGTATAAGCAATCTTTATTTTAATAATATTTGAAATTACTGTTTTGGCTAATCTTTATCTGTATACCCATGCTAGTTGCATAGATAAAGCCCTTGAATATACAAATAGTAGAAAGAATATGAGATGGTCATATGATGAGTATCATGAAACTCATATTTGGAATACTGTATATTCTAAACAGTTCCTAGTCGATTCAGCCGCCACTAAGAAGGATATAGGCCGCTAGAGCTCGAGACTAGTAACTGCGATGTGAGTACCATGTTTCATTGGTAGGGGACATTGTGATGTCCGAGCATGCAGATAGTTGCTCCTGGTAGAGTGCACTGAACAACCCTCTATAAAGGACTTTCCAAGTGGTTCTCACTTATCGAGTGGAAACTTCCTGGTTTATGGTTGTACACCATTAGTCCTTATGACCCGGGACAACATTGAGAATCTATGTGCTAGAATTACTCTTTGACTTGTTTACCGACTCTCATGGGGTCATCAGGTGGCAAGGTTGGGTGTTCTGTCGAAACATATAGGAGTCAATGCATTGTAGTCGGGGATTCACCACTTACCTTCGGGTATGGATATCCTATGTGTTTTCATGTGTATGTAGGTTGAAATCTCTGATCAGAGTATGGTGATAATGATGAAAGGGGTTTCAAAGATTACACCATCGATGCAACTACGACATGACACATAGTATCGATTCATTGACAACTTTAGATAAACCAATGGTTGTCGAATCGATCGGGATATATGAGTTGAAGGGACCGTACTTTACGCTAACCATAATTGTATGGTTCTTGCAGGCACTATGTGGGGACCCGGGCTCTATTCTTTTCTTTGGGATTAAATGGATCTTATATAAAAAATGTGGGTCAAATTTTCGCGTTTCAACAGTAATTCTAATGTATATAAACAAGCATAAGTTCTTTATTTATTTTACAATCATACAAACATGTTTAGTTCTACTACATCATTCCAACCAGTGTTTATTACAATACCAAATACAAATAGTCCAAGTCTTCTAAAAACCACTAGTCCTTTGCTGCGCCCGAAGTCACCACGCTATCACGATCTCATCTCTGTCTCGACCCAGATCTTGCCCAACCTGTTGTTAAGCACACATACAGACATAACAACAGCCGGAAACTCCGGTGAGAACAAATCCCAGTATAAACATGTATACATTCATATAATCAATCTACAACATAAAACATGCTATTATGAATGACAATCATATAAACATGCAATGCGAATCAAACCATGTCTGGACTCGACTCGACTAGAACTCTAGGGATCCCGGTGTGAATAAGACGATCTATCACCTACCCTCCCAATCGGGGTGACGGTATGTCTTATTCCTAGACTTCGGCCTGATCTGTATCCACATCTACAATAGGAGAATGATCTTCCCCTAAGCTGTGATATCACCGAACATCTAGAAGTTTGACGGATCTGTCAAGACTCCCTATCTTAAATGCAATGCATAACAATCTGTAGACAATGCATATTCATTTCAAAATATTGGAATACAAGTCTATAAAAAAATCACAGTCATAATTCAAGATAAACAATAAATCTAGTATGTGATTTTTGTTGGGAAACTCAAATGTGATCTCATTGGAGTTGTATCTCCCCAAACAAAACATGCATTATACCTTGCGTTGTTAAACCTGTATCACTGTCGGGGTCTCGGTGTCGAAGTGAGGCACCATGAATCTGAAATGGCAATGATCAATATACCTTCTATTAATTCTTAACCCAATTCAACACTTTTACAACACACTAGTACATCTAAACACAATTTGACGGCATAACGACCTAGTTCCTTGATACCGATCAATTCACTTCTTAACATACATTAATATTTACTTTCCACAATACATAATCAACCTCATAGAACATCATACTCTCAAAATCTGCATAACTCAACAATAAACATGCTGAAAAATCATAACAATTCTATACGGCATCCGTTCTTCAATCCGATTTCAATTATATGATGTCTAATATGTCAGAAACACCATATATGAATCATATCTGATTCCTTCAACATCATACTTTCAAGACATATCAAAACATAGTAAAACTTACGTCCACTCGTAGCCTGTGACGCTAGGAACACAGTACTGCAGTCGGATTCAAAATTTGACGGACGGATTGAAATATAAAGGCGTAAGGATTTTGAAGCTTCTTTCTGAAACCTTTCTCGCTTCTTCTTTCGTTTTCTTGAAAAATGCAAAGTGATATATATATATATATATATATATATATATATATAAATATATATATATATATCACCAAATGCATGCCTATAATACGTGTGTCTATTTTCTTAAATATTGATTGGCGCTCGGGCGGTAAGAAAGTACCGCTCGAGCGCGGCACTTTCTGTCCCAGCATTTCCGTAATGCAACTTGGCGCTCGAGCGGTCACAATCTACCGTCCGGGTGCCACATCTTCTGCCCGAACATGCTACATTGGCGCTCGGGCGGTCATTTTCTACCGCTCGGGCGCCAATGGTTCTGCCCAAAACTTGTGTAATTTATATGCTTTGCCCAATCTGGTCCCGTAATGGCCAGTTTATAATTATATCTGTTCAAATTCACTAATCTCATAGCAATTTACGATAATCAAATTCTCGGGCATTACATTTCTCCCCCTCTTAGATAAGAGTTCGTCCTCGAACTCACAAGAAATCAATTAGTTCAAGTGAAAGGGTAATGTAATCAAATATTAAGGGAATACTCACATCATCGGAATAACACGGGATATCTCTGCCTCATATCTGCTTCTGTTTCCCACGTCGCTTCCTCAATGCCATGACGACTCCATTGGGTTTTCACCAATGGAATAGTATTTGTCCTGAGCTTCTTTTCTTTCCGATCAAGAATATGTATAGGTTGCTCAACATAGCTTAAGGTCTGATCAAGCTCAGCTTTGTCAGGCTGAATGACATGAGAAATATTTGGCATGTATCTACGCAACATCGATACTTGAAAAACATCATGTATCCCAAATAACGAAGGAGGAAGAGCAAGTCGATAGGCTCGGTCGCCAATCTTCTCTAAGATCTCGTAAGGACCGACGTATCTAGGAGACAGCTTCCCATGCTTACCAAATCTGACAACGCCTCTGAATGGGGAAATCTTTAAAAATACTCAGTCTCCTTGCTCGAATACCAACGGTCTACGTCTGATATTGGCGTATTTGGCTTGTCTATCTTGTGCCGTCTTCATTCTCTTCTGAATGACTTTCACCTTCTCAGTCATGTCACGAATCATATCTGGCCCAAGTTCTGGTACCTCTGAGACGTCATCCCAGTACAACGGAGATCTGCACTTCTTACCATATAAAGCTTCCAACGGTGCCATCTCGATGCTTTTCTGATAGCTATTATTGTAAGAAAATTCACAAAGAGGTACAGAATCTTGCCAACTAGTGCCAAAATCTAGCACTACAGCTCTCAACATGTCCTTTAGAGTCTGGATAGTCCACTCTGACTGTCCGTCGGTCTGAGGATGATAAGCAGTACTTAGGTGTAATGTCGTACCTAAGGCCTGCTGTAAACTGTGCCAGAAGTGGGAAGTGAATCGTGGATCACGGTCTGATACGATAGACTTCGGCACACCATGTAATCTAACTACCTCTCGGACATATATCTCCGCCATTTGATCATGTCGATACGTCATCTTGTACGGAATGAAGCAAGCGGATTTGGTCAGTCTGTCAATAATGACCCAAATCGCATCACAGCCTTTAGATGATCGAGGCAACTTCGTCACGAAATCCATGGAAATGTGATCCCATTTCCATTCTGGAATGGCTAAACTCTGAAGTAAACCTCCGGGCTTCTTCCTCTCGGCTTTTACTTGCTGGCAATTCAAGCACTTTGACACAAATTCGGCGATGTCTGACTTCATCTGCTTCCACCAGAACTGTGTCTTCAAGTCATTGTACATTTTTCTGCCACCAGGGTGAATGCTAAACCGACTACAGTGCGCTTCGGATATAATCTGATGCTTCAAGTCTGAAAATCTGGCACTACAAGACGGTTATTGACATACAAAACATGCTCACGCACCTGATATTCTGACAAATGCCCTGATCTGACCATTTGAATCGATCTTTGCACATTCTGATCGGTTCGTTGAGCTTCTTTAATCCTCATGATCAAGTCTGGCTCAACTTGAATAGCAGCAAGTCGTAGTGGCCTCCTATCTGTATCAAATTCTAATCCAGAGAAACATCAATTTTCAACTAGCTTTGTAACACCAATCGTCGATAAGGATAGGGAACAAACCTTTCGACTCAAGGCATCCGCTGCTGCATTTGACTTCCCTGGATAGTATTTGATCTCGCAATCAAAATCTTTCAGTAGATCAAGCCATCTACGCTGCCGCATATTTAGTTCTGATTGAGAAAATAGATACTTCAGGCTTTTGTGATCAGAGTAAATCTCAAATTTCTCGCCGTAGAGATAGTGACGCCAGATCTTTAATGCAAATACGATAGCCGCCAATTCAAGATCGTGAATGGGGTATCGAATTTCATGTGGCTACAATTGTCTCGAGGCGTATGCGACCACATGACCTTGCTGCATAAGAACACATCCCAAACCTCTGTGAGAGGCATCACAATATACAACGAAATTACCCGTATCTGAAGGTATCGTCAGTACTGGAGCACTAGTCAGCTTCTTCTTCAATTCCATGAAGCTAGACTCAAAATCCTCGGACCATATAAATGGCACATTCTTTTGTGTCAACTGAGTTATTGGTTTTGCAATACTGGAGAAATCTTTAATAAATCTTCTATAGTATCCTGCTAGACCCATGAAGCTGCGTATTTCTGGTACAGAAGTCGGTCTCGGCCAATTGATCACCGCTTCCACTTTACTTGGATCTACAGAAATACCATCTCCAGATATAATATGTCCCAAAAAGACAACTCGATTCAACCAAAATTCACACTTTGACAATTTGGCATACAATCTCTCATTCCTCAAGGTCTGCAATACAATTCTGAGATGCTCTGCATGCTCATTTCTGTTCTTTGAATACACCAGAATGTCATCAATGAAAACAATCACAAAATCATCCAAATACCTCTGAAAGATTCGATTCATCAAGCTCATAAATACCGCTGGAGCATTTGTTAAACCAAAAGGCATGACAATAAATTCCTAATGTCCATACCTGGTTCGAAATGCTGTCTTCGGTATGTCTATATCTCGAATTCTGAGCGGATGATATCCGGATCGCAGATCGATCTTGGAATAAACAGAGGATCCTTGTAATTGATCAAATAGATCGTCGATGCGCGGCAATGGATATTTATTCTTCACTGTCGCTTTGTTCAATTGCCGATAATCTATACACAATCGCATCGATCCATCTTTCTTCCGCACAAAAAGCACTGGTGCGCCCCAAGGAGATACACTGGGTCGAATATATCCCTTGGCTAGAAGATCTTCTAATTGTGCTTTCAATTCTTTCAGTTCAACAGACGCCATACTATACGGAGCTCGAGATATAGGAACAGTACCTGGCATAAGATCTATGCTAAAATCTACCTCTCGAGCTGGAGGTAACCCTGGGATTTCATCTGGAAATACATCTACAAACTCCCGTACTACTGGCAAATCTGCCAATGCCGGGCTTGATTTCTGTACATCTACAGCATACACAAGGAACCCATCTTCTCCTTTCTGCAACAATCTATTCATAGTCAAAGCCGAAATCAAGGGAATCCGAGATCTGGAACCCTTTCCGTAGAATTTCCACTCTTCTGTCATTTCTGGTCTGAATTTGACAATCTTGTGGAAACAATCCACGGTGGCTCTGTACTTTGTTAACATGTCAATCCCAACAATGCAATCAAAATCATCTAACCCAAGTATTATGCAATCTAGATCAATTTCATGACCCTCAAATTGTAAGATACAATGTCTAACCGTAGTCACAGCTATCAAACCCCTTCCCAACGGAGATGTAATAGACACTATATCCGACAAAGACTCAACAGGCAGGGAATGCAATAATGCAAATCGTTCTGAGATAAATGTATGTGATGCACCCGTATCTATCAATATATAAGCAGGATAACCGCAGAGAGAACAGTTACCTGCTATGACATCATCTGGGGCATCCTGTGCTTGCTCCTCTGTCAATGCAAACACTTGAGCCTGTTGTCGAGGAGGTTGGCTCACGGTCTGACTACCTCTGCCTCTGGGCTGCGTCTGTGACTGTGGTGGCTGAAAGGAGTGAACCGATGAAGCTTGCCTCTCAGGCTGAGCTACAGATGCAGATGACCCTGCACTTTGAAATCTCTGTGAGCTTCTCTGGGGACACACTTTGGCGAAGTGCCCCGGTTGTCTACATATGTTGCATCTCCCTGTCACTCCCTGGCACTGTTCAGTCGCATGTCTACCCCCACAAGAACTGCAGTAGACACCTGTATACCTTGTATTCGGATCAAAACCACTCTGTCTGGATCCACTGGAGCTCGACGAACTGCTCCCAGGTCTTTTAAACTGCTTCCTTTTTGCTTTCAACTGATCCTTTCGCCCGCTACTACTACCGCCGTTATCGAATCTAAGAGGAGGTTGTACTGGAGGTAGTGGTGGTCTCGGACTCGGGGCCACATACGGAACACTCCGCTGCCTAAGCAGTCCTGATTCTGCTCCTTTGGCACGATTCAATGCCTCAGCGAAATTGTTGGGTCTTCCAGTATTTACCAACGTAAAGATATCGGGATTTAAGACGTTTATAAACTGATCTGCTACGGCCTCATCGCTACCTGAAACATGAGGTGCATAGCGAAGCAAGGAAGAAAATTTAGCAACGTACTCTTCGATGTTCAATTGCCCTTGCCTCAAGTTTGCAAATTCAGCGCCTTTATCTTTACGGTAGGATATAGGAAAGAATCGCTGATAAAACTCTGTCTTGAACACTTTCCATGTAATCTCCGTGCCACGCTGTTCCAATGCTCTTTTAATGTTCAACCACCAATTCTTAGCCACATCTTGCAGTTGATGACCAATGAGTTTCACTCTTTTCTCATCACTGTATTCTAGAGACTCGAACAACATCTCAATATCCTCCAACCAGCTTTCACATTCAATTGCGTTTTCTGTACCTTTTAAGGTAGGTTGTCTGAAGGACTGGAATTGTTTTAACAAAGTCTCCATGGGTGTGGCAGTAACGTCCATTGGATCCCCGGATGTGCTACCCTGTTCTGGTGCTGTGGGTCGTAGAGGCACTGTTGCTCTTCGAGGAGGCATGTATCTGATAGTCAACCGTTAGTATACAAGCTATACAAACTATTTCAGTCCTCCTCTGATCATTTACCTCTGATTCAGAATCGGTGCTGATTCAGTCTTTACTAGTACATGCTGTAATTCAAGTCAGATAACAATACAACATGCAATAGTGAAAGCAATAAATCATGCTAGCACATCATAAAACAAGGAAGAAGACTCGATCTACCCCGCTCATTCTATCTTATCTCAATCTAAAGGATCTATTGCTCTGATACCATCTGTTGTGGGGACCCGGGCTCTATTCTTTTCTTTGGGATTAAATGGATCTTATATAAAAAATGTGGGTCAAATTTTCGCGTTTCAACATTAATTCTAATGTATATAAACAAGCATAAGTTCTTTATTTATTTTACAATCATACAAACATGTTTAGTTCTACTACATCAATCCAACCAGTGTTTAATACAATACCAAATACAAATAGTCCAAGTCTACTAAAAACCACTAGTCCTTTGCTGCGCCCGAAGTCACCACGCTATCACGATCTCATCTCTGTCTCGACCCAGATCCTGCCCCACCTGTTGTTATGCACACATACAGACATAACAACAGCCGGAAACTCCGGTGAGAACAAATCCCAGTATAAACATGTATACATTCATATAATCAATCTACAACATAAAACATGCTATAATGAATGACAATCATATAAACATGCAATGCGAATCAAACCATGTCTGGACTCAACTCGACTAGAACTCTAGGGATCCCGGTGTGAATATGTGACACATCGACCCGTTTACAATAATATAGCAGCGGAATTTAAAATTTTCTTTCAAATGGAAGGAATTTCAAAATTACCTTACCATAAAATGTTTAAAAGTAAATAAATGATCATTCAAATGACATAACAAAAATACAAAATATCATTCCTATGATCATGTTCCAAAAATACTTGCAAAATAAAATCTTTCTTCCAACTTCGTATGCATATGACTCCGGGCCACAATCAACGTCCTGGTCCGTCGCTCTTATCTGCATCACATGAAAATAACTGAAATGAGTATAAAACTCAGCAAGTGGAACTCTTACATAGCAATGATACATATCATACTCTGAAAATATGACTTTGAAAACATTAAATACCATCAACTCTGAAATATGAATATCATAGCATGAATAATAATAACGATGGTATTTCTCTTTTCTCTGATGGATTGATATCTATATAGTATCTCTGTCTCTGTACCTATATCCCATCGATATAAATCGATAACTCTGAGGGATATAAGCCTATGGTCGTTGATCAACTAATTGCATGCAATCTCTGACTATGTATCTATCAATCCATAAAACATTTGAACTTTCTCTTGGGCATTTTATCAAACACTTTGCATACTCTTTCTCTTGTATTCCCTTTTTCACAATTGAGACATAAAATGCCTCCAATATATATAACAAGTGTATCAATACATAATAATGAATCAAATGAAGAGAATAGCACATTAAAACCATTGAAATACCATACATATATTATCATGTGAGCACAAGAATGAAATTCCACTTACTACACTTGCAACTTCTTGATTCTAATCTCTTTGATAGCAATCCTACAACAATAACCCATAAATAACACCATCAATAACCCAATAATCTAACAAAAATATCAATAAATCCAATACACCAACACAATCCACAAACCCAAGAACTCTCCCAACACCAAACCAAGAAATAACCAAACCAAAAGCTTACCTTAGCTTCCTTGATCCCAAAATAACTTTGTTCTCTCAACAATAATCCACCAAGAGGCTTGAATCAAGGGCACAAAAGTAAGAAAATGAGAACCCTAGGTCTCCCTTGAAGAGAAGAATCGAGAAGAGTGAAGAAAGAATGAGAGTAATGAGCCAACTCTTCCATTTAAATCACTTAATCTCGAAAACACGCTTTTCCACTGTACAGGGCGCTGGGGCGGTCAAGTTTTACCGCCCTAGCACGGACCATACTGCCAAAACCCCAAAATATCAGAGTCAGGGGCGCTGGGGCGGTCAAACATTACCGCCCTAGCGCGGCACCTGCTGTCCCGGCGCGTACTCTGCGCACAGCTGCCTCACAGATTGCCTCCGAAACTCCTCTTCCCTTCCGAATTAGAAAAGGTTGTAAACTACAAAGTTTTAGCCCTATGTCGTATCTTGAATCCCTCAAAATTTCAGATCATTTGGAGGTCTGAGTAAAAGGTTATGCTAAATCTCCCAAAATGTGTCATTGGAGGAACGACGAAACACACGACACACTTCGGGGCTCTTATGGCTAACCTTCCACAATGATTTGAACAAAACTCAAAGTAAGAAAGTTACACCTCTATGTCTTATCTAATCACTCCAATTGGCCTCACCTCATTTGGATCAAAATACAATTTATCATGAATTTAATCGTAACGCCGCTACAATAGCACTACACATCATCTATAACCAACCATACTATAAATCCTAAATCGAAACTCTTAACATCCAAACTATACTTAAACTTGACCAAGTAGTCAATAAACTTATGAAAACTTAAACCGTACCGTACACCAAGTTTGGCTATTACAATCTCCCCTCCTTAGAGGAATTTCGTCCTCGAAATTGACGTCACTGCGCAAACAACTCGGGATACTTCACTTTCATCTCATCCTCTGGTTCCCACGTGGCTTCTTCGATCAAATGATTCCTCCAAAGGACTTTAACAATGCAGATCTCTTTGTTCCTCAATACTCTGACTTTGCGATCCAAAATCTGGACCGGAATCTCTTGGTAAGTCAAATTCGGCGTCAAGTCCAATGGCTCGTGGCGAAGAACATGGGAGGGATTCGCAATATAGCTCTTGAGCATCGATACGTGAAAAACATTATGGACTCTGTCAAGATCTGGAGGTAGGGCTAATCTGTAGGCTCGATCACCCACTCTGTCCAATATCTCCAATGGACCAATAAATCTCGGGCTCAACTTACCCTTCTTGCCAAACCGCATCACACCCTTAAGAGGTGCAATCTTCAAGAACACATGGTCGCCAATCTCAAACTGCAACGGTCTACGACGAACATCTGCATAACTCTTCTGTCTCGACTGAGCAGTCTTCATCCTCTCACGGATAACATCAACAACATCGGCTGTCTGTTGGACCAACTCTGGTCCCAACATCTTCCTCTCACCAACCTCATCCCAATACAAGGGAGATCTACACTTCCTGACATAAAGTGCTTCGTACGGTGCCATCCCAATCGTCGCCTGGTAACTGTTATTGTACGTGAACTCCACAAGAGGCAATTTAGAATCCCAGCTACCAGAATAATCAATAGTACAAGCTCTGAGCATATCCTCTAGAATCTGAATGACTCTCTCTGACTGACCGTCGCTCTGAGGGTGATAAGCTGTACTGAACGCTAACCGTGAACCCATAGCTCTGTGCAAACTCTTCCAAAACTCTGAAGTAAATCTAGGGTCACGATCAGACACAATCGACACAGGGACACCATGAAGTCTAACAATCTCTGCTATGTAATCCTCGGCATACTGGTTCATGGAATACGTCGTCTTGACTGAGAGAAAATGCGCTGACTTGGTCAATCGATCGACAATAACCCAAATGGAATTAAAACCTTTCCGCGTTCTAGGAAGACCAGTCACAAAATCCATCGTAATATGCTCCCACTTCCACTGAGGAATCGGCAATGACAACAATGTCCCACCAGGTCTCTGATGCTCAATCTTCACCTACTGACAAGTTAGGCACTGAGAAATGAACATAGCAATATCTTTCTTCATACCTGGCCACCAGTAGAGTCGACGAAGATCCTGATACATCTTAGTGCTGCCTGGATGTATCGAATATGGCGCGGTATGTGCCTCTGTCAAAATGTCTCGTCGAATATCATCACCAGCGGGAACACAAATACGGTGTCTGAAAGTCACCAAACCATCTCCATTCGAACCAAACTCTGAGTTACATCTCTCTTCAGCTCTAGCTCTCAACTCTATCAAGTGAACATCAACAGTCTCTCTCTACGGATCCTGTCCGTCAATGTAGCTCGAATGACCAACGCTGAAAAGCGGGCAATGGTCCCCGGAACTACCAAACAAATCTCCTCTCGCTGCAAATCCAACAACAATGGCTTCTGAATCATCGAACTCAAGGAAGAACTCGATTTACGGCTCAAAGCGTCTGCTACAACATTCGCCTTCCCTGGGTGGTAACTGATCGTCACATCATAGTCTTTGACAAGCTCTAACCACCTCCTCTGCCGCATGTTGAGCTCCTTCTGAGAGAACAAATACTTCAAACTCTTGTGGTCTGTGAAAATCTCACACTTTTCGCCATACAAGTAGTGTCTCCAAATCTTCAAGGCGAAAACCACAGCTGCCAGCTCCAAATCCTGCGTCGGATAATTATTCTCGTAGTCCTTCAACTGGCGAGAAGCATAGGCGATAACCTTACCTCGCTGCATTAACACTGCACCGAGACCCTTCTTCGACGCATCGGTATACACAACAAAATCCTCTGAACCACTGGGCAATGAAAGAACAGGAGCTGTCGTCAACTTGTCCTTCAACTCTTGGAATCCACTCTGGCAATCATTGGACCACTTGAACTTCACAGTCTTCCTCGTCAGATTGGTCAATGGCAGGGCAATCTTGGAAAAATCTGAAATGAAACGACGATAATAACATGCCAATCCAAGAAAACTGCGTACCTCTGATACAGTAGTAGGAATATGCCACTTCTGAATTGCCTCTATCTTTGCTGGATCAACAGCAATACCATCTTTCGAAACGACATGGCCTAAGAAAGAAATCTGATCCAACCAAAATTCACACTTCTTCAACTTGGCAAACAACCTCTTCTCCCTCAATAACTGAAGAACAACTCTGAGATGCTCTGAATGAAGCTCTCTGGTCTTGGAATAGATCAAGATGTCGTCGATGAAGACAATGACGAAGCTATCCAAAAACGGCTTGAACACTCGGTTCATCAAGTCCATAAAGACTGAAGGAGCATTGGTTAAACCAAAACACATCACAAGAAACTCATAATGACCGTACCTGGTACGGAACGCCGTCTTAGGGATATCGGACTCCCTAACCTTCAACTGATAATAGCCAGACCGAAGATCAATCTTCGAAAATACAGTTGCACCATGAAGTTGATCAAACAAATCATCTATCCGTGGCAACGGATACTTATTCTTGACAGTCACTTTGTTGAGCTCTCTGTAATCGATACACAGCCGCAAAGACCCATCTTTCTTCTTGACGAAAAGAACCGGAGCTCCCCAAGGCGAAGAACTCGGTCGAATAAAACCCTTGTCTAAAAGATCCTGCAACTGCGTCTTCAACTCTTTCATCTCGGTAGGAGCCATCCTATACGGAGCCTTAGAAATAGGAACCATACCGGGAGCTAAATCAATCACAAACTCAACATCCCTGTCCGGCGGCAAACCCGGCACATCATCCTCAAACACATCAGCAAACTCCATCACAACATCGATATCATCTATATTCAACTTAATCATTCTATCCAGATCCACAATCGAAGCCAAAAACCCATCACCACCTCTACACAACCACTTCTTAGCCTCAAGACAAGAAATAAAAGGAAGAACCAGCGAAGTACCTGCACTGGCGAAAATACCTTCCCTATTGCCATCATCTGCAAATTTCACCGTCTTAGCAACGCAATCAATCACTGCACGATAGGTTGATAGCCAATCCATGCCAAGTATAATATCAAACGCAACCATCGGAATAACAATCAAGTCGGCAAAGACCACTCGCTCATCAATTTGAACAGAGCACGCATACACAATAGATGTCGGGCTCAACACATCCCCCGAAGGCAAAACATTAAACTGGAGGGGAAGAACAGAAGGAACTATACCCAAAGATCTCAAAAATAGTTCAGACATAAAAGAATGAGTAGCACCTGTATCAATCAATGTCGTAGCTACTCTGCCTGAAATTAAAATAGTGCTAGAGATCACTGAAGAATCATGGTTTATACCTTCCTTCGTCATGGTAAAGATACGTCCCTGAACCTTCTCCTTACTCGCTCCTCTTGGACAATCTTTAGCAATATGGCCTGCAGTGCCACAACGGTAACAAGTATGAGTGCCAAATCTGCACTCTCCTCTATGATGCCTGATGCACTTGGGACACAAAGGCTTCTCGGAATCAAAAGGAACTGCCGGTGGTTTAGGATTCGAATCCCTTGAAACGATCTTTGCCTCTCTGGTTCTAACTCTGGCCTCTCTGAGCAATGGCCTGCTGTCTAACCTGTCTTTCTCTTGCAATGTCCTTCTCGTCCTGCTCGGCCAACAAAGCCTTAGACACAATTTCTTTGAAAGTCACAGCCTTCGACATATTGATGTCTCTTCTGATTTCTACTCTAAGGCCTCTGATGAAATGAGCACCTTTGTCCTTGTCGTTGGAAGCAATATACGGGGCAAATAGACAACCCTCCTCGAACTTCAGAATGTACTCATCAACATTCAAATCTCCCTGTCTAAGCTCCAAGAACTCGGTCACCTTCCTAGCTCGAAGTGCGTCTGGGAAGTATTTGTCATAGAAAAGCTCGGTGAACTCTTGCCACTTCAACGTCGGTACATTCACACTAACCTTGGTAGCATTCCACCAAATGCGTGCAGCCTTGACCAACATGAACACTGCACAACTGATTCTGTCTTTGTCTGCATAGTTGAGATGATCGAAAATCGCCTCAAGAGCTTTGATCCATTCCACGGCCACCAACGGATCAGTGCTTCCTTCAAATTCCGGCGGATCCATCCTCTTGAAAGCAGTAAAGGTCCCATCGGTTCCAACTGCTTGTGCCACTTCGCCTCTCACTTGACCTCTACCTTGGCCTGTTCCTTGCATACGGGGAAACTGCTGAATCTGCTCACTATGGACCTTGGCTTGCTCTTTCAACAACTTGCCGAATTCATCGACAACTCTAGAGGAAGAACTATCCTCACCCTCTATGGCTTTTCTCTTAGGAGGCATACTCCTACAATGTGCTCACATAATACATATCAATAGATAACAATGAATAGATGTAGAAGAAGACATACCCGGACCGTTGAAAGTAGACGAAGTCATATGCATTGGTCCGAATAACGGTGCTCTGATACCACTAAATGTGACACCTCGACCTGTTTACAATAATATAGCAGCGGAATTTAAAATTTTCTTCCAAATGGAAGGAATTTCAAAATTACCTTACCATAAAATGTTTAAAAGTAAATAAATGATCATTCAAATGATATAACAAAAATACAAAATATCATTCCTATGATCATGTTCCAAAAATACTTGCAAAATAACATCTTCCTTCCAACTTCATATGCATATGACTCCGGGCCACAATCAACGTCCTGGTCCGTCGCTCTTATCTGCATCACATGAAAATAACTGAAATGAGTATAAAACTCAGCAAGTGGAACTCTTACATAGCAATGATACATATCATACTCTGAAAACATGACTTTGAAAACATTAAATACCATCAACTCTGAAATATGAATATCATAGCATGAATAATAATAACGATGGTATTTCTCTTTTCTCTGATGGATTGATATCTATATAGTATCTCTGTCTCTGTACCTATATCCCATCGATATAAATCGATAACTCTGAGGGATATAAGCATATGGTCGTTGATCAACTAATTGCATGCAATCTCTGACTATGTATCTATCATTCCATAAAACATTTGAACTTTCTCTTAGGCATTTTATCAAACACTTTGCATACTCTTTCTCTTGTATTCCCTTTTTCACAATTGAGACATAAAATGCCTCCAATATATATAACAAGTATCAATACATAATAATGAATCAAATGAAGGGAATAGCACATTAAAACCATTGAAATACCATACATATATTATCATGTGAGCACAAGAATGAAATTCCACTTACTACACTTGCAACTTCTTGATTCTAATCTCTTTGATAGCAATCCTACAACAATAACCCATAAATAACACCATCAATAACCCAATAATCTAACAACAATATCAATAAATCCAATACACCAACACAATCCTTTGCTGCGCCCGAAGTCACCACGCTATCACGATCTCATCTCTGTCTCGACCCAGATCCTGCCCAACCTGTTGTTATGCACACATACAGACATAACAACAGCCGAAAACTCCGGTGAGAACAAATCCCAGTATAAACATGTATACATTCATATAATTAATCTACAACATAAAACATGCTATTATGAATGACAATCATATAAACATGCAATGCGAATCAAACCATGTCTGGACTCGACTCGACTAGAACTCTAGGGATCCCGGTGTGAATAAGACGATCTATCACCTACCCTCCCAATCGGGGTGACGGTATGTCTTATTCCTAGACTTCGGCCTGATCTGTATCCACATCTACAATAGGAGAATGATCTTCCCCTAAGCTGTGATATCACCGAACATCTAGAAGTTTGACGGATCTGTCAAAACTCCCTATCTTAAATGCAATGCATAACAATCTGTAGACAATGCATATTCATTTCAAAAGATTGGAATACAAGTCTATAAACAAATCACAATCATAATTCAAGATAAACAATAAATCTAGTATGTGATTTTGGTTGGGAAACTCAAATGTGATCTCATTGGAGTTGTATCTCCCCAAACAAAACATGCATTATACCTTGCGTTTTTAAACCTGTATCACTGTCGGGGTCTCGGTGTCGAAGTGAGGCACCATGAATCTGAAATGGCAATGATCAATATACCTTCTATTAATTCTTAACCCAATTCAACACTTTTACAACACACTAGTACATCTAAACACAATTTGACGGCATAACGACCTAGTTCCTTGATACCGATCAATTCACTTCTTAACATACATTAATATTTACTTTCCACAATACATAATCAACCTCATAGAACATCATACTCTCAAAATCTGCATAACTCAACAATAAACATGCTGAAAAATCATAACAATTCTATACGGCATCCTTTCTTCAATCCGATTTCAATTATACGATGTCTAATATGTCAGAAACACCATATATGAATCATATCTGATTCCTTCAACATCATACTTTCAAGACATATCAAAACATAGTAAAACTTACGTCCACTCGTAGCCTGTGACGCTAGGAACACAGTACCGCAGTCGGATTCAAAATCTGACGGACGGATTGAAATATAAAGACGTAAGGATTTTGAAGCTTCTTTCTGAAACCTTTCTCGCTTCTTCTTTCGTTTTCTTGAAAAATGCAAAGTGATATATATATATATATATATATATATATATATATATATATATATATATATATATATATCACCAACTGCATGCCTATAATACGTGTCTCTATTTTCTTAAATATTGATTGGCGCTCGGGCGGTAAGAAAGTACCGCTCGAGCGCGGCACTTTCTGTCCCAGCAATTCTGTAATGCACCTTGGCGCTCGGGCGGTCACAATCTACCGCCCGTGCGCCACATCTTCTGCCCGAACATGCTACATTGGCGCTCGGGCGGTCATTTTCTACCGCTCGGGCGCCAATGGTTCTGCCCAAAACTTGTGTAATTTATATGCTTTGCCCAATCTGGTCCCGTAATGGCCCGTTTATAATTATATCTATTCAAATTCACTAATCTCATAGCAATTTACGATAATCAAATTCTCGGTCATTACACACAATCATTTGATACCTAGGGAATCATGTAAGCGATGCTGCTAGGCGTTTAACATGATTGGTTGGGTACTATCAGACTTGAGTTCTGACGTTTTGTTATCAAGGTGTTGATAAGTAAGAATGGAGCAATTGGGGTATGCTCATATAAGGACATGTTTAGTCTGAATCACATGGAGATGTGAACCCACGGCTGGTTGTATCAATGAACCATTGAGGGCCACACAAGTACTAGCTTTCTAGATCCCGTTGAGAAGAGAAATAGTTCAATGTGTTGAACGGCTTATAAAGGAGTTTATAAGCGTAAGGAAAATTAGAAGTTGACTTCTATAAAGGAGAAATTAGTTCAATGTGTTGAACGGCTTATAAATGAGTTTATAAGCGTAAAGAAAAATAGAAGTATGACTTCTATGAGAGAAATGTAACTTTTAATTTATGAAAGTTTTCCTAAATTAAAAGTTGGCCTAAGTGAATAATGTATTTGAAAATTGTGATTTTCATAAACATTATTATGGACTAAATTAAATTAATTCAAGTGTTGAATTAATTAAACATTAGTGGACCTAGTAGAGTCCAAATAATTAAATTAATTCAAGTGTTGAATTAATTAAATCATATTGAGTCTTGTAGAGCTCAATTTAAATTAATTATTTAACTAGTGGGACTTGGGTAAATTCTAGTAATGTTTAATTAGTCTCAAATATGTTTGAGATAATTAAATTTAGTCCATGGTTTTTAATTTGTTAAAAAACCATATAATATATGCATGCATGAGAGGTGAAGGGTTGGAGACAACTTTTTCAAATATCAAGGCTTGGCATGCTACTTTTGCTTTTTCTTTTTGCAAGTCCAATACAAGTCTCCCTTCCCATTCATTCCTACTACAATGGCCGAAAATTAAGCTTGTTCTCTCCTCCATTTTTTCTCTCCATTTTTCTTCTTCAAGTGTTGAGGAAGAAATATACTTCTCTTTGAAAAATCCTTTTATTTTTCTACTGCAAAATAAAAGGGGATCTACCTAGTTAGTGGTGGGCCTAATTTGAAGGAAAGATTCAAGAACTTGGAAAGCTTGAAGATAGTTTCTACCATTCAAGAGCCAAGTTGTTTACAACTTGGTTGGAGCCAAAACATCCATCCTTGTGATTGATAGGTACATTTCTTTAACACCCTATGTATGACATATTTGGTGTTCTTGTATTTGCTACACTTTAATCATATGGTGGCCGAAATTTTCTACAAGAAAATAAAATTTTTAAACTTCCGTTGCGCTTCCGGTCACCGTAACCGATCCCCTTTCAAATAGTTGTCGAATCGGTCGAGATATATGAGATAAAGGGACCGTACTGTATGCTAACCATAATGAATTGGTTCTTGCAGACATTATCATTTGATAGCTAGGGAATCATGTAAGCGATGCTGCTAAGCGTTTAACATGATTGGTTGGGTACTATCAGACTTGAGTTCTGACATTCTTATTATCAAGAAGTTGATAAGTAAGAATGGAGCAACTGGGTATGCTTATATAAGGACATGTTTAGTCCCGAATCACATTGAGATGTGAAACCACGACTAGTTACATCATTAAACCATTGAGGGTCATACATGTGCATATTTTGTAGATCCTGTTGAGAAGTAAAATAGTTCAATGTGCTGAACGGCTTATAAAGAAGTTTATAAGCGCAAAGAAAAATAAAAGTATGAATTTTATATGAGGTTTATGGGGCATGTAACTTTTAATTTGTGGAAGTGTTCCTAAATTAAAATATGTCTCAAATAAATAATGTATTTTAAAATCGTGATTTTCATAAACATTATTATGGACTAAATTAAATTAATTCAAGACTTGAATTATTTTAACACTAGTGGACCTAGTAGAGTCCAAACAATTAAGTTAATTCCAGTGTTGTCCATGGGCTTTGTAAATGTTACATGCCCAAATAAAATGCATGCATGGGAGGTGAATGGAAGGCTACTTTTTAAATAAACAAGGCAGTGACATGCCTTTTAAAAGCACTTTTTTACTTTTTCATACGCCAAGAAAACTCAACCTTCTCTCCTCCATACATCGCAATTGCCGAAACTTGAGCTCCCATTCTCTCCAATTTTTCTTCTTCATTTTTGTTGAGGAAAGTAAAAACTTTTCAAAGAAAAATGCTTTAATTTTTCTAGTGCAAAATTAAAATGGATCTACTTTATTAGTGGAAGACCTAATTTGCATGAAAGAAGGAATTTAAGCAAGGAGTTCTCAAGGGAAGCTTGTAGATTGTTTACCTTCAAGAGCTATGTTGTTTACAACTTAGTTGGAGCCAATAATCAATTTTTGTGATTGAAAGTAAATTTGTGTTTATTTTGATATTTGCTACACACTAAAGGGGTGCTCAGTTTTTTTGTTTAAAATATGATTTTTGAAATTCCGTTGCGCGTCTGGGCACCGTAACCGATCTTTTTTCAAGTGGTATAAGATCTATGGTTACTTTTTTTGTAGCAAATACATGATATTATATTGAGGTCAATTGCTAACCGCATGAGATAATCGTCGCAACAAATCAAAGGCCAAATGAGGGCTATTTTTTGGTTTGCTAGAGGGTTTGTCTGTTTTGGGTAGCAAGGGCAGCCGCTGCGGCTGCCCAAAACCCCCCTCATTATAATAAATAAAAAAATTTGTGAGTTGGCCGGAATTCGGCGACGGAGCTCCGACAACGACGATGACGACTAGGATTTCCAAAAGTATTTTGGAATATCAAAGCGTCACGGACCTTGAGTTGTTTGGACATTAAATGGTCAACATAATTTATGAAATTTAAATGAGCCAAAATATTTTTGGTGAAAAATGTCTTATTGGGCCCTTAAGTTTAAATCTACAAAATTTGTACATATTTTCTCATAAAAAAATAATTGAAGTTGGAATTTAATTATTTATAGTAAATGGTGATTTACAAGAAATTCGGTTATAAATAAATTAATTAGAAAGTAGACAAAGGAGTTTGTTTACTTTGTTGATTTAATTTATAATCGTGGCGGTTAGTGATTGGATCAAGATATATAATATTAGATCAATTGATTATTGTGATAATTAATTGATGGTGTATTATATGTGATATTATGCATGAAGGATGATCCAAAGCGCAAACCCAATTTGCTAGGTGTATGCTAGGATATTTTGTGTTGATTGATTGTAATAATTATCAATTTATAAGTGGGTTTGGTTTATAGTCCGTTCTCACCCCATGAGATGTATCACTATTTACCATGGATATTTATTTGTAAACATTAGTATTGTGGAAGATCAAGATTGAAAGATGGTGGCCATGATGATTATGAAGATCAAAGACATGTAAATATTAGAAGCTTATGTAATTATGCATTTGCATCCCATGCATTCCCTAGGATTGGACCTAGTCCCGTGTTTGACTCACACGGGCCATTAGTTTTGGAGCGGTTGATCAGTCCTTGTTAATTTTCCTGTTTATAATATATGCATGATATATTATAAATAATGAGTATGTGTGTTAATATTATGATAATAACAAAGTCGCATGAACCTGGAAAACATACGATCAAACATGGAAAGATTTTAAATAAAATTAATGATGAGACCTTTCAAAATTAAAAACCCTCATTTTGAATAAGATTCAAAATTAATATCAAGCCCGAAAAAGTAAATTATAAAGATGTTTATAATTTCAATTCTTCCATTGACAATGGATCCATGATGAACGCTACCCGTTCTCAGTGCTCAGCTCATATTATTGGAGAGCCCTGGACGCTGGAAAGTTGTATCCATTTACATGGTGATTTGAACTTCATGGAACTCCCATGATTTTGGCTCATATCATTGAGGAAAATCATGGCGACTGTCCATTAAGGTTCAACATCAATAGGTAAGTCTTGACACATAAAGATGAATGACGTCATATTATTGGGTGCTAATCAAACGTGAGACAAAAATTTACGTAGAGGGTTTCATGGAGATGCAATTAGAAACTACCTTTAGAAATTAGGATTGGCTGATATTATTCGGGATCAGAGTTTTCTAATTGGACCTTACGTACCTACCGAGGAAAGGAGTTTCCCGTTTTCCCTAGAGGGTAGTGAAAGATGTCAAAACAGTGGGAGTGAAAATTTATGAAGTAAAAGTTCATACTTTATATCTTACTAAATATTTTAAAATAGTCATTAACATTTATTTGTCCTTACTTTTTAGTAAAAATTTGAAAATGGCTTCGATACGCAACCTGTTATCTGCTATATTCGACAAACATATTTTAACCGGACCCAATTACCTAAATTGGCTAAGAAACCTAAAAATAGTCTTGAATTCGGAAAGGATATGATATACACTCACTGAGTCGTCCCTTGTTGAGGCTTCGACTAGCTGCACTCTTGAGGAATTGCAGACCTACAAGGTTTGGTGTTACCATGACTTGCGAGCCAAGTGTTATATTCATGTTTCTATGAATGATGAGCTGCCGAGGTGTTTTGAGGATGCAAAGAATGCTCCTGATATTCATATGCGTCTCAAAGAGCTCTTTGGTGAGCAAACACGGCCTCTTAGGAAAGCTACCGTCAAGGAGCTAATCAATTTACGCATGCGAGATGGGGCTTCGGTCCATGAGCATGGCCTAAAGATGATTGAGCTTGTGGACAAGCTCATTGGCATGGATCTTGTGTTGCCATTGGATTTTACCACTGACGTGTTTCTCTTGTCACTGCCTAGCTCATTTGATCCTTTTGTGGTGAATTTAAACATGAACAAGCTAGAACCTACCCTTGAGGAGTTTGTGAATATGCTTGTTACGTTGAGTCCACCATCAAGAAAGAGAAGTCAGTTCTTTATGTGGGTTCTTCATCTGGTACGAAGATTGGTCCACATAGGAAGGGAAAGAAACGTTCTTTCCAACGTCCCAAGAAGAACGTGCCCTTGAAGAGGCAATCTCAGAGTCCCGCTATGGCAGCCATACCAGTTAAGACTGTTGATGTATGACATCACTACGAGAAGCCTGAAAATTGGAAGCGTAACTACAGAGAATATCTTGTCCAGAAAGGTTCTGGAAATTGTATATTCTATATTGAAGTAAACATTTCAATTAACTCTACTTCTTGGGTATTAGATACTTAATAGACGTAGTTTTTACATGTTTTAATGCATTAGTTTGCGTGTGTTTGCATTGTGCATGCGACCATTTCATTTACATTTTCGTTCGTTTTAGAGTAAGCATATGCATTTTATCGTTTCTTACTTTTGCGTGACAAATTTGCGGGTAAAACGACCGAAGAACCGAAATTGGAGCGAAGTATGAAATCGAAGAAGAAAATGAGCAGAAAAGGTGGCGCCCGAGCGGTAGAAAACTATCCGCCCGGGCGCGAGAGTTGAATGCCAAAGGTGATGTTCAGAACATGTGGCGCTCGGGCGGTAATTTTCTACCGCCCGGGCGCGGGATTTATCTTCCGAAGAGCCAACTTACATAAGACTCGGCGCTCGCGTGGTAGGGCGTTAATTTTCTACCGCCCGAGCGTGACTGCCGCACATCCCTAGCAAGATAATAGAATATGTGGCGCTCGAGCGGTAATTTTCTACCGCCCGAGCGCCACCTATTTTTGGAAAAATATATTTGCCGATTCCTTACCGTAGGTTGGAGGAGGAGAGGATATGGGGAGGATTTTTGGACGAAAAAAGGACACTGAGACATAATTTCACAGCCGCCAAAAAGCTTTGGAGATTTTTCGCGCCAGAAGTTGAAGATTTGAAGATTTTCGAGCGTCGTCTTTGCAATTTTCGTCACGCCTTGTATTTCTGATCTAGTTTCTCTCCTTTAAACTTTGTTTTGTTTAGTTTTAATATGAACTCGAGTAGCTAAACTTTTATTATTTGTTGGATGACATCACTACAAGAAGCCTGAAAATTGGAGGCCTAACTACAGAGAATATCTTGTCCAGAAAGGTTCTGGAAATTGTATATTCTATATTGAATTAAACATTTCAATTAACTCTACTTCTTGGGTATTAGATATTTGATAGACGTAGTTTTTACATGTTTTAATGCATTAGTTTGCGTGTGTTTGCATTGTGCATGCGTCCATTTCATTTACATTTTCGTTCGTTTTAGAGTAAGCATATGCATTTTATCGTTTCTTACTTTTGCGTGACAAATTTGCGGGTAAACGACCGGAGAACCGAAACTGGAGCGAAGTATGAAATCAAAGAAGAAAATGAGCAGAAAAGGTGGCTCCCGAGCGGTAGAAAACTACCGCCCGGGCGCCAGAGTTGAATGCCAAAGGTGATGTTCAGAACATGTGGCGCTCGAGCGGTAATTTTCTAACGCCCAGGCGCGGGATTTATCTTCCGAAGAGCCAACTTACATATGACTCGGCGCTCGGGCGGTAGGGCGGTAATTTTCTGCAGCCCGAGCGCGTCTGCCGCACATCCCCAGCAAGATTACAGAAGATGTGGCGCTCGAGCGGTAATTTTCTACAGCTCGAGCGCCACCTATTTTTGGAAAAATATATTTGCCGATTCCTTACCGTAGTTGGGAGGAGGAGAGGATATGGGGAGGATTGTTGGACGAAAAAAGGACACTGAGACCTAATTTCATAGCCGCCAAAAAGCTTTGGAGATTTTTCGCGCCAGAAGTTGAAGATTTGAAGATTTTCGAGCGTCGTCTTTGCGATTTTTGTCACGCATAGTATTTCTGATCTAGTTTCTCTTCTTTAACTTTGTTTGTTTAGTTTTAATATGAACTCGAGTAGCTAAGCTTTTATTATTTGTAGGGATTTAAGGGGATCCTACCCCGAACGTTGATTTGAATTAATTTATATTTTGATTGTTGCGTTATTCTTGATTATACTACTGTTTTATCGTGTTGTTAGAACGTAGCTAACTTTAAAAACGTTTTATATTCGAGTGAGTTCGAGAGAATAACTTGTGATAGGAACAAGTAGTAAAATCCGTGGATCTACAATGTGAGGCCCGGGGACGAAGAGGGCAAGGGGTGATCGCCGGTGCTATGAGGTGGCACGAACAATGAGCGGCTCCTGGCAGGCTTCTAGGTGGAGGGAACATGAATGAACCGTTCTTACACCGGAAGGAGAGGGATTCCGAGATATTCAATGTAATGGACTGTACAGTTGAAGAGGGCTTAAAAGATTTGTTTGTTACTACTCTGTTGAAAACTTAATTCCGGTGTTTTGACAAAAAGACTTACCAACTGAACTAAGCAAGTGAACTGATCATCAACTGAACACGTCATCTGCTGAATTCAGTTAACTGTTCGATACAACTGAAGTTCATTCTCGGCAACTGATTCTTTACCAGCTGATCTCTCAGCTGTACACGTCATCAGTTGAAAGCGACAACCGACAAATAGTACAAATACCTGCAACTAGTAGTGGAACGCCGCTTTACAGAATGAACAGTGTACGACTGACAGACTATATCAACGTGGAAATCAACGGTTAGAATATTCAAACATTCTTTAATGTTACCGTTGAGAGGAGAGCCTATAAATAATCGAAGGCACCAACTGAAGATCAACTCTTGACTTTCAGTTATCTCATTTTACTTGTTGCCACGCTGCAAAAATATCTACTTGCATTCAGAAATCAAAGCTCACGCTTATCAGTTATATCAGTAGTATTCAAGACTACATTCTCGAGCTTAACTAGCACTTGTAATATTTGATATATTTTCTAAAGTTGTGCTAAGATCAGTTACGATCTGTAAAAATGTTGCATACTAAGAGTTTTAGTTTTGGCAAAGTGTAAGTCTAAACTGAAGTGGGTCAGTGCAGTGTTTTGTATTTGATCAATGTCTTTTAGTGAACATCCTATCTTCGTGATAGAAGGGGTGACGTAGGAGTTATTCAAGTCTCCGAACATCCAGAAACAAATTGTGGTGTCATTACTTCAGTTAGATACTGTATCTTTCAGTCAGTTTATTTTCCGCAACTGCTTTATTCAGTTTAAATGATTGTTATTGACCGACGGGATATCTAGTTTCAGTTTGTAACAAAACTGAACTCATATTGTCGAAGAATATTTAAATTCGAGCAGTGTTTATTCAACTCCCCCCTTCTAAACACTCTTTATTCGATTAACCGATCATTTCAAGTGGTATCAGAGCAAGTTATATCCTATCAGAAATTATCTACACTCAAATTGTTCACTATGTCTTCATTCAACAAGATTCCTATGTTCTCAAGAGAAAACTTTGACGATTGGAAGATCAGGATGCAGGCTCACCTAGCTGCACAAGATGATGATATGTGGTACGTTATAACTGACGGACCCATGAAGATTTTGAAAGCCAATACAGCTGTTGCCATTACTGATGGGGCACCTCATCGTATAGAAAAGCCCAGAGATGAGTGGACTACTGAGGACAAGAGGAAAGCAAATCTAGACAACTTAGCAAAGGACATATTGTATAAAACACTGGACAAAGTAACGTTCAGTAAAATCAAGATGTGCAAGACAGCCAAAGAGATTTGGGAGAAGCTAATTCAGCTTTACGAAGGCAACGAACAAACCAAAGAAAACATACTTTCTGTTGCCGTGCAGAAGTTCGACAACATCAGAATGAAAGTTGGAGAAACAATGCATGAATATGATGAAAGAACCAGCTGCATCATCAACGAACTGAATGCACTTGGAAAAGTGTATACCAATAAAGAAGTAGCTTTGAAGGTGATCAGAGGTCTTCCCAAGGAATGGGAGGTTAAAACTATGGCAATGAGGGAGTCTAAAGATTTAAAAAAAGTTGAACTCCATGATCTATTTGCTGACTTGAAGGCATACGAGTTTGAACTACAAACTCGAGAAGGAGAACCATCTACTCCAGCAGCTACTACTGCCTTAACTGCTGTAAGAACATAACCAACTGTTTCAGTCGAGAAAGCTGTTGATCAAATAAGCAATGATGCCATGTCATTGTTCATTAAGAAATTTGGAAGATTTATGAGGAAGAATCAAGGGAATTTTCAGAAGCACTATCAAAGAAACAACTCCAGAGAAGAGTCAAATGCATGCTACAACTGTGGCAAACCAGGTCATTATATTGCTGACTGTCCCAAGCCTAAGAAGGATAGTCAAGTTTCAACTGAAAGAAAAAAGAAAGTGTTGAGCACAAGAGGAGATCTAAGGACGACAAGAAGCCTTACAGAAAGAAACATGAAGTACTCCTAGCTGAAGATAGCATAGCCAAATGGGCAGACACTGACAGCGAGGAATCAGAACAAGAAACTTCATGCAGTTCTAGTGACAATGAAGAAGAAGTGAAATGTTTGATGGCTGCTGATATAGAACTGAGTCCAGCAGTCAACAGGTATTTGATTTTAGTTCAACTGATTTTACCAGAGAAGAACTTATTTCAACATTGCATGACATGGTTAATGAGTATCAAAAGCTTGCTTTATCTTTTGAAAAAGCCAGAGCAAAGCAAAATGATCCCAAAGACGATAAAACAAAAACTGATAAATCAGTTGATATGTTGAGTCTGAAAAAGGAGATTGCTGAGCTCAGAAATGAAAGAAGCAGGGATCAATTAATGATTCAAAAGTTGTTGCTTGAAAATTCATAGCACACTGAGCTTATTCAGGATTGGAACAAATCGTCTGATGCTTTAACTGATATACAGAATTCTCAGAAATCAGTTACTGATAAAATTGGTTTAGGATTCTGTAGTAAAGATGATTCGTCTTCCAAAGATACTCAGCCAAAACTGAATATAAACAAAGGGAAATACATTCACTTTGTAAAATTAGTTATGGTACATGAACAAGCTGAGCCGAGTAAACTGATTGAACAGCCAACTCAAAGTATGAACAAGGGCAAAAGATGTGGAATTGGTTATAGCCCAAAAGTTGTGACTGATTCTCGGAGTCAGCAACCAAAAATTTCCAGCAAAAATTACTCAAATGATACTCAAATTACTACAACAGTAAGCCAGTTCAGAAAAGATACTGGCTGAACAATCAGTTGAAAAAGGGCAAATCACATGTTGTATCTCCTGCACACCATACATGAAGAACACACAGACAGGGAAAGACCATCTGGAATACAACAACTGGACGGTCAGTTAGACTGATCCAAGTCTAGATTCCTAAAGGACTAATCAACTTTGGACCCAAATAGAAAAAGGGGTACCAGAATCTTATCTTTTGTGTGATTGCAGGTAACAGGTACAAGTATTGAATCTATATGGTACTTGGATAGTGGATGTTCACGCCACATGACAGGAGATTCAAAATTATTATCTCAACTGGTTAAGTACATTGGTCCAAACATCAGTTTTGGAGATAATTCTAAAGGTAAAACTGTGGGTAAGGGTAAGCTTATCCATGGTAACTTCACCATTAATGAAGTATTATTAGTTGAGAATCTCAAGTATAATCTGATTAGCATCAGTCAGTTATGAGATAATGGATTCTCAATTCAGTTTGACAAACATTGTTGTTCAGTCAAAAGCTCAACTGAAGAGATCATCCTAACTGGCGAAAGGTGTGATAACACTTATAAAGTCAGCTGGAATGATCAACCTTATGCACCAGTATGTTTTATTGCTTCAAAATCTTCTAAAAACTGGTTGTGGCATAAGAGGTTAAACCACCTGAATTTCAAATCTATTGCTTATTTGAGTAACCACGATCTTGTTACTGGATTGCCTAAAATGGATTTTATCAAAGACAAAATTTGCTCAGCCTGTCAGTTTGGTAAGCAAATCAAATCTTCTTTTAAGAACAAGGGTCGTAAATCTTCTTCCCGATGCTTAGAGCTGTTACATATGGATCTATTTGGTCCAATACCAGTCATGAGCTTAGGGGGAATGAAATACACCTTGGTGGTTGTAAATGACTTTTCAAGATTCACTTGGGTCATATTTCTCAAATCCAAAAACCAAACTGCTGCTCAACTGATTAAGCTTTTAAAAGATTATTAAATGAAAAATCAGTTGGAATTGACAGAATCAAATCCGATCAAGGAATTGAATTTGTCAATCAAATTCTTTCAAATTATTTAGAGACTACCGGAATCAAGCATGAGCTCTCAGCAGCTAGAACACCTCAGCAAAATGGTGTAGCTGAAAGGAGAAATCGGACCCTCAAAGAGGCTGCTATAACAATGCTTGCTGATTCCAGTATCTCTCAAAGGTTTTGGGCAGAGGCAGTGAACACTGCGTGTTACACTCAAAACAGATCAATGAATAATAAGAATCATATGAAAACACCTTATGATATCTGGCATGGAAGAAAAAGTGTGGTTTCTTACTTCAAAATATTCGGCTGCAGATGTTTTATACTAGTCAATGGTAAAACTCATTTAAAAGCCTTTAATGCTAAATCTGCAGAGGGAATATTTCTTGGTTATTCTTCAGTGAGTAATGCTTATAGAGTCTTCAACAAAAATACTTTGAACGTTAAGGAATCTATTCATGTTGTGTTTGATGAATCTGCACTAACTATTAAGCCAACTGATACAGTTGAGCTAGCTGAAAGATTTACAGATATAAGTGTAATGCCCAAGAATTAATCACTGCAATTAACGATGATTGAATCATCAGTTCATGTGATTATGAGGGGATTAATCGGGACACCGAGAAACGTATTCAGAAACGAAATTATGGAAAATATGAGCATGCAAGACCGCACCCGCGGTAAGGGGAGGACCGCACCCGCGGTGGTGCTACTGGAATTTGGAAGGATCGATACAGTAGGGTGACCGCACCCGCGGTGCAAGACCGCACCCGCGGTGCTAACGCGACCGCACCCGCGGTGTTGCGTGTCTTGCGGAAAATGAACCACTTGTCTTGTTGCATGTGCGAAGTGTATAGATATATATAGATGCATGCAAAGCTTTCCTCAGAAACGAAGAATCGAGAAAAGGGGCAAGAGAGGTTCCGAAAATCCTTACGCCTTTTGCGAGAAATCCGTCCGTCTGATTTTGAATCCGACTTCGGTATTGAGTTCCTGGCAACGTAGGCTACAACTGGACGTAAGTTTTACTACGTTTTGACATGTTTTAGAATTATGATATTGCCAGAATTGAAGGGAACTCATATATGTTGTTCTTGACATGTTAGACATCATAGAATCGAAGTCAGATTAAGAAACGGACTGATGACGAAATTGTTATGAATTTTCTGGGGTATAGTGATTTATACCGAAAAGATTTGAATTGTGACGGGATTACAGATTGTATTGGATATGAGTTATGGATTGTAACTATTATCTGTGAATTGGTATTGACGGGGATATTGAAATTGTACCGTTATACCGTTGATTTGAATTAAATCCAGATTCATCAGATTGTTATTGAGTTGAACGGTATATTGACATGAGATTATTGATATTGTCATTGCCAGACAGGCTGTGAGTTCAGGACATCGACTGAGCCAGAAACCGACTGAAAGAAAGGTATAAGTCAATGTGGTATTGGGAGATCGACTTGAGTCGGATTAGACTTGAGTTTCCCTAAATCACATACTTTACTTTATTGCATTGATATTTGCATTGATTTGATCGATGTTCTTGTTTTTTGGATTATAGATAGCAGGTATCAGATGAGTTATCTTGTGACAGAAGTTCCTGATAGTGGTGGAATCGCCACGGGAACATTGCACGATGTCTCAAGATAATGATAGTAGCGATAGAGCTACAGTCCATGACGGATAGGTCAGGACTCCAGATGTTTGGTTATATCGAGTAATAGGAATTGGAATTCTTCTATTACGGAATTCGATATAGGAACACCGGATATGGTTATATCGAGTAATAGGAACAGAGTTCCTTCCATTACGGAATTCGATATAGGAACACCACATTTGGAAACCGGGATCCCTAGACTAGGATTGAGTCTAGTCTGAATTGTAGAATTGTAAATATGTTTCAGATTTGGATACATATTACTGTTACCTGATTACATGCTTTATATTTGTTTATATGATTGCATGTTTCGTTGATTTATACTGGGATTTATTCTCACCGGAGTTATCCGGTTGTTGTCTTGTCTGTATGTGTACATGACAACAGGTGGGACAGGATCAGGGTCCAGGAGATGAGGAGAGATCGTGATTAGAGTGGAGGCTCCGGACTTGGATTAGAGATAGGGTTGAACACTTGACATTAGTTGTTAAACCTTAGTTTATTTTGAATGCATGCAGTACAGGACTTGTATTGTATTTTATACTGATATGTATATGAGTTTGATGTCACTACGTTCTGCATTTAAAAAAAAAAATTAGACCCTGTTTTAATTGATTAATTAGTCCCAATTATGATTAAGAACTTGATTAGCGTCCGGGTCCCCACAACAGGTGGTATCAGAGCGATAGATCATTGAGATTGAGATAGGAGCTAGTGAGCGTGTAAGGCTCGAGAATTATCAGTTTCCATTGATGCTAGACTCATAGAGGTAAGAATACATGACATTTAAATGAGAATTTTGAAGGCATGGCCGAAGCCACACTGCACCTGCGGTGCTTAGACTACCGCCCCCGCGGTGTAGGTGACAGAAATTTGTGGAATTTTGCGAACAGACACCGCACCCGCGGTGTTAGCGTGACCGCACCCGCGGTGTGAGACCGCACCCGCGGTCATGTAAGAACCGCACCCGCGGTCTAGGTACTACATTTTTGGATGAACTCGCCGTGAGCATAGCGCACCCGCGCTCTTAAGATACCGCACCCGCGGTGTTGCATGCGAAGTGCCACCTTTGTTTCTTGTCTTGACACTTGGCATGGTATATATATATATGTTTGTAACATGACTCATCATCCTTATTCAGAAACCTCAGACCGAGAGCTTGCAAGGGAGAGTTTTCATTCCTTGTGATCTTAAAGTTGTGATTGTGCGCGAATTAGCCATCCGACTTGTAATCCGAGGTAAGATTTGTGATCCTTGCAACAAGAGTTATTTAAGGATGTAAGCTTCGATTATTTTCAGCATGGTTCGAAATCCATATGTTGGGGAAATTATGTTTTGAGTTGAGAAATGTGTTCTTGATAGGATGAGCATCGTAGAAACGTTACCGGATTGATTTTCAGATACCATATGCTATACGTTCGAATTTCCAGCATGTATATCGATATTGATTGGAAGAATTGAGCATGTTATAATGAGTTTTGATGAGTATATTATGAAGATTATGAGTTGTGGCTATAGTATATATTGTTTTGTTGAGATTGAGTTGACCGGTACCGAGAATTACGCTGTTATGCCGTCGATTTGTACCGAGATTTATTATCGATTGGCATATATGTTGCTTTGAGTTAGAGATTGATAGTGTGTGTCTACACATTGCCATTTCAGATTTGAGGTGACAGGTTTGACATTTGATTCGAGATCTCGACAGACAGTGCGACAAGAAAGGTATAATTCATGTGGTCACGGGATTGCACAACTCGATTCAGATTTGATACGAGTTTCCCTAAATCACATACTAGATTGTTATTACATTTGATTATGTAATGTCTTGTTTATTGATTTATATTCGAGTCCTGAGATAGGAGAGATTGGCAGACTTGCCAAAAGTAGATGTTTCGGTGTATCGACGCATAGGAGCAGATTTGCTATATGTGTAGACCCTCGATACAGAGTTGACCGAAGTCTAGGAATAAGACGTACCGTTGCCCCGAGTGGTTGGGTAGGTAACAGATCGTCTTATTCATACCGGGATCCCTAGATTAGAAAAGAGTCGAGTCAAGATTTGAATTGTCGAATACAGATTTGTATTCTACTACATGTTTAGATTTTAATCATGTTACTTGATTTTGCTAGATTGTTATTTTACATTGCATGCATCGTTTTATTGGGATATTTCCACCGGAGTTATCCGGCTGTTGTCGTGTCTGTATGTGTGCATGGCAACAGGTGGGCAGACCAGGGTCCGAGCTAGATGAGAGAAGATAGCGTGGATCGGGCATCCAGATTATAGGTTCTATGAAAACTACTTGTTAGATTGTCTTTGAACACTAGTGATGTTTGTACGACAACATGTATGTACTATGTTTTAATTTCTATCGATATGTTATGCTATCTATACATTTGAATATGTTAAAGCAATTTTTGACCCCATTTTCGAACCAAAGATCCATAATCCAAAGAATGAGTTAGAGCTCGGTTCCCATAGAGATTGTATTTGCTTTCCTGCTTTTGATTGCTAGCATGATTGTTACTTGCTTATATAGTACCATGTTTATCTGTTTATCTGACTTGATTTGAAAACATGTATTATTGAGAACGAATCAGAGCCGATTCTGGATCAGCAGTAAGATGATCGGAGGAGGACTGAAATAGAACTTTGGTTTGGGATTGCTAATCCTTTTGATTTCCGATATTCCTCCGAGAAGAATACCAGAACAGGGGAGTACATCGAATCCTCCCATGGATGTGACACCTACATCAATGGAGAAATTGCTGAAATGGTTTCAGTCATTCCATCCACCGACTTTGAAAGGTACAGAGAACTCCGTGGAATGTGAAAGTTGGTTGGACGACATTGAATCATTGTTTGAATCTTTGGAGTATACGGAGGAAAAGAGGGTGAAACTGATAATACACCAGTTGCATGACGTTGCTAAACACTGGTGGATCACGACTAGAAGGGCATTGGAACAACGAGGTACGACCATTACTTGGAATGTGTTTAAGACTGAATTTTATCTACGATTCTTTCCAGTATCTTATAGGAAGGATAAGGGAGCCGAGTTTGCAAACTTGAAACAAGGCCAGTTAAACATTGAGGACTACGTGGCCAAGTTCTCTACTCTGCTTCGTTTTGCTCCTCATGTGGCTGGAAGTGATGAGGCCGTTGCGGATCAATTTATAAATGGCCTAAACCTGGAAATCTTTACCCTGGTGAACACTGGGAGGCCCAGCAACTTCACCGATGCGTTGAACCGAGCTAAGGGATGCCGAAGCCGGTTTGATGAGACAGAGAGAGGCTTCGTTTGTGCCTTCATCCCCTGAGTTCACAGATGCCTCCACCATTTGATCGATTTGAGAGCGGCAGTGGAAGTGGGAAGAAAGACTTCCTGAAAGCTAAAGGGAAGAAATTCAAGAAAGCTGTAACTAGCTCGTCCAGTTCGAGTGGCTCTAGACAGACCGGTCAGGGCCAGAGCTATACAGGACCGTACTGTGGTACTTGTGGAGGGAGGCATTCCACAGATCAGTGCCGAGGAGTGATTGGCAGCTGTCGTATTTGTGGACAGCAAGGACACTTTGCTCGAGTGTGTCCCCAGAGGAGTGCCCAGGGATCACAGGCAGCTGAGTCATCGGGATCAACAGCTCAGGTAGGTAGACGACCGTCTGCCGTGCATACTTTTCAGCCAGTACCTGTCTACTCTGTCACAGCAGAGGCCAGGAGGGGGCCAGACCGCGAGCCAGCCTCCTAGACAGGAGGCCCGATTGTTTGCTTTGACTGAGGAGCAGGCACAGGATGCACGTGACGATGTAGTTGCAGGTAACTGTTTTATTTCTGGTTATCCTGCATATGTATTGATTGATACTGGTGCATCGCATACTTTTATTTCTGAGAGGTTTGCATTGAGTCGTGCATTACCAATTGAGTCATTGTCTACGGTAGTGTCTGTTTCGTCTCCGTTAGGAACAGGTTTGATATCAGTGAAATCTGTGAAACCTTGTATACTGCAGTACGATGGACATACAATTGAGCTAGACTGTATTGTGCTTGGTTTATCTGATTTTGATTGCATTATCGGTATCGATATGTTGGCCAAGTACCGAGCTACAGTCGATTGTTTCCACAAGATTGTTCGATTCAGACCTGAGATGGCTGAGGAGTGGAAATTTTATGGTAAGGGTTCTCGTGCCAGAATTCCTTTGATATCTGCAATGAATATGACTCGATTATTGCAGAAGGAAGCGGAGGGATTCCTGGTATATTCAGTTGACTTATTGAAAACGAGCCCATCATTGGCGGATTTGCCAGTGGTGTGTGAGTTTGCTGATGTCTTTCCAGATGAGATTCCTGGATTGCCTCCGATTCGAGAGATAGACTTCAGCATTGAGTTAATGCCAGGAACAATTCCGATTTCGAGAGCTCCATATAGGATGGCACCGATCGAATTGAAAGAACTGAAAGAACAGTTGGAGGATTTACTGGCCAAGGGATATATCAGACCGAGTGTATCTCCTTGGGGTGCTCCAGTACTGTTCGTGAGAAAGAAAGACGGGTCGATGAGACTTTGTATCGACTACCGGCAACTGAACAAGGCAACGGTAAAGAATAAATATCCATTGCCACGCATTGATGATTTGTTTGATCAATTGCAAGGTTCATCTGTATATTCCAAGATCGATCTAAGATCTGGATACCATCAACTGAGAGTCAGGGACTCTGATATCTCTAAGACAGCATTCAGAACCAGGTATGGACACTATGAATTTATTATCATGCCATTTGGTTTGACGAATGCACCAGTGATATTTATGGGATTGATGAACCGCGTCTTTCAGAAATACTTGGATGATTTTGTTATCATATTCATTGATGATATATTGATTTATTCGAAGAATATGATTGAGCATGCTGATCATCTGAGGACTGTGTTGAGAATTCTGAGGACTGAGAAGTTGTATGCAAAACTGTCGAAATGCGAATTTTGGTTGAAACAGGTAGTGTTTTTGGGTCACATTATATCAGGAGACGGTATATCAGTTGATCCTAGTAAGGTTGAGGCAGTGATTTCTTGGCCGAGACCTACCTCTGTGCCGGAAATTCGCAGTTTTATGGGTTTGGCAGGATATTATCGCCGATTCATTAAAGATTTTTCGAGTATTGCCAAACCGATTACACAGTTGACATAGAAAAATGCTCCGTTTGTTTGGTCAGAAGACTGTGAATCCAGTTTTCTGGAATTGAAAAAAAGATTGACCAGTACGCCTGTGTTGACGATTCCTTCAGGTACCGGTGGCTTTGTCGTTTATTGTGATGCATCTCACCGAGGATTGGTTGTGTTCTAATGCAGCGAGGGCATGTGATTGCTTATGCCTCGAGACAATTGAAATCCCATGAAACTCGTTACCCAATTCATGATCTTGAATTGGCAGCCATAGTCTTTGCTTTGAAGATATGGCGACATTACCTCTACGGTGAGAAATTCGAAATCTATTCTGATCATAAAAGCTTGAAATATCTGTTTTCACAATCTGAATTGAATATGAGATAGCGAAGATGGCTGGATTTATTGAAAGACTTCGATTGTGAAATCAAGTATTATCCAGGGAAGTCCAATGCAGCAGCTGATGCACTGAGTCGAAAGGTATGTGCACTATCCTTATCGACGATTGGTGTATCGAATTTGATTGAAGACTGCTGTTTGTCTGGATTAATATTTGAGACAGATCGTCAGCCTCTGAGATTGTGTGCTGTTCGAGCTGAACCAGAGCTGCTTTTGAAAATTAAAACAGCTCAGAAAGTTGATCAGAACGTACAGAATTCGATTTCGATGGTCAGAACTGGACATCAATCGGAATATCAGGTTCGTGACAATGTCTTGTATGTGAATAATCGTATTGTTGTGCCAAATGTTTCAGAATTGAGACAGCGAATACTGACAGAAGCGCACAACAGTCGTTTTAGCATTCATCCTGGTGGCAGGAAAATGTATAATGATTTAAAGACACAGTATTGGTGGAAACAAATAAAATCTGATGTGACTGAATTTGTAGCCAAGTGTCTGAATTGCCAACAGGTGAAGGCTGAAAGAAAGAAACCAGGAGGATTGTTACAGAGTTTGTCCATTCCTGAATGGAAATGGGATCACATTTCCATGGATTTTGTGACACATTTGCCGAGATCCTCCCGAGGTTGTGATGCGATTTGGGTCGTGATTGATCGATTGACCAATCTGCATGTTTTATTCCATACAAGATGACATATAGATATGATCAGATGGCCGATATCTATGTCAGAGAAGTGATTAGATTGCATGGAGTGCCGAAGTCGATTGTTTCAGACCGTGATCCTCGGTTCACTTCGCACTTCCTGACAGAGTTTGCAGCAAGCTCTTGGTACGAAATTACATTTGAGTACCGCATATCATCCCCAGACTGACGGACAGTCAGAGCGTACGATCCAGACATTGGAAGATATGCTGAGAGCTATAAGTGCTGGATTTTAGCACTAATTGGCAAGAAGCATTGCCACTTTGTGAATTTTCGTACAACAATAGCTATCAAACGAGTATTGAGATGGCACCATTTGAAGCGTTGTACGGAAAGAATTGCAGATCCCCATTATATTGGGATGATATCTTTGAAGTTCCTGAGACTGGACCGGATATGATCAGAGATATGACCGAGAAAGTTAAATTGATTCAAAAGAAAATGAAGGCAGCTCAGGACAGACAAGCCAAGTATGCCAACATCGGACGTAGACCGTTGGTATTTGAGGCTGGAGACCGAGTATTCCTGAAAATTTCGCCTTTCAGAGGAGTTGTCAGATTTGGCAAGAAAGGGAAACTGTCTCCACGATATGTCGGTCCATATGAGATTCTTGAAAAGATAGGGGATCGTGCCTATCGACTCGCCTTGCCGCCTTCATTATCTGGAATACATGATGTCTTTCATGTATCGATGCTGCGGAAGTATCTCCCTGATGATTCACATGTTATTCAGCCAGACGAGACCGAGCTGGATGAGACATTGAGTTATGTCGAGAAACCGGGCCGGATTATAGATCGTAAAGAAAAACAGCTCAGAACAAAGAGGATTCCTCTTGTGAAAGTTCAATGGACTCGTCATGGCGTTGAAGAGGCCACTTGGGAGACTGAATCAGATATGAGACAAGAATTCCCAGCATTGTTTCATTAATTTAAATTTCTTATACAGTTTCTGTATATACTCCTTATTGATATGATAGATTGCCTGTGATTTCGAGGACGAAATCATATCTTAGGGGGGGAGAAATGTAATGCCCAAGAATTAATCACTGCAATTAACGATGATTGAATTATCAGTTCATGTGATTAATGACGGGATTAATCGGGACACCGAGAAACGTATTCAAAAACGAAATTATGGAAAATATGAGCATGCAAGACCGCACCCGCGGTAAGGGGAGGACCGCACCCGCGGTGGTGCTACTGGAATTTGGAAGGATCGATACAGTAGGGTGACCGCACCCGCGGTGCAAGACCGCACCCGCGGTGCTAACGTGACCGCACCCGCGGTGTTGCGTGTCTTGCGGAAAATGAACCACTTGTCTTGTTGCATGCACGAAGTGTATAGATATATATAGATGCATGCAAAGCTTTCCTCAGAAACGAAGAATCGAGAAAAGGGGCAAGAGAGGTTCCGAAAATCCTTACGCCTTTTGCGAGAAATCCGTCCGTCTGATTTTGAATCCGACTTCGGTATTGAGTTCCTGGCAACGTAGGCTAAAACTGGACGTAATTTTTACTACGTTTTGACATGTTTTAGAATTATGATATTTCCAGAATTGAAGGGAACTCATATATGTTGTTCTTGACATGTTAGACATCATAGAATCGAAGTCAGATTAAGAAACAGACTGATTATGAAATTGTTATGAATTTTCTGGGGTATAGTGATTTATACCGAAAAGATTTGAATTGTGACGGGATTACGGATTGTATTGGATATGAGTTATGGATTGTAACTATTATCTGTGAATTGGTATTGACGGGGATATTGAAATTGTACCGTTATACCGTTGATTTGAATTAAATCCAGATTCATCAGATTGTTATTGAGTTGAACGGTATATTGACATGAGATTATTGATATTGTCATTGCCAGACAGGCTGTGAGTTCAGGACATCGACTGAGCCAGAAACCGACGAAAGAAAGGTATAAGTCAATGTGGTATTGGGAGATCGACTTGAGTCGGATTAGACTTGAGTTTCCCTAAATCACATACTTTACTTTATTGCATTGATATTTGTATTGATTTGATCGATGTACTTGTTTTTTGGATTATAGATAGCAGGTATCAGATGAGTTATCTTGTGACAGAAGTTCTTGATAGTGGTGGAATCGCCAAGGGAACATTGCACGATGTCTCAAGATAATGATAGTAGCGATAGAGCTACAGTCCATGACGGATAGGTCAGGACTCCAGATTTTTGGTTATATCGAGTAATAGGAATTGGAATTCTTCTATTACGGAATTCGATATAGGAACACCGGATATGGTTATATCGAGTAATAGGAACAGAGTTCCTTCTATTACGGAATTCGATATAGGAACACCACATTTGGAAACCGGGATCCCTAGACTAGGATTGAGTCTAGTCTGAATTGTAGAATTGTAATTATGTTTCAGATTTGGATACATATTACTGTTACCTGATTACATGCTTTATATTTGTTTATATGATTGCATGTTTCGTTGATTTATACTGGGATTTATTCTCACCGGAGTTATCCGGCTGTTGTCTTGTCTGTATGTGTACATGACAACAGGTGGGACAGGATCAGGGTCCAGGAGATGAGGAGAGATCGTGATTAGAGTGGAGGCTCCGGACTTGGATTAGAGATATGGTTGAACACTTGACATTAGTTGTTAAACCTTAGTTTATTTTGAATGCATGCAGTACAGGACTTGTATTGTATTTTATACTGATATGTATATGAGTTTGATGTCACTACGTTCCGCATTTTAAAAAAAAAATTTAGACCATGTTTTAATTGATTAATTAGTCTCAATTATGATTAAGAACTTGATTAGCGTCCGAGTCCCCACAATAAGCTTGGATGATGGTGATGATGAAGATATCCATATCAATCAAAGCAACCTCCAAACACCTGAACCGGAAGTATTAGATCAACCAGAAGAACCAGAAGTTGTCCCTAATGATCAGTTAATAGAGCAACCAAATGACATTCAATTACCAACTGAAACTACTCCAACTGAAACTGAAAACGTTCAGTTGCCCACAGAAGTATTTGCTGACTCATAAGCAATAAATGCTGAACTCAGATGGAAGAAATCACATCCTCCAGAACTGGTAATAGGTAATCCATCTGATCCAGTAAAAACCCTAAATCAGATGCTCAATCTATTTATTTATTCAGCCTTTGTATCTCAATTGGAACCAAAGAAAACTGATGAAGCTCTTGCTGATCCTAACTGGATAAATGCAATGCAAGAGGAGCTAAATCAGTTTGTCCATAACAATGTCTGGAACTTAGTTCCAAGACCAATTTCAAAAACTGTTATAGGTACAAAATGGGCGTACAGGAACAAACTGAATGAAGATGGTTCAGTTGTGCGTAACAAAGCAATGCTAGTAGAACATGTGTAATGCCCGAGATTCTTGTTGATATGTCTGAATTGATATATATAATATGAATAAGAAATGTAAGAACAGACGGGGAGAAACGATGTTGCAAAAATTGAATATTTTGATAAGGTGACACCGCACCCGTGCCAAGAAATATACCCCACCCGCGGTGGAGTGGCAGTAAGGTGGAGTATTTTTACCGTAGCAACACCGCACCCGCGGTGCCAGACAGACCGCACCCAGCGGTGTGGCTATAGTAGACAAAGCGCACCCGCGGTAAGAATGTGACCGCACCCGCGGTCGATGATTCTGGAAAATAAAAAGGGCTGCCGAGAGCAGACCGCACCCGCGGTCTGGAGAGGAGCGCACCTGCGGTGCGACGTGCAACATGAAGAATGAAGACACGTTTTGGCATGTCATGCAAGATATATATATATATATATATATATATATATATATATATATATATATGTGTGTGTGTGTGTGTGTTAAACGATTATCTCTCAGCAACGAAAATCAGAACGGGGCGAAAATGAGGAAGGAAACTCTTCAAGCATAGAATTCGTGATTTCGAAGAATTCGTCCATCAGAATTTGAATCCGAACGCAGTATCGTGTTTCTCTCGACTCGAGCTATACAAGGACATAAGTTTTATTACGTTTTGAGATGATTTGAAAATATGATGTTGCTAGAATTGAATATGAATCCGATATGGTGTTTCGGCTACCGTAGACATTGTATAATTGAAGTCAGATTAAAGAATAGACTGTTTATACAATTGTTATGATTTTTGAAAGATATTGATTGAGATTGAACCCTAGAATTGTATTGTTCTTGATTCACGAATAGAGTGATGATTATTTTTATGTGTTCGGGATAGATTATTCAGTATATTTGTGAAATCAGATCGAAGAAATTATACCGTATGTCTGTGTTATGAATTTCAGCATCTCTTGAGTTGAAATTGATAGATATTGATATACTGGAATTAGAAGAATGATGATATGGTATTGATTATGAATTTGGATATGACATCTATGATGTTGAGATTGACGGGATTACAAGATTGTATTGATATGCCGTCGAAACATCAGTTGATTTAGATTGATCAGACTTGATATTGATGGAGATTCATCGTTATATCGTTGACATTGATCAGATTGTATACTGATTGGAGTATTGATCAGAACAGGTCACGAATTGAGTTATATACTGATATGGTATTTATATGATTGTCATTATCAGATTTGGATATGGACAGATTGGGATACGAGACTTCGTCTTCATCAGATCGCGAAGAGAAAGGTATAAATTGATGTTTATTGGGAGATCGACTTGAGTTAGATTCTACTCGAGTTTCCCTAAACCACATACTTATATGGTATTGTTTTTATACCTTTATGTTTTAATGATTATGTTTATTCTACTGAGATAGGAAGTACAAAGCAGAGAGCTATTGAATAAGAGTCACTGACAGAGGGGCCAGACTATGACAGAGACGTCACTAACCCATTGCACATTGTCAGACTAGGCATAGTCTTGGTAGATACTCCAAGACACCAGACATTTGGTCGTATCGATGTGATTATTGAAAGGGGATCGGTTACGGTGGCTGGAAACGCAACGGAAGCACAAAAATTTTCGATTTTAGCATATAAATTTCGGCCACCATGAGTTTGTGTAGGAAATACAATAAAACACCAAAATGACATTCATAGTGTGTTTAGAAATAGTTACCTATCAACCTCTTAAGGTTGATGATGGCTCCAACCAAGTTGTAAACAACTTGGCTCTTGAATGGAATGAAGATCTACAAGCTTCCCTGGACTCCTTTCTTTCCTTCAAAATTAGGCCCACCACTAGCAAACTAGAACCCCTCTTATTTTGCACTAGAAAAATAAAAGGATTTTTCAAAGAGAAGTATTTTTCTTCCTCAACACTTGAAGAGAAAAATTGAGAGAAAACTTGAGAGAATGGTGCTTGGAGAATTCGGCCATCTTTCTTGAATGAGGGGGAAAGGGAGACTTGTCTTGGACTTGCAAAAAGTAGAGACAAAAGTAGCATGTCAAGCCTTGATATTTGAAAAAGTTGTCTCCAACCCTTCACCTCCCATGCATGCATATTATATGGTTTTTTATCAAAATAAAAACCATGGACTAAATTTAATTATCTCAAACATATTTGAGACTAATTAAACATTACTTGAATTTACCCAAGTCTCACTAGTTAAATAATTAATTTAAATTGAGCTCTACAAGACTCAATATAATTTAATTAATTCAACACTTGAAGTAATTTAATTATTTGGACTCTACTAGGTCCACTAGTGTTTAATTAATTCAACACTTGAATTAATTTAATTTAGTCCATAATAATGTTTATGAAAATCACAATTTTCAAATACATTATTCAATTGGCCAACTTTTAATTTAGGAACACTTCCATAAATTAAAATTTACATTTCTCTCATAGAAGTCATACTTCTATTTTTCTTTACACTTATAAACTCCTTTATAAGCCGTTCAACACATTGAACTATTTTTACTTCTCAACGGGATCTAGAAAGCCAGCACTTGTGTGGCCCTCAATGGTTCATTAATACAACTAGTCGTGGGTTCACATCTCCATGTGATTCGGACTAAACATGTCCTTATATGAGCATACCCCAATTGCTCCATTCTTACTTATCAACTCCTTGATAACAAGAACGTCAGAACTCAAGTCTGATAGTACCCAACCAATCATGTTAAACGCCTAGCAGCATCGCTTACATGATTCCCTAGGTATCAAATGATAGTGTCTGCAAGAACCATTCAATTATGGTTAGCGTACAGTACGGTCCCTTCAACTCATATATCCCGACCGATTCGACAGCCATTGGTTTATCGAGAATTGTCAATGAATCGATACTATGTGTCATGCCGTAGTTGCATCGATGGTGTAATCTATGAAACTCCTTTCATAATTACCCCCATACTCTGATCAGAGATTTCACACTACATATACATGAAAACACATAGGATATCCATACCCGAAGGTAAGCGGTGAATTCCCGACTACAATGCATCGACTCCTATATGTTTCGACAGAACACCCAACCTTGCCACCTGATGACCCCTTGAGAGTCGGTAAACAAGTCAAAGTGCAATGCTAGCACATAGAGTCTCAATGTTGTCCCGGGTCATAAGGACTAATGGTGTACAACCATAAACTAGGACGTTTCCACTCGATAAGTGAGAACCACTTGGAAAGTCCTTTAATGGAGGGTTGTTCAGTGCACTCTACCAGGAGCACCTATCTGCATGCTTGGACATCACAATGTCCCCTACCAATGAAACATGATACTCACATCGCAGATACTAGTCTCTAACTCGAGCGGCCTATATCCTTCTTAGCGGCGGCTGAATCGACTAGGAACTGTTTAGAATATACAGTATTCCAAATATGAGTTTCATGATACTCATCATATGAGCATCTCATATTCTTTCTACTATTTGTATATTCAAGGACTTTATTTATGCAACTAGCATGGGTATACAGATAAAGATGTGCCAAAACAATAATTTAAAATAGAATTAAAATAAAGATCGTTTATACATAGAGTTTCATTGTGAACACTCGGCCAACACTTGGCTCGACGGGCACCTACTCTAACAATCTCCCACTTGCACTAGAGCCAACTACCCATATGCTTCAAACCCATTGATTCGCGATGTTTCTCGAATAATGGTCCAGGTAAAGGCTTAGTTAGTGGATCAGCAACATTATCTGTGGAGTCGACTTTGTCAATCATGACATCTCCTCTTTCCACGATCTTTTTGAGGATGTGGTACTTTCTCAATACGTGTTTGGACTTCTGATGAGACCTCGGCTCCTTTGCTTGAGCAATGGCTCCCGTGTTGTCACAAAACACCGGGACAGGAGCAACTCCATTAGGAATGACGCCCAACTCTTGGACAAAATTCCTTATCCAAACTGCCTCCTTTGCTGCAGCTGATGCAGCAATGTATTCTGCCTCAGTGGTGGAATCCGCTGTACTGTCTTGCTTGGAACTCTTCCAAGAGACAACAGCACCATTGAGCATGAATATGAACCCAGAGGTTGACTTTGAGTCATCAATATCGCTTTGGAAGCTAGAGTCGGTATAGCCTTCCAATTTTAGTTCTCCACCCCCATAGACCAAGAACAATTTATTGGTCCTCCTCAAGTACTTGAGGATGTCTTTCACAGCTTTCCAATGTGGAAGACCAGGGTTCGATTGATATCTACTCACTACACTTAGTGCAAAAGCCACGTCAGGACGTGTGGATATCATTCCATACATGATGCTACCAATTTCCGAAGCATACGAATGTGTGTCATCGCCGCTATCTCCGCATCAGTCTTGGGAGACATAGACTTGGATAGGGTCACGCCATGACACATTGGTAGATGTCCTCTCTTGGACTCATCCATCGAGAATCTCTTCAGGATGGTATCAATGTATGTGGACTGGGTGAGACCAAGCAATCTCTTTGATCTATCTCTATAGATTTGTATTCCCAATACAAAAGATGCTTCACCCAAATCTTGCATCGAGAACTTGCTTGCTAACCATATCTTGGTTGATTGCAACATTCCTACATCATTCCCAATGAGTAGAATATCATCAACATACAACACCAAGAATGTCACAGCACTCCCACTGACCTTCTTATACACACAGGGTTCCTCAGGATTCTTAGTAAAATCAAACTCTTTGATTGTACTATCGAATCTAAGGTTCCAACTCCTAGATGCCTGTATTAGACCATAAATAGATCTCTGAAGTTTGCATACCATATGCTCACTTCCGACAGATGTAAACCCTTCGGGTTGAGACATGTAAATTTCTTCCTTAATATCCCCATTAAGAAATGCTGTCTTAACATCCATCTGCCATATCTCATAGTCATACCATGCAGCTATGGCTAGCAAAATCCTTATGGACTTGAACATTGCGACTGGAGAAAAGGTTTCTTCAAAGTCAACTCCTTGTCTTTGAGTATATCCTTTTGCTACCAATCGCGCTTTGAAGGTCAATACCTTCCCATCCGCCCCAAGTTTCCTCTTGTAAATCCATTTACACCCTATGGGAACAGTTCCCTCAGGTGGATCCACAAGATTCCACACTTGGTTCGAATGCATGGAATTCATCTCAGATTCCATTGCTTCAAGCCACTTGGATGAATCGGCATCAGATAACGCTTACTTGAAGGTCCTTGGATCACATCCAAGGTTAGGCTCATCACGGACCTCTTCAAGAAGCAGACCATACCTCATAGGTGGTCTCGAGACTCTCTCGGATCTTCTAGGAGCTTGTATCTCCTCCCTTGGCTCTTCGGGTGTGGGTTCTACAATTGTGGGTGTCTCTCGAACTTCTTCGATTTCTATCATCTCTCCTTTTCTATTCAATAGAAATTCCCTTTCCAAAAAGGTTGCATTCCTAGAAACAAATACCTTTGTTTCTTGGGGATGATAGAAGTAATATCCAACAGAATTCTTTGGATATCCCACAAAGTAACATAAAATGGATCGACTATCCAATTTATCTCCCACTACCTGCTTCACATAAGCAGGGCACCCCCATATTCTAAAATATGAATATTTGGGTGGCTTACCCATCCATAACTCATATGGTGTCTTATCAACTGCTTTTTTATGGACATTGTTCAACAACAGTGCCGCTGTCTCAAGCGCATATCCCCAAAAGGATGGCGGCAACTCCGTGAACCCCATCATAGACCGAACCATGTCCATCAAAGTCCGGTTACGACGCTTCGAAACACCATTCAACTGTGGTGTAGCGGGCGGAGTCCACTGCGAGATAATCCCATTCTCCCTTAGATACTCTTGGAACTCGGCACTCAAGTACTCACCACCCCGATCCGATCGAAGTGTCTTGATGCTTCGTCCCAACTGATTCTCTACTTCACTTCTGAATTCTTTGAACCTTTCAAAAGCTTCAGATTTGTATTTCATCAAATACACATACCCATACCTCGAGAAATCATCGGTAAAGGTGATGAAGTAGGCATGTCCATGCTTAGTGGTGATGCTAAGCGGACCGCACACATCGGTATGGATCAAATCCAATAACCCTTTGGCTCGCTCCACATGGCCCTTAAATGGAATTTTAGTCATCTTTCCTTTTAGACAGGATTCACAAGTCGTGAGAGCATTAATATCAGACATATCAAACATGCCAACTCCCACTAGCTTGTTCATCCTTCTTAAGGAAATATGTCCTAATCGAGCATGCCATAATTGTGCCGAATTTAGAGTATCTTGTTTTCTCTTGTTTGTTGTTGTTATCGCTTGGACATTGTTTAGTGGAATATCTTTTAATTTTAAGTTATAGAGATCGTTTTCAAGTTCCCCGGTACCAACTAAACATTCATTCTTGTAAATGTTGCAAACACCTTTGCTAAATAAACAAGAAAATCCATCTTTGTCCAACATAGAAATGGAAATAATGTTTTTCACCAAGTCGGGTACAAACAAAACATCTCTCAAAATTAACTTAAAATCATTGTTCAAAAGCAAGTAAACATCTCCTACGGCCTTGGCAGCAACCCTTGCTCCATTGCCCATCCTCAAAAAGGTCTCACCTTTTCTAAGCCTTCTACTTCTTCCCATCACCTGCAAATCATTACAGAGATGTGAGCCACAGCCAGTATCCAATACCCAAGAAGTAGAGTTAATTGAAATGTTTACTTCAATATAGAACATACCGTTTCCAGAACCCTTCTGGGCAAGATATTCCCTGCAGTTACGCCTCCAATGTCCAGGCTTCTTGCAGTAATGACAAACGTCAACAGTCTTGTTAGCCTTCACTGGTGTGGCTACCACAACGGGACTCGGAGCTTGCCTCTTCAAGGGCACGTTCTTCTTGGGACGTTGGAAAGAACGCTTCTTCCTCTTCCCACGTGGATCGGTCTTCGTACCAGATGAAGAACCCACATAAAGAACCGACTTTTCTTTCTTGATAGTGGACTCAAAAGTCACAAGCATGTTCACCAACTCCTCAAGGGTCGGCTCCATCTTGTTCATATTGAAATTCACCACAAAAGGATCAAACGAGCTAGGCAGCGATAACAGCAACACGTCGGTGGTCAACTCCGAAGGCAATATCAAATCCATGCCAACAAGCTTGTCCACGAGTCCAATCATCTTTAGGCCATGCTCATGGACCGAGGCCCCATCTCGCATGCGCAAAGTGATCAGCTCCTTGACGGTAGCATGCCTAAGAGGCCGAGTCTGCTCACCAAAGAGCTCCTTGAGGTGAATATGAATGTCAGCAGCATTCTTTGCACCCTCAAAACGCCTCTGCAGCTCATCATTCATAGAATCCTGCATATAACACTTGGTCTTCAAGTCATGGTCACACCAATCCTTGTAGGACTGCAATTCCTCAGGAGTGCAGTCAGTCAGAGCCTTATCAGGGGGCTACTCAGTCAGTGTATATGCAATCTTTTCCGAGTTCAAGACGATTTTCAGGTTTCTTAGCCAAGTGAGGTAGTTAGGTCCGGTTAACACATGTTTTTCGAGTATGGCAGAAAGCGGATTGCGAATTGAAGACATCGTTAAATAGTACGGAAAAGTAAATAGATAAATGTTAATGACTATTTTAAAATATTTAGTAAGATATAAAGTATGGACTTTAACTTTATAAATGTTTACTCCCACTGTTTTGACATCTTTCACTACCCTCTAGTGAAAACGGGAAACTCCTTTCCTCAGTAGGTACGTAAGGTCCAATTAGCGAATTATGATCCCGAATAATATCAGCCAATCACAATTCCTAAAAGGTAGTTTCCAATTGCATCACAATGCAACCCTCTACGTAAACTTTTGTCTCACGTTTGATTAGGACCCAATAATATGACGTCGTTCATCTTTACGTGTCAAGCCTTACCCCGATGTTGAACCTTAATGGACGGTCGCCAAGAGTTCCCTCAATAATATGAGCCGAAGTCATGGGAGTTCCACGTAGTTCACATCACTATGTCAAATGGATGTCACAGCTTTCCGGTACTAAGGGCCCCCCCAATAATATGAGCCGAGCCCCGAGTACGGGTAGCGATTCGTCATGCACCCATTTGTCGATGGAAGACAAGGAAATTATAAACAAATTTATAATTCCCCTTTTCAGGCTTGATATTAATTTTGAATCTTATTCAAAATGAGGGTTTTTAATTTTGAAAGGTCTCATCATTAATTTTATTTAAAAGCTCGCCATGTTTGATCGTATGTTTGCCGGATTCATGCAACTTTGTTATTATAATAATAACGCACATACTCATTATTTATAACATATCATGCATATATTATAAACAGTAAACAAACAAGGATGATCAATCGCCCCAATACTAACGGACCGTGTGAGCTAAACAAGGGCCTAGGTCCAATCCTAGGGAAATGCACGAGATGCAAATGCAACTATTACATAAGCTTCCAATATTTACATGTCTTCGATCTTCATAATCATCATGGCCACCATCTTCCAATCTTGATCATCCACTATACTAATATTTACAAATAAATATCCATGGCAAATAGGGATACATCTCATGGGGGTGGGAACGGGCCATAAACCAAGCCCACTTTATAAATTGATAATTATTACAATCATTCAACACAAAATATCCTAGCATACACCTAGCAAATTGGGCTTGGGCTTTTGATCATCCTTCATGCATAATATCACATATCATACACCATCAATTAATTATCACAATAATTAATTGATCCAATATTATATATCTTGATCCAATCACTAACCGCCACGATTAAAAACTAAATTAACAAGTATACAAACAACTTTGTCTACTTTCCAATTAATTTATTTATAACCGAATTTCTTGTAAATCACCATTTACGATAAATAATTAAAGTCCAACTTAAATTATTTATTTCATGAGAAAATATTTGCAACTTTTGTAATTTTAAACTTAAGGGCCCAAAAACTCATTTTTCACCAAAAACGTTTTGGCCCATTTAAAATTCACAAATATGTTAGCCATCCAATGGCCCAACAACTCAAGGCCCATGACACTTGGATATTTCAAAACACCTTTTGAAAACCCTAGTCGTCATCACCGTCGCCGGAGCTCCGTCGCCGGATTCCGGTAACAAATTTTTTTTTTATTATTTTTAAAAGAGGGCAGCAACATGCTGCCAGAAATTTCCCCAAAAAAGCCTTGGTATTTTGTTGCAAAAAATACACTCATGCGGTTAGAAATCGATCTCAACATAATATCTTGTATTTGCTACACAAAAACGTAACCATAGCTCGGATACCACTTGAAAGGGGATCGGTTACGGTGGCCGGAAACGCAACGGAAGCACAAAAATTTTCGATTTTAGCATATAAATTTCGGCCACCATGAGTTTGTGTAGGAAATACAATAAAACACCAAAATGACATTCATAGTGTGTTTAGAAATAGTTACCTATCAACCTCTTAAGGTTGATGATGGCTCCAACCAAGTTGTGAACAACTTGGCTCTTGAATGGAATGAAGATCTACAAGCTTCCTTGGACTCCTTTCTTACCTTCAAAATTAGGCCCACCACTAGAAAACTAGAACCCCTCTTATTTTGCACTAGAAAAATAAAAGGATTTTTCAAAGAGAAGTATTTTTCTTCCTCAACACTTGAAGAGAAAAATTGAGAGAAAACTTGAGAGAATGGTGCTTGGAGAATTCGGCCATCTTGCTTGAATGAGGGGGAAAGGAAGACTTGTCTTGGACTTGCAAAAAGTAGAGACAAAAGTAGCATGCCAAGCCTTGATATTTGAAAAAGTTGTCTCCAACCCTTCACCTCCCATGCATGCATATTATATGGTTTTTTATCAAAATAAAAACCATGGACTAAATTTAATTATCTCAAACATATTTGAGACTAATTAAACATTACTTGAATTTACCCAAGTCCCACTAGTTAAATAATTAATTTAAATTGAGCTCTACAAGACTCAATATAATTTAATTAATTCAACACTTGAATTAATTTAATTATTTGGACTCTACTAGGTCCACTAGTGTTTAATTAATTCAACACTTGAATTAATTTAATTTAGTCCATAATAATGTTTATGAAAATCACAATTTTCAAATACATTATTCAATTGGCCAACTTTTAATTTAGGAACACTTCCAATAATTAAAATTTACATTTCTCTCATAGAAGTCATACTTCTATTTTTATTTACACTTATAAACTCCTTTATAAGCCGTTCAACACATTGAACTATTTTTACTTCTCAACGGGATCTAGAAAGCCAGCACTTGTGTGGCCCTCAATGGTTCATTGATACAACTAGCCGTGGGTTCACATCTCCATGTGATTCGGACTAAACATGTCCTTATATGAGCATACCCCAATTGCTCCATTCTTACTTATCAACTCCTTGATAACAAGAACGTCAGAACTCAAGTCTGATAGTACCCAACCAATCATGTTAAACGCCTAGCAGCATCGCTTACATGATTCCCTAGGTATCAAATGATAGTGCCTGCAAGAACCATTCAATTATGGTTAGCGTACAGTACGGTCCCTTCAACTCATATATCCCGACCGATTCGACAACCATTGGTTTATCGAGAGTTGTCAATGAATCGATATTATGTGTCATGCCGTAGTTGCATCGATGGTGTAATCTATGAAACTCCTTTCATAAATACCACGTCCATACTCTGATCAGAGATTTCACACTACATATATATGAAAACACATAGGATATCCATACCCGAAGGTAAGCGGTGAATCCCCGACTACAATGCACCGACTCCTATATGTTTCGACAGAACACCCAACCTTGCCACCTGATGACCCCTTGAGAGTCGGTAAACAAGTCAAAGTGCAATGCTAGCACATAGAGTCTCAATGTTTTCCCGGGTCATAAGGACTAATGGTGTACAACCATAAACTAGGACGTTTCCACTCGATAAGTGAGAACCACTTGGAAAGTCCTTTAATGGAGGGTTGTTCAGTGCACTCTACCAGGAGCACCTATCTGCATGCTTGGACATCACAATGTCCCCTACCAATGAAACATGGTACTCACATCGCAGATACTAGTCTCTAACTCGAGCGGCCTATATCCTTCTTAGCGGCGGCTGAATCGACTAGGAACTGTTTAGAATATACAGTATTTCAAATATGAGTTTCATGATACTCATCATATGAGCATCTCATATTCTTTCTACTATTTGTATATTCAAGGACTTTATCTATGCAACTAGCATGGGTATACAGATAAAGATGTGCCAAAACAATAATTTCAAATATAATTAAAATAAAGATCGTTTATACATAGAGTTTCATTGTGAACACTCGGCCCACACTTGGCTCGACGGGCACCTACTCTAACAATTATGAGTAGAGTCGCTCTTATCATAGATATTCGATACAGCGAGGGCCAAGTCCGTAATAGGAACTGTAACGTACCGTACTTTTACTACTTGAAATTTGCGAAAAAATTAAAATTTTTATTAAATAAAAACATCCATACGGTCGTCACCCAACATCCATAAAAATATTTTTAAAATAATCCATCACCAATTAAAAATTTGCTAAAAGAACGCTGTCTCAAAACATCTCACATTCAAATCATAAAAATTTAGAGTATTTTAAACTGTGCTTAAAAACATAAACTTGCGGTCCTCGGGTTTAGCCTGCCGCTCAGCCCAAGCCTGCCCCTTGGTCGCCACCTCCTGTCTCCTGTTCATCGTACTCACCTGCATCGATCAAGTCTAGTGAGTCTAAAGACTCAACACGTATAAACTGGAAATAACGAGTACTACATAATAAAATCGCATGCATCTTTAATATATGACATACATAACTTTAAATTGAACTTGCATAAACTTCAACTTGAAATAAACTTGAACTTGAACATACATAATTCGACGTGCCATGATCATAAACTTTTCTTAAACATGCTTTCATACTTCAACATACTTAACTGCATAATTTTACGTAGAGGATGTTTCAAAGCAAGTGACCCTTAACATGATAAACGCCTGATCAGACACACCACAGTAATGGGCTGACAGGGACGTATCCACTGCCGCATACATAAGATCTCTGTTCATGATTTAACAGACCAGTTGATCCACGTTCATAATTTAACGCTTCACAACCACGATCTAACCCGTTCATAATTTAACAGGCGGATTGGTCCCCGTTCATGATTTAACGCTTTCCAATCCTAAATTTCTTTGGTCACAAGACAATTAGCATACCTCGAAACTTAAAACATTTCCTTTGCACGTCATTCATACTTACTTGGCGTTGAGGGATTCGTTGGACTTCGACTGGGGCCGTTGCTGCAACTTACTAACGTGAATTTCATACTTAACTTGCATTACTTAGACGTAGAAAACTCATGCTTACTCTCAAGCTCAATCATATCTTAGGACCTTCTACAATTTCCCACGACACGCCCTTAATAATCCTTGCACTAACCCATAACATCAAACTTAAAATGAACTTACAAATATTTCCCAAAAACAAGGGTACATGGGCCCCGTGCTTGGGTCCGGGAGAGGGTCCGTGTACTTACTGCCTAGAATGTGTCGGAAAACGGAAGGGGCAAGGACCCCATGCTTGGGTCCGGATGGGGGTCCGTGTAGGTACTGCATGTCAAGTGTCTCGAAAAGGAAAGGACACGGACCCCGTGTGAGGGTCCGGGTTGAGGTCCGTGTGGCTACTGTCTTGGAACACCAAATGGAAAACAAAGGCACGGACCCCGTGCTCGGGTCCATGTGGAGGTCCGTCTGCACACTGTACGAAGAAACCTGCGAGAAAACTTATGCACATGCCTACACACCCAAATTGACACTTGAACACTATGATTCAACACCTTAAGGACACCATAACATTGCATAAAACTTATATAAACACTTCAAGATACGACGTCCACCATACTACCCAATACAACGCTAATTAGCAATTGACATCAATCGAGTTCCTACGACTTTAAACTAATTCAAACACCTAACGACGTCCAACAAAACCTTGAAAAATACAACAAACCTCAATACTAACATACTCATACGCAGCGACGATCGCCCGTCGATTTCCAACGAAGCCTGCAACATAAAACTTCAAAAATACAATGATACCAAACTTTTCTTAAAATTTCAGTTTGAGCAGTCACACGAAAAATATCATAACTCTCTCATTTTTCGTCCAAAAATCTTGAATTTTATATCAAATCGAAGGTATCGAAAAGTTCTACGTTTTTTCCGTTGAAAGTTTTCCCAAAATATGAACAGAAAAATCGCAGTTTTGACATGAACAGTAAAAACGAGTTTTAGATCTAAAAATTTTCCTTCGAGGTTGATCCGATCCATGATCCGCTCAAACTACTATCATCATACATAACTTTTACGCATAAAAACAACGCAATTCGATATATGACTTGATCGACACAGCAAGAACAGAATATACGTGCCTTACTGAGGATAACGTTACCGAAAGATGACACCGAAGCGGAGATGAGAGCGAGGTTGATCCGGGACGAACGTGGCACCATTTCTCTTGAAATAAAAATCACGAAATCTGCTGGAATTAGAGAGGGAAGGGGGACGGCTGCTATGCTCTTTGAAGAACCCTAGTTTTCTCTTTTTTTTTTTTTTTAAAATAAAACTAGAATGAAACTTGTGTGTGTGTTTAGGCGTGAGTTAGTTTGTGTAAAAGTGTGTTTGTGTGTGTGTGGCGTGTGTTTCAGATAAATTAGGAGACTAATTGTTTAATTAAAATAATTATCTACTAATCAAACACTAACTCCCCTATACCTTTTAAATGAAACTCTATAATTAAAAATATAACACTCCATACTAGACTTTGAAAGTTCTAAAATCATAAACTCACAAAATAATTAAATTTAGGATTCAAAATACTAACATCTCAAAAAAATACTAAATTTTAAAAGTTTTAAACTCTTAAAATCACTAAATAAATATTTAGGCTCAAAAATGCTAAAACTCACTAAATTATTTAAAATGCCCCCAAACTCAACTTAAAATAAAATACCATCTTTAAAATTGCCAAAAATCGTCACCGGGTCTTTTCCTCAATCCCGCCTCGAATGATCGCCTGAAACATGAAACTCGAAAGACGTTTTAACGTGCATTACATACACGTAATTAAATTGAAAATAATGCATTTAAATAATTATGCATGACTAAACTCTTTTAAAATAAATTAAATGCTTTACTAATTTAAATAAATGCATGGGTTTTACGTGTACGGAATTGGGCTCTACAGGAACGTAGCAATTACAACCACCGCGAACGTAAGAGATAGGTGGGAGATTTGTTACATTCCTATTCACCGGGATCCCTAGGTCAGAGTTGAGAGATGAGTCGAGTCCTAGATATTGAGACATGATTTGAATTACAGACTTGTGTTAATTTATGTTTCGTAGATTACAATTCATATTTTCTGTACAGACTGGTATTGATACATGTTGTTTGATTATGCTACACATGATAAGATATAATGCATGCTTTTATGTTATTTCAGTTAATTGCATGTATACATTGTTTATACTAGGATTTATTCTCACCGGAGTTATCCGGCTGATGTCTTGTTTGTATGTGTGCATGACAACAGGTGGGACAAGATCGGGGTCGAGAAGATGATGAGAGATCGAGAATAGAGTGGTGATGCCGGACTTGGATATAGATAGGTTTCATTACTTGATTATAGTAGTTGAACCTTAGTTGAACAAGATGAATGATATACAAGATTTGTATTATTATACTGATTTGTATAATAACATGATTCTATTACCTTCCGCACTGGCATTTTAAAAAGAAAAATGTTTAGACCCTGTTTATCTTAATTGATAATTAAATCCCAAAGATGATTAAGGAGATGATTAGCGTCCGGGTCCCCACAACAAGGCTATAGGCAGGAAGAAGGAATTGATTATGATGAGACTTATGCACCAGTTGCAAGACTGGAGCAATCAGAATATTCCTCGCCTATGCTTCATTCAAAAACTTCAAAGTCTATCAAATGGATGTAAAGAGTGCATTTCTGAATGGCCAGTTGCAGGAAGAAGTCTACGTTGAACAACATCCAGGTTTTATCAATCATCACCTTCCTGATCATGTCTACCATTTGAACTAAGCCTTATATGGTCTTAAACAAGCTCCAAGAGCTTGGTACGAAACTCTTTCAAAATTTCTAACTGATCACGATTTCGGGGTTGGATCAGTTGATAAGACCTTGTTCAAATTCTCCAAGAATGATGATATTCTACTCGTTCAAATTTATGTTGATGACATTATTTTTGGGTCAACTAACCCCAAATTATGCGAGATGTTTGCTAAGTTAATGCAGGATAAGTTCGAAATGAGCATGATGGGTGAACTGACATTTTTCCTTGGTTTACAAGTGAAGCAACTGGATTCAGGAACTTTTATCAGTCAAACCAAATACACTAAGGAATTGCTGAAGAAATTTGGCATGGAATCATGTTCAGCTGCAAGCACTCCCATGAGCTCATCAGTTAAATTAGACACTGATCAAGGGGGAATATCTGTTGAGACGACACTTTACAGAGGTTTAATAGGTTCATTATTGTACCTAACTGCTAGTCGTCCTGATATTGTATTTGCTATATGCATGTGTGCTAGATTTCAAGCAAATCCTATGTAATCACATTTTACAGCTGCCAAGCGTATTTTGAAATATCTCAAGGGCACACAAAATGTTGGGTTATGGTAAGATTCATCTTTCAATTTAATTGGATATTCAGATGCAGATTATGCAGGATGCAAGCTTGATCGAAAAAGTACGAGTGGATCATGTCAGTTTCTAGGAGACATACTGATATCTTGGTTCAGTAAGAAGAAAACATCTATAGCAACTTCCACAACTGAAGCAGAATATCTTGCTGCTGGAAGCTGCTGTGCTCAACTGCTCTAGATTCAGCAACAACTGAAAGATTATGGTGTTGATGCAAAGGAATCTCCCATATTCTGTGACAACACAAGCACAATTGCTATTACCTATAATCCAGTTCTTCACTCCAGGACTAAGCACATAGATGCCAGACATCACTTCATCAGAGATCATGCCCTGAAGAAGAACATCAGACTGGAATACGTCTCAACTGAGCAGCAAGCAGCTGATATCTTCACCAAACCATTGGGCGAGACTAAGTTTTCTCATTTTCACAATATACTTGGATTAATTGATTTATCCTAATCAGTTGTTATTGATGTCTTGATTCTTAATTCATCTTTCAGTTTTACTGTCATTTACTGACTCTTCAGTTAGTTGTTTATTTATATGAATCTCAACTGATGTCAGTTAATCTTCTATCAGTTAGTGTTTCATCAGTTCATCAGTTCATCTGTTATTGAAACTTATTACTTGCAGGAAAAAGAAACACCAAGTTACACCAAAATAAATATTTCATTCAACGATAAATATTCGCTTGGATTACATTGTCATATTTTCTTCTACATCATCTATCCACATTCTCAGCCAAACTGATAGATCTGACGAAGATGTCTTACAAAAGCTGTGCGAAGAAGCTATGCGATTGAGAATCTCCAGTTCCTTTTGAAGCATCAGTTGATGGATGTGACCATCTTTAAAGACGTCCACCCACATAGCGATATTCAAGCGCTCCCGCACTTCTGTCAACTGTTGCACCAGTATGGGAGTGGTAGCCTCTCCAGAGTTATACAGGAACTCTAGCTCCTGTAATTTTTCCCAGAAGGAAACACTGGTGTAGAATACTTCGTGTAAGGCTTGAGATTATTAGTCTTCATTGATGTGAGAGTCGGAAGATATGAGTATGCATGACATATAATTAGAGTTTTTGAATAAAGGAAGACCGCTCCCGCGCCTAGAAAATGACCGCACCCGCGGTTGATGGACATAAAGTTAGCCATTTTTGCAGTAAGGTCACCGCACCCGCGGTGGATGTCCAGTAGGGTAGGAATTTTGGTACGAAGCAACACCGCACCCGCGGTGCAGAACTGACCGCACCCGCGGTCGAAGTTTATAAAATTTTGGATGGATTGCTGAAGCTTGAGCGCACCTGCGGTCTAGAGGGAGCGCATCCGCGGTACTGCATGCGAGAAATCCACCCTTGTTTCTTATGATGACACATGGCAGGGTATATATAAGCATAGTGCTGATTCATTTCTTCTGCATTTCATCAGAGGAAACCGAGAGAGAAGTGGTAGGAAGGTGCAAGGTTCTTTCATCTTATAAGCTAGCTTGTGAAAAATTCATCCAACTAAATTTTAATCCGAGTTAAGATTCGTGTTCCTCTCAACACCGGCTTCGAAAGGATGTAAGTATGATTCATTTCAGCATGGTTCGAAATGTGTATGTTGGGGGAAATCAAATTTGGTTGCTATTATGCATTCTTATGATTCTTGTGAATGTATATTCGAAACCGGATCGAAGAAATGATGTGATATGCTATTGTTTTAGATTTCCAGCATGTTTGAGTTAAGAATATGCAGAATTGGCTTTATGGATTGTGTCTTGAGGAGTATGAATTGTTGAGATGTGTTCATGATAAGAATTGTGAGTTGTATTGATATGACCGGTATCGAGAACTACGCGGTTATGCCGTCAAAATTGTACTGAGATTGATTGTTGATTTGTACAAGACTTACTTTGAGTTATTCTTGATGGATTATGTCAATACAATTGCCGTTTCAGATTTTATTGGCAACTTTGATAGCGAGACTTCGACTACGACAGATTGTGCGACGAAAGGTATAATTCATGTTTTGTTTGGGGAAGACACAACTCAAATGAGATTCAATTTGAGTTTCCCAACAAAATCACATACTAGAATTGTTGTTTATCTTTTGATATGATTATGATTTGTTTATAGATTTATATTCTAATCTTTTGATATGATTATGCATTGTTTATTGATTTATATTCAAGCATTTAAGATAGGAGAGTCATTGGCAGATTTGTCAAACTTCTAGACGTTCGGTGTATCGGCGCATAGGAGCAGACTTCCTCTGATTGTAGACTTTCGATACAGACATGACCGAAGTCTAGGAATAAGATGTACCATCACCCCGATTGGGAGGGTAGGTGGCAGACATCGATGTCTTACTCACACCGGGATCCCTAGAGTTAGAGTTGAGTCGAGTCAAGACTGGATTTGATTGAATTGCATGCTTATATGATTGGTTTCATAGACTATGGAACCTAGTGCTTTTGATTGATTCATGATAGTATGCTTCATGATTTATTTTGTGTATTAGCTTGCATACATGTTTTATACTGGGATTTGTTCTCACTGGAGTTTCCGGCTGTTGTTATGTCTGTATGTGTGCATAACAACAGGTGGGGCAGGATCTGGGTCACGACAGAGATGAGTTCGAGATAGCGTGGTGACTTCGGGCGCAGAAGATGACTAGTTGTTTTTACTAGAATTGTACTACTTGTGTTGTAGTTTGTATTAAACACTAGTTTGTATGAATTTACTAGAACAAGATATGTATGTTATGTTTGTTGTAATTAAATAAAGAAAGATATTATGCTTAGTTTATATACATTCGATTTAATGTTAAAAAGCGAAATTTTGACCTGTATTTTTTAATAATGATCCGATTAGTCCCGAAAAGAACTGAGTTAGAGCCCGGGTCCCCACAACAGGTGGTATCAGAGCAGTAGGTTCTGTAGACTGAGATAAGATAGAATGAGCGGGGTAGATCGAGTCATCTTCCTTGCTTGTGATATGCTAGCATGATTTATTGCTTTCCCTATTACGTGTTGTATTGTTATCTGAGTTGATTGCAGCATGTGATTGTCAAGCCTGAATCAGAACCGATTCTGAATCAGAGGTATATGATCAGAGGAGGGCTGAGACAGCTTGTATAGACTGTGTACTAACCTGTTTGAATATCAGATATGCCGCCTAGGAGAATACCACAACCGGCTGCAGTTTAAGTGCCAGAACAGGGTAGTACGTCCGGTACTCAGATGGACGTGACTGCTACACCAATGGAGACTTTGTGGAAACGGTTCCAGTCTTTTCGACCACCACCTCTGAAAGGGACAGAGAATTTAGTAGATTGTGAGAGCTGGCTCGACGATATAGAGATGCTGTTTGATTCTCTTGCCTATACAGATGAAAGGAGGGTAAAGTTAATTGGACATCAGTTGCAAAAAAGGCCAAGAGTTGGTGTTTGACGACGAAACGAGCCCTGGAGCATAGAGGTATTGATATTACTTGGAAAGTATTTAAAGATGAATTTTATCAGCGTTTCTTTCCAGTATCTTATCGAAAGGACAAAGGGGCAGAATTTGCAAATTTAAGACAAGGGCAATTGAACATTGAAGAATATGTTGCCAAGTTTTCTTCCTTGCTTCGGTTTGCACCCCACGTGGCAGCAAATGATGAAGCGGTCGCCGATCAGTTCATCAATGGTTTAAATCCGGACATCTTCACTTTGGTGAACACGGGACGACCTAATACCTTTTCTGATGCACTGAACAGAGCGAAAGGAGCAGAGGCTGGCTTGATTAGACAGCGAGGGGCTTCCTATAGTGCTCAGAGTCAGAGACCGCCACAGCCCACCGCCCAGCTTCCACCACCTCCCCCTCGATTTGATAGTGGAAGCAGTAGTAGTGGCAAGAAGGATTTTCTGAAAGCAAAGGGCAGACAGTTTAAGAAGTCAGGGAGCAGTTCGTCGAGCTCCAGTGGGTCAAGACAGAGAGGTCCTGGCCAGAGTTCAGACTATACAGGCGTAAAATGTAGTTCTTGTGGAGGTAGGCATGCCACTGAGCAATGTCAGGGAGTGATGGGTCGATGCAATATCTGTAGGCAACAGGGACACTTTGCCAGAGTCTGTCCCCAGAGAGGTACCCAGAGATTTCAGAGTGCAGGGTCATCAGCATCAGTGACTCAGCCCGAGAGGCAAGCTTCGTCTGTCCATTCCTTCCAACCCCCGCCTACACAGTCCCAGCCTAGAGCCACAGGTGGCCAGATGGTGAGCTAACCTCCCAGACAACAGGCTCAGGTGTTTGCATTGACGGAGGAGCAAGCCCAAGATGCACCAGACGATGTAATTGCAGGTAACTGTTTTCTTTGCGGTTATCCTGCATATGTATTGATAGATACAGGTGCATCACATATATTCATATCAGAATGTTTTGCATTGACACATGCATTGCCTGTAGAGTCATTGTCTACTGTAGTGTCTATTTCTTCTCCGTTGGGAAGTTTTCTGATATCTGTGACTTCAGTTAGACACTGTATACTACAGTTTGAGGGGCATGAGATCGATTTAGACTGTATTGTACTTGGTTTATCTGATTTTGATTGTATTGTCGGGATTGATATGTTGACTAAGTACAGAGCTACCGTAGATTGTTTTCACAAGATTGTCAGATTCAGACCTGAAATGACAGAGGAATGGAAATTCTACGGTAAGGGTTCCAGATCTCGGATTCCCTTAGTGTCTGCTCTGACTAAGAGTAGATTGTTGCAGAAAGGAGCATAAGGGTTTCTTATATATTCTGTAGATCTACAGAAATCGAGCCCGGCATTGGCAGATTTGCCAGTAGTACGGGAGTTTGCAGACGTATTTCCTGACGAGATTCAAGGATTACCTCCAGCTCGAGAGGTAGATTTTAGCATTGATCTCATTCCAGGTACCGTTCCTATTTCGAGAGCTCCGAATAGGATGGCACCGATAGAGCTGAAAGAATTGAAAGCACAACTAGAAGATCTTCTAGCCAAGGGATATATCAGACCTAGTGTATCTCCTTGGGGCGCTCCAGTGCTATTCGTGCGCAAGAAAGACGGTTCTATGAGATTGTGTATAGATTTTAGGCAACTGAACAAGGCGACGGTAAAGAACAAGTACCCATTGCCTCACATTGATGATTTATTTGATCTGTTGCAGGGATCATCTATCTATTCTAAGATTGATTTGAGGTCCGGATATTACCAGCTGAGAGTTCGAGATGTTGATATACCGAAAACAGCATTCCGAACTAGATATGGACATTATGAGTTTGTTGTCATGCCTTTTGGTTTAACGAATGATCCAGTGGTGTTTATGGGACTGATGAACCGCGTCTTTCAGAGGTACTTGGATGAGTTTGTGATTGTTTTTATTGATGATATTCTGGTGTATTCTAAGAATCTGAATGAGCATGCCAATGATTTGAGAATTGTGTTGCAAACATTGAGAAAAGAAAGATTATATGCTAAACTGTCAAAGTGTGAGTTTTGGATGAAACAAGTTGTCTTTTTGGGTCATATCATATCTGGAGACGGTATTTCTGTGGATCCGAGTAAAGTTGAAGCTGTGATCAGTTGGCCTAGACAGACTTCTGTGCCAGAGATACGTAGTTTCATGGATGTGGCAGGTTATTATCGACGATTTATCAAAGATTTCTCCAGCATTGCGAAGCTGATTACCCATTTGACACAAAGAATGCGCCGTTTGTGTGGAATGAGGATTGTGAGTCTAGCTTCCTAGAGTTGAAGAAGAGGCTGACCAGTGCACCTGTCTTGATGATTCCTTCAGGTACTGGCGATTTCGTTGTATATTGTGATGCATCTCACAGAGGTCTGGGGTGTGTTCTTATGCAGCGAGGTCATGTGATCGCATATGCCTCTAGACAGCTGAAGCCACACGAGATTCGATACCCCATTCATGATCTTGAATTGGCGGCTATCGTATTTGCACTGAAGATTTGGCGTCATTATCTTTATGGCGAGAAATTTGAGATCTATTCTGATTATAAAAGCCTAAAGTACCTATTTTCTCAGTCAGAATTGAACATGAGACAGCGTAGATGGCTCGATTTGTGGAAGGACTTTGATTGCAAGATCAAATACTATCCAGGGAAATCAAATGCAGCAGCAGATGCCTTGAGTCGAAAGGTATGTGCTTTATCTTTATCGACGATAGGTGTTTCGAATTTAGTGGAAGATTGCTGTTAGTCTGGATTAGTCTTTGATACAGATCATAGACCATTACGACTTGCTACGATTCAAGTTGAGCAAGGCTTGATTATGAGAATCAAAGAATCCCAAAGAACAGATCAGAATGTTCAGAGGTCGATTCAGAATGTCCGATCAGGGCATTTATCAGAATATCAGGTACGTGAGCATGTTTTGTACGTGAATAACCGTCTTGTAGTGCCAGATGTTTCAGATTTGAGACATCAGATTCTGTCAGAAGCGCACTGTAGTCGGTTTAGCATTCATCCTGGAGGCCGAAAAATGTACAACGATTTGAAGACACAATTCTGGTGGAAACAGATGAAGATCGATATTGCAGAATTTGTGTCCAAGTGTTTAAATTGTCAGCAGGTGAAGGTTGAGAGAAAGAAGCCCGGAGGTTTACTTCAGAGTTTGTCTATTCCATAATGGAAATGGGATCACATTTCCATGGATTTCGTGACGAAGTTACCTCGATCATCCCGGGGTTGTGACACGATTTGGGTCATTATTGACAGATTAACCAAATCAGCGTGTTTTATTCCATACAGAATGACATACCGACACGATCAGATGGCTGAGATATATGTCAGAGAGGTAGTCAAATTGCATGGTGTGCCGAATTCTAACATATCAGATCGTGATCCAGGATTCACTTCACACTTCTGGCACAGTTTGCAGCAGGCTCTAGGTACGACATTACACTTGAGTACTGCTTATCATCCCCAGATAGATGGATAGTCAGAGCGGACTATCCAGACATTGGAGGACATGTTGAGAACTGTAGTTCTAGACTTTGGCACTAGTTGGCAAGATTCACTACCGTTGTGTTAATTCTCGTACAACAACAGCTACCAAACGATATAGAGATGCTGTTTGACTCTCTTGCCTATACAGATGAAAGGAGGGTAAAGTTAATTGGACATCAGTTGCAAGTAGTGGCCAAGAGTTGGTGGTTGACGACGAAACGAGCCCTGGAGCATAGAGGTATTGATATTACTTGGAAAGTATTTAAAGATGAATTTTATCAGCGTTTCTTTCCAGTATCTTATCGAAAGGACAAAGGGGCAGAATTTGCGAATTTAAGACAAGGGCAATTGAACATTGAAGAATATGTTGCCAAGTTTTCTTCCTTGCTTCGGTTTGCACCCCACGTGTCAGGAAATGATGAAGCGGTCGCCGATCAGTTCATCAATGGTTTAAATCCGGACATCTTAACTTTGGTGAACACGGGACGACCTAATACCTTTTCTGATGCACTGAAAAGATCGAAAGGAGCAGATGCTGGCTTGATTAGGCAGCGAGGGGCTTCCTATAGTGCTCAGAGTCAGAGACCGCCACAGCCCACCGCCCAGCTTCCACCACCTCCCCCTCGATTTGATAGTGGAAGCAGTAGTAGTGGCAAGAAGGATTTTCTGAAAGCAAAGGGCAGACAGTTTAAGAAGTCAGGGAGCAGTTCGTCGAGCTCCAGTGGGTCAAGACAGAGAGGTCCTGGCCAGAGTTCAGACTATACAGGCGTAAAATGTAGTTCTTGTGGAGATAGGCATGACACTGAGCAATGTAAGGGAGTGATGGGTCGATGCAATATCTGTAGGCAACAGGGACACTTTGCCAGAGTCTGTCCCCAGAGAGGTACCCAGAGATTTCAGAGTGCAGGGTCATCAGCATCAGTGACTCAGCCCGAGAGGCAAGCTTCGTCTGTCCATTCCTTCCAACCCCCGCCTACACAGTCCCAGCCTAGAGCCACAGGTGGCCAGATGGTGAGCTAACCTCCCAGACAACAGGCTCAGGTGTTTGCATTGACGGAGGAGCAAGCCCAAGATGCACCAGACGATGTAATTGCAGGTAACTGTTTTCTTTGCGGTTATCCTGCATATGTATTGATAGATACAGGTGCATCACATACATTCATATCAGAATGTTTTGCATTGACACATGCATTGCCTGTAGAGTCATTGTCTACTGTAGTGTCTATTTCTTCTCCGTTGGGAAGTTTTCTGATATCTGTGACTTCAGTTAGACACTGTATACTACAGTTTGAGGGGCATGAGATCGATTTAGACTGTATTGTACTTGGTTTATCTGATTTTGATTGTATTGTCGGGATTGATATGTTGACTAAGTACAGAGCTACCGTAGATTGTTTTCACAAGATTGTCAGATTCAGACCTGAAATGACAGAGGAATGGAAATTCTACGGTAAGGGTTCCAGATCTCGGATTCCCTTAGTGTCTGCTCTGACTATGAGTAGATTGTTGCAGAAAGGAGCATAAGGGTTTCTTATATATTCTGTAGATCTACAGAAATCGAGCCCGGCATTGGCAGATTTGCCAGTAGTACGGGAGTTTGCAGACGTATTTCCTGACGAGATTCAAGGATTACCTCCAGCTCGAGAGGTAGATTTTAGCATTGATCTCATTCCAGGTACCGTTCCTATTTCGAGAGCTCCGAATAGGATGGCACCGATAGAGCTGAAAGAATTGAAAGCACAACTAGAAGATCTTCTAGCCAAGGGATATATCAGACCTAGTGTATCTCCTTGGGGCGCTCCAGTGCTATTCGTGCGCAAGAAAGACGGTTCTATGAGATTGTGTATAGATTTTAGGCAACTGAACAAGGCGACGGTAAAGAACAAGTACCCATTGCCTCACATTGATGATTTATTTGATCCGTTGCAGGGATCATCTATCTATTCTAAGATTGATTTGAGGTCCGGATATCACCAGCTGAGAGTTCGAGATGTTGATATTCCGAAAACAGCATTCCGAACCAGATATGGACATTATGAGTTTGTTGTCATGCCTTTTGGTTTAACGAATGATCCAGTGGTGTTTATGGGACTGATGAACCGCGTCTTTCAGAGGTACTTGGATGAGTTTGTGATTGTTTTTATTGATGATATTCTGGTGTATTCTAAGAATCTGAATGAGCATGCCAATGATTTGAGAATTGTGTTGCAAACATTGAGAAAAGAAAGATTATATGCTAAACTGTCAAAGTGTGAGTTTTGGATGAAACAGGTTGTCTTTTTGGGTCATATCATATCTGGAGACGGTATTTCTGTGGATCCGAGTAAAGTTGAAGCTGTGATCAGTTGGCCTAGACAGACTTCTGTGCCAGAGATACGCAGTTTCATGGATGTGGCAGGTTATTATCGACGATTTATCAAAGATTTCTCCAGCATTGCGAAGCTGATTACCCATTTGACACAGAAGAATGCGCCGTTTGTGTGGAATGAGGATTGTGAGTCTAGCTTCCTAGAGTTGAAGAAGAGGCTGACCAGTGCACCTGTCTTGATGATTCCTTCAGGTACTGGCGATTTCGTTGTATATTGTGATGCATCTCACAGAGGTCTGGGGTGTGTTCTTATGCAGCGAGGTCATGTGATCGCATATGCCTCTAGACAGCTGAAGCCACACGAGATTCGATACCCCATTCATGATCTTGAATTGGCGGCTATCGTATTTGCACTGAAGATTTGGCGTCATTATCTTTATGGCGAGAAATTTGAGATCTATTCTGATTATAAAAGCCTAAAGTACCTATTTTCTCAATCAGAATTGAACATGAGACAGCGTAGATGGCTCGATTTGTGGAAGGACTTTGATTGCAAGATCAAATACTATCCAGGGAAATCAAATGCAGCAGCAGATGCCTTGAGTCGAAAGGTATGTGCTTTATCTTTATCGACGATAGGTGTTTCGAATTTAGTGGAAGATTGCTGTTAGTCTGGATTAGTCTTTGATACAGATCATAGACCATTACGACTTGCTACGATTCTTGTAATGCCCAAGAATTATAGAATTGATAAACCAAGATTGTAAATATTCGTTAATGTAAGACTCGAAAGATATGAGAATGCATGACATGCAATGAGGGAAGAAAGATTTGAGAAACCAGGTGTTGCATGATCAGAAAGCTAGAATTTAGAAGTTTGCACGACCGCACCCGCGGTGCTAGCACGACCGCACCCGCGGTGCATGTGCAGAAAATGAAGTACAAATCCCGTAGACACACCGCACCCGCGGTATTAGACGGAGCGCACCCGCGCTGATGACACCGCACCCGCGGTATGAGCTGCCGAGAGAATGGCTAGGATCACCGCTTGAGCGCACCCGCGCTCCTTACACTCACCGCACCCGCGGTCATGCGTGTTGCATGAGAAATGATGCCACGTTTTCCAACCTTGCATGCAGTATATATATTAGGATTGCACGTGGTTTCTCTCCAAATTTCAGAAAAGGGTCGAAGGTTTGAAAGGAAAATCCTTACGCCTTTTCGATTGGTGATTTCGAAGAATCCAGGTATCAGAATTCAAATCCGACGTTAGTTCTGAACTCCTCTCGACTAGAGCTACACAAGGACGTAAGTTTTATTACGTTTTGTAGTGTTTTGAAAATATGATGTTGCTAGAATTGCATGGGATTCAGATATGGTGTTTCTACTACCGTAGACATTGTCGAATTGAAGTCAGAGTAAAGAACAGACTGTTTCTGTAATTGTTATGATTTTCAGAAGATATTGATTGAGATTAAACACTAGATTTGTATTGTTTTTTATTGAAGAATAGAGAGAGGATTATTCTTGTATGTCTGGATAGATTATTCAGTAGATATGTGAAGTCAGATCGAAGAAAGAATACCGTATGTCTGTGTTTTGTATTTCAGCATCTCTGAAGATGTATTTGTTAGATATTCATATGCTGGAAACAGATTGATCAGATTCAGATATGATTTAGATTATATCGTGATATTGTTGATATGATCAGATTGTGTTTGGTTCAGATTGATCAGATTATGTACTGAGTGAGTATTGATCAGAACAGATTGTGAATTGAACTACACAGTGATACAGTGTATTTGATTTTGTCATTTCAGATCGGATATGGACAGACTGGACTTCAAGACTTCGTCTTCCTCGGACGGGGACGACAAAGGTATAATTCATGTGATATTCGGGAAGAAACAACTCAAGTGAGATCATTACTTGAGTTGCCCAATAAATCACATACTATATTCTTGTTTATGTTTTATATGATTATGCTTTGTTTACAGATTATGTTGCATTGCATTAAAATGATAATGCTTGTTTACAGATTTTGTATTCATGCATTAAGAAAGGACAGTCTGGAGATCAGGCAGACTTCTAGATGTTCGGTGATATCTCAGCTTAGGGAAAGATCACCGCCCCTTTGTAGATGTGGATACAGATCAGGCCGAAGTCTAGGAATAAGACGTACAGCACCTCGATTGGTAGGGTAGGTGACAGCCAGTGACGTCTTATTCACCCCGGGATCCCTAGAGTTATAGATCGAGTCAAGTCTAGACATGATTTGATTAGGACTTCATGCTTATATGGATGTGGCTCCTAGATCATGGGACCCATCGTTATTGCTTTCAGTTGTGCTAGCATGTTTTATGATTTAGACTGTTTATATGCATGTTTATCTGATTTGAGTTGCATGCTTAATTTCATAAATTATGAAATATATTGTGTTTATACTTAATCGCATGTTTCATGAATTAGTTTGTTTATATACATGCTTACCATGTTTTATACTGGGATTTATTCTCACCGGAGTTATCCGGCTGGTGTCTTGTTTGTATGTGTGCATGACATCAGGGGAGGCAGGATCGGGGTCACGAAGATGACGAGAGAAGACGAGTTTAGCGTGGTGATTCCGGACTTACAGTAGATTGGATTTTACTACTAGAGCTTTAGTAGTGAACCTTAGATTAGAATGTTGTACATTATTGTATTTTAATACTGAGTGTGTATTTTTATATACAGACATGTATAGTATTTAGATTCCATTTGCTTCCGCAGTTATAATTTAAAAATAAAAATTTTAGACCCTGTTTATCAGAACAGATAATTAAATCCCAACGACGATTAAGAAGATGATTAGCGTCCGGGTCCCCACAACAGGTGGTATCAGAGCTGATAGTTCCTTTAGACTTAAATTATCAGAGCGATAGATCCTTTAGATTGAGATAGTCAGAACTGATAGATCCTTTAGACTGAGATAGAAGAGAATGTGCGGGGTAGATGAATTTTCTTTCCTTGTATGTGTGTGCTAGCATGAGATTGATTTAATGTTGATTGACATTATGTGCTAGCATGAGACTATGTGTTACTGCTTTAAGATACATGTTTACCTAATTATGTGATTGGAATTGGTATTATGTATTCTTAAGTATGAATCAGATCAGATTCATGATCAGCAGTAAGATGATCATGATCAGAGAAAGATTGGTACAGATTTGTAGTGCGAGATTATTAATGTGTTTGGTAATCAGATATACCGCCCAGAAAAATTCCAGAAAGAGGCAGTACTTCATATGATCAGACAGGTAGGTCAGAACCTCAGATAGACGTGTCAGAAATTCAGATGGAAACACAGTTACAGAGGTTACAGTCGTTTCAGCCGCCGGTTCTGAAGGGAAATGAGACGTCAGCAGATTGTGAAAAGTGGCTTGAAGAAATAGAAATGTTATTTGAATTCCTAGATTTCACAGATGAGTGTAGAATTAGGCTTATTGAGAACCAGTTACACGAAGCTGCCAGAAGATGGTGGTTACTTACCAAAGGAGCTTTAGAGCAGAGTCGTTCAGTGATTACATGGAAGATTTTTAAGGTTGAGTTCTACCAAAGATTCTTTCCTGTGTCATATAGAGAGGACAGAAGTGCAGAATTTGCAAATCTAAAACAGGGTCAGATGAGTATTGATGAATACTTAGCACAGTTCTTCACCTTGTTACGTTTTGCCCCTCTTATAGCTAGAACTGATCATGCTATATCTAGTCAGTTCATTCAGGGATTAAATCCAGAAATACGTACGTTGGTAAATGTAAAGCAATCAAGTAATTTTGCTGATACCTTGAATAGGGCTAAAAGAGCGGAAACGGTGCTGATAGGACAACCGGGAGCATTATATGATCTTCCAGCACCAGACCCACAGCAACTACCTTTTAGAGTTGAGATTGGCAGCAGCAGTGATAGGAGGAAAGAACCATTGAAGATTCAAAAGAAACTGTTCAAGAAGTTAGGAAGTGATTCCTCTAGTTGTAGCAGTCCTAGTCCGAGCTATACCGGAGTGTATTGCAGGACGTGTGGAGGGCGACATTCTACAGAACAATGCCAAGGAGTGCTTGGTAAGTGCAATATCTGTAAGCAGACGGGACACTTTGCTAAAGTTTGTCCTCAGAGGAATTTTCGAAGATCTTAAAAAGCAGGGTCATTGGTGGTAATGACTGAAGAACAGACTCAGAATTCACACAGGTACTATTTCTTGTATGATTATATGCATAGGTATTGGTATGTACTAATGCATTATTTATGAATACCTGTGATTGAGTAGCATGGAGATATGCTATATTTGTTGGATCTATGGTTACTGTAGTATTGATTCCTTGGTTGTTAAGGAATACGTTGATATCAGAAATGTCTGTGACATATGATATACTACAGTTAGATAAGAATGAGATTGAACTAGATTGTGAGGTACTTGTGTTATATGATTCTGACTGCATTATTGACATGTATATGCTAAACAAGTACAGAAATATCGTAGAATGTGTGCCAGAAACGGTAAGATTCAGACCAGATCTGGCTGATAAACGGAGATTTTTTCGGTAAGGATTCTAGATCCAGAATTCCTTAAATTATTGTACTGTTTATGACTCGATTATTACAAAAAGGAACAGATGGTATCCTTATGTATTCAATAGATTCATTGAAATCGAGTCTAGCAGTGACAGAATTGCTAGTAATATAATAGTTGACTGGTGTTTGCCTAGATAAGATTTCAGATGTGTTTGATATCAGAAAGGTAGATTTCAGAATTGAATCAATACCGAGTATTGCTGGTATATTAGAACATAGTACAGAATGATTGACAGAATTGATATAATTGACAGATAAAAGAACATTAGCTGAGAAATTCAGTTGATTGAGTATTTCTCTGGAAGATATTTCAGTGCTGTTTCTAAATTGATAGATTTTATGTTCAGAGGTATTCTGAAAAATTATGCTTGGTATATCTATGATTTGTTGATATATTGCAGCATTTGATTGATTATATTGAATATTTGAAGATTGGGTTAAATATTCAGAGAACTATGATCATTGTATACAGAAATGGGTCAGGTATGAATCCGGTATGCAGTTATTGATACAGTGTTTATTCAGAATATGCAGTATCTGAAGATCGATTGATTTAGACAGTTAAGACAGAAAGATCAAGAATTTCAGAAATGTTAGAAATTTATTATCTGCAGATTATGGTATTCTGATTATTTATTCTCTTATTATTATATATATCTGCTGAGTATTGTTATTGTTCTACATCCGTATTTGTGCAATATCTTATATTGTTGGGAGCATATGTTATTTGCAGATAAGATATAGCAGTTGATATGGGCAGTATGAGGATTGGTCAGATAGACAGAATTTACAATTGCCTAATTTTGTTATTTTATGAGTTGTCTTAAACTCACTAGATTTGTGTAGGTTCTTTCTGTTCGGAATCCGTGTAAACAGTCAGACATGTGATCAGAATGTTCAGAATTTGTTTGTAGTAAACAGAACAGAACATCAGTCAGATTAACAAATATGTGATTTTGTGTTGTATCAGATTGATTTTTTTTATGATATCAGAATGTTTCAGAATTGGTTACAGATTTTGATATTGATAGTCAGAGCCGAATACCAGGTAGGTATTTCTTCTTTATTTTATGTTTTTAACTGATTGTTTATACAGAATGGTTCGAATCTGAATTCACAGATAGTGTCAGAACCACATCGTAGTGGATTCAGTTTTCATTCAGATAGTTGAGAATGTATGATATTCGAACAGATAGTAGTGATATAAACAGATTAGATCAGTTGTAACAGAATTTGTACAGAAATGTTGGCAGAATTGTACTGATAAGTCTGAATTGCTAACAGAAGAAGACAAAAAGATAGAAAACAGAAGATTATTACAGAATTTGTATAGTTTTGAATAGAAATGGGAGTACATTTCTATGGCTTTCGTAATGACATTACAGCCATTTTCTTTAGATTTTGATATGATATGGTTATGATTGACAGATTTCTCAATCTATATCTATCAGTTTGTACCAGATTACGTACAAACAGAACCAGATGACATAGATCAATGTCAAAGAAATAGTCAGATTGACGTGAATGCAAGAATTAGATTATATCAGATTGTGATTATGATTGAGTTGTACTTATTATAGAGGATATCATGAGCTCTCTCTCGCAGATTTTTCACAGATTGACAGATAGTCAGAATGTACTAGCCAGATATTGGAAGATATCCAGAGAGTGGTAGTGCTGGATGCTAGCACTAGTTAGCATAAAGTTTTGTTACCTTATGGGTGATTGTGTGGTGATAGCTATCAAAAGAGTACGGAGATCGTTACAGATGACACATTGTACAGTAAGTACTACAGAGTCCATATAACGAAGATTCAGACAGAAATAAAGATAGCTTAGAAATGACAGATTTGATAAACCAACATCGGATGATGATGCTTGGTATTGAGAGTGGAAGATTGAGTATATCCTTGATTGGGATAAACAAGTTGATCAATGACTGTTGGTATTGGCTACTGAACTGTAATTGGTTTATACAGATGTTGTATAACCCGCATGGCAAGATTGATTCTGTCAGAGTTAGTTTAAAAAGTATTATGATAGGATACTGCATGAATCCTTAGTCCAGACTGGAATCAGAGAGTTGAGTTCGAGTTGAACTCGAGTATACATTTCTTCTCATATAGTTGAATTGATTACTTGAGAGTTCGAGGACGAACTCAGATCTAAGAGGGGGAGAAATGTAATGCCCAAGAATTATAGAATTGATAAACCAAGATTGTTAATATTCGTTAATGTAAGACTCGAAAGATATGAGAATGCATGACATGCAATGAGGGAAGAAAGATTTGAGAAACCAGGTGTTGCATGATCAGAAAGCTAGAATTTAGAAGTTTGCACGACCGCACCCGCGGTGCTAGCACGACCGCACCCGCGGTGCATGTGCAGAAAATGAAGTACAAATCCCGTAGACACACCGCACCCGCGGTATTAGACGGAGCGCACCCGCGCTGATGACACCGCACCCGCGGTCTTGCAAGAAGCGCACCCGCGGTATGAGCTGCCGAGAGAATGGCTAGGATCACCGCTTGAGCGCACCCGCGCTCCTTACACTCACCGCACCCGCGGTCATGCGTGTTGCATGAGAAATGATGCCACGTTTTCCAACCTTGCATGCAGTATATATATTAGGATTGCACGTGGTTTCTCTCCAAATTTCAGAAAAGGGTCGAAGGTTTGAAAGGAAAATCCTTACGCCTTTTCGATTGGTGATTTCGAAGAATCCAGGTATCAGAATTCAAATCCGACGTTAGTTCTGAACTCCTCTCGACTAGAGCTACACAAGGATGTAAGTTCTATTACGTTTTGTAGTGTTTTGAAAATATGATATTGCTAGAATTGCATGGGATTCAGATATGGTGTTTCTACTACCGTAGACATTGTCGAATTGAAGTCAGAGTAAAGAACAGACTGTTTCTGTAATTGTTATGATTTTCAGAAGATATTGATTGAGATTAAACACTAGATTTGTATTGTTTTTGATTGAAGAATAGAGAGATGATTATTCTTGTATGTCTGGATAGATTATTCAGTAGATATGTGAAGTCAGATCGAAGAAAGAATACCGTATGTCTGTGTTTTGTATTTCAGCATCTCTGAAGATGTATTTGTTAGATATTCATATGCTGGAAACAGATTGATCAGATTCAGATATGATTTAGATTATATCGTGATATTGTTGATATGATCAGCATCAGTGTATTTGATTTTGTCATTTCAGATCGGATATGGACAGACTGGACTTCAAGACTTCGTCTTCCTCGGACGGGGATGACAAAGGTATAATTCATGTGATATTCGGGAAGAAACAACTCAAGTGAGATCATTACTTGAGTTGCCCAATAAATCACATACTATATTCTTGTTTATGTTTTATATGATTATGCTTTGTTTACAGATTATGTTGCATTGCATTAAGATGATAATGCTTGTTTACAGATTTTGTATTCATGCATTAAGATAGGACAGTCTGGAGATCAGGCAGACTTCTAGATGTTCGGCGATATCTCAGCTTAGGGAAAGATCACCGCCCCTTTGTAGATGTGGATACAGATCAGGCCGAAGTCTAGGAATAAGACGTACAGCACCTCGATTGGTAGGGTAGGTGACAGCCAGTGACGTCTTATTCACCCCGGGATCCCTAGAGTTATAGATCGAGTCAAGTCTAGACATGATTTGATTAGGACTTCAATCTTATATGGATGTGGCTCCTAGATCATGGGACCCATCGTTATTGCTTTCAGTTGTGCTAACATGTTTTATGATTTAGACTGTTTATATGCATGTTTATCTGATTTGAGTTGCATGCTTAATTTCATAAATTATGAAATATATTGTGTTTATACATAATCGCATGTTTCATGAATTAGTTTGTTTATATACATGCTTACCATGTTTTATACTGGGATTTATTCTCACCGGAGTTATCCGGCTGGTGTCTTGTTTGTATGTGTGCATGACATCAGGGGAGGCAGGATCGGGGTCACGAAGATGACGAGAGCAGACGAGTTTAGCGTGGTGATTCCGGACTTACAGTAGATTGGATTTTACTACTAGAGCTTTAGTAGTGAACCTTAGATTAGAATGTTGTACATTATTGTATTTTAATACTGAGTGTGTATTTTTATATACAGACATGTATAGTATTTAGATTCCATTACCTTCCGCAGTTATAATTTAAAAAGAAAAATTTTAGACCCTGTTTATCAGAACAGATAATTAAATCCCAACGACGATTAAGAAGATGATTAGCGTCCGGGTCCCCACAATTCAAGTTGAGCCAGACTTGATTATGAGAATCAAAGAGGCCCAAAGAACAGATCAGAATGTTCAGAGGTCGATTCAGAATGTCCGATCAGGGCATTTATCAGAATATCAGGTACGTGAGCATGTTTTGTACGTGAATAACCGTCTTGTAGTGCCAGATGTTTCAGATTTGAGACATCAGATTCTGTCAGAAGCGCACTGTAGTCGGTTTAGCATTCATCCTGGAGGCCGAAAAATGTACAACGATTTGAAGACACAATTCTGGTGGAAACAGATGAAGATCGATATTGCAGAATTTGTGTCCAAGTGTTTAAATTGTCAGCAGGTGAAGGTTGAGAGAAAGAAGCCCGGAGGTTTACTTCAGAGTTTGTCTATTCCATAATGGAAATGGGATCACATATCCATGGATTTCGTGCGAAGTTACCTCGATCATCCCGGGGTTGTGACGCGATTTGGGTCATTATTGACAGATTAACCAAATCAGCGTGTTTTATTCCATACAGAATGATATACCGACACGATCAGATGGCTGAGATATATGTCAGAGAGGTAGTCAAATTGCATGGTGTGCCGAATTCTATCATATCAGATCGTGATCCAGGATTCACTTCACACTTCTGGCACAGTTTGCAGCAGGCTCTAGGTACGACATTACACTTGAGTACTGCTTATCATCCCCAGATAGATGGATAGTCAGAGCGGACTATCCAGACGTTGGAGGACATGTTGAGAACTGTAGTTCTAGACTTTGGCACTAGTTGGCAAGATTCACTACCGTCGTGTTAATTCTCGTACAACAACAGCTACCAAACGAGCATAGAGATGGCACCGTTTGAAGCATTATATGGTAAGAAGTGCAGATCTCCGTTATATTGGGATGATATATCTGAGGTACCAGAACTTGGGCCTGATATGATCCGTGAAATGACTGAGAAGGTAAAAATCATTCAGAAAAGAATAAAGACGGCATAGGATAGGCAAGCCAAATATGTCAATATCAGACACAGACCGTTAGTATTTGAACAGGGAGACAGAGTATTCTTGAAGATTTCCCCTTTTCGAGGCATTGTCAGATTTGGTAAACGTGGGAAGTTGTCTCCTAGATACATCGGTCCATATGAGATTCTTGAAAAGATTGGCGATCGAGCATATGGATTGGCTCTTCCTCCTTCCTTATCTGGGATACATGACGTTTTTCATGTATCAATGCTGCGTAGATATATACCATATATTTCTCATGTCATTCAGCCTGAAGAAGCTGAGTTTGATCAGACTTTGAGTTATGTTGAGCAACCGATACAGATTTTTGATCGGAAAGAGAAACAGCTAAGAACAAAGACTATTCCGCTTGTGAAAATTCAGTGGAGTCGTCATCGCATCGAGGAAGCGACTTGGGAGACAGAAGCAGATATGAGACAACGATACCCCGAGTTATTTCAATGATGTAAGTATGTATTCAGTTTTGATTATATTACATCTTGTGCATACTTTGATTTATTGCTTATGATTTCGAGGGCGAAAATATTTCTTAGAGGGGGAGAAATGTAAGGCTTGAGATTATTAGTCTTCATTGATGTGAGAGTCGGAAGATATGTGTAAGGCTCGAGAATTATCCGTGGTCATTGAGGTTAGACTTGAAGCTATGAGAATGCATGACATTTAGATTGGAATTGTGAAGCATGGCCGAAGCCACACTGCACCTGCGGTGCTAAGACTACCGCACCCACGGTGTATGTGACAGAAAGGTGATGGATTTGTGCGAAGCAACACCGCACCCGCGGTGCTAGCAAGACCGCACCGGCGGTGGTGAGACCGCACCGGCGGTCATGCAAGAGCCGCACCCGCGGTCACCGAAATTCAGAAAATGATATTGCTGCCGAAAGCTCAGCGCACCCGCGCTCTTAAGCTACCGCACCCGCGGTAGTGCGTGTCATTTGAAAAACATGAACACTCGTCCCTTTGCATGCAATATATGATAGTTGTCTTCATTTCCTTTGGCATTCAGAATAAGAACCGAGACCCTTCTCCATGGAATGCTTCAAGTTTTCTTCATAGCACACTTGGAATTGTGAGAAGTTTACACATCCGATTTGGAATCCGAGTGAAGATTCTTGCTCCTTGTATCACACGCTTCATAAGGGTATACTTTTTACTCATTTGCAACATGTTTCGAAATATATGTGTTGGGGGAATTCAGATTTGAGTTAGAATATATGTTCTTGATATGTTGAGCATGATTTATTCGTTACCGGATCGAAATTTGGAGACCATATGCTATACGTTCGATTTTCCAGCATGTGTTGGACTGAGAATATGCAGATTTCAGCATGTATATTGATGTTAGGTGAGATTATTAGTTGATTGTGATTGAGTATGATATTATTGAGTTATCGGTATCGAAGTATTACGCCGTTATGCCGCCAAATTGTATTGAAACCGATTACAGGTTTGTACATTGAGTTGATTGAGATGTATTTTGATAGAATGCGTCTACACATTGCCATTTCATATTGGTATTGGCTATTGTGAACTCGAGACTTCGACTACGACACCGATTGTTCGACAAGAAAGGTATAATTCATGTGGTCACGGGATTGCACAACTCGATTCAGATTTGATACGAGTTTCCCTAAATCACATACTAGATTGTTATTACATTGATTATGTAATGTCTTGTTTATTGATTTATATTCGAGTCCTGAGATAGGAGATATTGGCAGAGTGGCCAAAACTAGACGTTTCGGTGTATCGACGCATGGTAGTAGATTTACTCTATGTGTAGACCTTCGATACAGAGTTGACCGAAGTCTAGGAATAAGACGTACCGTTGCCCCGAGTGGTTGGGTAGGTGACAGACCGTCTTATTCACACCGGGATCCCTAGATTAGAAAAGAGTCGAGTCAAGATTTAAATGTTGAATACAGATTTGTATTCTTCTACATGTTTAGATTTGCATTCATGCTATTTGATATATGCTATGCTCTTGTACATGATTATTACATTGCATGCATCTATGTTTTATACTGGGATATGTTCTCACCGGAGTTATCCGGCTGTTGTCGTGTCTGTATGTGTGCATGGAAACAGGTGGGGCAGGATCTGGGTCACGAGGTAGATGAGAGGTTGATGATAGCGTGGAGATCTCGGGCATGGAAGATTTCTAGTGGTTTCTATTTAGACTTGTATCACCTATGTTTGTAGTTGGTATGTAAACACGAGTGTATGGTTGTACTAGACAGACATGTATGTACATTATGTTGTTATTTCTTATAAAGACAATGTTATGCTTTGACTATACATTTGAATTAATGTTAAAAGCAAATTTTTGACCCACATTTTCGAACAAAGATCCAATTAAATCCCAAAAGAATTGAGTTAGAGCCCGGGTCCCCACAATATGAGTATGCATGACATATAATTAGAGTTTTTGAATAAAGGAACACCGCTCCCGCGCCTAGAAAATGACCGCACCCGCGGTTGATGGACAGAAAGTTAGCCATTTTTACAGTAGGGTCACCGCACCCGCGGTCCAGAAGGATGCACCCGCGGTGGATGTCCAGTATGGTAGGAATTTTGGTACGAAGCAACACCGCACCCGCAGTGCAGAATTGACCGCACCCGCGGTCGGCGTTTATACAATTTTGGATGGATTGCCGAAATAAATATTTCATTCAACGATAAATATTCGCTTGGATTGCATTGTCAGAACATCATTGACCGACGAATTCGGTTGGGATTAATTCTAGCAAGAGGACTAGGTCAAGTTATAGTAAATGGACTAACAGTCCAAGTATCGATCCCACAGAGACTATTATTTAATTACTAAGATTCAATTATTTTATTTAATCTAGGCAAACATTAACGAGCGATTTGATTATTATTTCAACTAAGTGATTTTTTAAACTATTAAATGACTAAGTCAAATATCAGAGAAGATTGGAACGTGGGATTTTCAAATTTAAATAGAATGATCGGGAACACACAACGGTAACAAACTCTGATTAAATTCAAGCACTGGAATTATTCGACTAGCAATTATTCGAAGTCACGATGTAATCCTCTAATTTAATTATAAATCTATTTCTAGAATTTATAATCTTGTTTTCATTTAACAGTCCAATTATTTCTAATTGAATTTAATTAAACGAAAACGCATGCATCAACGATAGAATTACAGCTGTCGCCTAAAATCGCACACTGAAACCGAATACTATTTCTAGTCGGTTTAACCGTGTGTTGATTAATATTTTTGAATCTAAATTCAATCTATTCCCTTTCGAGTCAAGATCGAACGACAAACATTCAAATAATTGGCCAAATTAAAAGCACGAAAATTAAGCAAACATTAATCAATAACATAAAATAATTTATGAATCAAACCATCCAACGAATAAACAAAATCAGTCGTTTGTCCCTATCGTGGTCCCGATCACAAGAAAAACTACTCCATAAATTCAAAACTAAAATCAAATTTAATGTTTGAATTCATGTTTAAAAATAAGAAAACAAAAGAGAAGAGAAATCTATATGATGGTGCGCGGATCTTGCGTGTAAATTGCGCTGTCTTTTTCTCTCCAGTCTTCGCCGTCTTCAAGAGTCCCAAAGTCGTGCCTTTTCTCCTCCAAAAGTCGGCTCTCTCTCGAAAATTCAACAACCCATTCAATGTCTCGGTTTTCCTCTTTTATTCCTCTTCAAATTCACGAGCAAATCTTCGCAGGATCTCGTTCTGATATTACGTACACGGACACCGTGCATGCCTCCGGTAGCGGGTCCATGTAGTTGCGATTAAATTATTTTTCTGGGACACATTGGACACGGACCCCGTGTAGAGGTCCGTCCTGGGGTCCGTGTATACTCTGTAAAATTGATTCTCGGGTGGTGAAGGACACGGACCCCGTGTAGGGGTCCGGTTACAGGTCCGTGTAGACTCTGCCCAAGAATTCTTCCGAGGGTTGATGTACACGGACCCTTACACGGGGTCCGTGTAAGGGTCTGTGTTTAGACTCTCATTTTTCCTCCTGTTATTCCGGGTATTTCTGACATGTCATTGCGGAGTTTGACTTTTCTTTCATTTCTTTGGCTTTCATCCTCTTTTGGTCAAACCTGCAAATAGCCATAATGGGACGAAATAAGCACAAAACTCGGAATAAAAAATTCCTGATAAGCACGAATACGACAAAATAAATGCCCTAACATGCTATATAATCCGTGCTCATCAATTCCCCCACACTTAACCCTTGTTCGTCCTCGAACAAATCAGACAAAAGATAGAGATGAGGCACATTTCAGATTCAGAACTCAAGTACCACAATCAAAACTTCTCAATTTGTCAAAGTCTTTCACCCCCGGTCAAAAGATCACGCTTCGCATATCACGAGATTCATTTTCGTCGCAATTCAAGATTCAAGCATTTACCCAGTCAGGCTCAACAGAACAAGATGTGTGTAGTGTGCAGGTCAGGCTCGTACTCATCTCCATCTACTTAGTTTCATGAGCACTTATTTTCATTTGTTATCGAAACTCCCCATATGCTTGACTTTCATAACCCTCTCTACTAAATGTTGAACGACGATGACTTGGTTAATAGGTCTTTTCAAGCTTATAACGTAAGGCCAAGGTTCACGGTTACAATAGAAGGTATGGGATTCAAAAGTTAGAGGAAATAAAAAGAAGTGATCCTGCAGCACATTTATCCAACTATTGACTGATCAACTATTACTGTATTTTCATCATTTCAGAGCTCGTTTGTCTCCTTCTATCTCATTGTTCATCAACTTTCACCCACAGATTTTCTTTCGGGTGCTTTCTACACTATACATTTTCCTTCTTTTTTTTCATTAATAAAAATTCATCGACTCCTTCACTCAATTCTTCAATCCATTGGAGTAATTCAAACATTTCAATGTGCACAGGAGTTTTATTTCTCTCACATGTAGGTAGGAAAAAGTGTATAGGCTAAGATTCAGGTAGTTGATGTGGGACATTGAATAACTGACGAATGGGGGCTGACTGTGTGTCATTGACACACACCATCCGATTTTTTCAGTCTCAAAAGGGTTTACTAGGGGCAATGAATGATGTATCAGTCAGGCTTGAAAGGCTCAAACGGTCCAAAGATTGCTTAAATCATCCCTAAGTCACCATCGTTCGTATTTTCGCTTCGAGGGCTAATCAGACAAGTTCTAGGGATCGTTGTTTGATTAATCTCTCTCTCTATTTTTTTTTAAGTTCACATTTCACCAATTCACTATCAATGAGTAAACGTTTGACCACGTGCATTGAACAAAATGTTGATACAGAACTGGTTCATGTTAGACTCTCTCCTTGAAACTACGACTCCTCTCACTTAATTCTAGGCATGAAACAATTTTCCGGGTGATCCAAAACCTAACAAATTAATCCGATTATCAAGTGAAACAAGAGTTCTTAGTCTAAAAATAGTTCCATCCTACGTGAAAAGTGTTGTGCAACGATGTGTAACCAGACTGACCCACCCCCACACTTTGACCACGACACTGCCCTCAGTGTAAAACGAAATAAAAGGAATTATCAAGAATGTGAAAACAAAAATACTTCCTTGTTAAAATGTCGAGTACGTGGTGGAAAGAGGTGGAAATCAGCAAATCCTGAAAGAATGACATCGAATACACCAAAAACCGTAAAATGTAATAGACAAAACACGCAAGCGCTCCAATAAAGTCCAAAATATAATAAACATTAACATCATGTCCCAAAACATCAATAACAACGAACGAAATTTCGAAGTTAAACACAATGAATACAATCCTCCACATAGTCTAAAATAAAACTACGCCTCATCGTCTGACCCCAGCTCTAAGTCCATGAATGCATCGAGAGTAGCTCTTTCCCAGGGTGGGGCATAGGCATCGGGAGACTGTTGCTCGATACGAGCTAAGCGGTTTCGGATGTCGTCCATGCAGTCGAGTACGGATGAGTAAAAGTGACGCCGGGCTTGCGAGTTGCGCGGTCTAGGGGGTACGTCATCTCTAGGGCCAGCTCGGGCATCCAATGCCGCTTCTTCCTCCCCACGGGCATCCCAGGCGCGGTCATCGATGGCAGGGGGAGGCACCGGTGGGTCACGGGGGTGAGGGCTGATGTGTCGACTACCGGGACTGCGGTACCAAGTGTCCTGTCGGTAGATGAAGTACATGCCCTGCATGGCTTGAGCGGTGAGAATATGAGTAGAGGTAGGCATAAAGGAGGTCTCCCCTGTGAAATCGATGCCATGGGCCGCCAAAATGCGAGAGATGATGATAGGAAAAGGGGCGTAGGGCGTCTTATTCTTTGTTGGGTTAATATGAGCAACTGAGCGCATATGGGAAATGATGATCGACGCCACCGGAATGGCAGTGATCGCCCCTAATCTATTCAACATCTTATCTATGATATAAAGGTCCATAAGGCGCACTTCATTGTTACCGGCCTTCCTCGGGATAATGTTCGCTCCCGTGAAATAGCAAATCAAACGATCAAGTAGCGGGATGGTAGTCGGGAGGACACTGGAGCGAGAGCCGGTAGGAGACGTATGGTACTGAAGGCGGCGCCGGGCTTTCGGGATCCGAAAGGTGATGTTCGAAAAGAATATATCTAGCTGATTAAAGGACACCGGCGGCCCTTCATTTGGGACATTTAAAAGCGTAGCCAAGTATGAGCTGTTCACCTCGATAGGAACCCCCTTCACGTATGTACGCACATGTGGCAGACCGGTGATCTCTTTTTCTTCGACATTGGCAAAGAATTGCCATACCAGGTCGGGATAATATGGGCCGGAGATGTCCAAGATAGGGCCCCATCCAAATTTATCAAACTCGGCGCGGAGTGGCACCGCGGCATCAATACAGGGATGAATAGACTGCTCCACGATGACAGAATTCCCGTGAAGGGCCGAATACCATTCAAAATTCTCAATGGATGTGAATTTAGAAGCATCAAATGATCTCCTGGCTGACCCAGAGGACGAAGAAGCACCGGTTCGGGCGTGCTTACCAGTAATACGACGGGAAGGCATTTCTAGAACAAGCGATTTTATCCGAATATTCCACAAATTCAAACGCGACAATCTACAGACCAAGCAACCCAATCACTGATCACCACTCACCAAACGAAACGAACAACCAGACACAATACCCCAAACACAGACTCAAAGCGATATTAGCAACCTTGACATACGAAATACAGACCAAGCAACCATACGATGAATGAAACACAAACGACAATCGACAAATCCGCAATAAGTTTACTCTTGTAGGTAGCACAAAATCCTCAACACTGGTAATTGGTAAATCGAAATAAGGTGAGCCGCGCTTACCGGAACAACGATGAAGGCACCGTGGAGTAGGGTCGTCCGGCGGTGAGCGGTGACAGCAGGTGGTGTGTTGCTCAAAGGAGTGTTAGAGTAGGTGATGGTGGTGGGTTTCGAGTGGTAGGCGGCGACGGAGGAGGTGGTGAAGTGAGAGATGGAGACGGGAGAGGCGCAAGGACTGCGGTGTGAGGAGCGGTGGTGATTTTCGGCTGGAGGCGCGGTGAGTAGATTTGGGGGTTTAGGGATTTGGGGCGAGGGATTCGCGATTTTATTCAGGGAAGATGCAGAATTAGAAGACACGGACCTCGTGACGGGGTCCGTGTACAGGTCCGTGTATATGCGCAAGTACGAATAATCTGGAAATGTTAGACACGGACCCCGTGTAGGGGTCCATTAACAGGTCCGGGTAAACTCGGGAATCTTGAAATTTTGAAAGTGGCAGACATGGACCCCGTGTAGGGGTCCGGGTCTAGATCCGTGCAGACTCGGGAAATAGGCGTTTTGAAAAATGATGGACACGAACCCCATGTAGGGGTCCGTGGTAAGGTCCGTCTAGACACGGAAAAATGGCAAATTTGAAAAGGCTGGACTCGGGAATTTAATTCTCACAAGATTTAACAGTACCCTATGCAAACTACGAACCAGACACGAATCTTGAAACCAGGGAAAAACAATTCTATACTTTGATACCACACAATAGAACATAATCAAGCACACAAGATTCAAGAATTGTACAAAAACTTCCCTGATCTAATTGACGTTCTGAAACCGCTCGTCCTGATAGACTCCCCCACACTTGAAATTCTTTCCACCACCAGTAGATAAATTACCCGCACCATCATTCACTGAGATTAACTCACTAACAAGATTCATAAAACAGAAATAAAGAAAACCAAAATAGAACAGGGAGGAAAACTAAAATAAAACACTGGGTTGCCTCCCAGTTAGCGCTAAATTTAGAGTCGATAGCCTGACTGTACTCCCTTGGTTCAGTTTGGATTCGGAGATCCACTGTGGTTTGTCCATCGGGTATGGCACCACCATGATAAACCTTCAGCCTATGCCCATTTACTTTGAAAGGTCCAGTCGCTTCACTAGTGATCTCTACCGTCCCGTAGGGGAACACTTGCGTGATGGTATACGGTCCTGACCACCGTGAACGCAACTTACCTGTCATCAATTTCAGCCGCGAATTATATAGCAGGACCAGTTGTCCTACCACAAATTCTCGATGGACGATGTTTTGATCATGCCAGCGTTTGGTTTTCTCCTTGTAAAGCTTGGCATTCTCATACGCCTCCAACCTAAACTCATCCAATTCATTTAGCTGTAGCACTCTCTCGTCACCTGTGGCTTTAGCATCAAAATTCAGAAATTTAGTAGCCCAATAAGCCTTATGTTCAAGTTCTACAGGTAGGTGACATGTAATGCCCAAGAATTAATCACGGTAATTAACGATGATTGATTTATCATTTCATGTGATTATGACGGGATTAATCGGGACACCGAGGAATGTATTCAGAACGAAATTATGAAAATATGAGCATGCAAGACCGCACCCGCGGTAAGGGTTGGACCGCACCCGCGGTGGTGCTACTGGAAAATGGAGAAGACTGCCGAAGCAATACCGCACCCGCGGTATGTAACAGCACCGCACCCGCGGTGCAGGACCGCACCCGCGGTGCAGCAACGACCGCACCCGCGGTGTTGCGTGTTGTGCGTAAATTCTGCCACCTCGTCGAATTCATGCATAGTATATATATGTATGATAGACATTCGTTTCTTCAGAATTTAGCAGCAAGAAATCGAGAAAAGGGTCTGAAGAAGAAAGGAGAAAATCCTTACGCCTTTTCTGAGAAATCCGTCCGTCTGATTTTGAATCTGACTTCGGCATTGAGTTCCTGGCAACGTAGGCTACAACTGGACGTAATTTTTACTACGTTTTGACATGTTTTAGAATTATGATATTGTCAGAATTGAATGGAATTCATATATGATGTTCTTGACATATTAGACATCGTAGAATCGAAGTCAGATTAAGAAACGGACTGATTATGAAATTGTTATGAATTTTCTGGGGTATAGTGATTTATACCAGACAGATTTGAATTGTGACGGGATTACGGAGTGTATTGGATATGAGTTATGGATTGTAACTATTATCTGTTGAATTGGTATTGACGGGGATATTGAAATTGTACCGTTATAATGTTGATTTTGAATTAAATCCAGACTGATCGGATTGTTATTGATTCGAAGGGTATATTGATATGAGATTATTGATATTGTCATTGCCAGACAGGCTGTGAGTTCAGGACATTGACCGAGCCAGAAACCGACGAAAGAAAGGTATAAGTCAATGTGGTATTGGGAGATTGACTTGAGTCGGTTTAGACTTGGGTTTCCCTAAATCACATACTTTACTTTATTGCATTGATATTTGCATTGAATTGATGATATACTTGTTCTCTTGATTTTAGATGACAGGTAGTAGACGATTTATCTTGTGACAGAAGTGCCGGATAGTGGTGGTATCGCCACGGCACATTGCACGATGTCTCAAGATAGGTTATTAAAGATAGAACTGCAGTCCATGACGGATAGGTCAGGACACCGGATGTTTGGTTATATCGAGTAATAGGAAATGGGAATTCGTCTATTACGGAATTCGATATAGGAATACCAGGATATTGGTTATATCGAGTAATAGGAATACGGTTCCTTCTATTACGGAATTCGATATAGGAATACCACATCTGGAAACCGGGATCCCTAGACTAGGATTGAGTCTAGTCTGAATTATGAGTTATGTCGACAGATTGATATTGATTATGTTTCAGATTTTGATACATATATCTGTTACCTGATTACATGCTTTATATTGTTTTATATGATTGCATGTTTCATTGATTTATACTGGGATTATATTCTCACCGGTATATCCGGCTGTTGTCTTGTCTGTATGTGTACTTGACAACAGGTGGGACAGGATCAGGGTCCAGGAGATGAGGAGAGATCGTGATTAGAGTGGAGGCTCCGGACTTGGATTAGAGATAGGGTTGAACACTTGACATAAGTTGTTAAACCTTAGTTTATTTTGAATGCATGCAGTACAGGACTTGTATTGTATTTTATAATGATATGTATATGAGTTTGACGTCACTACGTTCCGCATTTAAAAAAAAAATAAAAAATTTAGACCATGTTTTAATTGATTAATTAGTCCCAATTATGATTAAAAACTTGATTAGCGTCCGGGTCCCCACAACAGGTGGTATCAGAGCGATAGATCCTTGAGATTGAGATAGGAGCTAGTGAGCGGGGTAGAATGAGATTTTCTTTCCTTGCTTTTGATTGCTAGCATGATTTACTGCTTTATAATGCATATTTATCTGTTTATCTGATTTGATTTGAAAACATGTATTATTGAGATTGAATCAGAACCGATTCTGGATCAGCAGTAAGATGATCGGAGGAGGACTGAAATAGACTTTGGGTTGGGTTGCTAATCCTTTTGATTTCAGATATGCCTCCGAGAAGAATGCCAGAACAAGGGAGTACCTCGAATCCTCCCATGGATGTGACACCTACAGCAATGGAGAAATTGCTGAAAAGATTTCAGTCATTTCATCCACCGACTTTGAAAGGAACGGAGAACTCCGTGGAATGTGAAAGTTGGTTGGACGACATTGAATCACTGTTTGAATCTTTGGAGTACATTGAGGAAAAGAGGGTGAAACTGATAATACACCAGTTGCATGATGTTGCTAAACACTGGTGGATCACGACTAGAAGGGCATTGGACCAGCGAGGTACGGCCATTACCTGGAATGTGTTCAAATCTGAATTTTATCTACGGTTCTTTCCAGTTTCTTATAGGAAGGACAAAGGAGCGGAATTTGCAAACTTGAAACAAGGAGAGTTAAACATTGAGGACTATGTGGCTAAGTTTTTGACATTGCTCCGATTTGCTCCTCATGTGGCTGGGAGTGATGAGGCCGTTGCAGACCAGTTTATAAATGGCCTAAATCCTGAAATTTTTACTTTGGTGAACACCGGGAGGCCCAGTAATTTCACCGATGCCCTGAACAGAGCAAAGGGAGCCGAGGCAGGCCTGATGAGGCAGAGAGAGGCTTCGTTGGTGCTTCCAGTATCAGGACAGCAACAACCACCTCCTGGATTTGAAGGTGGTAGCAGCAGTAGCAGGAAGAAGGATTTCTTGAGGGCTAGAGGGAAGCAATTCAAGAAATCTGGTACTAGTTCGTCCAGTTCGAGTGGCTCTAGACAGATTAGTCAGGGCCAGAGCTATACAGGACCGTACTGTGGTACTTGTGGAGGGAGGCATTCCACAGATCAGTGCCGAGGAGTGGTTGGCAGCATTCGTATTTGTGGACAGCAAGGACACTTTGCTCGAGTGTGTCCCCAGAGGAGTGCCCAGGGATCGCAGGCAGCTGAGTCATCGGGATCCGTGGCTCAGGCAGGTAGACGACCATATGCCGTTCATACTTTTCAGCCAGTACCGTCTACTCTGTCACAGCAGAGGCCAGGAGGGGGCCAGACCGCGAGCCAGCCTCCTAGACAGCAGGCCCGATTGTTTGCTTTGACCGAGGAGCAGGCACAGGATGCACCTGATGATGTTGTGGCAGGTAACTGTTTTATTTCTGGTTATCCTGCATATGTATTGATTGATACTGGTGCATCGCATACTTTTATTTATGAGAGGTTTGCATTGATTCGTGCATTACCAGTTGAGTCATTGTCTGCGGTAGTGTCTGTTTCTTCCCCGTTAGGAACAGGTTTGATATCAGTGAAATCTGTGAAACCTTGTATACTGCAGTACGATGGACATACGATTGAGCTAGACTGTATTGTGCTTGGTTTATCTGATTTTGATTGCATTATCGGTATCGATATGTTAACCAAGTACAGGGCTACAGTCGATTGTTTCCACAAGATTGTTCGATTCAGACCTGAAATGGCTGAGGAGTGGAAATTTTATGGTAAGGTTTCTCGTGCCAGAATTCCTTTGATATCTGCAATGAATATAACTCGATTATTGCAGAAGGGAGCGGAGGGATTCCTGGTATATTCAGTTGACTTACTGAAAACGAGCCCATCATTGGCGGATTTGCCAGTGGTGTGTGAGTTTGCTGATGTCTTTCCAGATGAGATTCCTGGATTGCCTCCGATTCGAGAGATAGACTTCAGCATTGAGTTAATGCCAGGAACAGTTCCGATTTCTAGGGCTCCATACAGGATGGCACCGATCGAATTGAAAGAACTGAAAGAACAGTTGGAGGATTTACTGGCCAAGGGGTATATCAGACCGAGTGTATCTCCTTGGGGTGTTCCAGTACTGTTCGTAAGAAAGAAAGAGGGGTCGATGAGACTTTGTATCGACTACAGGCAGCTGAACAAGGCAACGGTAAAGAATAAATACCCCTTGCCTCGTATTGATGATTTGTTTGATCAGTTGCAAGGTTCATCCGTGTATTCCAAGATCGATCTGAGATCTGGATACCATCAACTGAGAGTCAGGGACTCTGATATCTCAAAGACCGCATTCAGAACGAGGTATGGACATTATGAGTTTATTGTCATGCCTTTTGGTTTGACGAATGCACCGGCGGTATTTATGGGATCGATGAACCGCGTCTTTCAGAAATACTTGGATGATTTTGTTATCATATTCATTGATGATATATTGATTTATTCAAAGAATATGATTGAGCATGCTAATCATCTGAGGACTGTGTTGAGCATTTTGAGGGCAGAGAAATTATATGCTAAATTGTCGAAATGCGAGTTTTGGCTGAAACAGGTTGTGTTTCTAGGTCACATTATATCGGGAGACGGTATATCAGTTGATCCCAGTAAGGTTGAGGCAGTTATTTCTTGGCCAAGACCGACATCTGTACCCGAGATTCGCAGTTTTATGGGTTTGGCAGGCTATTATCGCCGATTCATTAAAGATTTTTCGAGTATTGCCAAACCGATTACGCAGTTAACCCAGAAGAATGCTCCATTTGTGTGGACCGAAAACTGTGAATTCAGTTTTCTTGATTTGAAAAAGAAACTGACCAGTGCGCCTGTGTTAACGATTCCTTCAGGTACTGGTGACTTTGTTGTTTATTGTGATGCATCTCACCGAGGATTGGGTTGTATGTTAATGCAGCGAGGGCATGTGATTGCTTATGCCTCGAGACAGCTGAAACCCCATGAAACTCGTTACCCAATTCATGATCTTGAATTGGCAGCCATAGTCTTTGCATTGAAGATATGGCGACATTACCTGTACGGTGAGAAATTCGAAATATATTCTGATCATAAAAGCTTGAAATATCTGTTTTCACAATCTGAATTGAATATGAGACAGCGAAGATGGCTAGATTTATTGAAAGACTTCGATTGTGAAATCAAGTATTATCCAGGGAAGTCCAATGCAGCAGCTGATGCACTGAGTCGAAAGGTATGTGCACTATCCTTATCGACGATTGGTGTATCGAATTTGATTGAAGACTGCTGTTTGTCTGGATTAATATTTGAGACAGATCGTCAGCCTCTGAGATTGTGTGCTGTTCGAGCTGAACCAGAGCTGCTTTTGGAAATTAAAACAGCTCAGAAAGTTGATCAGAATGTACAGAATTCGATTGCGATGGTCAGAACTGGACATCAATCGGAATATCAGGTTCGTGACAATGTCTTGTATGTGAATAATCGTATTGTTGTGCCAAATGTTTCAGAATTGAGACAGCGAATAGTGACAGAAGCGCACAACAGTCGTTTTAGCATTCATCCTGGTGGCAGGAAAATGTATAATGATTTAAAGACATAGTATTGGTGGAAACAAATGAAATATGATGTGACTGAATTTGTAGCCAAGTGTCTGAATTGCCAACAGGTGAAGGCTGAAAGAAAGAAACCAGGAGGATTGTTACAGAGTTTGTCCATTCCTAAATGGAAATGGGATCACATTTCCATGGATTTTGTGACACAGTTGCCGAGATCCTCCAGAGGTTGTGATGCGATTTGGGTCGTGATTGATCGATTGACCAAATCTGCATGTTTTATTCCATACAAAATGACCTACAGGTATGACCAGATGGCCGATGTTTATAACCGAGAAGTGATTAGATTGCACGGAGTGCCGAAGTCGATTGTTTCAGATCGTGATCCTCGATTCACTTCGCACTTCTGGCAGAGTTTACAGCAAGCTCTAGGTACGAAGTTACATCTGAGTACCGCATATCATCCAGAGACCGATGGACAGTCAGAGCGGACTATCCAGACATTGGAAGATATGCTGAGAGCTGTGGTACTGGATTTTAGTACTAATTGGCAAGATGCATTGCCTCTGTGTGAGTTTTCGTACAACAACAGCTATCAAACGAATATTGAGATGGCTCCATTCGAAGCGTTGTACGGAAAGAAGTGTCGATCTCCATTATATTGGGATGATATCTCTGAAGTTCCTGAGACTGGACCGGATATGATCAGAGATATGACCGAGAAAGTTAAATTGATTCAAAAGAAAATGAAGGCAGCTCAAGACAGACAAGCCAAGTATGCCAACATCAAACGACGACCGTTGGTATTTGAGGCTGGAGACCGAGTATTCCTGAAAATTTCGCCTTTCAGAGGAGTGGTCAGATTTGGCAAGAAAGGGAAACTGTCTCCACGATATGTCGGTCCATATGAGATTCTTGAAAAGATAGGGGATCGTGCCTATCGACTTGCCTTACCGCCTTCATTATCTGGAATACATGATGTCTTTCATGTATCAATGCTGCGGAAATATCTTTTTGATGATTCTCACGTGATTCAACCAGACGAGACTGAGCTGGATGAGACATTGAGTTATGTCGAGAAACCGATCCGGATTATAGATCGTAAAGAAAAACAGCTCAGAACAAAGAGGATTCCTCTTGTGAAAGTTCAATGGACTCGTCATGGTGTTGAAGAGGCCATTTGGGAGACTGAATCAGATATGAGACAGGAATTCCCAGCATTGTTTCACTGATGTAAATTCTTTATACTGTTCTGTATATATACTCCTTCTGATATGATTGATTGCTTGTGATTTTGAGGACGAAATCGTATCTTAGGGGGGGAGAAATGTAATGCCCAAGAATTAATCACGGTAATTAACGATGATTGATTTATCATTTCATGTGATTATGACGGGATTAATCGGGACACCGAGGAATGTATTCAGAACGAAATTATGAAAATATGAGCATGCAAGACCGCACCCGCGGTAAGGGTTGGACCGCACCCGCGGTGGTGCTACAGGAAAATGGAGAAGACTGCCGAAGCAATACCGCACCCGCGGTATGTAACAGCACCGCACCCGCGGTGCAGGACCGCACCCGCGGTGCAGCAACGACCGCACCCGCGGTGTTGCGTGTTGTGCGGAAATTCTGCCACCTCGTCGAATTCATGCATAGTATATATATGTATGATAGACATTTGTTTCTTCAGAATTTAGCAGCAAGAAATCGAGAAAAGGGTCTGAAGAAGAAAGGAGAAAATCCTTACGCCTTTTCTGATAAATCCGTCCGTCTGATTTTGAATCCGACTTCGGCATTGAGTTCCTGGCAACGTAGGCTACAACTGGACGTAAGTTTTACTACGTTTTGACATGTTTTAGAATTATGATATTGTCAGAATTGAATGGAATTCATATATGATGTTCTTGACATATTAGACATCGTAGAATCGAAGTCAGATTAAGAAACGGACTGATTATGAAATTGTTATGAATTTTCTGGGGTATAGTGATTTATACCAGACAGATTTGAATTGTGACAGGATTACGGAGTGTATTGGATATGAGTTATGGATTGTAACTATTATCTGTTGAATTGGTATTGACGGGGATATTGAAATTGTACCGTTATAATGTTGATTTTGAATTAAATCCAGACTGATCGGATTGTTATTGATTCGAAGGGTATATTGATATGAGATTATTGATATTGTCATTGCCAGACAGGCTGTGAGTTCAGGACATTGACCGAGCCAGAAACCGACGAAAGAAAGGTATAAGTCAATGTGGTATTGGGAGATTGACTTGAGTCGGTTTAAACTTGGGTTTCCCTAAATCACATACTTTACTTTATTGCATTGATATTTGCATTGAATTGATGATATACTTGTTCTCTTGATTTTAGATGACAGGTAGTAGACGATTTATCTTGTGACAAAAGTGCCGGATAGTGGTGGTATCGCCACGGCACATTGCACGATGTCTCAAGATAGGTTATTAAAGATAGAACTGCAGTCCATGACGGATAGGTCAGGACACCGGATGTTTGGTTATATCGAGTAATAGGAAATGGGAATTCGTCTATTACGGAATTCGATATAGGAATACCAGGATATTGGTTATATCGAGTAATAGGAATACGGTTCCTTCTATTACGGAATTCGATATAGGAATACCACATCTGGAAACCGGGATCCCTAGACTAGGATTGAGTCTAGTCTGAATTATGAGTTATGTCGACAGATTGATATTGATTATGTTTCAGATTTTGATACATATATCTGTTACCTGATTACATGCTTTATATTGTTTTATATGATTGCATGTTTCATTGATTTATACTGGGATTATATTCTCACCGGTATATCCGGCTGTTGTCTTGTCTGTATGTGTACTTGACAACAGGTGGGACAGGATCAGGGTCCAGGAGATGAGGAGAGATCGTGATTAGAGTGGAGGCTCCGGACTTGGATTAGAGATAGGGTTGAACACTTGACATTAGTTGTTAAACCTTAGTTTATTTTGAATGCATACAGTACAGGACTTGTATTGTATTTTATACTGATATGTATATGAGTTTGACGTCACTACGTTCCGCATTTAAAAAAAAAAATAAAAAAAATTTAGACCCTGTTTTAATTGATTAATTAGTCCCAATTATGATTAAGAACTTGATTAGCGTCCGGGTCCCCACATGACACGACTTTCCATACAATAATTTGAAAGGAGACATGCCAATGGGGGTTTTAAAAGCGGTGCGGTATGCCCATAGTGCATCGTCGAGTTTCCTAGACCATTCTTTCCTCGAAGCACCGACAGTCTTCTCAAGAATGCGTTTAAGTTCTCGGTTCGAAACCTCGACTTGGCCACTAGTTTGGGGGTGATAAGGTGTTGCCACCTTATGTCGGACCCCATACTTATCCAACAGATGGTCAAACTGACGATTACAAAAATGAGTACCCCCATCGCTGATAATGGCTCTAGGTGTGCCAAAACGTGAGAAAATGTTTTCATAAGAAATTGAACGACAACCCTAGAATCATTAGTTTTGAATGCACTTGCTTCCACCCACTTAGACACGTAGTCTACAGCCACCAAAATATACTTGTTCCCAAAAGAAACCGGGAACGGACCCATGAAATCGATACCCCACACATCAAATAATTCACACACAAGAATGTTATTGAGAGTAATTCATGTCTCCTAGAGATATTACCTGTTCGCTGACAATCTGTACATTTTGTGACATATTCATGCGCATTCTTAAACAAAGTAGGCCAATAAAAACAAGACTGGAGGACTTTGGACGCAGTTCTAGTTGCCCCAAAATGGCCTCCAGCCGGACCAGCATGACAATGAAACAAAATTTCACTTACCTCTTCTTGGGGAATGCATCTACGAATTATACCGTCTGCACATATTCTAAACAAATAAGGGTCCTCCCACAGATAGTATTTTAAATCTGAGAAAAACTTTTTCTTTTGCTGATATGTAAAATGGGGAGGAATGAACTTACTTGATTGATAATTAACAAAGTCGGCATACCATGGTAAGCTGTCGATTTCAAAGAGTTGTTCGTACGGGAAATCATCTCGAATAAAGTCATTAACTTGAATTCCAATCGCGAAAGATGATCTGCAACTTGATTCTCTGTGCCTTTCCTATCGATTATTTCCAAGTCAAATTCCTGCAACAGAAGAATCCAGCGAATTAGTCTTGGTTTTGCATCTTTCTTGGACATCAGATATTTCAAAGCTGAATGGTCGGTGTGCACGACGACTTTACTCCCTATCAAGTATGATCTAAACTTATCCAACGCAAACACCACGGCAAGGAGCTCTTTTTCTGTAGTGGCATAGTTCAATTGGGCAGCTGACAGTGTCATGCTAGCGTAGTAGATGACATGAATGCATTTTTCTCTCTTTTGTCCCAACACTGCCCCTAGCGCTGTCTCGCTTGCATCACACATCACCTCAAATGGCGACCCCCAGTCAGGTGCTATCATCACAGGTGCTGTGATTTATTTCTCTTTCAAGATCTGAAATGCATGTACACACTCAACAGAAAAATCAAAAGGCACCTCTTTTATCAATAAATTAATCATAGGCTTCGCAATGCTAGAAAAGTCTTTTATATAGCGTCTGTAGAATCCCGCATGCCCAAGAAAACTACGCACTCCTCTAATGTTGGTTGGGGCTGGGAGTTTCTCAATCACTTCGATTTTTGCCTTATCAACCTCAATCCCATTTTCAGAAATTTTATGCCCCAATACTATTCCCTCTCTCACCATAAAATGACATTTTTCCCAATTTAAGACCAAATTCGACTCCTCACATCTCTCCAAAACCTTAGACAGGTTAATTAAACAAGTATCAAACGAGGAGCCAAATACAGAAAAGTCATCCATGAATATCTCAATGAAATCCTCAATCATATCATGAAAAATTTCCATCATGCATCGTTGGAAAGTCGCTGGTGCATTACATAGACCGAATGACATTCGTTTATATGCAAATGTCCCATAAGGACAAGTAAAAGTGGTTTTCTCCTGATCTTCAGGGTCAATGGGAATTTGCATATAACCAGAATAACCATCCAGAAAACAATAAAAAGAATGGCCAGCTAGCCTTTCCAACATTTGATAAATAAACGGGAGGGGGAAATGATCTTTACGGGTGGCGTCGTTAAGTTTTCTATAATCGATGCAAACCCGCCACCCTGTAACAGTGCTCGTGGGAATCAATTCATTATTATCATTTTTCACAACAATGATCCCACCTTTATTTGGAACAACCTGTACTGGACTGACCCACCTACTATCAGAAATCGGGTAGATAATACCTGCGTCCAGTAGCTTAATCACCTCTTCTTCACCACTTCTTGCATAGCCGGGTTCAGACGCCTTTGAGGCTGAGTAGATGTCTTGTGATCGGCCTCCATCAGAATCTTGTGCATACAAATAGAAGAGCTGATCCCCTTAATGTCTGTGATGCTCCAGCCGATGGCTTTGATATTCTCCCTCAACACTCGCAACAACTTTTCTTCCTCCTTACCTGTCAAAGTAGATGAAACAATCACTGGAAGTTTCTCATTATCAAGTAAAAACAGATATTTTAAGTGCGAGGGAAGAGGTTTCATCTCTAGGATCGGGGCTTCTTCGATGGATGATTTTAAAGGTCGTGGGACATGCCCAAGCTACCCAATCCTAGAGTTTACCGTTTTCGACAGCGGTCTGCCTGCCTCCAAATAGGAGATACATTCATCAAGCTCTTGATTTCCGAATTCTTCTGGAGACGAATGAGTTAAGCAAACCTCCAAAGGGTCCTCACCTATCAGTCCCTGTAAATCACACTCAACAAACTCATCAGTAGCATCAATTCGAAAACAATTAGAAGTATCATTAGAATATTTGATGGACTGAAAAACATTGAATATGACACTCTCTCCATTAAACCTCAAGACTAATTCGCCCTATTGCACATCTATCAAAGCTTTCCCGGTGGCTAAGAATGGTCTCCTAAAATAAGAGGGATCTCTCGATCCTCCTCCATGTCTAGCACAACGAAATCCACCGGAAAGATGAACTTATCAACTTTCACCAACACATCTTCTACAACTCCCTTATGATTTTTAATTGATCTATCAGCTAACTGTAGGGAAATTCTAGTTGGTTTTACCTCACCTATCTCTGAATTCTCAAAACAAGAGTATGGCATTAAGTTAATGCTTGCACCTAAGTCACACAAAGCTTTACTAAAATTTGAAGTTCCAATAGTGCAAGGGATAGAGAAACTACCTGGATCCTTAAGCTACGGAGGGAGTTTATTTTGTAGAATTGCAGAACATTCCTCCGAAAGCTTAACTGTCTCAAAGTCAACTAATTTCCTCTTTTTTGATAAAATTTCTTTAAGAAATTTTGCATATGAAGGCATTTGAGCTAAAGCTTCTGCAAATGGAATATTTATATGCAGCTTTTTGAAAATCTCAAGAAATTTTGAAAATTGAGTATCCAATTGCAGCTGCTTTGCTCTTTGGGGAAATGGGAGTGATTTAATATCAATATTCGAGTTTGAGTTTAGAGACTTACCTTTCTTCCTTGTGTCATTGGACTCTTGCTTGGATATTTTCTTCCCCTCCTCATCTCCTTCAACATCGATCACTTCCTGCTTTATGGGAGACGTCGCCGTGACCGCATTGACACCTTTTGGATTATTTTCCGTGTCACTAGGTAGTGTACCCGGAGCTCGTGTAGCCATTTGTGTCGCTAACTGCCCTAGTTGCGTCTCCACTCTTTGCATCATGGCATCATGGTTTTGCCATCTCATCTCATTCCCAGCTATGTACTTGGCAAGCATATCCTCAAGATTCGACTTGCTATCCTGTGGCTTGAAACCAGGTGGCATAGAAGATCATGCACCTTGTGGCGGTTTAGGTGGTTGTTGAGGAGGTCTTTGCTGTGTAGGATGTTGTGGAGGATTAAACTGTAGTTGCTCAACAGAAGTTTCAGGTTGTAATAGCCGAGCCCGGTGTACGGTATGGTTTAAGATTTTGTATGATTATTGGCTATTTGGGTAAGTTTAAGTATAGTTTGCATGTTAAGAGTTTCGAGTTATGATTTATAGTATGGTTGGTTTTAGATGATGTGCAGTGTTATTGTAGCGGCGTTACGATTAAATTCATGATAAATAGTATATTGATCCAAATGAGGTGAGGCCAATTGGAGTGGTTAGATAAGACATAAGGCTATAACTTTCTTATTTTGAGTTTTGTTCAAATCATTGGGGAAGGTAAGCCAAAAGTGTCCCGAAGTGTGTTGTGTGTTTCGACGTTCCTCCAGTGACACAGGTTGGGAGATTTAGCATAACGTTTTACTCAGACCTCCAAATGATCTGAAATTTTGAGGGAGTCAAGATAAGACATAGAGCTACAACTTTGTAGTTTACCACTTTTTCCAATTCGGACGGGAAGAGGCGTTTCTGAGGCGATCTTTGTAGAAGCTGTGCGCAGAGTAAGATTTGGTCCGAAGGTAGAGCGCACCCGCGGTCATGTAAGGACCGCACCCGCGGTCCCAGTGGTTCAAAAATTGATATTTGGTCGTAGGCTTGGCGCACCCGCGGTCCTTGGAGTGCCGCACCCGCGGTCTTGCTTTTTGGAGGTATGGTCGAGATTTAAAGTAACTTTTTGGATGATTTGACTTCATTTCTCTTCTTCTTTCCCCTTCAATCTCGTTTTTCTCTCTAAGGAGCAAGGGTTTTCTTCCATTTCATCCATTTCCTACCTTTGATTCTTGGATCTAGTTCGATTTTCGACTTGAGATCGAGGTTCTCCGTGGTATAAGGAAGCTAAGGTAAGCTTTTGGTGCGATTCTTTTAAGGTTTTGGGTAAGAGTTGACTTGGGTTGATGTTCTTGTTGGATTTATGGATTAATTAGCTTGTAATCTTGGATATTGAGTTGATGTTGGTGTTATTTATGGATTATTGTTGTAGGTGGTGAACCAAGAGCTAAATTTGAGGTGTTCTATTGGGTTGTAAGTGGAATTTCATCCCTTTGCTCACATGATGATATATGTATTGTGTTTTAAAGGTTTCAAAGTGTTATTCCCTTCCATTGATCCATTGTTATATATTGATTTCATTGATTATCTATTGGAGGCATTGTATGTCTCACTATTGTTAAAAAGGGAATACAAGAGAAAATATGAGATTGTGAAAGGACGGCTTTAAATGCTATTCAGAGTTCAAATGTTTCTATTGGATTGATAAATATATAGCCAGAGAATTGCATGCAATTAGTTGATCAACGCCCATAGGCTTGTATCCCTCACAGTTATCGATTTATATCGATGGGATATTTGCACCCACAGTCAGAGATACTATTGATATCAATCCAACCAGAGAAAAGAGAATACCATCGTATTGCTATTGCTATTGCTACAGTTATTGCTACAGTATTCATGTTTCAGAGTTGATGGTATTTATGATTTCAAAGTCATGTTTTACAGAGTATACTATGTATCATTGCTATGTAAGAGTTCCACTTGCTGAGATTTATTCTCATTTCAGTTATTTCATGTGATGCAGATCAGAGTGGCGGCCCGGGACGTTGACTGTGGATTGGGGTCATATGCATACACCGTTGAAAGGAAGATTTTGACATGATCATAGGAATGATGTTTTGTATTTTTGGCTTTGTCATTTAAATGATCATGTATTGCTATTTTGTAAACATTTTTATGAAATGTATTTTGAAACTCCTTCCATATTTTAAAGAAAATTATTTTTATTCCGCTGCGTATTTTATTTAAAGAGGTCAGGGGTGTCACATTTGGTATCAGAGCGGTGTTCTTCGGACCAATGCATATGACTTCGTCTACATTCAACTGTCCGGGTGTTTTCTTGCATCTATCCATTGTTATATATTGATATGTCTTTTGTGAGCACATTGTAGAGTAGAGGATGCCACCTAAGAGGAAAGCTATAGAGGTTGTGATGGGTTTTTGGCTTCTATGGTTGATGTGGATAGCATGGTTAAGTTGAATATTGATGATATTGATGAGATGAGAGAGAGATATCCTGAGTTGTTCGTGCAGTGACGTCAATTTCGGGGAAGAAATTCCTCTAAGGAGGGGAGATTGTAATAGCCGAGCCCGGTGTACGGTATGGTTTAAGATTTTGTATGATTATTGGCTATTTGGGTAAGTTTAAGTATAGTTTGCATGTTAAGAGTTTCGAGTTATGATTTATAGTATGGTTGGTTTTAGATGATGTGCAGTGTTATTGTAGCGGTGTTACGATTAAATTCATGATAAATAGTATATTGATCCAAATGAGGTGAGGCCAATTGGAGTGGTTAGATAAGACATAAGGCTATAACTTTCTTATTTTGAGTTTTGTTCAAATCATTGGGGAAGGTAAGCCAAAAGTGTCCCGAAGTGTGTTGTGTGTTTCGACGTTCCTCCAGTGACACAGGTTGGGAGATTTAGCATAACTTTTTACTCAGACCTCCAAATGATCTGAAATTTTGAGGGAGTCAAGATAAGACATAGAGCTACAACTTTGTAGTTTACAACTTTTTCCAATTCGGACGGGAAGAGGCGTTTCTGAGGCGATCTTTGTAGAAGCTGTGCGCAGAGTAAGATTTGGTCCGAAGGTAGAGCGCACCCGCGGTCATGTAAGGACCGCACCCGCGGTCCCAGTGGTTCAGAAATTGATATTTGGTCGTAGGCTTGGCGCACCCGCGGTCCTTGGAGTGCCGCACCCGCGGTCTTGCTTTTTGGAGGTATGGTCGAGATTTAAAGTAACTTTTTGGATGATTTGACTTCATTTCTCTTCTTCTTTCCCCTTCAATCTCGTTTTCTCTCTAAGGAGCAAGGGTTTTCTTCCATTTCATCCATTTCCTACCTTTGATTCTTGGATCTAGTTCGATTTTCGACTTGAGATCGAGGTTCTCCGTGGTATAAGGAAGCTAAGGTAAGCTTTTGGTGCGATTCTTTTAAGGTTTTGGGTAAGAGTTGACTTGGGTTGATGTTCTTGTTGGATTTATGGATTAATTAGCTTGTAATCTTGGATATTGAGTTGATGTTGGTGTTATTTATGGATTATTGTTGTAGGTGGTGAACCAAGAGCTAAATTTGAGGTGTTCTATTGGGTTGTAAGTGGAATTTCATCCCTTTGCTCACATGATGATATATGTATTGTGTTTTAAAGGTTTCAAAGTGTTATTCCCTTCCATTGATCCATTGTTATATATTGATTTCATTGATTATCTATTGGAGGCATTGTATGTCTCACTATTGTTAAAAAGGGAATACAAGAGAAAATATGAGATTGTGAAAGGACGGCTTTAAATGCTATTCAGAGTTCAAATGTTTCTATTGGATTGATAAATATGTAGCCAGAGAATTGCATGCAATTAGTTGATCAACGCCCATAGGCTTGTATCCCTCACAGTTATCGATTTATATCGATGGGATATTTGCACCCACAGTCAGAGATACTATTGATATCAATCCAACCAGAGAAAAGAGAATACCATCGTATTGCTATTGCTATTGCTACAGTTATTGCTACAGTATTCATGTTTCAGAGTTGATGGTATTTATGATTTCAAAGTCATGTTTTACAGAGTATACTATGTATCATTGCTATGTAAGAGTTCCACTTGCTGAGATTTATTCTCATTTCAGTTATTTCATGTGATGCAGATCAGAGTGGCGGCCCGGGACGTTGACTGTGGATTGGGGTCATATGCATACACCGTTGGAAGGAAGATTTTGACATGATCATAGGAATGATGTTTTGTATTTTTGGCTTTGTCATTTAAATGATCATGTATTGCTATTTTGTAAACATTTTTATGAAATGTATTTTGAAACTCCTTCCATATTTTAAAGAAAATTATTTTTATTCCGCTGCGTATTTTATTTAAAGAGGTCAGGGGTGTCACACAGGTTGCTTCCATCCAAAATTCGGATGATTCCTCCAGCCCGGGTTATATGAAAAACTGTATGGATTGTACTGTTGTCGGCCGTGGTTTCCCACATAATTTACTGAGTCTCCCCCGAAGCATTGTATTCCCTCACAGGACATATCTGGCATGAATGGCATGTCACTAGATGAACTACCAACCATTTCAGCACTTCCTTGAATCTGATTCACTAACTTGACTGGTGTTGACTTCTGTGCTTGTAATTGTGCCATCTGATGCGTCAATCCGTCAAGTTTCGCTGTAATTGCTGTCAGAGCATCCATCTCAAGGAATCCTACTTTCTTCTCCCTGCGGTTGTCTTGCCAACCCACATTGCTCTCGGCCATATTAGATATGATTTCGAGCGCTGCGGTTGGCGTTTTCCTGTACAAGCTTCTGTTTGCTGCCGCATCGAGCATAGATCTCACAGAAGGATCTACCCCATAATAGAATGTCTCAACCTGTTGGCCTATTGAAAAGCCATGTCTCGGGCACATCCTCAACATCTTCTTGAATCTCGCCCATGCTGAATTCAGTGATTCCCCATCTCTCTTTCTAAATGATGTGATTTCATTTCTTAACTGTGTAATCTTAGTTGGGGGAAAATACATGTGCATAAAGAACTCGACCAATCCTTCCCATGTCGTGATAGAACCAGCTGGAAGGTCTCGAAGCCACTCCATAGCCTCTCCTTGTAGGGAAAATGGAAATAATCTGAGTCGAATGGCATCAGTACTCACCCCATTGCACTTGATTGTGTCACAGATTGACAGAAAGTTCTCCAGATGTGCATTAGGGTCTTCAGACGGTGATCCTCCAAACTTGACTTGGAGTTGAATCATCTGGATGATGCCTGGCTTGAGTTCGAATGTATTCGCCTGAATCGTAGGGCGGATGATACTAGACCCATAACCTTCAAATGCTGGTCGATGAAGCTCCATCAACGTACGATTAACTTCTTCTCCGGCCATTTCTGTAACTTCTGGTTTACGGTCTATTTCAGATTCTGCTTCAGAGTCCAAAGACGAGTTGTTGTTTCTTCTATTTCTACTACTCTGTAAAATTGATACTCGGGTGGTGAAGGACACGGACCCCGTGTAGGGGTCCGGTTACAGGTCCGTGTAAACTCTGCCCAAGAATTCTTCCGAGGGTTGATGTACACGGACCCTTACACGGGGTCCGTGTAAGGGTCTGTGTTTAGACTCTCATTTTTCCTCTTATTCTTCCGGGTATTTCTGACGTGGCATTGCGGAGTTTGACTTTTCTTTCATTTCTTTGGCTTTCATCCTCTTTTGGTCAAACCTGCAAATAGCCATAATGGGACGAAATAAGCGCAAAACTCGGAATAAAAAATGCCAGATAAGCACGAATACGACAAAATAAATGCCCTAACATGCTATATAATTCGTGCTCATCAATCATCTATCCACATTCTCAGCCAAACTGATAGAGCTGACGAAGATGTCTTACAAAAGCTGTGCGAAGAAGCTATGCGATTGAGAATCTCTAGTTCCTTTTGAAGCATCAGTTGATGGATGTGACCATCTTTAAAGACGTCCACCCACACAATGATATTCAAGCGCTCCTGCACTTCTGTCAACTGTTCCACCAGTCTGGGAGTGGTAGCCTCTCCAGAGTTATACAGGAACTCTAGCTCCTGTAATTTTTCCCAGAAGGGAAGACTGGTGTAGAATACTTCGTGTAAGGCTTGAGATTATTAGTCTTCATTGATGTGAGAGTCGGAAGATATGAGTATGCATGACATATAATTAGAGTTTTTGAATAAAGGAAGACCGCTCCCGCGCCTAGAAAATGACCGCACCCGCGGTTGATGGACAGGAAGTTAGCCATTTTTACAGTAGGGTCACCGCACCCGCGGTGGATGTCCAGTAGGTTAGGAATTTTGGTACGAAGCAACACCGCTCCCGCGGTCGAAGTTTATACAATTTTGGATGGATTGCTGAAGCTTGAGCGCACCTGCGGTCTAGAGGGAGCGCATCCGCGGTGCTGCATGCGAGAAATCCACCCTTGTTTCTTATGATGACACATGGCAGGGTATATATAAGCTTAGTGTTGATTCATTTCTTCTGCATTTCATCAGAGGAAACCGAGAGAGAAGTGGTAGGAATGTGCAAGGTTCTTTCATCTTAGAAGCTAGCTTGTGAAAAATTCATCCAACTAAATTTTAATCCGAGTTAAGATTCGTATTCCTCTCAACACCGGCTTCGAAAGGATGTAAGTATGATTCATTTCAGCATGGTTCGAAATGTGTATGTTGGGGGAAATCAGATTTGGTTGCTATTATGCATTCTTATGATTCTTGTGAATGTATATTCGAAACCGGATCGAAGAAATGATGTGATATGCTATTGTTTTAGATTTCCAGCATGTTTGAGTTAAGAATATGCAGAATTGGCTTTATGGATTGTGTCTTGAGGAGTATGAATTGTTGAGATGTGTTCATGATAAGAATTGTGAGTTGTATTGATATGACCGGTATCGAGAACTACGCGGTTATGCCGTCGAAATTTTACTGACATTGATTGTTGATTTGTACAAGACTTACTTTGAGTTATATCTTGATTGATTATGTCTATACAATTGTCGTTTCAGATTTTATTGGCAACTTTGATAGCGAGACTTCGACTACGATAGATTGTGCGACGAAAGGTATAATTCATGTTTTTTTTGGGGAATACACAACTCAAATGAGATTCAATTTGAGTTTCCCAACAAAATCACATACTAGAATTGTTGTTTATCTTTTGATATGATTATGATTTGTTTATAGATTTATATTCTAATCTTTTGATATGATTATGCTTTGTTTATTGATTTATATTCAAGCATTTAAGATAGGAGAGTCATTGGCAGATTTGTCAAACTTCTAGACGTTCGGTGTATCGGCGCATAGGAGCAGACTTCCTCCGATTGTAGACTTTCGATACAGACATGACCGAAGTCTAGGAATAAGACGTACCATCACCCCGATTGGAGGGTAGGTGGCAGACAGCGACGTCTTATTCACACCGGGATCCCTAGAGTTAGAGTTGAGTCGAGTCAAGACAAGATTTGATTGAATTGCATGCTTATATGATTGGTTTCATAAACTATGGAACCTATTGCTTTTGAGTGCATCTGATTCAGAGAAAACTCCATCCCCACAGATTGCCAAGAAACCAAGAACCCAAAGGGTTAAATCTTCATCTACCTAGGTATCCATTCCTACTGATATGATAATTTCTTCAGATCCTCACCAACCAATAGAAGCAGTCCCATTGAAAACCATTCCACCAGAAGCCTCAGTTGGTGCCAAAAAGGAATCAGTTAGGACCAAAGCGCCTCTGATACAGATCACTCGCCCTGCTAGTGTGGCACCTGCTCGACCCAAAGGGATAAAATTTATAGAGGTGGTGGAATCAACTCGAACAGGATTGGAAATCCCTCACATTCTGAGTACTGTTAAAGGCAAGGGTAAGCTGATTGAAGAGCTCAGACCTTCCAATGCCATTCAGACACATATTGACCTTGTTTGGGCAAAGGTTAATAGTTTTGCAGCTTCAAAAATTCAGTCCTATGATGCTTGGACAGCTTTTCGCACACAAGTTTTTTCCAAGCAACTGAAGAAGAAATCACAGCTGAACACCTTCATCAAATTGGAAGCATTTGTTCTAAGAACGGTGAAAGCTGCAACAATTGCTCAGGATATGGAAAGAAAAACTTATTTGTTTGATCAGATGAGAGCAAAGAAGTTAGCACAAATTCTTCATAAGCTGAAGGCTAACTACATTCCAACAAATCTTACTGCGTATGCTGATCAAGCAGTAATTACTCAGCTTGATACTGATTTGCTTGGGTTACAATCTAAGATAAAATTTTGGGAAACAGATCAAGAATTAGTTCTTCATCAAGGCGATTAAGATAATGATGAAGAGGAAATAATTGAGGAACCGACTTCTGAGCAGCAAAAAGCATCCTCTGAACAAGTTCTTGTTCCAACTGACGAGCCAGCTCAGAATTTGCCTCAACCATCTCCTGCTGAACAGCAACTGTACACTGAAGCTGAGTTTTCCTTTGCAAACATTGAGGAAATTATCCAAGCAGTGGTGCAGGATACTAAATTGAGTGAACCTATGTCTAATCCAGTTGATCACACTGCTGATCAAATCAATCCAGAGGTCACCATCTCTTCAGAAGAACCAGTTCAGCAAGATCTATTTGCTGAACAAGCTATTACAACTGATGTGCCGATTCATTCTCAAGTTCATTCTTTAGAGGCACCAGTTTTGGTTTCATCACCATCTGCTATTCATCAAGCCAGTTCTTCTTCCGATCAGAATCCACCCTCATCGTCTCCAGTTCAAGGAGAAATCATTGTAACTGATGTTCAGTTCAGAATGTTGCTGCTACAGTCTCTACTGACCAAGCCTTAGTCATTTCTGAAACACACAACCAGAGAACCAGGAACCTCTCATCAGTCTCCTCCTCCATCTTCATCAGATTTTGATCTTATTTTTGAAGAAGTTCAGAATTTGCAGGAAAGTATGAGACAAATGCTTACTGCCATCTCAAAGATTCAAAACACTCAACTGTCACATACTATGAAGTTGGACCATTCTCATCAGTTCAACTTAGAAAAACTGAACGCCATACTAACTGCTATTACCTCTCTGACATTCGCAGTTGAAGATATACAGAAAAACAGAGGGATACTTTCAAGTCTCACTGCCACTCAAGACTCTATCAACAAACGAGTCGACAGTGTAGAATCACTTGTTTCAAGAAAGATAGATTTGCTTCAAGTTGCAATGACTACTCCTATCAGCAATATTTCCGACTCTGTCCACCTCCTGTCTATTGACGTTCGTAAATTATCTACTAAGATGGAGCAGTTTGACAAAAAGGGGGAAGAGCCTTAAACTGATTTTAGAAAAGCAAAAGAATATTAAATTCTTGTATTTGTGAAGAATATGAGTTCAGTTGAATCTACATCTTATTTTATATAAAAGAGTTCAATTATTATGTTATATTTTCTCTAAGTTTTGTCAAACACCACAAAGGGGGAAATTGTTGATAACTTAATTCCGGTGTTTTTACAAAAAGACTTACCAACTGAACTAAGCAACTGAACTGATCATCAACTGAACACGTCATCTACTCAATTCAGTTAACTGTTCGATACAACTGAATTTCATTCTCGGCAACTGATTCTTAACAGCTGATCTCTCAGGTATACACGTCATCAGTTGAAAGCGACAACCGACAAATAGTACAAATACCTGCAACTAGTAGTGGAACGCCGCTTTACAGAATGAACAGTGTACGACTGACAGAGTATATCGATGTGGCAATCAACGGTTAGAATATTCAAACATTCTTTAATGTTACCGTTGAGAGGAGAGCCTATAAATAGTCGAAGGCAGCAACTGAAGATCAACTCTCGACTTTCAGTTATCTCATTTTACTTGCTGTCACGCTGCAAAAAAATCTACTTGCATTCAGAAATCAAAGCTCACGCTTATCAGTGATATCAGTAGTATTGAAGACTACATTCTCGAGCTAAAAATGGCACTTTGTAATATTTGATATATTTTCTAAAGTTGTGCTAAGATCAGTTACGATCTGTAAAAGTGTTGCATACTAAGAGTTTCAGTTTTGGCAAAGTGATGAGTCCAAACTGAAGTGGGTCAGTGCAGTGTTTTGTATTTGATCAAAGTCTTTTAGTGAATATCTTATTTTCGTGATAGAAGGGGTGACGTAGGAGTTATTCAAGTCTCCGAACATCCAGAAACAAATTGTGGTGTCATTACTTCAGTTGTCATTTTCACTTAGATACTCTATCTTTCAGTCAGTTTATTTTCCGCAACTGCTTTATTCAGTTCAACTGATTGTTATTGACCGACGGGATATCTAGTTTCAGTTTGTAACAAAACTGAACTCATATTGTCGAAGAATATTTAAATTCGAGCAGTGTTTATTCAACCCCCCCTTCTAAACAATCTTTATTCGATTAATCGATCCTTTCATACTCATATCACGAAGGTGCATCTTCTTTTTAGTAGCTCATCACATAAGAACTCTAAAGTTAAGCGTGCTTGACTTGGGGCAATTTTGGGGATGGGTGACCTCCTGTGAAGTTTCCTAGGGTACGTGTGTGTGAGGACATAAGCATGCTGGAAAGACTCGTCTTGGTACAGTGAGGACATTCGTCAAATCTTGGACGTTTCAGTTGGTATCAGAGCAAAGGTCCTGTAAAGGGTTGTGCCACCATCAGCGCCGGGAAGTTCAGTCGTAAAGCCTCAATTTGTATGTTGTACATGCTTTATATTGTAATGCCCGAGATGTAAGTTGGTAATCAGCAATTATTAATGCATGATTTGATGTATTTATCGAAGGCCGAAGAAGCGACGTTGCGATTCGATTTTAGTTGCAAATATATTGTTGGGACAGTAGAGACAGTGCAACCGCGGTTCAAAAGATAGTGCACCCGCGGTCGTTTACCATGAATTGTTGAAGGTTTACAGTAGCCGTACCGCACCCGCGCCAGAAAAGCCACCGCACCTGCGGTAAATGAACAGAGACCAGACCGCACCCACGGTAGAAAAGATAGCAGACGTTCGGTCGTCTCTTCTGCAATTTTGAGTGTGGATCAGTTAGATTAGCGCACCTGCGGTCAAAGAATGAGCGCTTCCGCGGTGCGACGTGTTGAATGGAAAAATACGACACTTGCCCTTAGCCATGCAATATAATGTTTTGTCTTTATTTCCCTCACCATCTTCAGCAGCAAGACTGAGAGGAACATTCAGAAAAACCCCAAATTCATTATAGTTTAGATTTTGAAGTGTGAAAGATCTAGCCGTACGATTTGCAATCAGAGTTGAGATTCTTGTTCCTCTTGACATGGGCTTCGAAAGGGTATATGTTTTATTACTTTACATCTTGTTTTGTTATGTATGTGGTGGAGAAATCAATATATGCTTGATAGTATATGTTGTTGAGACGAAGGAGTACATATAGTTGGTACCGGATTAAGAAACGAATATGATATGCAAATTTTGTTCATTTTCAGCGTGTATTGAATTAAGATGATACTGATTTCAGCATAGTACATTGTATTCTTGAGGATTATGAGTTATTGTTATTGATTACTGATGTTTGAGTTGCCAGGTATCGCGAGACTTCGCCGTTATGCCGCCGAAAGTTATTGAAATTGCATATTGATCTACACACATATCTTACTTTGAGTTGGAGATTGATAGGGTATATGATATATATGTTATTTCAGATTGGTATTGACGGATTTGAGATCGAGATTCCAAGACTTCGACTTGTTAAACCAAGACTACGACAAGAAAGGTATAATTCAATGTTTGATTGGGGAGAAATAACTCGAATCAGATCCGGTTTGAGTTTCCCACAAGTCACATACTAGATTTCTATACCTTGTTATGTTGTGCTTTATATTGATTTATATACAAGCATTGAGATAGTAGAGTCATTGGCAGATATGCCAAGTTTGTGGGGACCCGGACGCTAATCATATTCTTAATCATCATTGGACTAATTAATCAATTTTAATAAACAGGGTCTTAAATTTTCTTTTAAAAAAAAAAATACAAAGCTGAAACGTAATATAATTTACTTCAAATTACATACTAAGCATAAACATACAAATCTTGTGTTATCTACAAAAATTCAGCTAGGTTCAACTAGCTATATATATATATATATATATATATATATATATATATATATATATATATCGGTGCTGAACCCTAAGTTGCTTCGAAGCCCGGATCGCCACGCTATCAAGTCCAGCCTCGTTCTCTTCTTGACCCTGATCCTATCCCACCTGTTGCCATGCACACATACAAACAAGAAAACAGCCGGATAACTCCGGTGAGAATTACATTCTCAGTATAAACCGTGTATACATGCAATCATATAATCAATATAAACGTATATAACAGACATTCATAACATATATCCAAATCAGATTATAAATCCATATCAAGAATAGATCCTATTCTAAACATGTACCATCATCAGGAACATAAATCGACATGTACCATATTCAGGAACATATCAAACATAAATCAATATAAACTGTCAATTAAACTCGTGACTCCAAATTTTAGACTAGACTCAATCCTAGCCTAGGGATCCCGGTTTCCAGATGTGGTATTCCTATATCGACCAACAGTAATAGAAAAGACTACAATTCTATTCACGTCGATATAACCAAACATCCAGTATCCTGACCTAACCGTCATGGACTGTGGTCATATCACTAATATCCTGTCCTGTGACAAAGTGCAATGGCCAATGACGAGTCCTCACTATCCGGCCCTTCTGACACCAGATCAAATGTCTACGACTAAGCATATCCGCCTATGACTCAAGACATACATTGTCTATAAATCCATAGACTAAAAATATCAATCGTATTCAATTGCAAATAACAATGCAATAAAATAAAGTATGTGATTTGGGGAAACTCGAGTCAAACCTCACTCGAGTTGTGCAATCCCAACTCAACATTAATTTATACCTTTATCTTCACGTTCTGACGAAGTTGAAGTATCGAAGTCCGGTCTGTCCATATCAAATCTGAAATAGCCATATCAAATAGATCGTGTCAATATATTGCTTAACTCAAAGCCTGTTCTGATCAATACACAACTCAAAACATAAACTGATCAATATCGGATCATATACAATCTAATCCATATCGATAATATCCTGATATAATCGAAGTCACTACGGAATCTAATCAATATCAACCCACCGATGTTTCGACGGCATAACAGTACAGTCTTCGTAACCCCGTCAATTCCAATATCATAAATATATTACCAGAACTCATACTCTCAACAACAATACAAATCTAATATCAAATTTCAATCAAATCAACTCCGAAAATCATAATAATTACATAATTAGTCTGTTCCTCGATCTGACTTCAAATACACATTGTCTACTGTATCAGAAACAATATATATGATTCATATTCGACTATGACAATATCATGATTTCAAATCGTATCATAACTTACGTCCAGTTGTAGCTGTCATCGTTAAAAACACGGTGCTGTACTCAGATTTAAAATCAGATAGACGGATTTCTCGCAAATCACGAATCTTCCATGTCGAAGAAAAACTTGAAACTTTCTCCTCAATTCTTCGTTTTTCTACTGATTAACGTTTGTATGTATATATATATCTCGCGCATGCATCAGGGCAAGTGGCTCGTTCTTCTTACGGCACGTCCCGCGCATATGCGCGACATACATCGGCGCATATGCGCGAGACAATATGTCTCGGCGCGTAGCTTCACCGCAACTCGAGCATATGCGCGCCCTTACTTGGCGCATATGCGCGAGGCCATTTTCCATTCTTCAAAAGTTTCTGCCACCCTCACGCACATGCGCGGAACCAGGTCGCGCATATGCGCGAGGTCTTCTGCCTTCCTCGCGCATATGCGCCTCGGCAGGGTCACGCATATGTGCGAGGTCCTTCCTGCACACATATTTCAAACTTCTTTCCAGCTTCCCTGGTCTGATCCATTCTGTCTATAATCACTTCAATTAATCAAGAAATCATCCCAGATTAATCTCAGATTACGGTAAATATACCCAAATCATTTCAGATTACGGTAATCAAATTCTTTCTAGACATTCGGTGGTATCGAGGCATAGGAGAAGATCGACTCCAATTGTATATATTCGATACAGACATGGCCGAAGTCTAGGAATAAGACGTACCGCCACCCCGATTGGGAGAGTAGGTGGGAGACTTGTTACGTCTTATTCACACCGGAATCCCTAGATTTAGATACGAGTCGAGTTAAAGAGTAAGAGTCGAATTGTTTTATCTGTATTCACTAATGTGTCATAATTACTGACTCTTGTGTTATGATTTTGTATGAAATTGAATGACATGCATGTATACATGTTTTATACTGGGATTTATTCTCACCGGAATTTCCGGCTGTTTTTGTGTCTGTATGTGTGCATGACAACAGGTGGGGCAGGATCAGGGTCGAGACAAAGATGAGAGATCGAGATAGCGTGGTGATCACGGGCGTAGAAGATGGACTAGTAGTTTTACATTTGATATGTAATGTGTTTCAAACACTAGTTTGTTTAAGTATGTAATGAAACAAGACATGTACTTGCTTTGTTGAAAATAAAATAAAGGTATCATTTGTGTATGATTTATATACACTTGTTTATGTTATTAAAAGAAATTTTTTTATGACCCACATTTTCTAGCAAAGATCCAGTTAATCCCAAAGATAGTCGAGTTAGAGCCCTGGTTCCCACAACAGGTGGTATCAGAGCGATAGATCCTTTAGACTGAGATAGAATAGAATGAGCGGGGGTATATTGAATTCTCTTCCTTGCTTTTCTTGTGCTAGCATGATTTATTGCTTTCACTATTACATGTTGTTTTGTTATTTGAGTTGATTTCAGCATGTATTTGGAAAGACTGAATCAGAACCGATTCTTGATCAGAGGAGTACTGAGACAGATTGTATAGATTGTGTACTAATCCGTTTGATAATCAGATATGCCTCCTCGACGAGTACCGGAACCAGTAGCAGGTCGAGCACCAGAACATGGCAATACTTCCAATGATCCGATGGATGTGACCGCTACACCAATGGAGACTTTGCTGAAAAGGTTTCAGTCGTTTCGACCACCGACACTAAAGGACACAGAAAGTGCAGTTGAATGTGAAAGTTGGCTCGATGACATCGAGATGTTATTTGAATGTCTTGACTACACCGATGAGCGACGAGTTAAACTTATTGGGCATCAACTGTAAGAAGTTGCAAAGAACTGGTGGCTTACTAAAAAGAGAGCATTAGAGCATCGTGGCACAGAGATCACTTGGAAAGTTTTTAAAGCAGAGATCTATCAGGGATTCTTTCCTGTGTCCTACAGAAAAGACAAAGGTGCTGAATTTGCCAATTTGAGAGAGGTACAGCTGAACGTCGAGGAATATGTGGCAAAGTTTTCTACATTGCTCCGATTTTCTCCTCATGCGCAGTGAATGATGAGGCCGTTGCGGATCAGTTTGTCAATGGCATGAATCCGGAAATCTTTACCTTGGTGAATACCGGTAGACCGAACAACTTTTCAGATGCCTTGAACCGTGCCAAGGGGGCAGAAGCTGGATTGCTTAGGCAACGAATCACTTCTTATCTCGCTCCGACTCCGAGACCGCCACAACCCTCAGTTCAACCCCCTCCCAGATTCGATAGTGGTGGTAGTAGTAGCGGAAGGAAAGACCAGTTGAAAGCAAAGGGCAAACAGTTCAAGAGATTATGGAGCAGTTCGTCGAGCTCCAGTGGGTCCCGACAGAGAGGTCCTGGCCAGAGTACAGAACCTTCTCTATTTTGATTTTGAGGGATCCCTCATATTGACAGTTCTTGTGGAGGCAGACAAGCAACCGAGCAGTGTCAGGGTGTGATGGGTCGCTGTAATATCTGCAGACAGCAGGGACATTTTGCCAGAGTATGTCCACAGAAAAGGGTACAGAAAGCTCAGAGTGTAGGAGCATCTGGTTCAGTAACTCAGCCTGAGAGGCAAGCTTCATCTATTCATTTCTTTCAGTCAACCCCTACACAGACCCAGCCCCGAGCCAGAGGTAGCCAGACAGTGAGTCAACCTCCCAGACAGCAGGCTCGAGTATTTGCACTGACAGAAGAGCAGGCCCAAGATGCGCCAGATGATGTGATAGCTGGTAACTGTTTTCTTTGCGGTTATCCTGCTTATGTATTGATAGATACGGGTGCATCTCATACATTTATTTCTGAGCGCTTTCCATTGATGCATGCTTTTCCTGTCAAGTCATTAGCTGTTGTAGTGTCTACTTCTTCTCCGTTGGGAAGTGGTCTTATATCTGTGACTTCGGTTAGACATTGTATATTACAGTTTGAGGGTCATGAGATTGACTTACATTGCATTGTACTTGGATTGGCTGATTTTGACTGTATTGTTGGGATTTATATGTTAACCAAGTACAGAGCCACTGTAGATTGTTTTCAGAAGATTGTCAGATTCAGGCCAGAGATGGCTGAAGAGTGGAAATTCTACGGTAAGGGTTCCAGAGCTCGGATTCCCTTGATATCTGTGTTATCTATGAGCCGATTATTACAGAAAGGAGCAGAGGGGTTCCTTGTATATTCAGTAGATCTACTGAAATCGAGCCCAGCATTGGCAGATCTGCCAGTGGTTTGTGAATTTTCGGATGTAATCCCAGATGAGATCCCAGGATTACCTCCAATTCGAGAGGTAGATTTCAGTATTGACCTCCTGACAGGTACCGTTCCTATATCGCGAGCTCCCTATAGAATGGCACCTATTGAATTGAAAGAATTGAAGGAACAGCTCGAAGATTTATTGGCCAAGGGTTACATTACACCGAGTGTGTCTCCTTGGGGCGCTCCAATGCTATTTGTGCGAAAGAAAGACGGTTCAATGAGATTATGTATTGATTACAGGCAACTGAACTAGGCAACGGTAAAGAAAAAAAGCCCTTGCCTCGTATAGACAAGTTATCTGAAGACTGTGAGTCTAGCTTCTTGGAGTTGAAGAAATGACTGACCAGTGCTCTAGTGTTGACGATACCTTCAGGTACTGGTGATTTCGTTGTATATTGTGATGCATCTCACAGAGGGCTAGGATGTGTCCTGATGCAGCAAGGATGTGAAACCTCTGACCTCTTTAAATAAAATACACAGCGGAAATTAAAAATTTTCTTTAAAATATGGAAGGAGTTTCAAAATACATTTCTTTAAACATCTTACAAAATAACAATACATGATCATTTAAATGACATAACAAAATATTGTTTTCAAAACAAACTACTTCCTTCCAATCTTCGTATGCATATGACCCCAATCCACAGTCAAACGTCCTGGCCCGTCACTCTTATCTGCATCACATGAAGATTACTGAAATGAGTATTGTAAGGCTCGAGAATTATCAACTGGCATTGATGTTAGGCTTGTAAAGGTAAGAATGCATGACATTTAAATCAGAATTGTAAAGCTGGGCCGAAGCCACACCGCACCCGCGGTACAGGAAGGACCGCACCCGCGGTGCATTGAGAGGAAATTAGTGGATTTGTGCGAAGCAAGACCGCACCCGCGGTGCGAGCAAGACCGCACCCGCGGTGGTGAGACCGCACCCGCGGTCATGCAGGGACCGCACCCGCGGTCTAGGTGCTGCACTTTTAGATGAACTCCCCGTGAGCACAGCGCACCCGCGCTCTTGAGACACCGCACCCGCGATGCTGCATGCGAAATGCCACCTTCGATTTTTATGTTGACACTTGGCTTGGTATATATATATACTTGTAACATGACTCATCATCTTTATTGTGAAGGACCTCAGAACCGAGAGCATGCAAGGGAGAGCTTCCATTTCTTTCAATCTAGAACTTGTGATTTTGAATGAGTTAGCCATCTGATTTTAATTTCGAGTCCGGATTTGTGATCCTTGTAACAAGAGCTAGCTAAGGATGTAATTTTCAGTTATTTTCAGCATGTTTCGATATTTATGTGTTGGAAGAATTCAGATATGAGTTAGAATATGTATGATTGATACCATGAGCATGGTATATTCGTTATCGGATTGAATTTCAGACACCGTATGATGTTGTTTCGATTTTTCCAGCATATTTATTGAATGGAGATGGGATAAATTCAGTATGATATTGTGTTTTGATAAGGTTATGAAGTGTTGATAGTGAGCTTAGTATTATTGAGTTATCGGTATCGCTAGATTACGCCGTTATGCCGTCGAATTGTATCAAAACCGAGTATTGAATTGTATATGTGCTGAATTGAATTGAGAATTGATATTGCATGTCTACATTGCCTTTCAGAGTTGTTATTGTCAGACTCGACATTCCGACTTTAAGATCTCGACAGACATTGTGCGACAAAAGGTATAATTCATGTGGTCACGGGATTGCACAACTCGATTCAGATTTGATACGAGTTTCCCTAAATCACATACTAGATTGTTATTACATTTGATTATGTAATGTTTTGTTTATTGATTTATATTCGAGTCCTGAGATAGGATATATTGGCAGATTGGCCAAAACTAGACGTTTCGGTGTATCGACGCATAGGAGCAGATTTGCTCTATGTGTAGACCCTCGATACAGAGTTGACCGAAGTCTAGGAATAAGACGTACCGTCGCCCCGAGTGGTTGGGTAGGTGACAGACCGTCTTATTCACACCGGGATCCCTAGAGTAGAACCGAATCGAGTCAAGAATTAGAGGTTGAATACAGACTTGTATTCCTTTACATGTTGTAGATTTTACATTCATGTTACTTGATATATGCTATGCGTTTGTACATGATTATTACATTGCATGCATCCATGTTTTATACTGGGATATGTTCTCACCGGAGTTATCCGGCTGTTGTCTTGTCTGTATGTGTACTTGACAACAGGTGGGGCAGGTACAGGGTCACGTCGTTGAAGAGAGAGTTTATAGAGTGGCGATGCCGGGCGTAGAAGAAGACTCCTTGATATTGTACTAGACTTGTACGGAACATTTAGACAGTCGTGTATGTTTATATCAGACATATGTGTATGTACATTATGGTTGTCTCAATAATAATGACATGCTTTATGTTTACATATGATTGAATATTAAAAAGCAAAATTTTGACCCACATTTTCGCGCAAAGATCCAATAAATCCCACAAGAATTGAGTTAGAGCCCGGGTCCCCACAACAGGTGGTATCAGAGCTGTAGGTTCTGTAGACTGAGATAGAATAGAATGGGCGGGGTAGATCGAGTCATCTTCCTTGCTCTTGATGTGCTAGCATGATTATTTGCTTTCTATATTATGTGTTGTTGCATTATCTGAATTGATTTACAGCACATACTTGTCAAGCCTGAATCAGAACCGATTCTCGATCAGAGGTTATGATCAGAGGAGGGCTGAGACAGATGATATTGACTGTGTACTAATCAGTTTGATAATCAGATTTTTGCCGTCTAGACGTATACCACAGCCAGAGCATGGTAGCACATCAGGTGCACAGATGGATGTTACCGCTACGCCGATGGAGACCTTATTGAAGAGATTTCAGTCTTTTCATCCGCCTACTCTGAAGGGCACAGAGAGTGCAGTAGAGTGCGAGAGCTGGCTGGATGATATCGATATGTTGTTTGAGTCTTTGGCATATACCGATGAGCGACGTGTGAAATTGATAGGGCATCAGCTGCAAGAGGTTGCAAAAAGCTGGTGGTTGACTACGAAGAGAGCCTTGGAGCACCGAGGCATTGACATTACTTGGAAAGTCTTCAAGGATGAGTTCTATCAGCGCTTTTTCCCCGTCTCCTACCGAAAAGATAAAGGATCTGAATTTGCGAATCTGAGGCAGGGACAGTGGAACATCGAGGAGTATGTTGCTAAATTTTCTGCGTTGCTTCGATTTGCACCGCATGTGGCTGGGAACGACGAGACAGTGGCCGATCAGTTCATCAATGGGCTGAACCCAGATGTCTTTACTTTGGTGAATACGGGACGGCCTAATACTTTTTCAGAGGCACTGAACAGAGCTAAGGGAGCAGAGGCTGGCCTGATCAGGCAGCGAGGCTCTTTTTAAGGTGTTCAGGGGCAGAGACAGCCACAGCCTACCGCTGTTCAGTTTCCACCGCCTCCTCCTCGCTTCGATAGTGGATCTAGTAGTAGTGGCAAGAAGGAATTTTTGAAAGCTAAGGGCAAGCAGTTTAAGAAATCAGGGAGTAGTTCATCGAGCTCAAGTGGATCTCGACAGAGAGGTCAGGGGACAGATTATAGTGGCGTATACTGTAGTTCGTGCAGAGGGCGACATGCCACGGACCAGTGTCAAGGAGTTATGGGACGCTGCAACATCTGTAGGCAACAGGGACACTTCGCCAGAGTTTGTCCCCAGAGAGGTGCACAACGATTCCATAGTGCAGGGTCATCAGCACCAGTGCCACAGATGGAGAGACAGGCATCCTCTGTACACTCCTTCCAGCCACCATCTACACAGACCCAGCAGAGACCCGGAGGTAGTCAGACAGTGAGTCAACCTCCCCGACAGCAGGCTAGGGTATTTGCGCTGACAGAGGAGCAGGCGCAGGAGGCACCAGATGACGTGATTGCAGGTAACTGTTTTCTTTGCGGTTATCCTGCATATGTGTTAATAGACACAGGTGCATCCCATACATTTATATCCGAACATTTTGCATTGAGACATTCATTGCCTGTTGAGTCTTTGTCGACAGTAGTGTCTATAGCTTCTCTGTTGGGAAGTGGTTTGATATCTGTGACTACTGTTAAACACTGTATGCTTCAGTTTGAAGGGCATGAGATTGATCTAGACTGTGTAGTACTTGGTTTAGCTGATTTTGATTGTATATTTGGTATAGACATGTTAACCAAGTACAGGGCCACTGTAGATTGTTTCCACAAGATTGTCAGATTCAGACCCGACATGACAGATGAGTGGAAATTCTACGGCAAGGGTTCCAGATCTCGGATTCCCTTAGTATCTGCTCTGACTATGAGTAGATTGTTTCAGAGAAGAGCAGAGGGCTTTCTCGTATATTCAGTAGATCTACTGAAGTCGAGCCCAGCATTGGCAGATCTGCCAGTGGTTTGCGAGTTTGCAGATGTTTTTCCTGACGAGATTCCGGGGTTGCCTCCAGTTCGAGAGGTTGATTTTAGCATAGATCTGGTGCCAGGTAGTGTTCCTATTTCGAGAGCTCCGTATAGGATGGCACCGATAGAGCTGAAAGAGTTGAAAGCACAGTTGGAAGACCTTCTGTCCAAGGGATATATCAGACCCAGTGTATCTCCTTGGGGTGCTCCGGTGCTTTTTGTTAGAAAGAAAGATGGTCCGATGCGACTGTGTATTGATTACCGACAGTTGAACAAGGCGACAGTGAAGAACAAGTATCCTTTGCCTCGCATCGACGATTTGTTTGATCAGTTATAGGGATCTTCTTTATACTCGAAGATTGATTTGAGATCAGGGTTTCATCAGCTCAGAGTTAGAGACGTTGATATTCCGAAGACTGCATTCCGGACCAGGTATGGGCACTACGAGTTTATCGTTATGCCTTTTGGTTTAACGAATGCACCTGCGGTGTTTATGAGTTTGATGAACCGCATTTTTCAGAGATATTTAGATGATTTTGTGATTGTGTTCATTGATGATATCTTGGTATATTCGAAGAGTCTGATTGAGCATGCAGATCATCTGAGGATTGTATTGCGAACTTTGAGAAAAGAGCAGTTGTACGCCAAATTGTCCAAGTGCGAATTCTGGCTGAAACAGGTTGTCTTTTTGGGTCACATTATATCTGGAATTGGTATTGCGGTAGATCCGAGTAAAATTGAGGCTGTGATTAGTTGGCCGAGACCGACTTCTGTACCAGAGATACGCAGTTTCATGGGTCTAGCCGGATATTATCGTCGTTTTATTCGAGATTTCTCCAGTATAGCGAAGCCTATCACCCAGTTGACACAGAAAAATATGCCATTTGTGTGGTCCGAAGATTGTGAAGCCAGTTTTGTAGAGTTGAAGAAGAGGCTGACTAGTGCGCCTGTCTTGACGATTCCTTCAGGTACAGGTGAGTTCGTTGTATATTGTGACGCATCTCATAGAGGGCTAGGATGTGTTCTTATGCAGCGAGGGCACGTGATAGCGTACGCCTCTAGACAGCTGAAGCCGCACGAGACTCGTTATCCGATTCATGATCTTGAATTGGCGGCGATCGTCTTTGCCTTGAAGATCTGGCGTCATTACCTGTATGGCGAGAAATTTGAGATCTATTCCGATCATAAGAGCTTGAAGTACCTCTTTTCTCAGTCAGAGTTGAACATGAGGCAGCGACGATGGCTTGATCTGCTGAAAGATTTTGATTGCGAGATCAAGTACTATCCAGGGAAGTCAAATGCAGCGGCAGATGCCTTGAGTCGAAAGGTATGTGCTCTTTCCTTGTCGACTGTAGGTGTATAGAATTTAGTAAAGGACTGTTGTTTGTCTGGGTTGACATTTGATACAGAGAGTAGACCGTTGCGACTTGCTACGATTCAGATTGAACCAGATTTGATTTTGAGGGTCAAAGAAGCACAGAAAACTGATCCGAGCATTCAGAAATCGATTGATATGGTCAGAGCTGGTCATATATCAGAGTATCAGGTTAGAGATTCTGTTCTGTATGTGAATAACCGCTTAGTAGTGCCAGAGATTTTAGATCTGACACGACAGATCATGTCAGAGGCACACTGTAGTCGATTCAGCATTCATCCTGGTGGCAGGAAGATGTACAATGATTTGAAGACGCAATTCTGGTGGAAACAGATGAAGACCGAATTTGTGTCTAAATGTTTGAATTGCCAGCAGGTGAAGGCAGAAAGAAAGAAGCCCGGAGGTTTACTTCAGAGTTTGTCTATTCCTGAATTGAAATGGGACCACATTTCCATGGATTTCGTGACGAAGTTACCTCGATCTTCGCGGGGCTGTGATGCGATTTGGGTTGTGATAGACAGACTGACCAAATCAGCGTGCTTTATTCCGTACAGAATGACCTATCGACACGATCAGATGGCAGAGTTGTATGTCAGAGAGGTCGTCAGATTGCACGGTGTGCTGAAGTCGATCGTATCAGATCGTGATCCACGATTTACTTCTCACTTTTGGCACAGCTTGCAGCAGGCTTTGGGTACGACTTTACACCTGAGCACTGCTTATCATCCTCAGACAGACGGACAGTCAGAGCGGACTATCCAGACTTTAGAGGACATGCTGAGAGCTGTAGTACTAGACTTTGGTACTAATTGGCAAGATTCATTGCCGTTGTGTGAGTTTTCATACAACAACAGCTATCAGACTAGCATCGAGATGGCACCGTTCGAAGCTTTATACGGAAAGAAATGCAGATCTCCGTTGTACTGGGATGATATCTCTGAGGTACCAGAGTTGGGGCCTGATATGATTCGTGAGATGACCGAGAAAGTGAAGATCATTCAGAAACGAATGAAGACGGCACAAGATAGGCAAGCAAAATACGCCAATGTCAGACGCAGACCGTTGATGTTTGAACAAGGAGACAGAGTATTTTTGAAAATTTCACCTTTCAGAGGCGTTGTCAGATTTGGCAAACGTGGAAAGTTGTCTCCTAGATCCATCGGTCCGTATGAGATTCTTGAGAAGATTGGCGATCGAGCTTACAGACTTGCTCTTCCTCCTTCATTATCTGGTATTCATGAGGTATTTCATGTATCGATGTTGCGCAGATATATGCCAGATAATTCTCACGTCATTCAGCCTCACGAAGCCGAGTTAGATCAAACTCTGAGTTATGTTGAAAGACCGATACAGATTCTTGATCGGAAAGAGAAACAGCTTAGAACCAAGACCATTCCGCTTGTAAAGGTTCAATGGAGTCGTCATGGCATCGAGGAAGCAACTTGGGAAACAGAGTCTGAGATGAGACAGAAACATCCCGAGCTATTCATATGATGTGAGTCTTCCTTTCAATTTTGATTATACTGTGTTGTATATATTTGCATGATTATTTGCTTACGAGTTCGAGGACGAACTCCTGTCTAAGAGGGGGAGAAATGTAAGGCTCGAGAATTATCAACTGGCATTGATGTTAGACTTGTAAAGGTAAGAATGCATGACATTTAAATCAGAATTGTAAAACTGGGACGAAGCCACACCGCACCCGCGGTACAGGAAGGACCGCACCCGCGGTGCATTGAGAGGAAATTAGTGGATTTGTGCGAAGCAAGACCGCACCCGCGGTGCGAGCAAGACCGCACCCGCGGTGGTGAGACCGCACCTGCGGTCATGCAGGGACCGCACCCGCGGTCTAGGTGCTGCACTTTTAGATTAACTCGCCGTGAGCACAGCGCACCCGCGCTCTTGAGACACCGCACCCGCGGTGCTGCATGCGAAATGCCACCTTCGATTTTTATGTTGACACTTGGCATGGTATATATATATACTTGTAACATGACTCATCATCTTTATTGAGAAGGACCTCAGAACAGAGAGCATGCAAGGGAGAGCTTCCATTTCTTTCAATCTAGAACTTGTGATTTTGAATGAGTTAGCCATCCGATTTTAATTTCGAGTCCGGATTTGTGATCCTTGCAACAAGAGCTAGCTAAGGATGTAAGTTTCAGTTATTTTCAGCATGTTTCGATATTTATGTGTTGGAAGAATTCAGATATGAGTTAGAATATGTATGATTGATACCATGAGCATGGTATATTCGTTATCGGATTGAATTTCAGACACCGTATGATGTTGTTTCGATTTTTCCAGCATATTTATTGAATGGAGATGGGATAAATTCAGTATGATATTGTGTTTTGATAAGGTTATGAAGTGTTGATAGTGAGCTTAGTATTATTGAGTTATCGGTATCGCGAGATTACGCCGTTATGCCGTCGAATTGTATCAAAACCGAGTATTGAATTGTATATGTGCTGAATTGAATTGAGAATTGATATTGCATGTCTACATTGCCTTTCAGAGTTGTTATTGTCAGACTCGACATTCCGACTTCAAGATCTCGACAGACATTGTGCGACAAAAGGTATAATTCATGTGGTCACGGGATTGCACAACTCGATTCAGATTTGATACGAGTTTCCCTAAATCACATACTAGATTGATATTACATTTGATTATGTAATGTTTTGTTTATTGATTTATATTCGAGTCCTGAGATAGGAGATATTGGCAGATTGGCCAAAACTAGACGTTTCGGTGTATCGACGCATAGGAGCAGATTTGCTCTATGTGTACACCCTCGATACAGAGTTGACCGAAGTCTAGGAATAAGACGTACCGTCGCCCCGAGTGGTTGGGTAGGTGACAGACCGTCTTATTCACACCGGGATCCCTAGAGTAGAACCGAATCGAGTCAAGAATTAGAGGTTGAATACAGACTTGTATTCCTTTACATGTTGTAGATTTTACATTCATGTTACTTGATATATGCTATGCGTTTGTACATGATTATTACATTGCATGCATCCATGTTTTATACTGGGATATGTTCCCACCGGAGTTATCTGGCTGTTGTCTTGTCTGTATGTGTACTTGACAACAGGTGGGGCAGGTACAGGGTCACGTCGTTGAAGAGAGAGTTTATAGAGTGGCGATGCCGGGCGTAGAAGAAGACTCCTTGATATTGTACTAGACTTGTACGGAACATTTAGACAGTCGTGTATGTTTATATCAGACATATGTGTATGTACATTATGGTTGTCTAAATAATAATGACATGCTTTATGTTTACATATGATTGAATATTAAAAAGCAAAATTCTGACCCACATTTTCGAGCAAAGATCCAATAAATCCCACAAGAATTGAGTTAGAGACCGGGTCCCCACAACAGGTGGTATCAGAGCTGTAGGTTCTGTAGACTGAGATAGAATAGAATGGGCGGGGTAGATCGAGTCATCTTCCTTGCTCTTGATGTGCTAGCATGATTATTTGCTTTCTATATTATGTGTTGTTGCATTATCTGAATTGATTTACAGCATATACTTGTCAAGCCTGAATCAGAACCGATTCTCGATCAGAGGTTATGATCAGAGGAGGGCTGAGACAGATGATATTGACTGTGTACTAATCAGTTTGATAATCAGATTTTTGCCGTCTAGACGTATACCACAGCCAGAGCATGGTAGCACATCAGGTGCACAGATGGATGTTACCGCTACGCCGATGGAGACCTTATTGAAGAGATTTCAGTCTTTTCATCCGCCTACTCTGAAGGGCACAGAGAGTGCAGTAGAGTGCGAGAGCTGGCTGGATGATATCGAGATGTTGTTTGAGTCTTTGGCATATACCGATGAGCGACGTGTGAAATTGATAGGGCATCAGCTGCAAGAGGTTGCAAAAAGCTGGTGGTTGACTACGAAGAGAGCCTTGGAGCACCGAGGCATTGACATTACTTGGAAAGTCTTCAAGGATGAGTTCTATCAGCGCTTTTTCCCCGTCTCCTACCGAAAAGATAAAGGAGCTGAATTTGTGAATCTGAGGCAGGGACAGTGGAACATCGAGGAGTATGTTGCTAAATTTTCTGCGTTGCTTTGATTTGCACCGCATGTGGCTGGGAATGACGAGGCAGTGGCCGATCAGTTCATCAACGGGCTGAACCCAGATGTCTTTACTTTGGTGAATACGGGACGGCCTAATACTTTTTCAGAGGCACTGAACAGAGCTAAGGGAGCAGAGGCTGGCCTGATCAGGCAGCGAGGCGCTTTTTACGGTGTTCAGGGGCAGAGACAGCCACAGCCTACCGCTGTTCAGTTTCCACCGCCTCCTCCTCGCTTCGATAGTGGATCTAGTAGTAGTGGCAAGAAGGAATTTTTGAAAGCTAAGGGCAAGCAGTTTAAGAAATCTGGGAGTAGTTCATCGAGCTCAAGTGGATCTCGACAGAGAGGTCAGGGGTCAGATTATAGTGGCGTATACTGTAGTTCGTGCGGAGGGCGACATGCCACGGACCAGTGTCAAGGAGTTATGGGACGCTGCAACATCTGTAGGCAACAGGGACACTTCGCCAGAGTTTGTCCCCAGAGAGGTGCACAACGATTCCATAGTGCAGGGTCATCAGCACCAGTGCCACAGATGGAGAGACAGGCATCCTCTGTACACTCCTTCCAGCCACCATCTACACAGACCCAGCAGAGACCCGGAGGTAGTCAGACAGTGAGTCAACCTCCCCGAGAGCAGGCTAGGGTATTTGCGCTGACAGAGGAGCAGGCGCAGGAGGCACCAGATGACGTGATTGCAGGTAACTGTTTTCTTTGCGGTTATCCTGCATATGTGTTAATAGACACAGGTGCATCCCATACATTTATATCCGAACATTTTGCATTGAGACATTCATTGCCTGTTGAGTCTTTGTCGACAGTAGTGTCTATAGCTTCTCCGTTGGGAAGTGGTTTGATATCTGTGACTACTGTTAAACACTGTATGCTTCAGTTTGAAGGGCATGAGATTGATCTAGACTGTGTAGTACTTGGTTTAGCTGATTTTGATTGTATATTTGGTATAGACATGTTAACCAAGTACAGGGCCACTGTAGATTGTTTCCACAAGATTGTCAGATTCAGACCCGACATGACAGATGAGTGGAAATTCTACGGCAAGGGTTCCAGATCTCGGATTCCCTTAGTATCTGCTCTGACTATGAGTAGATTGTTTCAGAGAAGAGCAGAGGGCTTTCTCGTATATTCAGTAGATCTACTGAAGTCGAGCCCAGCATTGGCAGATCTGCCAGTGGTTTGCGAGTTTGCAGATGTTTTTCCTGACGAGATTCCGGGGTTGCCTCCAGTTCGAGAGGTTGATTTTAGCATAGATCTGGTGCCAGGTAGTGTTCCTATTTCGAGAGCTCCGTATAGGATGGCACCGATAGAGCTGAAAGAGTTGAAAGCACAGTTGGAAGACCTTCTGTCCAAGGGATATATCAGACCCAGTGTATCTCCTTGGGGTGCTCCGGTGCTTTTTGTTAGAAAGAAAGATGGTCCGATGCGACTGTGTATTGATTACCGACAGTTGAACAAGGCGACAGTGAAGAACAAGTATCCTTTGCCTCGCATCGACGATTTGTTTGATCAGTTATAGGTATCTTCTGTATACTCGAAGATTGATTTGAGATCAGGGTTTCATCAGCTCAGAGTTAGAGACGTTGATATTCCGAAGACTGCATTCCGGACCAGGTATGGGCACTACGAGTTTATCGTTATGCCTTTTGGTTTAACGAATGCACCTGCGGTGTTTATGAGTTTGATGAACCGCATTTTTCAGAGATATTTAGATGATTTTGTGATTGTGTTCATTGATGATATCTTGGTATATTCGAAGAGTCTGATTGAGCATGCAGATCATCTGAGGATTGTATTGCGAACTTTGAGAAAAGAGCAGTTGTACGCCAAATTGTCCAAGTGCGAATTCTGGCTGAAACAGGTTGTCTTTTTGGGTCACATTATATCTGGAATTGGTATTGCGGTAGATCCGAGTAAAATTGAGGCTGTGATTAGTTGGCCGAGACCGACTTCTGTACCAGAGATACGCAGTTTCATGGGTCTAGCCGGGTATTATCGTCGTTTTATTCGATATTTCTCCAGTATAGCGAAGCCTATCACCCAGTTGACACAGAAAAATATGCCATTTGTGTGGTCCGAAGATTGTGAAGCCAGTTTTGTAGAGTTGAAGAAGAGGCTGACTAGTGCGCCTGTCTTGACGATTCCTTCAGGTACAGGTGAGTTCGTTGTATATTGTGACGCATCTCATAGAGGGCTAGGATGTGTTCTTATGCAGCGAGGGCACGTGATAGCGTACGCCTCTAGACAGCTGAAGCCGCACGAGACTCGTTATCCGATTCATGATCTTGAATTGGCGGCGATCATCTTTGCCTTGAAGATCTGGCGTCATTACCTGTATGGCGAGAAATTTGAGATCTATTCCGATCATAAGAGATTGAAGTACCTCTTTTCTCAGTCAGAGTTGAACATGAGGCAGCGACGATGGCTTGATCTGCTGAAATATTTTTATTGCGAGATCAAGTACTATCCAGGGAAGTCAAATGCAGCGGCAGACGCCTTGAGTCGAAAGGTATGCGCTCTTTCCTTGTCGACTGTAGGTGTATCGAATTTAGTAAATGACTGTAGTTTGTCTGGGTTGACATTTGATACAGAGAGTAGACCGTTGCGACTTGCTACGATTCAGATTGAACCAGATTTGATTTTGAGGGTCAAAGAAGCACAGAGAACTGATCCGAGCATTCAGAAATCGATTGATATGGTCAGAGCTGGTCATATATCAGAGTATCAGGTTAGAGATTTTGTTCTGTATGTGAATAACCGCTTAGTAGTGCCAGAGATTTTAGATCTGACACGACAGACCATGTCAGAGGCACACTGTAGTCGATTCAGCATTCATCCTGGTGGCAGGAAGATGTACAATGATTTGAAGACGCAATTCTGGTGGAAACAGATGAAGACCGATATTGCAGAATTTGTGTCTAAATGTTTGAATTGTCAGCAGGTGAAGGCAGAAAGAAAGAAGCCCGGAGGTTTACTTCAGAGTTTGTCTATTCCTGAATGGAAATGGGACCACATTTCCATGGATTTCGTGACGAAGTTACCTCGATCTTCGCGGGGCTGTGACGCGATTTGGGTTGTGATAGACAGACTGACCAAATCAGAGTGCTTTATTCCGTACAGAATGACCTATCGACACGATCAGATGGCAGAGTTGTATGTCAGAGAGGTCGTCAGATTGCAAGGTGTGCCGAAGTCGATCGTATCAGATCGTGATCCACGATTTACTTCTAACTTTTGGCACAGCTTGCAGCAGGCTTTGGGTACGACTTTACACCTGAGCACTGCTTATCATCCTCAGACGGACGGACAGTCAGAGCGGACTATCCAGACTTTAGAGGACATGCTGAGAGCTGTAGTACTAGACTTCGGTACTAATTGGCAAGATTCATTGCCGTTGTGTGAGTTTTCATACAACAACAGCTATCAGACTAGCATCGAGATGGCACCGTTAGAAGCTTTATACGGAAAGAAATGCAGATCTCCGTTGTACTGGGATGATACAACGGATGAAGACGACACAGGATAGGCAAGCAAAATACGCCAATGTCAGACGTAGACCGTTGATGTTTGAACAAGGAGACAGAGTATTTTTGAAAATTTCACCTTTCAGAGGCGTTGTCAGATTTGGCAAGCGTGGAAAGTTGTCTCCTAGATCCATCGGTCCGTATGAGATTCTTGAGAAGATTGGCAATCGAGCTTACAGACTTGCTCTTCCTCCTTCATTATCTGGTATTCATGAGGTATTTCATGTATCGATGTTGCGCAGATATATGCCAGATAATTCTCACGTCATTCAGCCTCACGAAGCCGAGTTAGATCAAACTCTGAGTTATGTTGAAAGACCGATACAGATTCTTGATCGGAAAGAGAAACAGCTTAGAACCAAGACCATTCCGCTTGTAAAGGTTCAATGGAGTCGTCATGGCATCGAGGAAGCAACTTGGGAAACAGAGTCTGAGATGAGACAGAAACATCCCGAGCTATTCATATGATGTGAGTCTTCCTTTCAATTTTGATTATACTGTGTTATATATATTTGCATGATTATTTGCTTACGAGTTCGAGGACGAACTCCTGTCTAAGAGGGGGAGAAATGTAAGGCTCGAGAATTATCAACTGGCATTGATGTTAGACTTGTAAAGGTAAGAATGCATGACATTTAAATCAGAATTGTAAAGCTGGGACGAAGCCACACCGCACCCGCGGTACAGGAAGGACCGCACCCGCGGTGCATTGAGAGGAAATTAGTGGATTTGTGCGAAGCAAGACCGCACCCGCGGTGCGAGCAAGACCGCACCCGTGGTGGTGAGACCGCACCCGCGGTCATGCAGGGACCGCACCCGCGGTCTAGGTGCTGCACTTTTAGATGAACTCGCCGTGAGCACAGCGCACCCGCGCTCTTGAGACACCGCACCCGCAGTGCTGCATGCGAAATGCCACCTTCGATTTTTATGTTGACACTTGGCATGGTATATATATATACTTGTAACATGACTCATCATCTTTATTGAGAAGGACCTCAGAACCGAGAGCATGCAAGGGAGAGCTTCCATTTCTTTCAATCTAGAACTTGTGATTTTGAATGAGTTAGCCATCCGATTTTAATTTCGAGTCCGGATTTGTGATCCTTGCAAGAAGAGCTAGCTAAGGATGTAAGTTTCAGTTATTTTCAGCATGTTTCGATATTTATGTGTTGGAAGAATTCAGATATGAGTTTGAATATGTATGATTGATACCATGAGCATGGTATATTCGTTATCGGATTGAATTTCAGACACCGTATGATGTTGTTTCGATTTTTCCAGCATATTTATTGAATGGAGATGGGATAAATTCAGTATGATATTGTGTTTTGATAAGGTTATGAAGTGTTGATAGTCAGCTTAGTATTATTGAGTTATCGGTATCGCGAGATTACGCCGTTATGCCGTCGAATTGTATCAAAACCGAGTATTGAATTGTATATGTGCTGAATTGAATTGAGAATTTATATTGCATGTCTACATTGCCTTTCAAAGTTGTTATTGTCAGACTCGACATTCCGACTTCAAGATCTCGAAAGACATTGTGCGACAAAAGGTATAATTCATGTGGTCACGGGATTGCACAACTCGATTCAGATTTGATACGAGTTTCCCTAAATCACATACTAGATTGTTATTACATTTGATTATGTAATGTTTTGTTTATTGATTTATATTCGAGTCCTGAGATAGGAGATATTGGCAGATTGGCCAAAACTAGACGTTTCGGTGTATCGACGCATAGGAGCAGATTTGCTCTATGTGTAGACCCTCGATACAGAGTTGACCGAAGTCTAGGAATAAGACGTACCGTCGCCCCGAGTGGTTGGGTAGGTGACAGACCGTCTTATTCACACCGGGATCCCTAGAGTAGAACCGAATCGAGTCAAGAATTAGAGGTTGAATACAGACTTGTATTCCTTTACATGTTGTAGATTTTACATTCATGTTACTTGATATATGCTATGCGTTTTTACATGATTATTACATTGCATGCATCCATGTTTTATACTGGGATATGTTCTCACCGGAGTTATCCGGCTGTTGTCTTGTCTGTATGTGTACTTGACAACAGGTGGGGCAGGTACAGGGTCACGTCGTTGAAGAGAGAGTTTATAGAGTGGCGATGCCGGGCGTAGAAGAAGACTCCTTGATATTGTACTAGACTTGTACGGAACATTTAGACAGTCGTGTATGTTTATATCAGACATATGTGTATGTACATTATGGTTGTCTAAATAATAATGACATGCTTTATGTTTACATATGATTGAATATTAAAAAGCAAAATTTTGACCCACATTTTCGAGCAAAGATCCAATAAATCCCACAAGAATTGAGTTAGAGCCCGGGTCCCCACAAGTATAAAACTCAGCAAGTGGAACTCTTACATAGCAATGAACATATACTCTGTAAAACATAGCTTTGAAATCATAAATACCATCAACTCTGAATCATAAACTCTGAACATGAATATCATAGCAATAGCATATAAATGAGATGGTATTTCTCTTTACTCTGGGGATTGATATCAATAGTATCTCTGCTCTGGGGTGCTCGTATCCCTATCGATATAAACCGATAACTCAGAGGGATATAAGCCTATGGTCGTTGATCAACTAATTGCATGCAATCTCTGACTATGTATTTATCAATCCGAAAACATTTAAACTCTCTCTTGGTATTAATAACACTTTGAAACTCTATCTTTTCTCTTGTATTCCCTTTGAACAATAATTGAGGACATCAATTGTCTCCAATAAACATAGCAATGGAATCAATACATAACAATGAATCAATTGAAGGGAATATCATATTAAAACCTTTAAAACACAATACATTTAACATCATGTGAGCAAAAGGGATGAATTTCCACTTACAAACCAATAGAACACCTCAATCAAAGCTCTTGAACACCACCTACAACAATAATCCATAAATAACACCAACATCAACTCTATATCCAAGAATCCAAGCTATATAATCCATAAATCCACAAGAACAACAAACCCAAGTCAACTCTTAACTCAAAACCTTAAAAGAATCGCACCAAAAGCTTACCTTAGCTTCCTAGCACCAAGGAGAACCACGATCTCAAGTCGAAACGCAAACTAAACGCTTGAATCGAAGATAGGAAGCAAAAGAAATGGAAGAAAACCCTAAGAAATGGAGAGAAAATCGGAAATGAGAAGGAAGGAAAAGGGAAAGTATGGCCAACCACTCCCAAAAAGTAACTTAAAAACTCGACCATACCTAGACCGCGGGTGCGCTGCCACAAGCACCGCGGGTGCGCCTAGCCTTCGACCAAACCATCATTTCATGGAAGACCATCACCGCGGGTGCGGCGCTGCAGACACCGCGGGTGCGGTTCTCACCGTGGGTGCGGTGCTACTCTACCGCGGGTGCGGTCCTGCTACGGCTAACCAACACAAAATCTTGAACAGTCGACCGCGGGTGCACTCCTTGCACTACCGCGGGTGCACTATGGCCACGGCAATGAACAATACTCAACCAACTAAAATCGATCCGAAACTCTGAAACGAACAACCAACAACAACTAACACCTCAAGAACATAATAACCAAGCATACTATAGCCCATAAACACAACTCTAAACATCTAATCACATAACACAAATAAACATACGAAACTTAAATCGTACCGTACATCGGGCTGGGCTATTACAATCTCCCCTCCTTAGAGGAATTTCGTCCGCGAAATTGACGTCACTGCACGAACAACTTAGGATACTTCTCTCTCATCTCATCCTCTGGTTCCCACGTAGCCTCTTCGATCAAATGGTTCCTCCAAAGGACTTTAACAATGCCGATCTCTTTGTTCCTCAAAACTCTAACTCTGCGATTCAGAATCTGAATCGGAATCTCTTGGTAAGTCAAATTCGACGTCAAGTCCAATGGCTCGTGGCGAAGAACATGGGAAGGATTCGCAATATACTTCCTGAGCATCGAAACTTGAAACACATTGTGAACTCTGTCAAGATCTGGCGGTAGGGCTAATCTGTAGGCTCGATCACCAACTCTGTCCAATATCTCAAATGGACCAATAAACCTCGGGCTCAACTTACCTTCTTGCCAAATCGCATCACACCCTTACGAGGTGCTATCTTCAGAAACACATGATCGCCAACCTCGAACTGCAACGGCCTACGACGAACATCTGTATAGCTCTTGTATCTCGACTGCGCTGTCTTCATCCCTCTCGGATCACAGCAACAACATCAGCAGTCTGTTGGACCAACTCGGGTCCCAACATCTTCCTCTCTCCTATCTCATCCCAATACAAGGGCGATCTACACTTCCTGCCATAAAGTGCCTCATACGGTGCCATGCCAATCGTCACCTGGTAACTGTTATTGTACGTGAACTTAACCAAAGGCAACTTAGAATCCCAGCTACCTGGATAATCAATAGTACAAGCTCTGAGCATATCCTCTAGAATCTGAATGACTCTCTCTGACTGACAGTCGCTCTGAGGGTGATAAGCTGTACTAAACGCTAACCGCGAACCCATAGCTCTGTGCAAACTCTTCCAAAACTCTGAAGTAAACCTGGGTCACGATCAGACACGATCGACACTGGAACACCATGAAGTCTAACAATCTCTGCTATGTAATCCTTGGCATACTGGTTCATGGAGTACGTCGTCTTGACTGGAAGGAAAGTGCGCTGACTTGGTCAATCGATCAACGATAACCCAAATAGAATTGAAACCTCTCTGCACTCTGGGAAGACCAGTCACGAAATCCATCGTAATATGCTCCCACTTCCACTGAGGAATCGGCAAAGATAGCAATGTCCCAGCAGGTCTCTGGTGCTCAATCTTTACCTGCTGACAAGTAAGGCACTGAGAAATAAACAAAGCAACATCTTTCTTCATACCTGGCCTCCAGTAAAGTCGACGAAGATCCTGATACATCTTCGTACTGCCTGGATGAATCGAATATGGCGCGGTATGAGCCTCTGTCAGAATGTCTCGCCGAATGTCATCACCAACGGGAACACAAATACGGCCTCTGAAAGTCATCAAACCATCTCTATTCATCGCAAACTCTGAATTACCTCTCTCCTCTGCTCTAGCTCTCAACTCTGTCAACTGAACATCGTCAGTCTGCTCTCTACGGATCCTGTCCGTCAATGTAGCTCGAATAACCAACGCTGAAAAGCGAGCAATGGTCCCCGGAACTACCAAAGAAATCTCCTCTCTCTGCAAATCCATCAAAAATGGCCTCTGAATCATCGAACTCAAGGAAGAACTTGACTTACGGCTCAAAGCATCAGCCACAACATTAGCCTTCCCTGGGTGGTAACTGATTGTCACATCATAGTCTTTGACAAGCTCTAACCACCTCCTCTGTCGCATATTGAGCTCTCTCTGAGAAAACAAATACTTCAAACTCTTGTGGTCCGTGAAAATCTCACACTTTTCGCCATACAAGTAATGTCTCCAGATCTTCAAGGCGAAAACCACAGCTGCTAGCTCCAAATCGTGCGACGGATAATTCTTCTCATAGTCTTTCAACTGGCGAGAAGCATAGGCAATAACCTTACCTCGCTGCATCAGCACTGCACCAAGGCCTTTCTTCGACGCATCGGTATAGACAACAAAATCCTCCGAACCGCTAGGCAAAGAAAGAACAGGAGCTGTCGTCAATTTATCCTTCAACTCTTGAAATGCACTCTGGCAATCGATGGACCACTCGAACTTCACAGTCTTCCTCGTCAAATTGGACAATGGCAGGGCAATCTTGGAAAAATCTGAAATGAAACGACGATAATAACCCGCCAAACCAAGGAAACTGCGTACCTCTGAGACAGTGGTAGGAATAGGCCACTTCTGAATCGCCTCTATCTTCACTGGATCAACTGCTATACCATCCTTCGAAACAACATGGCCTAGAAAAGAAATCTGATCCAACCAAAACTCGCACTTCTTCAACTTGGCAAACAACCTCCTCTCTCTCAACAACTGAAGCACAACTCTGAGATGCTCTGAATGAAGCTCTCTGGTCTTGAAATAGATCAAGATATCGTCGATGAAGACAATGACAAAGCTATCCAAATAAGGCTTGAACACTCGGTTCATCAAGTCCATGAAAACTGAAGGGGCATTGGTCAGACCAAAAGACATCACGAGAAACTCATAGTGACCATACCTGGTCCTGAACGCCGTCTTAGGGATATCAGACTCCCTAACCTTCAATTGATAGTATCCAGACCGAAGATCAATCTTCGAAAAGACAGTAGCACCATGAAGTTGATCAAACAAATCATCAATCCGTGGCAACGGATACTTATTCTTGACAGTCACTTTGTTGAGCTCTCTGTAGTCGATACACAGCCGCAACGACCCATCTTTCTTCTTGACAAACAGAACCGGAGCTCTCCAAGGCGAAGAACTCGGACGAATGAAACTTTTGTCCAATAGATCCTGCAACTGCGCCTTCAACTCCTTCATCTCGGTAGGGGCCATTCGGTACGGAGCCTTAGAAATAGGAACCGTACCTAGTGCTAGATCAATAACAAACTCAACATCTCTATCCGGCGGCAAACCCGGCACATCATCCTCAAACACATCGGCAAACTCCCTCACAACATCGATATCATCAATATTCAACTTAACCATACCATCCACATCCACAATAGAAGCAAGAAACTCATCGCAACCTCTACATAGCAATCTCTCAGCCTCAAGACAAGAAATAAAAGGAAGGACCAGCGAAGTACCTGCACTGGCGAGCATACCTTCCCTAAGGCCATCATCTGCAAAAGTCACCGTCTTAGCAACGCAATCGATAACTGCACGGTAAGTCGAAAGCCAATCCATGCCAAGAATAACATCAAAGGCAACCATCGGGATCACAATCAAATCAGCAAAGACCTCTCTATCATCAATACGAACAGGGCAAGCATACACAATAGACGTCGGGCACAACACATCCCCCGAAGGTAAAACAACATTGAACTGGAGGGGAATAACAGAAGGAACTATACCCAAAGATCTCAAAAACAATTCAGACATAAAAGAATGAGTAGCACCAGTATCAATCAAAGTCGTAGCTACTCTGCCTGAAATTAAAATAGCACTAGAGATCACAGAAGAATCATGATTAATACCTTCCTTGGTCATCGTAAATATGCGACCCTGAACCTTCTCTTGGCTAGCTCCTCGAGGAAAATCTCGGGCAATGTGGCCTGCGTGCCACAACGATAGCAAGAATGAGTGCCAAATCCGCACTCTCCCTATGATGTCTCCCACACGTGGGACACAAAGGCTTCTCTGGATCAGATGAAACAACTGGAACTGCCGGTGGTCTAGGACTCGAATCCATCTTGCCTTTTCCCTTGAACCGATCTCTGCCACGCTGACTAGAACTCTGGCCCCTCTGAGCAATGGCCTGATGTCTCGCTTGCCTCTCTGATTCGATCCCTGGCCTCTCAGAACACTAGCTTGATGCCTCTCCTGCCTCTCTCTGGCGATGTCCTTCTCATCCTGCTCGGCCAACAAAGCTTTGGACACAATCTCCTTGAAAGTCACGGCCTTGGACATATTGATATCTTGACGAATCTCGGCTCTAAGGCCTCGAATGAAATGAGCGCCTTTGTCCTTGTCGTTGGAAGCAATGTACGGAGCAAATAGACAACCCTCTTCAAACTTGAGAATATACTCATCAACGTTCAAGCTCCCCTGTTGAAGCTCCAAGAACTCCGTAACCTTCCTCGCTCGAAGTGCGTCGGGGAAATACTTGTCATAGAACAACTCTGTAAACTCTGACCACTTCAGTGTCGAGACATCAACGCCAACCTTGGTCGCATTCCACCAGATGCGAGCAGCTTTAACCAACATGAAAACAGCACAACTGATACGGTCTCTGTCCTCGTAGTGGAGATGATCGAAGATCGCCTCTAAAGCCTTGACCCACTCGACTGCAACTAAAGGATCGGTGCTCCCTGAAAATTCCGGCGGATCCATCATTTTAAAAGCAGAAAATATGGCATCAGTGCCAACAGCCTGAGCAACTTGCCCTCTTGCTTGACCTCTACCCTGACCTGCTCCTTGCAATCGGAGCAACTGCTGGATCTGCTCACTATGGACCTTGGCCTGCTCTTTAAGCAACTTGCCAAACTCGTCGACAACTCTCGAGGAAGAACTATCATCACCCTCAACTGCTTTCCTCTTAGGTGGCATCCTCTACTCTACAATGGGCTCACACTCTTCAAAACAAACTACTTCCTTCCAATCTTCGTATGCATATGATCCCAATCCACAGTCAAACGTCCTGGCCCATCACTCTTATCTGCATCACATGAAGATTACTGAAATGAGTATAAAACTCAGCGAGTGGAACTCTTACATAGCAATGAACATATACTCTGTAAAACATAGCTTTGAAATCATAAATACCATCAACTCTGAATCATAAACTCTGAACATGAATATCATAGCAATAGCATATAAATGAGATGGTATTTCTCTTTACTCTGGGGATTGATATCAATAGTATCTCTGCTCTGGGGTGCTCGTATCCCTATCGATATAAACCGATAACTCAGAGGGATATAAGCCTATGGTCGTTGATCAACTAATTGCATGCAATCTCTGACTATGTATTTATCAGTCCGAAAACATTTAAACTCTCTCTTGGTATTAATAACACTTTGAAACTCTATCTTTTCTCTTGTATTCCCTTTGAACAATAATTGATACATCAATTGTCTCCAATAAACATAGCAATGGAATCAATACATAACAATGAATCAATTGAAGGAAATATCATATTAAAACCTTTAAAACACAATACATATAACATCATGTGAGCAAAAGGGATGAATTTCCACTTACAAACCAATAGAACACCTCAATCAAAGCTCTTGAACACCACCTACAACAATAATCCATAAATAACACCAACATCAACTCTATATCCAAGAATCCAAGCTAAATAATCCATAAATCCACAAGAACAAAAAACCCAAGTCAACTCTTAACTCAAAACCTTAAAAGAATCGTACCAAAAGCTTACCTTAGCTTCCTAGCACCAAGGAGAACCACGATCTCAAGTCGAAACGCAAACTAAACGCTTGAATCGAAGATAGGAAGCAAAAGAAATGGAAGAAAACCCTAAGAAAATGAGAGAAAATCGGAAATGAGAAGGAAGGAAAAGGGAAAGTATGGCCAAACACTCCCAAAAAGTAACTTAAAAACTCGACCATACCTAGACCGCGGGTGCGCTGCCACAAGCACCGCGGGTGCGCCTAGCCTTCGACCAAACCATCATTTCCTGGAACACCATCACCGTGGGTGCGGCGCTGCAGACACCGCGGGTGCGGTTCTCACCGCGGGTGCGGTGCTACTCTACCGCGGGTGCGGTCCTGCTACGGCTAACCAACACAAAATCTTGAACAGTCGACCGCGGGTGCACTCCTTGCACTACCGCGGGTGCACTATGGCCACGGCAATGAACAATACTCAACCAACTAAAATCGATCCGAAACTCTGAAACGAACAACCAACAACAACTAACACCTCAAGAACATAATAACCAAGCATACTATAGCCCATAAACACAACTCTAAACATCTAATCACATAACCCAAATAAACATACGAAACTTAAATCGTACCGTACATCGGGCTCGGCTATTACAAAGGACATGTGATTACATATGCTTCGAGACAGTTGAAGCCACACGAGACTCGTTACCCAATTCATGATCTTGAATTGGCGGCCATTGTATTTGCACTGAAGATATGGCGACACTATATCTACGGAGAAAAGTTTGAAATCTATTCTGATCATAAGAGCTTGAAGTATATGTTTTCTTATTCAGAGTTGAATATGAGACAACGAAGATGGCTTGATATGCTGAAAGACTTTGATTGCGAGATCAAGTATTATCCGGGAAAGTCAAATGCAGCAGCAGATGCCTTGAGTCGAAAGGTATGCTCTTTATCCTTATCGACGATTGGTGTTTCAAATTTGATAGAAGATTGCTGTTTGTCTGGATTAGCCTTTGAAACATATTGTCAGCCTCTGAGATTATGTACAATTCGGGCCGAACCAGAACTGATATTGCGAATCAAAGAAGCACAGAAATTAAATCAGAATGTACAGGATTCGATTGCTATGGTCAGAGCTAGACATCAATCGGAGTATCAGGTACATTATCATGTTCTGTATGTGAATAACCATCTTGTGGTGCCAGATGTTCCAGAGTTGAAACAACAGATTTTATCAGAAGCGCACTATAGTCAGTTCAGTATTCATCCTGGCGGCAGAAAGATGTACAACGATCTAAAGACACAGTTTTGGTGGAAAAAGATGAAATCAGACATTAAAGATTTTGTATCTAAATGTTTGAACTACCAACAGGTGAAGGCTGAGAGAAAGAAACGCGGAGGTTTACTTCAGAGTTTATCTATTCCTGAATGGAAATGAGATCACATTTCCATGGATTTTGTTACGAAGTTACCACGATCATCCCGGGGTTGCGATGCGATTTGGGTTGTGATCGACAGATTGACCAAATCAGCATGCTTTATTCCGTACAGAATGACGTATCGACATGATCAGATGGCAGAGATATATGTTAGAGAGATAGTTAGTTTTCATGGTGTGCCGAAGTCGATCGTATCAGATCGTGATACTCGATTCACTTCACAATTTTGGCACAGTCAGCAGCAAGCTCTAGGGATGACATCTCAGAGGTACCAGAACTTGGGCCTGATATGATTCGTGAAATGATAGAGAAAGTGAAGATCATCCAGAAAAGAATGAAGATAGCACAAGATAGACAAGCCAAGTATGCGAACACCAGACGTAGACCGTTAGTGTTTGAGCAGGGAGACATAGTATTTTTGAAGATTTCTCCATTCAAAGGCATTGTCAGATTTGGCAAACGTGGAAAATTGTCTCCTAGATACATCGGTCCATACGAGATTCTTGAGAAGATTGGCGATCATTCCTATCGACTCGCCATTCCGCCTTCTCTATCTGGGATACATGATGTCTTTCATATGTCGATGTTACGTTGATATATGCCTGATACTTCTCATATCATTCAGCCTGATGAAGCCGAGCTTGACGAAACTTTGAGTTATATTGAACAGCCAATTCGGATTCTGGATCGGAAAGAAAAACAGCTCAGAACGAAGACTATTCCGCTAGTGAAAGTGCAATGGAGTCGTCATGGCACTGAAGAAGCGACTTGGGAGACATAATCAGAAATGAGACAAAGATATCCCGAGTTATTTACATGATGTGAGTCTTTATTCAGTTTTTGATTATATTCTTCTTTTACTTGTTTTGATTGATTGCCTGCGAGTTCGAGGACAAACTCATATCTAAGAGGGGGAGAAATGTAATGCCCGAGATGTGAGTTGGTAATCAGCAATTATTAATGCATGATTTGATGTATTTATCGAAGGCCGAAGAAGTGACGTTGCGATTCGATTTAGTTGCAAAATATATTGTTGGGACAGTAGAGGCAATGCACCCGCGGTTCAAAAGACAGTGCACCCGCGGTCGTTTATCATGAAATGTTGAAGGTTTACAGTAGGCGTACCGCACCCACGCCAGAAAAGCCACCGCACCTGCGGTAAATGAACAGAGACCAGACCGCACCCGCGGTAGAAAAGATAGCGCACCTGCGGTCGTCGCTTCTACAATTTTGAGTGTGGATCAGTAAGCTTAGCGCACCTGCGTGAAAGGGGATCGGTTACGGTGACCGGAAGCGCAACGGAAGTTTAAAAATCGAATATTTCATCAAGAAATTTCGGCCACCATGATATGTGTGTAGCAAATACAATAAAAACACATAATGTCATACATAGGGTGTTTTAGAATTTACCTATCAACCTCTTGAGGTTGATGATGGCACCAACCAAAGTTGTAAACAACTTGGCTCTTGAATGGAAGATAAATCTACAAGCTCTCCTCCTTTCTTCAAAATTTGGCCCACCACTAACTAGGAAGATCCCCTCATATTTTGCACTAGAAAAATATGAGGATTTTTCAAAGAGAATTTCGTGTTATTCTACAACTATTGAAGAACAAAAGGAAAGAAAAATGGAGAGGAAAAACTTGAGAGAAATTGCTCTCAAAATTCGACCAACATGTTGTGGAATGGGGGAAGGCAGACTTGTCTTGGACTTGCAAAAAGCTAAAAGCAAAAACACCTTTTTGCATGCCATGCCTTGATAACCCAAAAAGTAGTCTCCAACCCTTCACCTCCCATGCATGCATATATTATATGGTTTTTAACAAATTAAAAACCCATGGACTTAATTTAATTATCTCAAAAATTTTTGAGATTAATTAAACGTTAATTGAATTTACTCAAGTCTACTAGTTAAATAATTTATTTAAATTGAGCTCTACAAGACTCAATGTTATTTAATTAATTTAACACTTGAATTAATTTAATTATTTGGACTATACTAGGCCCATTAGTGTTTAATTAATTCAACACTTGAATTAATTTAATTTAGTCCATAATAATGTTTATGAAAATCACAATTTGAGTTTCATGATACTCATCATATGAGCATCTCATATTCTTTCTACTATTTGTATATTCAAGGGCTTTATCTATGCAACTAGCATGGGTATACAGATAAAGATTTCCAAAACAATAATTTCAAATATTATTAAAATAAAGACTGCTTATACATAGAGTTTCATTGTGAACACTCGGCCAACACTTGCCTCGACGGGCACCTACTCTAACAATCTCCCACTTGCACTAGAGCCAACTACCCATATGCTTCAAACCCATTGATTCGCGATGCATCTCGAATAATGGTCCAGGTAAAGGCTTTGCTAGTGGATTAGCAACATTATCTGCGGAGCCGACTATGTCAATCGACACTTCTCCTCTTTCCACAATCTCTCGGAGGATGTGGTACTTTCTCAATACATGTTTGGACTTCTGATGAGACCTTGGCTCCTTAGCTTGAGCTAAAGCTCCCGTGTTATCACACAACACTGGGAGAGGAGCAACTCAACTAGGAATGACGTCCAACTCTTAGACGAAATTCCTTATCCAAACAGCCTCCCTTGCTGCATCTGATGCAGCAATGTATTCGGCCTCTGTGCTGGAATCCGCAGTATTGTCTTGCTTGGAACTCTTCCAAGAGACAACAGCACCATTGAGCATGAATACAAACCCAGAGGTTGACTTCGAGTCATCGATATCGCTTTGGAAGCTAGAGTCGGTATAGCCTTCCAATTTCAGTTCTCCACCCCATAGACCAAGAACAATTTATTGGTCCTTCTCAACTACTTGAGGATGTCTTTCACAGCTTTCCAGTGCGGAAGACCAGGGTTCGATTGATATCTACTCACTACACTTAGTGCGAAAACCACGTCAGGACGTGTAGATATCATCTCATACATGATGCTACCAATCGCAGATGTATAAGGAATGCTTGTCATCGCCGCTATCTCTGCATCAGTCTTGAAAGACAGACTTGGATAGGGACACGCCATGACACATTGGTAGATGTCCTCTCTTGGACTCATCCATCGAGAACCGCTTCACGATGGTATCAATGTATGTGGACTGGGTGAGACCAAGCAATCTTCTTGATCTATCTCTATAGATCTGTATTCCCAATACAAAAGATGCTTCACCCAAGTCCTGTATCGAGAACTTACTTGCTAACCATATTTTAGTTGATTGCAACATTCCTACATCATTCCCAATGATTAGAATGTCATCAACATAAAATACCAGGAATGTCACAACACTCCCACTGACCTTCTTATACATACAGGGTTCCTCAGGATTCTTAGCAAAATCAAACTCTTTGATTTTACTGTTGAATCTGAGGTTCCAAATCCTAGATGCCTGTTTTAGACCATAAACAGATCTCTGAAGTTTGCATACTATATGCTCACTTCCGACAGATGTAAACCCTTCAGGTTGAGACATGTAAATCTCTTCCTTAATATCCCCATTAAGAAAGGCTGTCTTGACATCCATCTGCCATATCTCATAGTCATACCATGTAGCTATGGCTAGCAATATTCTTATGGACTTGAACATTGCAACTGGAGAAAAGGTTTCCTCAAAGTCAACTCCTTGTCTTTGATTATATCCTTTTGCCACCAATCGCGCCTTGAAGGTCAATACCTTCCCATCCGCCCCAAGTTTCCTCTTGTAAATCCATTTACAGCCTATGGGAACAATTCACTCAGGTGGATCCATGAGATTCCACACTTGGTTCGAATGCATGGAATTCAACTCAGATTCCATCGCTTCAAGCCACTTGGATGAATCGGCATCAGATAATGCTTCCTTGAAGGTCCTTGGATCACATCCATGGATAGGCTCATCATGGCCCTCTTTTCAAGAAGCAGACCATACCTTATAGGTGGTCTCGAGACTCTCTCGGATTCTAGGAGCTTGTATCTCCTCTCTTGGCTCTTCGGGTGTGGGTTCTATAATTGTGGGTGTCTCTCGAACCTCTTCGAGTTCTATCATCTCCCCTTTTCTATCCAATAGAAAATTCCTTTTCCAAAAAAGTTTGCATTCCTAGAAACAAACACCTTTGTTTCTTGGGGATGATAGAAATAATATCCAACAAAATTCTTTGGATATCCCACAAAGAAACATAAAATGGATCGACTATCCAATTTATCTCCAACTACCTGCTTCACATAAGAAGGACACCCCCATATTCTAGGATAAGAATATTTGGGTGGCTTACCCATCCATATCTCATATGGTGTCTGCCTTTAAATGGACATTTAGTGGAATATCTTTCAATTTTAAGTTATAGAGATCATTTTCAAGTTCACTTGTACCAATCAAACATTCATTCTTATAAATATTGCAGACACCTTTGCAAAAGAAACAAGAATATCCATCTTTATCAACATAGAAATGGAAACAATGTTTTTCATCAATTCAGATACAAACAAAACATCTCTTAAAATTAACTTAAAATCATTGTTCAACAGCAAGTAAACATCTCCTATGGTCTTGGCAGCAACTCTTGCTCCATTGCCCACCCTCAATAAGGTCTCACCTTCCCTAAGACTCCTACTTTTTCCCATCACCTGTAACTCATTACAGAGATGTGAGCCACAACCGGTATCCAATACCCAAGAAGTAGAGTTAATTGAAATGTTTACTTCAATATAGAACATACCAGTTCCAGAAACTTTCTTGGCAAGATATTCTCTGCAGTTACGCCTCCAATGTCCAGGCTTCTTGCAGTGATGACATTCATTAGCAGTCTTGTCAGTCTTAACTGGTATGGCTGCCACAACGGGATTCGGATATTGCCTCATAAAGGGCACGTTCTTCTTGGGACGTTGGAAAGAACGCTTCTTTACCTTCCCATGTGGATCAATCTTCGTACCAGATGAAGAACCCACATAAAGAACCAGCTTCTCTTTCTTAATGGTGGACTCAAAGGTCACAAGCATGCTCACCAACTCCTCAAGGGTCGGCTCTAGCTTGTTCATGTTGAAATTCACCACAAAAGGGTCAAATGAGCTAGGCAGCGATAAGAGCAACACGTCGGTGGTCAACTCCGAAGGCAAGATCAGATCCATGCCAACGAGCTTTTCCACGAGCCCAATCACCTTTAGGCCATGCTCATGGACCGAGGTCCATCTTGCATGCGCAAAGTAATCAGCTCAGTAAGGCCCGAGAAATTAATCCGGTTAATCTGAAAAGATTTGGAAATGATTATTATAATCATAGATGATAATTGATATGGTTATAGATGGAACGGATCGGACGGGGAAAGACGATAGAAAATTTAAGAGATGCAAAGAGAAGTCCCCGCGCACATGCGCGAGGAAGACAGAACCATGCGCGCACATGCGCGACTTGAATGCGCGCACATGCGCGGAACGTCCAGTAGCATTGGCGCATATGCGCGACGGTAATGGCGCACATGCGCGGGAAGGGCAGTAGGTTCGGCGCATATGCGCGAGAAGGGTGGCGCATATGCGCGAGAAGACAAAGTGCTAGTTTGCATAACTGGCGCATATGCGCGACATTGTTCGCGCATATGCGCGACATTGTTCGCGCATATGCGCGAAACGTGCAGAACATGCACAATGCCACTTGCCCTTGTATCATGGAACGTGTATATGTATATATATATATATATATATATATATATATATAAATATATATATATATATATATATATATATATATATATATATATATCAGCATGCAAATCCTTCAGAAGAAAAAGGAAATCGAGGGAAACGCTTTGAAGTTCTGAGGTTCGAAATTAATTTGCGAAGAATCCGTTCGTCTGATTTTGAATCCGACTTCGGTATCGTGTTTCTAGCAACGCATGCTACAACTGGACGTAAGTTTTGTTACGTTTAGACATGTTTTGAATTATGATATTGTCAGAACTGAATATGAATCAGATATTATGTTTCTACTACCGTAGATATCGTATAATTGAAGTCAGACTGAAGAACAGATTGTTTATGTATTGGTTATGATTTTGGGAGTCGATTTGACTGAGATTTCATATCAGAATTGTATTGTTATTGACTACGAATTTTAATATTATATCTGTGATGTTTAGATTGACGGGGTTATCGAGACAGTATCGTTATGCCGTTGAAACATCAGTTAAATTAGATTGTTCAGATTCAGATTTGATTTCGATTGTATTACAATATCGTTGAGATAAATCAGATTGTATTTTGTTCAGATATTGATCAGATTATGTACTGAGTTGAGTATTGATCAGAACAGGTTGGGAATTGAGTTATTCATTGATACTATGTATTCGATTTTGTCTTTTCAGATTGGATATGGACAAATTTGAATACAGGTCATCGTCTTCGTCAGACAGGGAAGACAAAGGTATAATTCATGTGATATTCGGGAAGACACAACTCAAATAAGATCCTATTTGAGTTTCCCAATAAAATCACATACTAGATTATTGTTTTATTCTGATATGAATATACTTTGTTTATATGCTGATATGCTACTGCTCTGTTTATAGATTTATATGCATTGCATTCCATATAGGAGAGTCTTGACAGACAGTCATACCTCTAGATGTTCGGTGTATCTCAGCTTAGGAGCAGCTCTGACTCCTATTGTAGCCGTCGATACAGCTCAGACCGAAGTCTAGGAATAAGACGTACAGTCACCCCGAGTGGGAGGGTAGGTGACAGCCATTGACGTCTTATTCACACCGAGATCCCTAGAGTCAGCATGGAGTCGAGTCATGACATGATTTGATTAGAACTGCATGCGTAGATGAATGGGATTCATAGATTATGGAGCCCATTGCTATTGCTTTCAGTTATGATAGCATGTTTTTATGATTTGATTTGAGTAGCATGTTTAACTGATTTGTGTTGCATGCTTATTTGTTTTGATTTCATAGATTATGAAACCTATTGCTTTTAGTTTATTCATGATAGAATAATTCATGATTTACATTGTAGATATACATGTTTACCATGTTTTATACTGGATTTATTCTCACCGGAGTTATCCGGCTGTTGTCTTGTTTTGTATGTGTGCATGACAACAGGTGGGGCTGGATCGGGGTCAAGAAGATGATAAGAGAAGACGAGTTAGCGTGGTGATTCCGGACTTACTGTAGACTTGGTTTTATTACTTAAATTTAGTAACTGAACCTTAGACCTAGTTTGTAAAATATTGTACTTTTATACTGAAATGTAGTTTTTGTACAGAGATGTATATTATTTAGATTCCATTACCTTCCGCAGATATATTTTTAAAAGAAAAATTTTTAGACCCTGTTTATCAGAACTGATAATTAAATTCCAACGATGATTAAGAAAATGATTAGCGTCCAGGTCCCCACAAGCTCCTTGACGGTAGCATGCCTAAGAGGCTGTGTTTGCTCACCAAAGAGCTCCTTAGGATGCAAATGAATGTCAGCAGCACTCTTAGCATCCTCAAAACACCTCTGCAGCTCAGCATTCATAGAAGTCAGCATATAACACCTGGCTATCAAGTCATGGTCACACCATTCCTTGTAAGCTTGCAATTCCTCATGAGTGCAGTCAGTCGGAGCCTCAACAGGGGGCGACTCAGTCAGTGTATATGCTACCCTTTCCGAATTCAAGATTATTTTCAGGTTTTTAGCAAAGTGAGGTAATTAGGTCCAGTTAATATGTGTTTTTCGAGTATTGCAGATATCGGATTGCGAATCGAAGACATTGTCAATTTGTACTGAAAAGTAAAAACAGATAAATGTTGATGACTATTTTAAAATATTTAGTAAGATGACTTTTACTTCATAAATATTTGCTCCCACTGTTTTGACATATTTCACTACCCTCTAGTGAAAACAGGGAAACTCCTTTCCTCAGTAGGTACATAAGGTCCAATTAGCGAATTATGATCTCGAATAATATCAGCCAATCACAATTCCTAAAAGGTAGTTTTCAATTGCATCACAATGCAACCCTCTACGTAAACTTTTGTCTCACATTTGATTAGGACCCAATAATATGACGTCGTTCATCTTCACGTGTCAAGCCTTACCCATCGATATTGAGCCTTAATGGATGGTCGCCATGAGTTCCCCCAATAATACGAGCCGAAATCATGGGAGTTCCACATAGTTCACATCACCATGTCAATGGATGTCACAGCTTTCCGGCACCCAGGGCCCCCCCAATAATATGAGCCGAGCCCCGAGCACGGGTAGCGTTCATCATGCACCCATTGTCGATGGAAGACATGGAAATTATAAACAAATTTATAATTCTCCTTTTCGGACTTGATATTAATTTTGAATCTTATTCAAAATGGGGGTTTTTAATTTTGAAAGGTCTCATCATTAATTTATTTAAAAGCTCGCCATGTTTGATCGTATGTTTGCCGGATTCATGCAACTTTGTTATTATCATAATAATAACGCACATACTCATTATTTATAACATATCATGCATATATTATAAACAGTAAACAAAACAAGGATGATCAATCGCCCCAATACTAATGGCCCGTGTGAGCTAAACACGGGCCTAGGTCCAATCCTAGGGAAATGCATGGGATGCAAATGCAACTATTACATTAGCTTCCAATATTTACATGTCTTCGATCTTCATAATCATCATGGCCACCATCTTCCAATCTTGATCATCCACGATACTAATATTTACAAATAAATATTCATGGCAAATAGGGATACATCTCATGGGGTGGGAACGGGCCATAAACCAAGCCCACTTTATAAATTGATAATTATTACAATCGTTCAACACAAAATATCCTAGCATACACCTAGCAAATTGGGCTTGGGCTTTTGATCATCCTTCATGCATAATATCACATATCATACACCATCAATTAATTATCACAATAATTAATTGATCCAATATTATATATCTTGATCCAATCACTAACCGCCACGATTATAAACTAAATTAACAAAGTATACAAACACCTTTGTCTACTTTCAAATTAATTTATTTATAACTGAATTTCTTGTAAATCAACATTTACTATAAATATTTAAAGTCCAACTTAAAATATTATTTCATGAGAAAATATTTGCAACTGTTGTAATTTTAAACTTAAGGGCCAAAAAACTCATTTTTCACCAAAAACATTTTGGCCCATTTAAAATTCACAAATATGCTAACCATCTAATGGCCCAACAACATCAAGGCCCATGACACTTTGATTATCCAAAACACTTTTGGAAACCCTAGTCGTCATTGCTGTCGCCAGGGCTCCGTCGCCGGATTCCGGACAACTAACCAAATTTTTTTTTATTTAAAACATGGGGCTGTTCGGGCAGCCCAAGCAACTTGCTGCCCAAAATTCCCTCGAAACCGGCCTTGATTCGATGCAAAATATTAGTCTCATGCGATTAGAAATCAATCTCAATATAATATCTTGTAATTGCTACACAAAATCGTAACCATAGCTCGGATACCACTTGAAAGGGGATCGGTTACGGTGACCGGAAGCGCAACGGAAGTTTAAAAATCGAATTTTCATCAAGAAATTTCGGCCACCATGATATGTGTGTAGCAAATACAATAAAAACACATAATGTCATACATAGGGTGTTTTAGAATTTACCTATCAACCTCTTGAGGTTGATGATGGCACCAACCAAGTTGTAAACAACTTGGCTCTTGAATGGAAGACAAATCTACAAGCTCTTCTCCTTTCTTCAAAATTAGGCCCACCACTAACTAGGAAGATCCCCTCATATTTTGCACTAGAAAAATATGAGGATTTTTTAAAGAGAACTTAGTGTTATTCTCCAACTATTGAAGAACAAAAGGAAAGAAAAATGGAAAGGAAAAACTTGAGAGAAATTGCTCTCAAAATTCGGCTAACATGTTGTGGAATGGGGGAAGGGAGACTTGTCTTGGACTTGCAAAAAGCTAAAAGCAAAAACACCTTTTTGCATGCCATGCCTTGAGAGAAATTTACTCAAGTCCACTAGTTAAATAATTTATTAAAATTGAGCTCTACAAGACTCAATGTTATTTAATTAATTCAACACTTGAATTAATTTAATTATTTGGACTATACTAGGCCCACTAGTGTTTAATTAATTCAACACTTGAATTAATTTAATTTAGTCCATAATAATGATTATGAAAATCACAATTTTCAAATACATTATTCACTTGGCCAACTTTTAATTTAGGAACACATTCATAAATTAAAAGTCACATTTCTCTCATAGAAGTCATACTTCTATTTTTCTTTGCGCTTATAAATTCAATTATAAGTTGTTCAACACATTGAACTAATTTATCCTTTATAGAAGTCATACTTCTAATTTTCCTTATGCTTATAAACTCCTTTATAAGCCGTTCAACACATTGAACTATTTCTCTTCTCAACGGGATCTAGAAAGCTAGTACTTGTGTGGCCCTCAATGATTCATTGATACAACTAGCTGTGGGTTCACATCTCCATGTGATTCGGACTAAACATGTCCTTATATGAGCATACCCCAATTGCTCCATTCTTACTTATCAACTCCTTGATAACAAGAATGTCATAACTCAAGTCTAATAGTACCCAACCAACCATGTTAAACGCCTAGCAGCATCGCTAACATGATTCCCTAGGTATCAAATGATAGTGCCTGCAAGAACCATTCAATTATGGTTAGCGTACAGTACGGTCCCTTCAACTCATATATCCCGATCGATTCGACAACCATTGGTTTATCGAGAGTTGTCAATGAATCGATACTATGTATCATGTCGTAATTGCATCGATGGTGTAATCTATGAAACCCCTTTCATAATTACCACCATACTCTGATCAGAGATTTCAACCTACATACACATGAGAACACATAGGATATCCATATCCGAAGGTAAGCGGTGAATCCCCGACTACAATACATCGACTCCTATATGTTTCGACAGAACACCCAACCTTGCCACCTGATGACCCCATGAGAGTCGGTAAACAAGTCAAAGTATAATTCTAGCACATAGAGTCCAAATGTTGTCCCGGATCATAAGGACTAATGGTGTACAACCATAAACTAGGACGTTTCCACTCGATAAGTGAGAATCACTTGGAAAGTCCTTTAAGGAGGGTTGTTCAGTGCACTCTACCAGGAGCACCTATCTGCATGCTCGAACATCACAATGTCCCCTACCAATGAAACATGGTACTCACATCGCAGATACTAGTCTCAAACTCGAGCGGCCTATATCCTTCTTAGCGGCGGCTGAATAGACTACGAACTCTTTAGAATATACAGTATTCCAAATATGAGTTTCATGATACTCATCATATGAGCATCTCATATTCTTTCTACTATTTGTATATTCAAGGGCTTTATCTATGCTGGGATACAGATAAAGATTTTCCAAAACAATAATTTCAAATATTATTAAAATAAAGACTGCTTATACATAGAGTTTCATTGTGAACACTCGGCCAACACTTAGCTCGACGGGCACCTACTCTAACACTGCGGTCAAAGAATGAGCGCTCCCGTGGTGCGACGTGCTGAATTAAAAAATACGACACTTGCCCTTAGCCATGCAATATAATGTGTTGTCTTCATTTCCCTCACCATCGATGCAACTACGACATGACACATAGTATCGATTCATTGACAACTCTCGATAAACCAATGGTTGTCGAATCGATCGGGATATATGAGTTGAAGGGACCGTACTGTACGCTAACCATAATTGAATGGTTCTTGCAGGCACTATCATTTGATACCTAGGGAATCATGTAAGCGATGCTGCTAGGCGTTTAACATGATTTGTTGGGTACTATCAGACTTGAGTTCTGACGTTCTTGTTATCAAGGTGTTGATAAGTAAGAATGGAGCAATTGGGGTATGCTCATATAAGGACATGTTTAGTCCGAATCACATGGAGATGTGAACCCACGGCTAGTTGTATCAATGAACCATTGAGGGCCACACAAGTACTAGCTTTCTAGATCCCGTTGAGAAGTAAAATAGTTCAATGTGTTGAACGACTTATAAAGGAGTTTATAAGCGTAAGGAAAATTAGAAGTATGACTTCTATAAAGGAGAAAATAGTTCAATGTGTTGAACGACTTATAAATGAGTTTATAAGCGTAAAGAAAAATAGAAGTATGACTTCTATGAGAGAAATGTAAATTTTAATTTATGAAAGTGTTCCTAAATTAAAAGTTGGCCAAGTGAATAATGTATTTGAAAATTGTGATTTTCATAAACATTATTATGGACTACATTAAATTAATTCAAGAGTTGAATTAATTAAATACTAGTGGACCTAGTAGAGTCCAAATAATTAAATTAATTCAAGTGTTGAATTAATTAAATCATATTGAGTCTTGTAGAGCTCAATTTAAATTAATTATTTAAATAGGGGGATTTGGGTAAATTCAAGTAATGTTTAGTTAGTCTCAAATGTGTTTGAGATAATTAAATTTAGTCCATGGTTTTTAAAATGTTAAAAACGATATAATATATGCATGTATGGGAGGTGAAGGGTTGGAGACTACTTTTTGGGTTATCAAGACATGGCATGCAAAAAGGTGTTTTTGCTTTTTGCTTTTTGCAAGTCCAAGACAAGTCTCCCTTCCCCCCATTCCATACCATCTTGGCCGAATTCTTGCAAGAATAATCTCCTCATTTTTCTCTCCACTTTGTTCTTCAAGTTGTTGAATAACAAAACCCTTCTCAAAGAAAAATTCCCTACATTTTCTAGTGCAAGTGTAAGGTGGATCTTTTAAGTTGGTGGTGGGCTTGATTTTGAAGAAAGGAGTCCAAGGAGAGCTTGTAGATTTCTTCATGCCATTCAAGAGCTTTGTTGTTTAACAACAAAGTTGGAGCCATCATCAACCTCCAGAGGTTGATAGGTGCATTTCTTAACACACTATGAATATTATTTTGTGTTTATTGTATTTCTACACACTATCCTCATGGTGGCCAAAAATATCTACAAGAAAATAAAATTTTGAACTTCCGTTGCGCTTCCGGTCACCGTAACCGATCCCCTTTCAAGTGGTATCAGAGCTATGGTTACGATTTTGTGTAGCAACTACAAGATATTATATTGAGATCGATTTCTAACCGCATGAGTGTAATTTTTGCAACCAAAAACCGAGGCATTATGTGGGGTGTTTCAGGCCGCATGTTGCTGCCCGTTTCGGGCAGCTCGGGCTGCCCGAGGGGCTACCCATTTCGGGCAGCAAGGGCAGCCCGAGGGGCTGCCCGAACAGCCCCCATTTTTAAAATAAAAAAAATTTGTTGTCGGAATCCTACGACGGAGCTCCGGCGACGGTGATGACGGCTAGAGTTTCCAAAATTGTTTTGGATTATCAAAGTGTCATGGGCCTTGAGTTGTTGGGCCATTGGATGGGCAAAATATTTGTGAATTTTAAATGGGCCAAAATGTTTTTGGTGAAAAATAAGTTTTTTGGCCCTTAAGTTTAAAATTACAAAAGTTGCAAATATTTTCTCATGAAATAAATATTTTAAGTTGGACTTTAAATATTTATAGTAAATGGTGATTTACAAGAAATTCGGTTATAAATAAATTAATTTGAAAGTAGACAAAGGTGTTTGTATACTTTGTTAATTTAGTTTATAATCGTGGCGGTTAGTGATTAGGATCAAGATATATAATATTGGATCAATTAATTATTGTGATAATTAATTGATGGTGTATCAGTATGATATGTGATATTATGCATGAAGGATGATCAAAAGCCCAAGCCCAATTTGCTAGGTGTATGCTAGGATATTTTGTGTTGAATGATTGTAATAATTATCAATTTATAAAGTGGTCTTGGTTTATGGCCCGTTCCCACCCCATGAGATGTATCCCTATTTGCCATGGATATTTATTTGTAAATATTAGTATAGTGAATGATCAAGATTGGAAGATGGTGGCCATGATGATTATGAAGATCGAAGACATGTAAATATTGGAAGCTTATGTAATAGTTGCATTTGCATCCCGTGCATTTCCCTAGAATTGGACCTAGGCCCGTGTTTAGCTCACACGGTCCGTTAGTATTGGGGCGATTGATCATCCTTGTTTGTTTACTGTTTATAATATATGCATGATATAGTTATAAATAATGAGTATGTGCGTTATTATTATGATAATAATAAAGTTGCATGAATCTGGCAAACATACGATCAAACATGGCGAGCTTTTAAAATAAAATTAATGATGAGACCTTTCAAAATTAAAAACCCTCATTTTGAATAAGATTCAAAATTAATATCAAGCCCGAAAAGGGGAATTATAAATTTGTTTATAATTTCCTTGTCTTCCATCGACAATGGGTGCATGATGAATGCTACCCGTACTCAGGGCTCGGCTCATATTATTGGGGGAGCTCTGGGTGCCGGAAAGCTGTGACATCCATTGACATGGTGATGTGAACTACGTGGAACTCCCATGATTTCGGCTCATATTATTGGGGGAACTCATGGCGACCGTCCATTAAGGATCAACATCGATGGGTAAGGCTTGACACATGAAGTTGAACTGACGTCATATTATTGGGTCCTAATCAAACGTGAGACAAAAGTTTACGTAGAGGGTTGCATTGTGATGCAATTGGAAACTACCTTTTAGGAATTGTGATTGGCTGATATTATTCGGGATCATAATTCGCTAATTGGACCTTACGTACCTACTGAGGAAAGGAGTTTCCCGCTTTCACTAGAGGGTAGTGAAAGATGTCAAAACAGTGGGAGCAAATATTTATGAAGTAAAAGTCCAAACTTCATATCTTACTAAATATTTTAAAATAGTCATCAACATTTATCTGTTTTTACTTTTCAGTACAAATTGGCAATGTCTTCGATTCGCAATCCGATATCCGTAATACTCGACAAACACATATTAACTGGACATAATTACCTCACTTGGCTAAGAAACCTGAAAATCGTCTTTAATTCGGAAAGGGTAGCATATACACTGACTGAGTTGCCCCCTGTTGAGGCTCCGACTGACTGCACTCCTGAGGAATTGCAGGCTTACAAGGAATGGTGTGACCATGACTTGATAGTCAGGTGTTATATGCTGACTTCTATGAATGATGAGCTGCAGAGGCGTTTTGAGGATGCAAAGAGTGCTGCTGACATTCATTTGCATCTCAAGGAGCTCTTTGGTGAGCAAACACGGCCTCTTAGGCATGCTACCGTCAAGGAGCTGATCACTTTGCGCATGCGAGATGGGGCCTCGGTCCATGAGCATGGCCTGAAGTTGATTGGGCTCGTGGACAAGCTTGTTGGCATGGATCTGATCTTGCCTTCGGAGTTGACCACCGACGTGTTGATGTTATCATTGTCTAGCTCATTTGATCCTTTTGTGGTGAACTTCAACATGAACAAGATGGAGCCGACCCTTGAGGAGTTGGTGAATATGCTTGTTACGTTTGAATCAACCATAAAAAAAGAGAAGTTGGTTCTTTATGTGGGTTCTTCATCTGGTACGAAGATTGATCCACATGGGAAGGGAAAGAAGAGTTCTTTCCAACGTCCCAAGAAGAACGTGCCCTTGATGAGGCAATCTCCGAATCCCGTTGTGGCAGCCACACCAGTTAAGGCTGACAAGACTAGTGATGTTTGTCATCACTGCAAGAAGCCTGGACATTGGAGGCGAAATTGCAAGGAATATCTGGCCCAGAAGAGTTCTGGAAATGGTATGTTCTAAATAGAAGTAAACATTTCAATTAACTCTACTTCTTGGGTATTAGATACCGGTTGTGGCTCACATCTCTGTAATGTGTTGCAGGTGATGGGAAGAAGTAGGAGACTAAGGGAATGTGAGACCTTCTTGAGGATAGGCAATGGAGCAAGAGTTGCTGCCAAGACCTTAATAAATGTTTACTATATTGTTTAAGTGATTTTTCAGAGATTTTTGTACCTTTTTGGTAAAATTGTTTTCTTGTGAAAAGTGATATCTTTACATAAATTTGCCAAGAATGATGTTAATGCGTCTTGAAAACTGAAAACGATCTCAGAACTTAAAATTAAAAGTTTGTTGGCCGCACATACCGCGGATTATCGAAAGATTTAATAAGAGACCATGTAGCAGAACGAATGACCTCAAGAAAGATTCACATGCGCGACTCACTGCGCACACATGCGCGGGACGTCCAGAAGCTTTGGCGCATATGCGTGGACGAGTAGCGGGCATATGCGGAGAGTTTTTGCCGAGACACGCGCCAAGAATTGTGTCTTGCGCATATGCGCCGATGATGGTCGCGCATATGCGCGAGACTTGCTGCACAAAGGAGTGTGCCATGTTTTGTACATGCATGGTGTATATATATAAATGTAATCAACCGATTCTTTCTTCAGATTAAGGTAAAGAATTGGAGAAAGAAAGCTTACGGTTCTTTCGAAGTAGAAATTGATTGTTACGTGAAATCCGGCCGTTAGATTGTGAATCCGACTTCGGTACTGTGTTGCTATCAACGCAGGCTACAACTGGACGTAAGTTTTGTTACGTTTAGACTTGATTTGAAATTATGATATTGACAGAATTGAATATGAATCCGATATGGTGTTTCTACTACCGTACACAATGTATAGTCGAAGTCAGATTAAAGAATAGACTGTTTATACAATTGCTATGATTTTTGAAAGATATTGACTGAGATTTGATTTAGATATCAGGATTGTGTGGTACTGATTCTGAGTGTACAGATATTGAGATTATAAATTCTGATATTATATCTGTGTTGTTGAGATTGACGGGGTTACAAGACTGTATTGATATGCCGTCGAAACATCAGTTGATTTAGATTTATCAGATTCAGAAATGATTTAATTATATCGTGATATCGATGACATGAATTGAATTATATCTTGTTCAGATATTGATCAGATTTTGTACTAAGTTGAGTATTGATCAGAACATGTTGTGAATTGAGTTATTCACTGATACAGTGTATTCGATATTGTCATTTCAGATTTGATATGGACAGATTTGACTTCGATACTTCGTCTTCGTCAGACCAGGACGACAAATGTATAATTCATGTGATATTCGGGAAGACATAACTCAAATGAGATTCAATTTGAGTTTCCCAATAAAATCACATACTAAATTAATGTTTATGTTTTGATATGGTTATGCTTTGTTTATAGATTGATATTCATTGCATTTAAGATAGGAGAGTCTTTGACAGAACAGTCAAACTTCTAGACGTTCGGTGATATCGCAGCTTAGGGGAAGATCACCTCTCCTATTGTAGATGTCGATACAGATCAGACCGAAGTCTAAGAATAAGACGTACAGTCACCTCGATTGGGAGGTTAGGTGACAGCCATTGACGTCTTATTCACACCGGGATCCCTAGAGTTAGAGTTGAGTCGAGTCTAGACATGACTTGATTGGAGTTGCATGTTTATCTGAATTGAGTTGCATGCTTTTGTTGATTTGATTTAATAGATTATGACATCTATTACTTTAAAATTTATTCATGATAGCATGTTTCATGATTTAAATTGTTTATATGCATGTTTACCATGTTTTATACTGGGATTTATTCTCACCGGAGTATCCGGCTCTTGTCTTGTTTTGTATGTGTGCATGACAACAGGTGGGGCAGGATCGGGGTCAAGAAGACGAGTTAGAGTGGTGATTCCGGACTTATTGTAGACTCGGTTTTATTACTTGAATTTTAGTAGTTGAACCTTAGATTAATTGAAAGACTGTTGTACATTATTGTACTTTTATACTAGAATGTATTTTTATACAGATATGTATATTATTTAGATGCCATTACCTTCCGCACTTGTATTTTAAAAAGAAAAATTTTTAGACCCTATTTATCTGAATGATAATTAAATCCCAACGATGATTAAGAAGATGATTAGCGTCCGGGTCCCCACAACAGGTTGTATCAGAGCGATAGATCCTTTAGATTGAGATAGAAGAGAATGAGCGGGGTAGATGAGAGATTCTTTCCTTGCATGTGATTGCTAGCATGTGATTTATTATCGTGTTGATTTACATGTGTGCTAGCATGAGACTATGTGTTACTGCTTTGAGATACATGTTTACCTGATTATTTGATTTGAATTGGTATTATGTATCACTGAATATGAATCATATTTGATTCTTGATCAGCAGTAAGATGATCAGAGAAAGATTAGAATAGATTTGTTGTATTGGGTTACTAATGCTTTTGGTAACAGATATACCTCCCCGAAGAATTCCGGAAAGAGGTAGTATTTCAATTGAACAGACAGATATGTCCGAAACTCAGATGGAAACATAGTTGAAGAGGTTTCTGTCGTTTCAACCACCGATTCTGAAGGGTACTGAGACGTCAGCAGATTGTGAGAATTGGCTTGAGGACACAGAAATGTTATTTGACTTTCTTGATTTCACAGATGATTGTAGAATCAAGTTGATTGAGAACCAGTTGCAAGAGACTGCAAGAAGATGGTGGTTACTAACCAAAGGAGCCTTAGAACAGAGTCGTTCAGTGATTACGTAGGAAAATTTTTAAGGTTGAATTCTATTAAAGATTTTTCCTCGTATCTTATAGAGAGGACATAAGTGAAGAGTTTGCAAACCTGAGACAGGGTCAGATGAGTATTGATGAATACTTGGCACAGTTCTTCACCTTACTACGTTTTGCCCCTCTTGTGGCTAGAAATGATGATGCTATATCTAGTCAGTTCATTCAGGGATTGAATCCAGAGATACGTACATTGGTGAATGTGAAACGATCGATTAGTTTTGCTGATTCATTGAATAGGGCCAAAAGAGCAGAAACAGTTCTGATAGAACAACAGGGAGCATCGCATGATCTTCCAGCACCAAATCCACAGCAACTGCATTCTAGAGTTTAGATTGGCAGCAGCAGTGGTAAACAGAAAGAATTATTGAAAATTCAAAATAAACAGTTCAAGAAGTTAGGAAGTGGCTCGTCTAGCTCCAGTGGTTCCAACCCGAGCTATACTGGGGTATATTGCAGGACTTGTGGAGGGAGACATTCCACAGAGCAATGCCAGGGAGTTACTGGTAGATGCAATATTTGTAAACAGTCGGGACACTTTGCTAGAGTCTGTCCCCAGAAAGGTTCTCGAAGATTTTAGGGAACAGAATTGTCTGAGGACAACGACTGAGAAACAGACCCAGAACACACCACATGTACTATTTTTTTATGAGTACATCGCATATGTATTGATATATACTAATGCATTCCTTATGATTATCTGTGACTGAGTTGTATGGAAATATGATGTATCTGTGGGGATTGTTGGTACTGTAGTATTGATCTCCTATTTGTTGGGAAAGAAAGAGTGATATCAGAGATTTTTGTAGAATATTGTATACTATAGTAAGATGAGAACGAGATTGAGTTAGATTATGATGTACTTGTATTATCTGATTTGACTGCATTATTAATATTGGTGATATAATGATCAAGTACAGAAAGTACAGAAATATCATAGAATTTGTTCCAGAAATGGTAAGATTCAAACCAGATATGGCTGACAAACGGAGATTTCCCGGTAAGGATTCTAGATTCAGAATTCCTTTGATGCTTGTATTGTTTATGACTCGATTGTTATAGAAAGGATCAGATCGCATCCTTATGTATTCAGTAGATATACTGAAATCGAGCGCAGCATTGGCAGATTTTCCAGTAATGTACGAGTTGGCGGACATTAGCCCAGATAAAATTTCAGATTTGTGTGTTATATCAGAAAGATAGAGTTCAGAATTGAATTGAAATCAGATATTGTTTGTATGTTAGATTCAGTACAGAATGATATTGAGTATACAAAATAATACAAAATGAATTGAAAGAATTGATAGATCAGAGTATTGGCTGAGAATTACATTTGATTTAGTGTTTCTCTTCGGCATGTCTCAGTATGTTCTGAGGTATTCTGGTAATTATGCTCATTATATCTATGATATATTGATATAATTGCACCGTCTGATTGATGGAATCATATATTTGAAATTGTATTGACTATTCTGAGAATGAGGATTATTGTATACAGATTTATTTTGATACAGTTGAGATTGCGATCAGTGACTGATAAGATACCGATATCAGAAAGACCAGAAAGTTCAGAAATGTCAGGAATGTATTTTGTTTTATTTGGCAGATTATTTTATTCGACTGTTGCTTTATATCTGCTGAGTGTTGTTATTGTTCTAAATCAGTATTTGAGACATCTTATATTGTTTTGGGGAGCATATTTTATTTGCAGATGAGATATAACAGTTGATCAGAATGACATGAAGATATTTACCAGAAATCATTGTTTTATGAGTTCACGGAACTCACTAGATCTGTATAGGATATTGATATTTCGCCTCTGATTTGATATTACTGTTGTTTTGAATCCGTATATGCTACATAGGATATTGATATTTCGCCTCTGATTTGATATTACTGTTGTTTTGAATCCGTATATGCTACAGATTATTGTGAACCAGGTGAGAGTATATACAGTTTCAACCGAATCAGAGCTGAATTCGAGAGTTACAGTAATTCAGGAATGTGATCAGAATGTTCAGAACTAGATTTCAATAATCAGAGCCGAGTAACATATATGTGATTTTGTGTTGCGTATGAGATTGATTATCTTGTGATGTCAGAATGTTTCAGAATTGTATAACAGCATTGATATCGATAGTCAGAACAGAATACCAGTTAGGTATATTTTCTTTAATTTATATTGTTAACATGAATTGTTATACCGAATAATTTGAATCAGATATCACAAGTAGGGCCAGAAACGCACCGTGGTGGATTCAGTTTTCAGTTTAATGATTGAGAATGTATTATATTCGAGCAGATAATGTTGATATAGACAGATTAGATCAGCTATGACAGAATTTGTATTGAAATGTTGACAGGAATTGTACTGATATGTCTGAATCGCTAACAGAAAAGACGGAAAGATAGAAATCAGAAGATTTATTACCGAATTGTATGGTTCTAAATAGAAATGGGAGTACATTTCTATGGCTTTCGTAATGAAATTACCGCCATTTTCTACAGATTGTGATATGATATGATTATGATTGATAGATTGTTCAATCTATATATTATTAGTTTGTACAAGATGACGTACAAACATGACCAAAGGACACAGATTTATGTCAAAGATATGGTCAGATTAAACAGAATACAGAAATAGAGTGTAATGCCCGAGAATTATAGAATTGTTAAACCAAGCTTATTAATTATTAATCTTCATTAACAGGCGACTCGGAAGATATGAGAATGCATGACATGCAATGAGGGAAGGAAAGATTTGAGAAACCAGGTGTGGCATTATCAGAAAACTAGAATTTAGAAGTTGCACGGCCGCACCCGCGGTGTTAGCACGACCGCCCCCGCGGTGTGTGTGCACAAAATGTAGTGCAAAGCCCGTAGCCACACCGCACCTGCGGTATTAGATGGAGCGCACCCGCGCTGATGACACCGTACCTGCGGTCTTGTAGGCAGCGCACCCGCGGTCTTTGCTTCGAACATTTTGGATATAGATCACCGCTTGAGCGCACCCGCGCTGCTACGCTCACCGCACCCGCGGTCATGCGTGTTGCATGAAGAAATAAGCCACGTTTCCCAGTTTTTGCATGCAGTATATATAGATGAAGGACACGTTGTTTAACTCAGAAAATTCAGAAAAAGGGGCGAGGCTTTGGAGAGAAATATCCTTACGCCTTTTGTGAGAAATCCGTGTATCAGAATTCGAATCTGAACGCAGCAGCGTGTTCCTCTCGACACGAGCTACACAAGGACGTAAGTTTTATTACGTTTTGAGATGTTTTGGAAATATGATGTTGCTAGAATCGAATATGATTCAGATATGGTGTTTCTATTACCGTAGACATTGTAGAATTGAGTCAGATTTAAGAATAGACTGGTTATGCAATTGTTATGATTTTTGAAAGATATCGACTGAGATTCTATATCAGAATTGTGTTAGTATTCAGATTATGAATTATATTGGCACAGATTATGAGTTCCAGTAGTATATTTGTAATGTTCAGATTGACGGGGTTATTCAGATTGTACTATTATGTCGTCGAAATCTCAGTTGAGTTAGATTGATCAGATTCAGATATGATTTCGATTAGATTGTGATATTATCGATATGACTCAGATTGTATACTGAATTGAGTATTGATTAGAACAGATGGTGTATTAAGTTATTCACTGATACAGCGTATTTGATATTGTCATTTCAGATTTGATATTGACAGATTCGACTTCGAGACTTCGTCTTCGTCAGACCGGGACGACAAAGGTATAATTCATGTGATATTCGGGAAGAAACAACTCAATCGAGATCATCCTTGAGTTGCCCAATAAATCACATACTATATTCTTGTTTATGCTTTATCGTGATATGATTATGTTTGTTATAGATCGATTTGCTTATAGAACTTGTAAGCAAATCATGTTCAGATGATTATGCTTGCTTACAGATTTTGCATTCATGCATTAAGATAGGAAAGTCTGCGAGATCATCCAGACTTCTAGACGTTCGGCGATATCACAGCTTAGGGGAAGATCACCGGCCCTATTGTAGATGCGGATACAGATCAGGCCGAAGTCTAGGAATAAGACGTACAGCACCTCGATTGGTATTGTAGGTGACAGACAGTGACGTCTTATTTACACCGGGATCCCTAGAGTTATAGTCGAGTCGAGTCTAGACATGATTTGACTAGAACTGCATGTGTTTAGAGATGTGGTTTCATAGATTATGAAACCCAGGGTTATTGCTTTCAGTCATGATAGCATGTTTATATGAATTGAGTTGAATTGCATGTTTATCTGAATTGAGTTGCATGCTTATTTTGATTTGACTTCATAGATTATGAAATCTATTACTTTTGAATATGAACATGATAGCATGTTTTATGATTTAGATTGTTTCTATACATGCTTACCATGTTTTATACTGGGATTTATTCTCACCGGAGTTATCCGGCTGTTGTCTTGTTTTGTATGTGTGCATGACAACAGGTGGGGCAAGATTGGGGTCGAGAAGATGACGAGAGGAGACGAGTAAGCGTGGTGGTTCCGGACTTGGATAGATTTGGGTTTTATTACTTGAACTATAGTAGTTGAACCTTAGATTAGTTAAAAGATTGTTATATCTTTATACTGAATTGTAGTTTATACAGATATGTATATTTTGTAGATCGCCATTACCTTCCGCACGTTATTTTAAAAAGAAAAATTTTTTAGACCCTGTTCTATCTTAATTGATAATTAAATCTCAAAGATGATTAAGAAGATGATTAGCGTCCGGGTCCCCACAACAGGTGGTATCAGAGCGATAGATCCTTTAGATTGAGATAGTCAGATTTGATAGATCCTTTAGACTGAGATAGAAGAGAATGAGCGGGGTAGATTGAGTCTTCTTTCCTTGCATGTGATTGCTAGCATGAGAATTATTTCAATGTTGACTTACATTGTGTGTGCTATCATGATTTATTGCTTTCCTTATTACATGTGGTTTGTTATCTGAGTTGATTACAGCATGTAAATACTAAGACTGAATCAGAACCGAGTCTGAATCAGAGGTATATGATCAGAGGAGGGCTGAGACAGATTATACAGATTGTGTATTGATTTGTTTGACATTCTGATATACCGCCTCGGAGATTTCCAGAAAGGGGTAGTACTTCGTCTGAACAGCTAGATGCATCAGAAGCTCAGCTAGAAGAAAAGATGAAAGAATTTGAGTTATTACAGCCGCCGGTTCTGAATGGTACCGAGAAATCTGAAGACTGTCAGAACTGGTTTGATGATATAGAAATCTTGTTTGATTTACTTGATTGTACAGATGAACAGAGGGTTAAAATGGTGCCTTACCAGTTACGAGAAGCCGCCAGGAGTTGGTGGATTACCAGTAGAAGAATGTGGGCACAGAGAGGTACAGTGATTTCGTGGGAAATATTCAGAACTGAATTCTATCGACGATTTTTCTCAGCTTCGTACCGAGAGGACAAGAAATTAGAGTTTGAGAATTTGAGCCAAGGGCAGCTAAATATTGACGAATATATTGCTAAATTCTCGACTCTAATGCGTTTTGCTCCTCATCTAGCTAGAAATGATGAAGCTATAGTAAATCAGTTCATCAGAGGGTTGAACTCAGAGGTAGTTGCATTTATGAATTTGCAACGACCTTATCATTTTGCTGATATCTTGAGTAGAGCAAAGAGAGCTGAGGCGAGTCTGATTAGACAATTGACAAGGTTGTGTGTGAAGCCACTTCAGGCACAGCAACCCCCTCTTCGATATGATCACGGTGGTACGAGTGGGAAGCAAGATGTGCTGAAAACTCGAAAGAAGCCATTTAAAAAGTTGGGAAGTGGTTCTTCTAGCTCCAGTGGTTCTAGCCCGAGTTTTATTGGTGTGTATTGCAACACTTGCGGAGGAAGACATTCCACGGAGCTATGCCAGGGAGTTACTGGTAGTTGTCGTATCTGTCGACAGCCGGGGCACTTTGCTAGAATTTGTCCCCAGAGAGGTTCCCGAAGATTTCAGGGAGCAGGACCATCTGGATATGGTGATCGAAGAACAGCCCCAGGAGACACTTGATGATATAGTGACAGGTACTGTTACTCTATGATTATGTTGCATATGTATTGATGTATACTAATTCATTCATTATGAGTATCTTTGAAAGAACTGCATTGATATATGCTGTACCTGTTGAGTCTGGTTGTACTATAGTATTGATTCCTGTATTTTGGGACAAGAAAGATAGATATCAGGGATTTCTGTGAAATATCATCAACTACAGTAAGATAAGAATGAGATCGAGTTAGATTAGGATGTACTTGTGTCTCAGATTTGATTGCATTATTGATAATAATTTGCTAAACAAGTACAGAACTCGAGTATAAGATTTAGACCAGATATGGCTGATGCGTGAAGATTTCACGATAAGGATTCTAGATTTAGAACTCCTGTAATATTTAGATTGTCTATGACTCGATTTATACCGAAAGGAACAGATGGTATCCTTATGTATTCAGTAGATGTACTGGAATTGAGCTTGGCATTGGCAGATTTGCCAATGATGTATGAGTTGACTGATGATTTTCAGATAAGATTGCAGATTTGCTTTATATCAGAATTGAATCGAGATCAGGTACTGTTTATTTGATTAGAATTCAGTACAGAATGATATTGAAGATACACAATTAGTTGAAAGAATTGACAGATTAGAATATTGGCTGAGATTTACAGTTGATTGAGTATGTCTTTCGAAGATACTTCAATTCTGTTTATAGATTGATAGATTTTGGGTGTTCAGAGGTATTTTGAAGATCTATGCTTGTTATATCTATGATACGTGATATGTTAGCAGCGTCTGATCGATTGAATTGAATATTTGAAGATTTTATTTATATTTTGAGAACTGTGATTATTGTATACAGAAATTATTCAGGTAAGCATTTTGTTTGAAGACAGATTGTATTCAGAGTATGCATTATCTGTAGCTAGTATACAGATTGACTTTGACCCAATTGAGATTGTGATCAGTGACTGAGGATGATACCGGAGTCAGAAAGATCAGAAATTTCAGAGGTGTCAGAAATGTCAGAACTTTATATTGTCTGATTGGACATGTTATTTTATTGATTTTTGCTTTATTTCTGCTTGAGTATTGTTATTGTTCTAAATCAGTATTTGAGACATCTTATATTGTTTTTGGGAGCATATTTTATGTGCAGATGAGATATAATAGTTGATCAGAATGACATGAAGACATGTTTGTTTAATCAGAAGCGATCTGATTGCCAGAGATTACCGTTTTATGAGTTTTCTTAAACTCACTAGATCTGTATAGGTTCTTTCTATTCTGAATCTGATTGGAAATTACTGATGTTCTGAATCCGTTTGTGATACAGATTGTTATGAACCGTTGAGAATATATACAGTTCAATTGTATCAGAATTAATTTCGAGAGTTACAGCAGTTCAGAAATGAAATCAGAATGGGTCAGAATGTTTCAGAATTGTATAACAGAATTGATATTGAGAATCAGAGCCAAATACCAGGTAGGTATTTCTTCCTTAATTATTTTATTAACTGATTGGTTGGTACCGAATAGTTTGAATCAGATATCACAGGTAGTGTCAGACATGCACAGTGATGGATTCAGTTTTCATTCGGATAGCAGACAGTTTTGACATAAACAGGTTAAATCAGTTAGAACCGAATTTGGACGGAAATGTTGACAGAAATCATAGTGATAAGTCTGAATCGCTAACAGAAAAAGACAGAAAGATAGAAATCAGAAGATTATTACAGAATTTGTATATTTCTGAATAGAAATGGGAGTACATTTCTATGGTTTTCGTAATGACATTACAGCCCTTTTCCTTAGATTTTGATATGATATGATTATGATTGACAGATTTCTCAATCTATATCTATCAGTTTGTACCAGATTACGTACAAACAGAACTAGATGACATAGATCGATGTCAAAGAAATAATCAGATAGATTAGAATATTGAATAAGATGATATCAGATTGTGATTTTGATGGAGTTGTACTTGTGATAAACTATATCATAAGCTCTCTTGTGCAGATTTATTACAGATTGGCAGGTAGTTAGAGAGATTGACAGACAGTCAGAATGTACTAGCCAGATATTGGAAGATATCCAGAGAGTGGTAGTGCTGGATGCTAGCACTAGTTGACATAAAGTTTTGTTACCTTATGGGTGATTGTGTGGTGATAGCTATCAAAAGAGTACTGAGATAGTTACAGATGACACATTGTACAGTAAGTGCTACAGAGTCCGTATAAAGAAGATGCAGACAGGAATAAAGATAGCTCAGAAATGACAGATTTGATAAATCAACATCAGATGATGATGCTTAGTATTGAGAGTGGAAGATTGAATATATCCTTGATGGGGATAAACAGGTTGAACAATGACTGTTGGTATTGGTTACTGAACTGTAATTGGTTTATACAGATGTTGTATAACCAGCATGGCAAGATTGATTCGGTCAGAGTTGGTTTAAGAAGTATTATGATAGGATACTTCATGAATTCTTACTCCAGACTGGAATCAGAGAGTTAAGTTCGAGTTTAACTTTAGTATACATTTATTCTCGTATAGCTGAATTGATTACTTGAGAGTTCGAGGACGAACTCAGATCTAAGAGGGGGAGAAATGTAATGCCCGAGAATTATAGAATTGTTAAACCAAGCTTATTAATTATTAATCTTCATTAACGGGCGACTCGGAAGATATGAGAATGCATGACATGCAATGAGGGAAGGAAAGATTTGAGAAACCAGGTGTGGCATGATCAGAAAACTAGAATTTAGAAGTTGCACGACCGCACCCGGGGTGTTAGCACGACCGCCCCCGCGGTGTGTGTGCAGAAAATGTAGTGCAAAGCCCGTAGCCACACCGCACCTGCGGTATTAGATGGAGCGCACCCGCGCTGATGACACCACACCCGCGGTCTTGTAGGCAGCGCACCCGCGGTCTTTGCTTCGAACATTTTGGATATAGATCACCGCTTGAGCGCACCTGCGCTGCTACGCTCACCACACCCGCGGTCATGCGTGTTGCATGAAGAAATAAGCCACGTTTCCCAGTTTTTGCATGCAGTATATATAGATGAAGGACACGTTGTTTACCTCAGAAAATTCAGAAAAAGGGGCGAGGCTTTGGAGAGAAATATCCTTACGCCTTTTGTGAGAAATCCGTGTATCAGAATTCGAATCTGGAACGCAGCAGCGTATTCTTCTCGACACGAGCTACACAAGGACGTAAGTTTTATTACGTTTTGAGATGTTTTGGAAATATGATGTTGCTAGAATCGAATATGATTCAGATATGGTGTTTCTATTACCGTAGACATTGTAGAATTGAGTCAGATTTAAGAATAGACTGGTTATGCAATTGTTATGATTTTTGAAAGATATCGACTGAGATTCTATATCAGAATTGTGTTAGTATTCAGATTATGAATTATATTGGCACAGATTATGAGTTCCAGTAGTATATTTGTAATGTTCAGATTAACGGGGTTATTCAGATTGTACTATTATGTCGTCGAAATCTCAGTTGAGTTACATTGATCAGATTCAGATATGATTTCGATTAGATTGTGATATTATCGATATGACTCAGATTGTATACTGAATTGAGTATTGATTAGAACAGATGGTGTATTAAGTTACTCACTGATACAGCGTATTTGATATTGTCATTTCAGATATGATATGGACAGATTCGACTTCGAGACTTCGTCTTCGTCAGACCGGGACGACAAAGGTATAATTCATGTGATATTGGGGAAGAAACAACTCAATCGAGATCATCCTTGAGTTGCCCAATAAATCACATACTATATTCTTGTTTATGCTTTATCGTGATATGATTATGTTTGTTATAGATCGATTTGCTTATAGAACTTGTAAGCAAATCATGTTCAGATGATTATGCTTGCTTACAGATTTTGTATTCATGCATTAAGATAGGAAAGTCTGCGAGATCATCCAGACTTCTAGACGTTCGGCGATATCATAGCTTAGGGGAAGATCACCGCCCCTATTGTAGATGCGGATACAGATCAGGCCGAAGTCTAGGAATAAGACGTACAGCACTTCGATTGGTAGGGTAGGTGACAGACAGTGACGTCTTATCCACACCGGGATCCCTAGAGTTATAGTCGAGTCGAGTCTAGACATGATTTGACTAGAACTGCATGTGTTTAGAGATGTGGTTTCATAGATTATGAAACCCAGGGTTATTGCTTTCAGTCATGATAGCATGTTTATATGAATTGAGTTGAATTGCAAGTTTATCTGAATTGAGTTGCATGCTTATTTTGATTTGACTTCATAGATTATGAAATCTATTACTTTTGAATATGAACATGATAGCATGTTTTATGATTTAGATTGTTTCTATACATGCTTACCATGTTTTATACTGGGATTTATTCTCACCGGAGTTATCCGGCTGTTGTCTTGTTTTATATGTGTGCATGACAACAGGTGGGGCAAGATCGGGGTCGAGAAGATGACGAGAGGAGACGAGTTAGCGTGGTGGTTCTGGACTTGGATAGATTTGGGTTTTATTACTTGAACTATAGTAGTTGAACCTTAGATTAGTTAAAAGATTGTTGTATCTTTATACTGAATTGTAGTTTATACAGATATGTATATTTTGTAGATCGCCATTACCTTCCGCACGTTATTTTAAAAAGAAAAATTTTTTAGACCCTGTTCTATCTTAATTGATAATTAAATCCCAAAGATGATTAAGAAGATGATTAGCGTCCGGGTCCCCACATAGAGTATATCAGATTATGATTTCCGGTTGATTTTGTACTTATGACAGAGTATACCATGAGCTTTCTCTTAGATTTGTCACAGATTGACAGACAGCCAGGGTATATTTTACCCAGATATTGGAAGATTTTGGTAGAGTTATAGAGTGCTGGATATTAGCACTAATTGATATGACTTATTATCACTACGTGACAACAGCTATCAGCTTATCAGATGGGTAATGAGATAGTTATAGACAAGACAATATACAGTGAATACTACAAATTTCTTTTGAAGAAAATTCGAAGGAAAATGAAGATAGTTGTATAACCAACATGGCAATATTGATTCTGTCAGAGTTAGTTTAAGAAGTATTATGATAGTATACTTCATGAAGTCTTATTCCAAATTTGAAATCAGAGGTTGATACAAGAAAGAGATTTCAGAATGGATTCATTGAGATGAGAGTTTGATTTAAACTCTGTTATACATATCTTCTGATATATCTGAATTGATTGTTTGTGAGTTCGAGGACGAACTCAGATCTAAGAGGGGGAGAAATGTAATGCCCGAGATTTTATTACCGTAATTTGGGTTTAATCTGAAATGATTTATAGATTAATCGAGACGATTATAGACAGAACGAATCAGACCGGGAATGTCAAGAAAAGAATTGACATAATGTGCCAAGAAGAGTCCTCGCGCACATGCGCGATGTTTGTTGGCGCACATGCGCGAGGAGGACAGAACCATGCGCGCACATGCGCGACTTCACTGCACGCACATGCGCGGGACGTCCAAAAGCTTTGGCGCATATGCGCGGACGAGTAGCGCGCATATGCGCGAGAGTTTTTGCCGAGACACGCGCCAAGAATTGTGCCTCGCGCATATGCGCCGATGATGGTCGCGCATATGCGCGAGACGTGCTGCACAAAGGAGTGTGCCACGTTTTGTACATGCATGGTGTATATATATAAATGTAATCAACCGATTCTTTCTTCAGATTAAAGGTAAAGAATTGGAGAAAGAAAGCTTACGGTTCTTTCGAAGGAGAAACTGATTGTTACGTGAAATCCGGCCGTTAGATTGTGAATCCGACTTCAGTACTGTGTTGCTATCAACGCAGGCTACAACTAGACGTAAGTTTTGTTACGTTTAAACTTGATTTGAAATTATGATATTGACAGAATTGAATATGAATCCGATATGGTGTTTCTACTACCGTACACAATGTATAGTCGAAGTCAGATTAAAGAATAGACTGTTTATACAATTGTTATGATTTTTGAAAGATATTGACTGAGATTTGATATCAGGATTGTGTGGTACTGATTCTGAGTGTACATATATTGAGATTATAAATTCTGATATTATATCTGTGTTGTTGAGATTGACGGGGTTACAAGACTGTATTGATATGCCGTCGAAACATCAGTTGATTTAGATTTATCAGATTCAGAAATGATTTTAATTATATCGTGATATCGATGACATGAATTGAATTATATCTTGTTCAGATATTGATCAGATTTTGTACTAAGTTGAGTATTGATCAGAACAGGTTGTGAATTGAGTTATTCACTGATACAGTGTATTCGATATTGTCATTTCAGATTTGATATGGACAGATTTGACTTCGATACTTCGTCTTCGTCATTCGGGAAGACATAACTCAAATGAGATTCAATTTGAGTTTCCCAATAAAATCACATACTAAATTATTGTTTATGTTTTGATATGGTTATGCTTTGTTTATAGATTGATATTCATTGCATTTAAGATAGGAGAGTCTTTGACAGAACAGTCAAACTTCTAGACATTCGGTGATATCGCAGCTTAGGGGAAGATCACCTCTCCTATTGTAGATGTCGATACAGATCAGACCGAAGTCTAGGAATAAGACGTACAGTCACCTCGATTGGGAGGGTAGGTGACAGCCATTGACGTCTTATTCACACCGGGATCCCTAGAGTTAGAGTTGAGTCGAGTCTAGACATGACTTGATTGGAGTTGCATGTTTATCTGAATTGAGTTGCATGCTTTTGTTGATTTGATTTAATAGATTATGACATCTATTACTTTAAAATTTATTCATGATAGCATGTTTCATGATTTAAATTGTTTATATGCATGTTTACCATGTTTTATACTGGGATTTATTCTCACCGGAGGTATCCGGCTCTTGTCTTGTTTTGTATGTGTGCATGACAACAGGTGGGGCAGGATCGGGGTCAAGAAGACGAGTTAGAGTGGTGATTCCGGACTTATTGTAGACTCGGTTTTATTACTTGAATTTTAGTAGTTGAACCTTAGATTAATTGAAAGACTGTTGTACATTATTGTACTTTTATACTGGAATGTATTTTTATACAGATATGTATATTATTTAGATGCCATTACCTTCCGCACTTGTATTTTAAAAAGAAAAATTTTAGACCCTATTTATCTGAATGATAATTAAATCCCAACGATGATTAAGAAGATGATTAGCGTCCGGGTCCCCACAACATTCCACTAAATGTCCATTCAAAGGCATACACCATATGAGATATGGATAGGTAAGCCACCTAAGTATTCTTATCTTAGAATATGGGGGTGCCCTGCTTATGAAGCAGGTAGTGTGAGATAAATTGGATGGTCGATCCATTTTATGTTACTTAGTGGGATATCCAAGGAATTCAATTGGATATCATTTCTATCATCCCCAAGAAACAAAGGTGTTTGTTTCTAGGAATGCAATCTTTTTGGAATAGGAATTTCTATTGGATAGAAAAAGGGAGATGATAGAACTCGAAGAGGTTCGAGAGACACCCACAATTATAGAACCCACACCCGAAGAGCCAAGTGAGGAGATACAAGCTCCTAGAAAATCCGAGAGAGTCTCGAGACCACCTATGAGGTATGGTCTGCTTCTTGAAGAGGGCCATGATGAGCCTAACCTTGAATGTGATCCAAGGACCTTCAAGGAAGCGTTATCTGATGTCGATTCATCCAAGTGGCTTGAAGCAATGGAATCTGAGATGAATTCCATGCATTCGAACCAAGTGTGAAATCTCGTGGATCCACCTGAGGGAATTGTTCCCATAGGGTGTAAATGGATTTACAAAAGGAAACTTGGGGCGGATGGGAAGGTATTGACCTTCAAGGCGCGATTGGTGGCAAAAGGATATACTCAAAGACAAGGAGTTGACTTTGAGGAAACCTTTTCTCCAGTTGCAATGTTCAAGTCCATAAGGATATTGCTAGCCATAGCTGCATGGTATGACTATGAGATATGGCAGATAGATGTCAAGACAACCTTTCTCAATGGGGATATTAAGGAAGAGATTTACATGTCTCAAACCTGGAGGGTTTACATCTATCGGAAGTGAGCATATGGTATGCAAACTTCAAAGATCTATTTATGGTCTAAAGCAGGCATCTGGGAGTTGGAACCTCAGATTCGACAGTACAATCAAAGAGTTTGGTTTTGATAAGAATCCTGAGGAACCCTGTGTGTAAGAAGGTCAGTGGGAGTGTTGTGACATTCCCGGTGTTATATGTTGATGACATTCTAATCATTGGGAATGATGTAAGAATGTTGCAATCAACTATAATATGGTTAGCAAGTAAGTTCTCGATACAGGACTTAGGTGAAGCATCTTTTGTATTGGGAATACAGATCTATAGAGATAGATCAAGAAGATTGCTTGGTGTCACCCAGTCCACATACATTGATACCATCGTGAAGCGGTTCTCGATGGATGAGTCCAAGAGAGAACATCTACCAATGTGTCATGGCATGTCCCTATCCAAGTCTATGTCTCCCAAGACCGATGCAGAGATAACGGCGATGAAACGCATTCCTTATGCATCTGCGATTGGTAGCATCATGTATGAGATGATATCTACACGTCCTGACGTGGCTTTCGCACTAAGTGTAGTGAGTAGATATCAATCAAACCTCGGTCTTCCACATTGGAAAGCTGTGAAAGACATCTTCAAGTAGTTGAGAAGGACCAATAAATTGTTCTTGGTCTATGGGGTGGAGAACTGAAATTGGAAGGCTATACCGACTCTAGCTTCCAAAGCGATATCGATGACTCGAAGTCAACCTCTGGGTTTGTATTCATGCTCAATGGTGCTGTTGTCTCTTGGAAGAGTTCCAAGCAAGACAATACTGCGGATTCCAGCACAAAGGCCGAATACATTGCTGCATCAGATGCAGCAAGGGAGGCTGTTTAGATAAGGAATTTCGTCTAAGAGTTGGACGTCATTCCTAATGGAGTTGCTCCTCTCCCGGTGTTGTGTGACAACACGGGAGCTTTAGCTCAAGCAAAGGAGCCAAGGTCTCATCAGAAGTCCAAACATGTATTGAGAAAGTACTACATCCTCGGAGAGATTGTGGAAAGAGGAAGAAGTGTCTTTTGACATAGTCGGCTCCGCAGATAATGTTGCTGATCCACTAGCTAAGCCTTTACCTGGACCATTATTCGAGATGCATCGCGAATCAATGGGTTTAAAGCATATGGGTAGTTGGCTCTAGTGCAAGTGGGAGATTGTTAGAGTAGGTGCCCGTCGAGCCAACTGTTGGCCGAGTGTTCACAATGAAACTCTATGTATAAGCAATCTTTATTTTAATAATATTTGAAATTATTATTTTGACAAATCTTTATCTGTATACCCATGCTAGTTGCATAGATAAAGACCTTGATTATACAAATAGTAGAAAGATATGAGATGCTCTTATGATGAGTATCAAGAAACTCATATTTGGAATACTGTATATTCTAAACAGTTCCTAGTCGATTCAGCCGCCGCTAAGAAGGATATAGGCCGCTAGAGTTCGAGACTAGTATATGCTGATGTGAGCACCATGTTTCATTGGTAGGGTACATTGTGATGTCCGAACATGCAGATAGGTGCTCCTTGTAGAGTGCACTGAACAACCCTCCATAAAGGACTTTCCAAGTGGTTCTCACTTATCGAGTGGAAACGTCCTAGTTTATGGTTGTACACCATTAGTCCTTATGACCCGGGACAACATTGAGACTCTATGTGCTAGAATTACACTTTGACTTGTTTACCGACTCTCAAATGGTCATCAGGTGGCAAGGTTGGGTGTTCTGTCGAAACACATAGGAGTCGATGCATTGTAGTCGGGGATTCACCGCTTACCTTCGGGTATGGATATCCTATGTGTTCTCATGTATGTGTAGGTTGAAATCTCTGATCAGATTATGGTGGTAATTATGAAAGGAGTTTCATAGATTACACCATCGATGCAACTACGACATGACACATAGTATCGATTCATTGACAACTCTCGATAAACCAATGGTTGTCGAATCGATCGGGATATTTGAGTTGAAGAGGACCGTACTGTACGCTAACCATAATTGAATGGTTCTTGCAGGCACTATCATTTGATACCTAGGGAATCATGTAAGCGATGCTACTAGGCGTTTAACATGATTTGTTGGGTACTATCAGACTTGAGTTCTGACGTTCTTGTTATCAAGGTGTTGATAAGTAAGAATGGAGCAATTGGGGTATGCTCATATAAGGACATGTTTAGTACGAATCACATGGAGATGTGAACCCACGGCTAGTTGTATCAATGAACCATTGAGGGCCACACAAGTACTAGCTTTCTAGATCCCGTTGAGAAGTAAAATAGTTCAATGTGTTGAACGGCTTATAAATGAGTTTATAAGCGTAAGGAAAATTAGAAGTATGACTTCTATAAAGGAGAAAATAGTTCAATGTGTTGAACTGACTTATAAATGAGTTTATAAGCGTAAAGAAAAATAGAAGTATGACTTCTATGAGAGAAATGTAAATTTTAATTTATGAAAGTGTTCCTAAATTAAAAGTTGGCCAAGTGAATAATGTATTTGAAAATTGTGATTTTCATAAACATTATTATGGACTAAATTAAATTAATTCAAGAGTTGAATTAATTAAACACTAGTGGACCTAGTAGAGTCCAAATAATTAAATTAATTCAAGTGTTGAATTAATTAAATCATATTGAGTCTTGTAGAGCTCAATTTAAATTAATTATTTAACTAGTGGGACTTGGGTAAATTTAAGTAATGTTTAATTAGTCTCAAATGTGTTTGAGATAATTAAATTTAGTCCATGGTTTTTAAAATGTTAAAAACGATATAATATATGCATGCATGGGAGGTGAAGGGTTGGAGACTACTTTTTGGATTATCAAGGCATGTCATGCAAAAAGGTTTTTTTGCTTTTTGCTTTTTGCAAGTCCAAGACAAGTCTCCCTTCCCCCCACTCCATACCATCTTGGCCGAATTCTTGCAAGAATAATCTCCTCATTTTTCTCTCCACTTTGTTCTTCAAGTTGTTGAATAACAAAACCCTTCTCAAAGAAAAATGCCCTACATTTTCTAGTGCAAGTGTAAGGTGGATCTTTTAAGTTGGTCGTGGGCTTGATTTTGAAGAAAGGAGTCCAAGGAGAGCTTGTAGATTTCTTCATGTCATTCAAGAGCTTTGCTGTTTAACAACAAAGTTGGAGCCATCATCAACCTCAAGAGGTTGATAGGTACATTTCTTAACACACTATGAATGTCATTTTGTGTTTATTGTATTTGCTACACACTATCCTCATGGTGGCCGAAAATATCTACAAGAAGATAAAATTTTGAACTTCCGTTGCGCTTCCGGTCACCGTAACCGATCCCCTTTCAATGAGATGTATCCCTTATGTGCCATGGCTATTTAAATGTAATTATTAGAAATAGTGGGAGATCAAGACTGGAAGATGGTGGACCCGATGATAAAGATGAAGACATGTAAAATATTGGAAGCTCTTGTAATAATTGCATTTGCATCCCTGCATTCACCTAGGTTGGATCTGGATCCATGTATGGCTCACATGGATCTAATAGTTTTGGTGATCGATCATCCTTATTTATTGTTGAATGTCATATTATGATATATATGCGATATATAGTAGTATTCATGTATGTATATTATTAGATAATATAGTTGCATGAATCCGGCAAACATACAAACTCGTGGCACGCTATTTTTAAATTAAAATGATGAGACAATTTTAAATTAAAATCCCTCATTTTGAATAAGATTCAAAATTTAATTCAAACCGAAAAGTAAAAATTAAAGGAGTTTAATTTTTCCTTGCCTTCCATCAACCGTGGTTGCCTGTTGATCGCTACCCGTGGACAGTGTCTGGCTCATATTATTGGGGAGGCCTGTACGCCGGAAAGCTGTGACTTCCACCGGACTTATGATGTCAGATGCAATTGGACTCTACCTTTTAGAAATTATAATTGGCTGATATTATTCGGGATTATAATTGGCTAATTGGACTCTACGTGCCTGAAGTGGCTTTCGCACTAAGTGTAGTGAGTAGATATCAATCAAACCTCGGTCTTCCACATTGGAAAGCTGTGAAAGACATCCTCAAGTAGTTGAGAAGGACCAATAAATTGTTCTTGGTCTATGGGGTGGAGAATTGAAATTGGAAGATATACCGACTCTAGCTTCCAAAGCGATATCGATTACTCGAAGTCAACCTCTGGGTTTGTATTCATGCTCAATGGTGCTGATGTCTCTTTGAAGAGTTCCAAGCAAGACAATACTACGGATTCCAGCACAGAGGCCGAATACATTGCTGCATCAGATGCAGCAATGGGAGGTTGTTTGGATAAGGAATTTCGTCTAAGAGTTGGACGTCATTCCTAATGGAGTTGCTTCTCTCCCGGTGTTGTGTGACAACACGGGAGCTTTAGCTCAAGCAAAGGAGCCAAGGTCTCATCATAAGTCCAAACATGTATTGAGAAAGTACCACATCCTCGGAGAGATTGTGGAAAGAGGAAGAAGTGTCTTTTGACATAGTCGGCTCCGCAGATAATGTTGCTGATCCACTAGCTAAGCCTTTACCTGGACCATTATTCGAGATGCATCGCGAATCAATGGGTTTAAAGCATATGGGTAGTTGGCTCTAGTGCAAGTGGGAGATTGTTAGAGTAGGTGCCCGTCGAGCCAACTGTTGACCGAGTGTTCACAATGTAACTCTATGTATAAGCAATCTTTATTTTAATAATATTTGAAATTATTATTTTGGCAAATCTTTATCTGTATACCCATGCTAGTTGCATTGATAAAGACCTTGAATATACAAATAATAGAAAGAATATGAGATGCTCTTATGATGAGTATCAAGAAACTCATATTTGGAATACTTGTATATTCTAAATAGTTCCTAGTCGATTCAGCCGCTGCTAAGAAGGATATAGGCCGCTAGAGTTTGAGACTAGTATATGCGATGTGAGCACCATGTTTCATTGGTAGGGGACATTGTGATGTCCGAAGCATGCAGATAGCTGCTCCTTGTAGAGTGCACTGAACAACCCTCCATAAAGGACTTTCCAAGTGGTTCTCACTTATCGAGTGGAAACGTCCTAGTTTATGGTTGTACACCATTAGTCCTTATGGCCCGGGACAACATTGAGACTCTATGTGCTAGAATTAAACTTTGACTTGTTTACCGACTCTCAAAGGGTCATCAGGTGGCAAGGTTGGGTGTTCTGTCGAAACACATAGGAGTCGATGCATTGTAGTCGGGGATTCACCGCTTACCTTCGGGTATGGATATCCTATGTGTTCTCATGTATGTGTAGGTTGAAATCTCTGATCAGATTATGGTGGTAATTATGAAAGGAGTTTCATAGATTACACCATCGATGCAACTACGACATGACACATAGTATCGATTCATTGACAACTCTCGATAAACCAATGGTTGTCGAATCGATCGGGATATTTGAGTTGAAGGGACCGTACTGTACGCTAACCATAATTGAATGGTTCTTGCAGGCACTATCATTTGATACCTAGGGAATCATGTAAGCGATGCTGCTAGGCGTTTAACATGATTTATTGGGTACTATCACACTTGAGTTCTGACGTTCTTGTTATCAAGGTGTTGATAAGTAAGAATGGAGCAATTGGGGTATGCTCATATAAGGACATGTTTAGTCCGAATCACATGGAGATGTGAACCCACGGCTAGTTGTATCAATGAACCATTGAGGGCCACACAAGTACTAGCTTTCTAGATCCCGTTGAGAAGTAAAATAGTTCAATGTGTTGAACGGCTTATAAATGAGTTTATAAGCGTAAGGAAAATTAGAAGTATGACTTCTATAAAGGAGAAAATAGTTCAATGTGTTGAACGACTTATAAATGAGTTTATAAGCGTAAAGAACAATAGAAGTATGACTTCTATGAGAGAAATGTAAATTTTAATTTATGAAAGTGTTCCTAAATTAAAAGTTGGCCAAGTGAATAATATATTTGAAAATTGTGATTTTCATAAACATTATTATGGACTAAATTAAATTAATTCAAGAGTTGAATTAATTAAACACTAGTGGACCTAGTAGAGTCCAAATAATTAAATTAATTCAAGTGTTGAATTAATTAAATCATATTGAGTCTTGTAGAGCTCAATTTAAATTAATTATTTAACTAGTGGGACTTGGGTAAATTCAAGTAATGTTTAATTAGTCTCAAATGTGTTTGAGATAATTAAATTTAGTCCATGGTTTTTAAAATGTTAAAAACGATATAATATATGCATGCATGGGAGGTGAAGGGTTGGAGACTACTTTTTGGGTTATCAAGGCATGGCATGCAAAAAGGTTTTTTTGCTTTTGCTTTTTGCAAGTCCAAGACAAGTCTCCCTTCCCCCCACTCCATACCATCTTGGCCGAATTCTTGCAAGAATAATCTCCTCATTTTTCTCTCCACTTTGTTCTTCAAGTTGTTGAATAACAAAACCCTTCTCAAAGAAAAATGCCCTACATTTTCTAGTGCAAGTGTAAGGTGGATCTTTTAAGTTGGTGGTGGGCTTGATTTTGAAGAAAGGAGTCCAAGGAGAGCTTGTAGATTTCTTCATGCCATTCAAGAGCTTTGTTGTTTAACAACAAAGTTGGAGCCATCATCAACCTCAAGAGGTTGATAGATACATTTCTTAACACACTATGAATGTCATTTTGTGTTTATTGTATTTGCTACACACTATCCTCATGGTGGCCGAAAATATCTACAAGAAAATAAAATTTTGAACTTTCGTTGCGCTTCCGGTCACCGTAACCGATCCCCTTTCAATGAGATGTATCCCTTATGTGCCATGGCTATTTAAATGTAATTATTAGAAATAGTGGAAGATCAAGACTGGAAGATGGTGGACCCGATGATCAAGATGAAGACATGTAAAACATTGGAAGCTCTTGTAATAATTGCATTTGCATCCCTGCATTCACCTAGGTTGGATCTGGATCCATGTATGGCTCACATGGATCTAATAGTTTTGGCGATCGATCATCCTTATTTATTGTTGAATGTCATATTATGATATATATGCGATATATAGTAGTATGCATGTATGTATATTATTAGATAATATAGTTGCATGAATCCGGCAAACATACAAACTCGTGACTCGCTATTTTTAAATTAAAATGATGAGACAATTTTAAAATTAAAATCCCTCATTTTGAATAAGAATCAAAATTTAATTCAAACCGAAAAGTAAAAATTAAAGGAGTTTAATTTTTCCTTGCCTTCCATCAACCGTGGTTGCCTGTTGATCGCTACCCGCGGACAGTGTCTGGCTCATATTATTGGGGAGGCCTGTACGCCGGAAAGCTGTGACTTCAACCAGGACATATGATGTGAATTGAGTGGAACTCCCTTGACTTCGGCTCATATTATTGGGGGAACTCATAGAGACCGTCTACTACAATTCAATATTGATGGGTTGGTTTGACACGCAAAAATAATCGAAGTCATATTATTGGGTCCTTATTAAACGTGAGTCAAAACACGCGGAGGTTGCATAGAGATGCAATTAGACTCTACCTTTTAGAAATTATAATTGGCTGATATTATTCGGGATTATAATTGGCTAATTGGACTCTACGTGCCTATTAAGGAAATACGATTTCCATTTTTCATCAGAGGGTGGTGGAAATGTCAAAATAGTAGGAGGGAGATTTATAAAATAAAATCCATATTTTATATCTTAAAATTATTTTAAAATAATCAGCAACAATTATTCTGTTTCCATATCAGTATATTTTCGATTTCGTCACGTAATCAATTGTTTATTAACAAGCTAATCGAATCTAATTTTCAAGACTGGTTGGGAAAATTGTTCTGAATTCGGAGAAAATGGCATACACACTAATGTCAGTCCTGCTGAACTGACAAAGCATGCAAGATGGTAGGACCATAGTATGCAAGCTAAAGTGTAACATGCTCGCTTTTACGTCAAATGAACTGTAGGGACAGTTTGAGGAAATTTCGAATGCTGCTGACATTTGAATGCTCGTGCAAGAGTTTCATGGTACATGAAACTATGCACACCACTTTCAAGGAGCTCATGACTACATGCACGCAAGACAGGGCTTTGGCCCATGAGCGTGGTGTACGTATGACTTGGCTTGCTAAGAATGTGGTGGGCCTGGAATATGTGATTCCTAACGAGTTACTAGATAACATCAATTTGTTGTCTTTCTCTTCCTCATTTGACGGGGTTATGGTGAATTGAATAAGATAGATGATAGCCTTGAAGAGCTAGTCAATACGCTTATAATTTATGAGATCACCATAAAACATAGAATTTTTGTTTTTCTTATGGCCCTCTCGTCAGACGAAAAATGGCCCACAAGGTAATGGAAAGAAATGTTCTGCCCCTCACAAGAAAACCAATCCCAATAAGAAGTAAACTCTGAAAGACACTTAAAAGGCCTACAAAGCCCGATAAGTCATAACATATTTATTTCACTGCAAGAAGTCCGGACATAAGAAATTATATGCGCTAGAATTGTTCTGGAAATGATAAGTGAATGTCCGAGTAAACATGATTTCAACAACAAACAAAAGAAAATTAGATGATCCAAATCCCACATAAATATGGCACGCTAGACTATGTCATATTTCCCAAAGAAGGATGCACAAGCTAGTGGGAGAAAGCATGTTTGACTTGTCAGACATAAATTCTCTACCTACTTGTAAGTCTTGTCTAAAAGGAAAATTTACCAAGGACTCCATTCGATGGAAACGTGGAACGTGCGCATGGTCTACTGGATTTGATCCACACAGACGTTTGTGGCCCGCTAAGTGTTAGCACAGAATATCGGAAATCCTACTTCATTACCTTTACTGATGACCATTCGAGGTATTGGTATGTTTATTTGATAAAACACAAATCTGAAACATTTGAAAGGTTCAAAGAATTCAGATCTGAAGTAGAAAACCAGCTAGAAAGAAGTATTAAGGCATTTCGATCTGATCGAAGTGGAGAATACTTGAGTGCTGAATTTTTGATTATTATCTCCATCCCCGAAATCCCCGAACCCGTCCCGAAAATAATATCAATAATAAAATAATAGTATTATTAGTATTAATAATATAATAATAATATTGTTTTTTAAAATATTAATAATATTATTATTATTAATATTGATATTGTTATTAATATTAATATTATCTCTAATAATAATAGATAATAATAAATTTTGGTTTGAGAAAATCTTCGAATCCATCATCGTCTTGCCATATTAATATTTTTGAAACGGGGATGGGGACGGGGATGGGATGTTGATCCCAGAAGTTTCGGGTTCGGGGATTCCCCGAACCCGAAAAAGCGGGGATGGGGACGGGGATGGGGGTGGGGATGGAATTCGGGGATGGGGATGGGAATGGCAAACCCTGCCCCCGCCCCGGCCTATTGCCATCCCTACTCACAGTGGACTCCACCAGCAACACCACAATTGAACGGTGTTTCTGAACATTGTAAGAGAACCTTGTTGGACATGGTTCGATCAATGATGAGATTCACTGAATTGCCTACATTGTTTTGGGGCTTTGCTCTTGAAACCGCGGCAATGTTGTTGAATAATGTCTATACTAAAGCAGTGGATAAAACACCATATGAGATATGGATGGGAAAAACTCCCAAATATTCTTACGAGAGAATATGGAGATGTCTTGCTTACGTGAAGCATACAGTGGGAGAAAAATTGGATAGTAGATCCACTTTGTGCTACTTTGTAGGATATCCAGAGAATTTTATTGGATATTATTGCTATCATCCCAATGAAGCAAAAGTGTTTGTTTCAAGAAATGCCACCTTTATGGAAAGGAAATTTCTATTACATAGAGAAAGGCAAGATGATAGAACTTGAAGAAATTCAAGATACTCCCTCAACTATAGTAGTTGAACCTAATCTCCAACAACCAGTAGTTGAAGTACAAGCTCCTAGGAGGTCTGATAGGTTATTAGACCACCTGCTAGATATATGCTTCTTCATGAACAAAACCATGATGAGTCTTGTATTGGATATGATCCAATGAACTTTAAGGAAGCAATATCTGACACTGATTCAACCAAATGGCTTGAAGCCAATGCAGTCAGAAATGGACTCTATGTATTCAAACCAAGTCTGGACATTGGTGGATCAACCTGAGGGAATCGTTCCCATAAGGTGAAAATGGATCTACAAAAGAAAGCTTGGGCGAATGGGAAGGTAGTGACCTTCAAAGCAAGGCTGGTTGCAAAAGATTATACTCAAAGGCAAGGAGTTGACTATGAGAAAATTTTTCACCAGTTGCTATGTTTAAGTCCATTAGATTACTACTAGCCATAGCATCATGGTATGACTATGAGATATAGAAAATGGATGTAAAGACTGCATTCCTCAATGGAGACATCAAAGAAGAAACTTATGTGTCTCAACCTGAGGGATACACATCAGTAGGAAGTTAGCATAAGGTATGCAAACTTCAGAGATCAATATATGGTCTCAAGCAGGCGTCAAGGAGTTGGAACCTCAGATTTGATAGCACTATCAAAGAGTTTGGTTTTGCTAAGAATCTTAAGGAACCATGTGTGTACAAGAAAATTAGTGGGAGTGCGGTGACATTTCTGGTACTTTATGTTGATGATATCCTGCTCATTGGGAATGATGTAGGATTATTGCAATCAACTAAAGTATGGTTAGCAAGTAATCTTTTTCTCCATGAAAAACATGGGTGAAGCATTCTATGTATTGGGAATACAAATCTATAGAGATAGATCAAAAAGGATGCTAGGACTCACCCAAGTCACTTATATCGATACCATTCGGAAGCGATTCTCTATGGAAGAGTCCAAGAGAGGATACTTACCAATGTGTCATGGTGTTACTCTATCTAATGCAATGTTCCTCAACACTGATGAATAGATAGAGATGATGACACATATTTCATATGCGTCAGCTATTGGTAGTATCATGTATGGTATGATATCGACACATCCTGATGTTGCTTACGCTCTGAGTATTACAAGCAGATATCAGGCGAATCCTAGGTCCAATGCTTTGGAAGGTCGTGAAAGATATTCTTAAGTACTTGAGAAGGACTAAGAATTTGTTCATGGCCTATGGGTGGAGAATTGAAATTGGAAGGCTACACTGATTCTAGCTTCCAATGTGACGTAGATGATTCGAAATCGACCTCTGGCTTTGTATTCATGTTTAATGGTGCGGCTGTCTCTTGGAAAAGTTCCAAGTAATACACCGTTGCGGATTCCACCACTGAAACTGAATATATTGCTGCATCTGATGCAGTCAAAGAGGTAGTTTAGATGAGGAATTTTGTCCAAGAGTTGGGCGTTATTCTTAATGGAGTTGATCCAGTCCCGTTGTACTGTGAAAACACTGGTGCCATTGCGCAAGCAAAGGAACCAAGGTCTCATCAGCGATCCAAACATGTACTGAGGAAGTTCCACATCATACGGGAGATAGTGGGAAGAGGAGACATATCAGTTGAAAGAGTCCCCTCTGCAGATAATGTTGCTGATCCACTTACATAGCCCTTGCTAGGACCATTGTTTCAAAAGCATCGCGAAGCAATGAGATTAAAGTTAAGGGTAATTGGCTCTAGGGCAAGTGGGAGATTGTTAGAGTAGATGCCATGCAAGCCAATGGTTGGCTAGGGATTTTATTGACTCAAGTGAAATAAACAATCTTTATTTTAATATAATTTAACTTTTAATGGTCTTGTTATACTTTATCTGTATACCCATGCAATCAGCATAGATAAAGTCCTTGATTATGCTTTAATACAAATGAATCGTAATTCGATGTTGAAACTCATTTGTAAACACTGCATATTCTAAATTCGTTCCTAGTCGATTCAGCCGCCTAAAACATAGATAAAGGTCGCTTGAGCTCGAGACTAGCATCTGTGATGTTGTGTACTGCGTTTCTTGGTAAAGGCATGGAGATGTCCAAACATGCAGATGGGTGGTCATATGATGATTATACCGAACAACCCTGTAAAGCCCAAAAATCAGTATATGTAAAATCTATGCATTTATTTAATTTATGAAATTTCATTATTTTAATATTTATGTTTAATTGATCTACGTTAAAATGTTTTCTTGAGTTTTATATTTCAGATGATTATTCGAGGCGGGATCGAGGAAAGGAGATCGAGATGATTTTTAGTGACTTTAATTGTGATATTTTATTTTAAGTTAGGTTTGAGTCATTTTAAATAATTTATGAAGTTTTAATATTTTTAAAGCCTAATTTAAATATTAAGTTATTTTAGGATTTTAAATTTTTAAAATTTTATCAATTGTGGATTTTATTAAATTAGGGGATTTTAGTAAATTTATTTTGGGATTAGAATTTTATTAATTTGTTGATTTGTTAACATTTTAATTGGCATGATTAATTAATTTAAACACACTTTATAATTACTAATCATGTGGTTTACTACACACCACAAACACATATTCAAATATTCAAACACCTTTTCACACACGTATAGCACACACACCCACACATGTTTATCATTTCATTTGACTAGAGGAGAAGATAATTTTGTTTTAAATTCTTTTTCTAACAATCTCCATATAAACCACACACATACACACACATTTCAATTTTTCTTCTCACTTCATTTTAAAGGAAAACATAGAGTTCTCCTTCCCAAGAGCAGTCGCCTACTCTCTGCAATTTTCCAGCACATTTCTTTGAGTTATTTTCATGAAACTTAATGCCGTGTTCATCCCGGATCGTCTCCCGCATCATCTCCGCTTCGATATCGTCGGTTTGGTAATTTTAAATATCAAAAGGCACGTATAATCTCTCTTTTCTGTATCGATCATGTCATATTATGCGTGTGTTGTTATTTATGCTTAAAATCATGTGTATGATGTGTAGAAGTTTGAGCAAATACGTTGGGACAGCTTTTGAAACGATTTTTAGATCTACAATTTTCGTTTTAATTGTTCTGGTAAAAACTGCGAAATTTCGGTTCATATTTTGGGAAAACTTTTAAAAAAAAACGTAGAACTTTTCGATACCTTCGATTTGACAGTAAATTCGAAATATTTGGATAAAATTTGAGTGATTTATGACATTTTTCGTGGGACTGCTCAAACTTCGTTTTTCAGAAAATTATGTGTTGATGTGTTCTTGAAGTTATATGTTGCAGGCCTCGTCGGGAATCGACGGGTGATCGTTGCTGCGTATAGGTATAGTATTTATGATGTTGGGATGTATAATGAAGCTACGTTTCTTGTCGTTAGGCGCTTGGGAGATTGAATGTCGTATAGAACCAGTTTGTTGTCAAAAAGTCTCGTTCACGGGTTTGTTGGGTTGATTGTGATTTTTATTGTTTTGGGACAATTGTTTAGGCTTGGGTCATTGAATTAGTAGCCTAAGATGAGCTCGTGGTGTTGTTTCTTGGTCTGTGCAGTCGAGTCGAGGGAGTTAAGCATATCACGTTCAAAATTTTCGTAAGTTTCATGCCACCGCAGGTACACGGACCTCTCCACGGGGTCCGTGCCTTTGTTTCCTTCGAGTATCCATTTTTGCGAACCAACACGGATCCCCTTACGGACCTAGGCACGAGGTCCGTGCCTCCTATTCCTTTTGAGTATTACTTGGCAGTACCTAGACGGACCTGTACACGGACCCGGGGTCGGGGTCCGTGTACTCACGTATTTTAGAAAAATTTATTTATAATTTTGAGGTTTGATGTTATGGTTTAGTGCAAGGATTTATCAAAGTCGTGTCATTGGAAATTATAATGTCCTAAGAAATGATTGAGCTTGAGAGTAAGCATGATATTTACGTCTAAGTTATGCAAGGTAATTATGAAATTTCATGTAGTATGTTGCAGCAACGGCCTCAGTCAAAGTCCAACGAATCCCTCGACATCAAGTAAATATGTATGACGTGCAAAGAAAATATTTTAAGTTTTTGAGGTATGTTAAATGTCTTGTGACTAAATTATATTTAGGATTGGAAAGCGTTAAATTATGGACGGGGACCAATCCACCCGTTAAATTATGAACGGGTTAAATCGAGGTTGGAAAGCGTTAAATTATGAACGGGGACCAACCAGCCCGTTAAATTATGAACGGGGATCTTATGTATGTGACAGTGGATACGTTTCTGTCAGCCCAGTACTGTGGTTTGTCTGATCAGGCATTTATTATGTTATGGGTCACTTGCTTTGAAACATCCTCTACGAAAAAAAAATAATGAAGTTATGTATGTTCAAGTATGCAAGTATGTTTATGAAAAGTTTAAGTTGATGGCACGTCTAATTATGTATGTATGTAAATTCAAGTTTATGATGTAGGTTCAACTTTCAAGTATGTATGTTATATTTTGGAATTTTATGTGGTTTTATTACGTAGTACTTGCTATTTCCAGTTTATACGTGTTGAGTCTGTAGACTCATTAGACTTGATCGATGCAGGTGAGTATGTTGAGGAGGAGACAGGAGGTGGCGACCAAGGGGCAGGCTTGGACTGAGCGGAAGGCTAAACCCGAGGACCACTAAGTTTATGTTTTTATGAAAAGTTTAAAATACTCTGCTTTTATGTTGGATGTGAGACATTTGAAACAAGTATGTTGTTGGAAAATTTATTCGGTGATGTTGATTTCAAATATTAATATTATGAATGATGAGTGATGACCTTATAGATTTTATGTTTAAGAAAAGTTTAAATTTTTCCGCAAATTTTGAAGTAGTAAAAAAATTACGGTACGTGACAGTTGGTATCAGAGCCGTGTTCTTGAAAAGGGTTATGCCTACTGCCAGTCACAAGAAGTTCACGAAGTCCCATCTCCAGTCTGTAAGTTTTAAAGTTTTGTAATTATGTTATGTAGTAAGTATTTAGTCATGATTTTAACATGGACATATTTAAAAATTTAAGTTATGTGCATCTTATGTAATTTATATTATGTTCATGCATGTTGGGTAAATTTTAGAACAGTATGCCTCCTAGACGTTTAATTGCCCGTGGAGCAAGGGATGAGGACAGAGAGACTTATGATGGAGAGAGGGCCACTCCTCCTCCCCCACCAGATATGCAGGCACAAATGCTTGCAGCCATGACTCAATTCTTCACACAGTTTGCGGGGAACCACGCTGCAACAATGGGTGCAGAGGAGAGACCCAGGCCAGAAGCAGTGTATGAAAGGTTCAAGAGGATGAGTCCAAAGGAGTTCTCGGGTACCACTGACCCGATGATAGCCGAAGGATGGATCAAGTCCATCGAGGTAATCTTCGATTTTATGGAGCTGACCGATGCTGATAGGGTCAGGTGTGCCACGTTCCTTCTATCAAGGGACGCTAGGCTATGGTGGGAGAGCGCATCAGTGGCAGTGAATTTGCAGACTTTGACTTAGACGGGATTCAAGGAATTGTTTTTCGCCAAGTACTTCATTGAAGAGGTAAGATCCCGATTGACCAGAGAATTTATGACGTTGCGTCAAGGAGACAATAGCGTGGCAGATTTCGTCAGGAAGTTTGAGAGGGGGTGTTACTTTGTACCCCTGATTTCTAATGATGTCCAGGCAAAGCTGAGACATTTTATGGATGGTTTGCGGCCTATCTTGCGCCGTGATGTGAGGTTAGCTGGCCCTACTACATATACAGTTTCCGTTTCGAGAGCTTTGGCGGCAGAACAAGATCTGAGGGATATCGAGGCGGATAGGCAGGGCAAGAGGCCCTATCAGGCACCACCGCAACACCAGCAGCAGCAGCATCAACGACCTCAGCATAAGAGGCCTTACCAAGGGCCGCCAGGGAAGAAGCCGTATCAGGGACCGCGATGGGCAAAGGTCCAGTTCAACAGCAAGGGGCACCTCAGAAGCCCGTTATTTTCCCAGTGTGTCCTAAGTGCAACCGCCTAGCATCCAGGGCCATGTTTGTATGGATCAGGCAAATGCTTTAAGTGTGGAGCCAGTGACCACATGCTGAAAGAGTGCCCGCAGTGGAAACAGCCAACTCAGGGCAGAGTGTTCGCCATGCATGCACAGGAGGCGAATCCAGACACTACCTTACTGACCGGTAAACTTTCTTACCTAAACTCAGTATTATTTTTCGTGAGTGTTGGAATTTTATTGAGATTATTAGTGTGCTAGTAATATTTTTTGAGTGACTTAGAATATATCGATCTCTTCTATGCTCAAGGATAATGTTAGTAATTTTGGGATATAAGTTTCGTGTTGTGCTAACGTCTCTCAAGAAGTATTTTCATTAAGAGAATAGCTACTCAAGCCTTGATAGACTCAAGAGCCACCCATTCATTCATCTCATAGACGTTCGCTAGTCACTTGGATATCAAGACCATCGGCCTCGACGTGAATTATTCAGTGAAAGTACCCATCAGGGGAAGAGCTGTTAGCTACTAGAGTGGTCAGAGATATCGATCTAGAATTGCATGGCCATTTAGTGTATGCAGATTTGATCCTGCTACCAATGCCAGAGTTCGATATTATCTTGGGAATGGACTGGCTGACTAAGAACAGAGTTCTGATTGATTTCCAGAAAACATCAGTACTGATTAGACCGTTGGAATGGAGTAGTTTTTATTTGAGCCATCTAGATGGAGGAGTTTTCCTCGCATGATCTCCTGCATGCAGGCGAGGAGACTGATTTCAAAGGGTTGTCGGGCTTTCTTAGCCAGCATGGCATCTGCACCTGAAGTACCCTACTCCATCTTTATCAGACGTGCTAGTAGTCAGGGACTTCCCAGACGTTTTTGCAGATGATGTCACAGGCCTTCCACCAGATAGAGAGGTGGAGTTTGCCATTGATCTCATGCCAGGCACAGTGCCAATCTCTAAGGCACCGTATAGATTAGCTCCAGCAGAAATGCTAGAACTTAAGCAACAGATTCAGGAACTTTTAGACAAGGAATTTATCCGCCCGAGTTTCTCACCGTGGGGCGCGCCAGTGCTCTTTGTGAAAAAGAAGGATGGAAGCATGAGACTGTGCATCGATTACCGTGAGCTGAACAAGGTAACGATCAAAGAATAAGTACTCGTTGCCTAGAATCGAAGATTTGTTTGATCAGTTACAGGGAGCTACCATGTTCTCTAAGATAGATCTTCGATCAGGGTATCATCAGCTGAAAGTGAAGGATGCAGATGTCCACAAGACAGATTTCAGGACCAGATATGGGCATTACGAGTTCTTAGTGATGCCATTTGGAGTGACAAATGCTTCAGCTATTTTCATGGATCTCATGAACCGAGTATTTCAGCCGTTCCTCGATCAGTTCGTCATAGTATTCATTGACGATATTCTTATATATTCGAAGAGCCATGAGGAGCATAGTCAGCATTTGAGAGAAGTGTTACAGGTTTTGCAGAGACACAAGTTGTATGCAAAATTCAGTAAGTGTGAATTTTGGTTGGAGAAAATAGCATTTTTAGGACATATAATATCTAGCAGTGGTATTGAGGTGGATCCAGCTAAGGTGGTGGCAGTTAGAGAATGGATTGAGCCGAAGAATGCATCAGAGATCCGCAGTTTCCTAGGCTTAGCAGGCTACTACAGAAAGTTTATTCAGGGATTTTCTTCGATATCAGTGACACTCACCTCATTGACCAAGAAGAATGCCAAATTCATATGGAGTGAAGAGTGTCAAAAGAGCTTTGATAACTTGAAACAAGCTCTTATCACAGCGCCAGTGTTAGCCATGCCAGCAGGACAAGATAATTTTGTGTTGTACACCGATGCTTCTAAGCTCGGTTTTGGCGCAGTATTGATGCAGAATGGTCGGGTTATAGCTTATGCTTCCAGACAGTTAAAAGTGCATGAAAAGAATTATCTGACTCATGATCTCGAGTTAGCTGCTGTGGTCTTTGCTTTGAAGATTTGGAGACATTATTTGTACGGCGAGAAATGCCAGATATTCACTGATAACAAGAGTCTAAAGTATTTCTTCATGAGACAAAGACGGTGGTTGGAATTAGTAAAAGACTATGATTGTGAAATTAGCTATCATCCAGGGAAAGCTAATGTTGTGGCAGATGCTTTGAGTAGAAAGGTAGCAATCTTAGCACAGCTGTCAGTGCAGAGATCTCTTCAGTCTGAGATTCAAAGGTTTGACTTGAAAGTTTATCACGAGGGCAGAGCTCCTAAGCTGTCTAATCTGACGGTCCAATCTTCCTTGTTAGACCGTATCCGAGCAGGTCAGCCTTCAGATGAGCAGTTATTGAAATGGAGGCTGAAAGATGAAGCCAAGGGCAGTGTACTCTATTCAGTGTCCGATGGTATTGTGAGATACAGAGATAGAATGTGGGTGCCTAGTGTTGATTCAATTAGACAGGATATTTTGTCAAAGGCACATGCATCTCCGTATTCTATTCATCCAGGAGGTGCCAAGATGTACAAAGACCTACAGATTTTGTATTGGTGTCCAGGGATGAAGCGAGACATCCGCAGATTTGTATCAGAATGCCTCACTTGTCAACAGGTGAAGGTAGAGCATCAGAGGCCAGCAGGAATGCTTAAGCCACTACCTATTCCAGAGTGGAAATGGGAGAATATAACTATGGATTTTGTTGTTGGGTTGCCAAGATCAGTTAGGGGTTTTAATGCCATTTGGGTTATTGTGGACCGACTCACTAAGTCAGCACATTTCTTACCGGTGAAAACGACTTTCTCCATGACTCAGTATACAGAGCTTTATATCCGGGAGATAGTCCGTTTGCACGGGATTCCAGTTTCGATCGTGTCCGACAGGGACCCGAGATTCACATCGTCTTTCTGGAAGAGCTTACATGCAGCCATGGGGACGAAGTTGCTTTTCAGTACAACATTTCACCCGCAAACAGATGGTCAGTCTGAGCGTGTGATACAGATTTTGGAGGATTTGCTGACAGCCTGTATGATTGATTTTCAGGGGACTTGGGAGTCGAAGTTACCTCTAGTGGAGTTTACCTACAACAACAATTTTCAATCCTCTATAGGTATGGCTCCTTATGAAGCACTATATGGAAGAAAGTGCAGATCACCTATTCATTGGGATGAAGTCGGTGAGAGATCAGAACTTGGTCCAGAGATAGTTCAGCAGACTGCAGATGTGGTAGTCAAGATTCGTGACAGAATGAAGACCGCCCAGAGCCGTCAAAAGAGTTATGCTGACAAGAGAAGAAGGGATCTTGAGTTTGCCGTAGGTGATCATGTATTCGTCAAAATAGCACCTATGAAGGGTGTTATGAGAGTTGGGAAGAGAGGCAAGCTTAGTCCGAGATTTATTGGACCGTTTGAAATTCTTGACAGAGTTGGAACTCTAGCTTATCGTGTAGCCTTACCGCCGAATTTGTCCGGAGTGCACAATGTGTTCCACGTTTCTATGTTGAGGAAGTATCTAGCTAATCCTTCGCATGTTCTGAGCCATGAGCCGTTGCAGTTGACTCTAGACCTGTCTTATGAGGAAAGACCGGTTCAAATCTTAGACAGGCAAGAGCGTAGGCTTCGAAACAAGACGACTAAGCTAGTCAAAGTCCAGTGGCTGAATCAATCAGTGGAGGAGGCAAATTGGGAAGCTGAAGCAGACATGAGACTTCGCTACCTGGAGTTGTTCGGTAAGACTTAATTTCGAGGACGAAATTTTTATAAGTGGGGGAGAAACTGTAAAGCCCAAAAATCAGTATATGTAAAATCTATGCATTTATTTAATTTATGAAATTTCATTATTTTAATATTTATGTTTAATTGATCTACGTTAAAATGTTTTCTTGAGTTTTATGTTTCAGATGATTATTCGAGGCGGGATCGAGGAAAGGAGATCGGGATGATTTTTAGTGACTTTAATTGTGGTATTTTATTTTAAGTTAGGTTTGAGGCATTTTAAATAATTTATGAAGTTTTAATATTTTTAAAGCCTAATTTAAATATTAAGTTATTTTAGGATTTTAAATTTTTAAAATTTTATCAATTGTGGATTTTATTTTAATTAGGGGATTTTAGTAAATTTATTTTGGGATTAGAATTTTATTAATTTGTTGATTTGTTAACATTTTAATTGGCATGATTAATTAATTTAAACACACTTTATAATTACTAATCATGTGGTTTACTACACACCACAAACACATATTCAAATATTCAAACACTTTTCACACACGTATAGCACACACACCCACACATGTTTATCATTTCATTTGACTAGAGGAGAAGAGAATTTTGTTTTAAATTCTTTTTCTAACAATCTCCATATAACCCACACACATACAGACACATTTCAATTTTTCTTCTCACTTCATTTTAAAGGAAAACATAGAGTTCTCCTTCCCAAGAGCAGTCGCCTACTCTCTGCAATTTTCCATGCACATTTTCTTTGAGTTATTTTCATGAAACTTAATGCCGTGTTCATCCCGGATCGTCTCCCGCATCATCTCCGCTTCGATATCGTCGGTTTGGTAATTTTAAATATCAAAGGCACGTATAATCTCTCTTTTCTGTATCGATCATGTCATATTATGCGTGTGTTGTTATTTATGCTTAAAATCATGTGTATGATGTGTAGAAGTTTGAGCAAATACGTTGGGACAGCTTTTGAAACGATTTTTAGATCTACAATTTTCGTTTTTATTGTTATGGTAAAAACTGCGATATTTCGATTCATATTTTGGGAAAACTTTTCAACAACAAAAACGTAGAACTTTTCGATACCTTCGATTTGACAGTAAATTCGAAATATTTGGCATAAAAATTGAGTGAGTTATGACCTTTTTCGTTGGACTGCTCAAACTTCGTTTTTCAGAAAATTATGTATTGATGTGTTCTTGAAGTTATATGTTACAGGCCTCGTTGGGAATCGAAGGGTGATCGTTGCTGCGTATAGGTATATTATTTATGATGTTGGGATGTATAATGAAGCTACGTTTCTTGTCGTTAGGCGCTTGGGAGATTGAATGTCGTATAGAACCGTTTGTTGTCAAAAAGTCTCGTTCACGGGTTTGTTGGGTTGATTGTGATTTTTATTGTTTTGGGACAATTGTTTAGGCTTGGGTCATTGAATTAGTAGCCTAAGATGAGCTCGTGGTGTTGTTTCTTGGTCTGTGCAGTCGAGTCGAGGGAGTTAAGCATATCACGTTCAGACTTTTCGTAAGTTTCATGCCACCGCAGGTACACGGACCCGGACACGGACCTCTCCACGGGGCCCGTGCCTTTGTTTCCTTCGAGTAGCCATTTTTGCGAACCAACACGGATCCCCTTACGGACCTAGGCACGGGGTCCATGCCTCCTATTCCTTTTGAGTATTACTTGGCAGTACCTAGACGGACCTGTACACGGACCCGGGGTCGGGGTCCGTGTACTCACGTATTTTAGAAAAAATTATTTATGATTTTGAGGTTTGATGTTATGGTTTAGTGCAAGGATTTATCAAAGTCGTGTCATTGGAAATTATAATGTCCTAAGAAATGATTGAGCTTGAGAGTAAGCATGATATTTACGTCTAAGTTATGCAAGGTAATTATGAAATTTCATGTAGTATGTTGCAGCAACGGCCTCAGTCAAAGTCCAACGAATCCCTCGACATCAAGTAAATATGTATGACGTGCAAAGAAAATATTTTAAGTTTTTGAGGTATGCTAAATATCTTGTGACCAAATTATGTTTAGGATTGGAAAGCGTTAAATTATGAACGGGGACCAATCCACCCGTTAAATTATGAACGGGTTAGATCGAGGTTGGAAAGCGTTAAATTATGAACGGGGACCAACCAGCCCGTTAAATTATGAACGGGGATCTTATGTATGTGACAGTGGATACGTTTCTGTCAGCCCAGTACTGTGGTTTATCTGATCAGGCATTTATTATGTTATGGGTCACTTGCTTTGAAACATCCTCTACGAAAATAAAATAATGAAGTTATGTATGTTCAAGTATGTTCAAGTGTGCAAGTATGTTTATGAAAAGTTTAAGTTGATGGCACGTCTAATTATGTATGTATGTAAGTTCAAGTTTATGATGTAGGTTCAACTTTCAAGTATGTATGTTATATTTTGGAATTTTATGTGGTTTTATTATGTAGTACTTGCTATCTCCAGTTTATACGTGTTGAGTCTTTAGACTCATTAGACTTGATCGATGCAAGTTAGTATGTTGACGAGGAGACAGGAGGTGGCGACCAAGGGGTAGGCTTGGACTGAGCGGAAGGCTAAACTCGAGGACCACTAAGTTTATGTTTTTAGGAAAAGTTTAAAATACTCTGCTTTTATGTTGGATGTGAGACATTTGAAACAAGTATGTTGTTGGAAAATTTATTTGGTGATGTTGATTTCAAATATTAATATGATGAATGATGAGTGATGACCTTATAGATTTTATGTTTAAGAAAATTTTAAATTTTTCCGCAAATTTTGAAGTAGTAAAAAAATTACGGTACGTGACAAACCCTCCCTCGGACTATCCAAGTGGTTATCATTCATCGATAGGATAAGTCTGTGGTTATGATTGTACACCATTAGTCCTTACGACCCGGGACAACACTGAGGCTCTATATGCTAGGGCTGTGCTTTGACTCGTTTACCGGCTCCAGGAGAGTCATCAGGTGGCGAGGTTGGGTACAGTTGCGACACATATAGGAGCCAGTGCATTGTAGTCGGGATTCACCGCTCACCTGCGGGTGTGGATATCCTATGTGATCTGATGTAATAATAGTGCATGGAATCTCTGGTCAGAGTATGAGATATACGTTGGAGAAGGAGTTCTCCAATAGTACACGCGATGCCACTATTAAAGTTATCACATTGTTATCGAATTAATATGCAACCCTCGATGAACCAATGGTTGCAGATTCGATCGGGATATATGACATGAAGGGACCGTACTGTACGTTAATCATAATCGACTGGTTCTTGCAGGCACTATCAGTGATACCTAGGAGATCATAGGGCGATGCTACTAGACGCTCTTACCATGATCCGATTGGTGCAATCAGAAATGAGTTCTGACATTCTTGGTCAAGGTGTTGATGAAAAGAATTGGGGCTAACTAGGGTAAGCCCGAATAAAGGATTATGTCCTGAATCACAAAGAGTTGTGAACCCACGGCTAGCTGTATCCCTGAACCATTGAGGGTCACACAAGCACTGGATCGTTTGTTCCCGTTGAGAGAATAAATTCAAGGAGTTGAATTTATATTATGAGATAATAAATTCAAGGAGTTGAATTTATATAAAATATTGAGAGAATAAATTCAAGTACTTGAATTTATATAAAATTATTGTAAATTCAAGAAGTTGAATTTATGATAATTAAATTTTGAAAAAATAAATTCAAGGAGTTGAATTTATGATATATTAAATTCAAGAAGTTGAATTTATGAAATTTGGAGAGAATAAATTCAAGAAGTTGAATTTATAAAATTTGATAATTTAATTTATTAAACTCAAAAGTTGCGTTTATTAAATATTAAATTTTGGAGGTGATAAATTCAAGGAGTTGAATTTATAATTTAAATATTAAATTCAAATGTTGAATTTATAATAGATTTAAATTAAATGTAATGGGTGTATGTACTATGGGCTTGTAGGAGTACAAGACCAACATACAAATTATTCAAGTTCTTAATTGGACTTTAAAAGATTAATTAATTAATTAAACTAGTTGGACTAGAGTAATTAATTTATTAGGCCCAGTAAGTGTTTGATTTAATTAATGGGCCCTAAGCTTATATATATGTGTATTAGGTTTAGGGTTAATTAATCAACACTCATAATTTTGGAAAAAAAAAACTAGCCTCCACAGTCCTAGTGTGATTCACGAGAATCACAAATTCAATTCCTCCAAATATTTTGGCAATTTCTTCAAGAAAAGAGATTTGAGTTTTCTCTCAAATATTTGATCTCCAATGCAAAACTTCTATTAATTTTTCTAGTGCAAATTAGAAGAGGATCAAACCATCTAATCGTAGACCTGATTAGAAGAAAGGAGTCCTTGAAGAAAAGTTCATAGGGATTCATCAAGAGCTATCTCCGCTAAACCCGGAATAGTTGGAGTCAAGTGAATTAATTCACTAAAGGTATATTACTTAACATCCTATGTATGTTTAATTTATGAAAATCATACGAGTGTCTAACAGTATTTTGATTGTCAAAATAAATAAAAATTTTAAACTTCCGCTGCGCTTTGGGCAGGTAGAAAACCGAGATCCAACAGTTTTTACATCACTTTAGCAGCAGCAAGAAGTACAAAATGACTACTTTTAGTCCTTTTGAAGTAAAGCAAAGCTCAGAAGAAAGCATGAGGGCTTACATCCGAAGATTCAATTGTGTTGCTTTGGATGTCCTTTCTTACGCCCCTGAGATCAAATGTGGGGACCCGGACGCTAACTCATCTTCTAATCATCTTTTGGGATTAAATGGATCAATTAAATAAACTGGGTCAATTTATTTATTTATTTTTTAAAAAACATAGAGTATCTTATAAACAAGTGTATCAATACTACAACAAGTTATTCCTCATTTTATTTATTCTACAAGATCAAGAGCAATGTATACGTCAAGATCATAAGTACAAGTCTTGTACAAAATACAATCATATCAAACTAAGGTTCAACCACTACATATCAAGTGCTGAAAACCAATTCTACTTCTGGGCCCGTATCTCCACTCTAACCTCGATCTCTCATTCTCTTCTCGACCCTGATCTTGTCCCACCTGTTGTTGTGCACACATACAAGCACAACAACAGCCAGATAACTCCGGTGAGAAATATATTCCCAGTATAAACAATGTATACATGCATTTCATATAAAAGCATATACAAAAGCATAGGACATTTATCAATAGCATGTATCATAATCTGAAAAACATGTATCGATATAAAATTGTAAATCAAACTCTTAACTCTTAATCTCTGACTCGACTCTTATCTAGGGAGTCCCGGTTCCCGAAAGTTGGTACATTATATTGGATCTCTACAATAGGAGTCGATCTACTCCTAAGCACATCGATATAAACCAAACATCCAGTGTCTTGGCACCTCTGCCAAACACTCTTTCTCGATATATATCTTCTATTCTCTGCTTTTTTATAAATCAATAGAATAAGCATACACATTCAAGGAATACAAAGGTATTAAAACAATAACAAGTAAGTATATAGTTTTGGGAAACTCAAGTTATCTCTTACTGGAGTTATATCTCCCGGTTAACATTGATTTATACATTTCTTTTCGTAGTTCTGACGAAGTCGAAGTCTTGAATTTGAAGTTGTCAACACTCAATCTGGCAATGACATTCGAAAAGTACAATATCAAAACAATACATCTCAATCTTATCAAATTCTGACGGCATGACGGCACAAATTCGAAATACCGGCAATACAAACCGCAAACAGTCAATCTCAACAACTCATAATTCATTAACAAACACAATCCCAATACCAAATCTGTATAATCTCAATCAAATCAATCTGAAAATGATAACAATTTTACACGATTTCCGTTCTTCAATCCGGTTTCGATTATATTTTTATTAGAATCTAAAGAACACCATATATTAATCATATCATGATTCTCCAACATCTAGTTTGTGAATCCTAACGAAACATAATAAAACTTACATCTTGTTGAAGCTTTTTATGAGAGGAATACGAAACTAAAGTCGGATTGAAAATCGGATGATTGGATCTTGCACAATCAAAATTTTAATCTCTAAAGAAGATTTGAGGATTTTCTTATGGATTCTCGATTTCTTCTTGTTCAATCTGAAGGAAATGAAGAATTTACATATTATATTTGCATGGCAAGAACAAGTGGCTAAGTTTTCATACTGAACGTCTCGAGCATATGCGCGACCATGACTGGCGCATATGCGCGAGACCTACTGTGTGGGGACCCGGACGCTAATCATGTTCTTAATCATCATTGGGACAATTTAATCAATTATAATAAACAGGTTCTAATTTTTTTTAAAAATACATAATTAATTGCGGAGCGTAATGGAATATACTCGATTATATACATCGAAACCAAAGTACAAATCCTGAACCATATACAATTCTTTTAAAACTAAGGTTTTACAACTATAATTCAAGTGCTCAAACCCTATCTAGTTCCAAGTCCGTAGTATCCACTCTAATCACGATCTCTCTTCATTTCCTTGACCCTGAACATGTCCCACCTATTGTCATGCACACAGACAAACACGACAACAGCCGGATAACTCCGGTGAGAAATAAATCCCAGTATAAATCAACAAAACATGCAGTTATATAAATAATGTAAAAGCATGTAACAGATATCAGTAACATGTAACAAAATCTGAAACATAATCAATATAAAATCGCTAATAAAACTCGTGTCTCCACATTTCAGACTAGACTCAATCCTAGTCTAGGGATCCCGATTTCCAGACGTTGGTATTCCTATATCGAACATCAGTAATAGAAGAAAATCCAATTCTATCCACTTCGATATAACCAAACATCAGGTGTCTTGACCTATCCGTCACAGACTTTGGCACTATCGCCAATTCACTATCTTGTGACAACGTGCAATGTGCCAGTGACGATTCCATCACTATCGGCACTGATGTCACAATATCACTCGACTAATACCTGTTTTCTATACATTCATAGAACAAGCATATCAAATCAAATAAATGAACATAATAATAATAAGTATGTGATTTAGGGAAACTCAAGTATATCATACTCGAGTTGATATCTCGATACCACATTGACTTATACATTTGTCTTCTCGATCTAACGAAGTCGAAGTCTCGAAGTCAAATCTATCCATATCAAATCTGAAATAAAAATATCGAATAGACTATGTCAATATACAACTCAATTTAAGACTTTCTCTGATATCAATACACAAATCAAGAATATCTGATCAATGTCAACGATATAATGATACAATATCAATCAAACGAATCTGATTAATATCAATCTTCTGATGTTTCGACGGCATAACAATACAATCTCAATAACCCCGTCAATTTCAACATCACAGATATAATAACACGGCCCATAATCAATATCAGTACAACCCATAATCTTAAAAATACCAGATCTTAATCCCAAATCTGTACAATCTTGTAATACCGGTAATACAATATCAGTATATACGAATCAACAACTCATCTGATCAAATTTTGAATAATATCAATATACCCAGCAATACAATATCAATCAGATATCAATTCCAACACCTCATAATCGATAACAACATAATTCTGATATCAAATCGGTACAATCACAATCAAATCAACACTGAAAATTCATAACAATTTCATACGGAATCTGTTCTTCGATTCGGTTTCGATTATACAATGTCTGATATCGCAAGAACAACATATATAATTCTATCTGATTCTGGCATTATCATAATTTCAAATCGTGTCAAAACATAATAAAACTTACGTCCAGTTAAAGCTCTCATCAATAGGAACACGGTGATATACTCGGACTCAAAATCAGACGGGCGGATCTTGTGTAGCTTTCAAATTAAAATCAAGAACTTAGCTTTCCCCTTCTTTTCTTCGTTTTTCCTTGTTTTATTGTTGAGGAAGGAATGTAAATATATATATATATATATATATATATATATATATATATATATATATATATATATATATATATATATATATATATATATATATATATATATATATATATGGCTCCCCCTTCAAGCAGCACGTCTCGCGCTCGGGCGATCATGAATTTCCGCTCGGGCGGGGAACGTTCGGCCCTTGCATATTATACAATCGCACTCGGGCGTTCAAAAACTTCCGCCCGGGCGCGAGGTTTTTGACTTTCTTGCATTATTCAATGGCGCTCGGGCGGTTAAAAACTTCCGCCCGGGCGCCAAACCTTCGGCCCAAAATTTGTATCATTCCATATGCTTTGCCCAATTTGGTCTCGAAACGATCCATTCTATAATCATATCAGTTCAAATTCAATAATCTCAGCTTAACATGATATAAAATCTCGGTCATTACATTTCTCCCCCCCTAAGATACGATTTCGTCCCCGAAATCACAGGCAATCAAATCATATCAGTGCAGATACCAAAGGAGTTATATACAGAAGCCAACATAAAACTCACCTCAATAAAACAATTCTGGAATCTCTGTCTCATTTCGGATTCTGTCTTCCAAATAGTTTCTTTGATATTCTAACCACTCTATTATACACTTTCAACAGCAGAATAGTCTTCATTCTGAATTATCTTTCTTTTACTGATTCTGATTTCACTCTGGAATAATAATTCAAGAAATATAATATCATAATATAACTTGAAGTAACTCTGATAAAATCAATCTCAAAATACTGGCTATACAACATCCGTATATACCGATCAACAGCTCATAACAAATCAACATCAACAGCTATTATCAAATCTGTTTAATTCCAGTTAATTCAATATTCAATCTTCTGCCTCAAATATCAACGGTCAACTTTTGTCGTTGACATAATTAGTCTGTCTATTCTGAGCTGTCTTCATTTCTTCTAAATCAGCTTCACTTTTCAACCACATCTCTAATCATATCAGGTGCAGCCTCAGGAACCTTAGAGATATTATTCAAATAAAGAAGGGAATCTGCACTCTTTGTCGTATAATCCTTCAATGATATTATTTCAGTACTTGTTTAATAACAGTCGTTGTACGATAATTCTCATAATGACAACGAACCTTGTCAGCTAGTGTTAAAATCAAGCACTACAGCTCTAATCATATCTCGTAATATCTGGATAATCCACTCTGACTGTTCGTTAGCCGGTGAATGATATACAGTACTCAGATATAATCTCGTACCCAACTCTTGTTATACACTCTGCCAAACGTGCAAAGTCAACCAAAATCACGGTCTGATATAATCAACACTCGATACTCGGTGTAATCTGATCACTTTTCTAATAGAATTTCAGTACTATACTCATATTTGTACGTCTTTATGTACGAGCTAGCACTCGAAGACTAGGTCAGTCTTTCACTCCTAACTCAATCAATGCTCAATCCCAAAAGGAATGTGGTAGCTTCATCACGATATCCCTGGAAATGTAATCACATTTACATTTAGGAATCGATAATCTATATAACCAATCTCCTGGTTTCATTCTTATAGTCTTCATCTGTCGACAATTCAGGCATTTCAATACAAATTCTGCCACAACAGGTTTCATCGGTTTCCCTAAAATCTGTCACTACAGGAAATTTCAGAATCAACAACACACATACGACAACGGTTTTAGCTGTTAAAAAACTTTTAACAACGGTTTTAGCTAAAACTGTTGTCGTAGATCATTTTTTAAGCAAACGACAACGGTTTTTATACAACCGTTGTCTTTTGGAAGGTCAAAGACAACGGTTTTTAGGGTCAATGACAACGGTTCTGTAAAACCATTTTCTTTGAACTTTTTTGACAACGGTTTCATGAACCGTTGTCTATTAGCGTGTTTTTTTGGACAATCGGCAATGGTTTTATAAATCCGTTGTCTTTTGGGGTCAAAGACAACGGTTTTTAGGGTCAATGACAACAGTTCTGTAAAACCGTTGTCTTTGAATGTTTATGACAACGGTTTCATAAACTGTCGTCTATTAGCGTGTTTTTTGGATAATCGACAACGGTTTTAGAAAACGTTGTCGATTAGCGTGAGTTAAGAATAGAACACAACGGTATTTAGCGAAGGTTTCCTTACTTAGTAGCGACGGTTTTAGATATTTCGTCGCTAATTTCAAATTCGCGACGGCTCCCTTCAAACCGTTGCGAAAGTTAGCAACAGAATCAAGTATACTCGTCGCTAATTTGAAATTAACGACCAAATATCGATAACCGTCGCTAATATTAGCGACAGTTTTAGAAATACTGTAGCGTCCGGTTTAGGAATTCATAATTATTCATTTACTAAGTACCACATTTACCTTCAATCTTTCTTTATTGAACTTCTATTTTTATTTTTTCCATTATTATTATTAGAAAGATATTGTAGATAGAAATTTAAATATTTACATTCTTATTTCAAATATGTACAATTATTTTACATCGGAAGTTTAACATTCATTTGTACAATATAATACAGCGGAAATTTAACATTCATTTATAAACAGATCATCCCAACTTTCAAATGCTCTTATTTCAGCTTCAGTTATTTTCCTCTTGTTCCAATTCGGGGGTTCCCGTGTCTGGAAATTACAATAGACGAAAAGAAATAGAGGGTTAAGTCTTTGAGGACTTAGTGAGTCTAAATTAGTATATGGCTTTTACATAACATTTCATCATAATTATGCATGAAATAATAGGCATAACAATTTAGATATTTATGAATGATATGCAATGAAATAATAAATAAATGAAAATTCCATAAATTAACATTGGTAGCTCTAATTGAGCACTTTTTACGAGCCGGGTGAACCATTCTCCGGACCGAAATATTCGGTGCGCGTTGTTCAGATGAACCATATACCCGAGACTTTTGACCCATTGTTCATTGGACTCATTTTCCGGGCCGAAGCCACATTGTCCAGTGGACTCAATTTTCGGACCGAAATCCGTTGTCCATGACTCCATTCATTAATGATATATCAATCGATTCATAAATATGCAAGAAAATATATCAGTAATTGAAATGAATTGTGGATGATATTTGTACATTAAATAAATGCTATTGAAATTTCCAGGCCAAATGCCAAGGACTTTAATAGAAGAATGAATAGTAATTTCCTGACCTGATAACTTACAGTTTAGGCTTGATTAATACTCCGAGTTCCTGGAGCAAGTCCTAATATATGATGAATGATATTTATATGTTAGAGGTTTTTAAGTAACTAGCTGATCATTTCCAGATTATTTTTTGTTCAAAATTTAACCCAGTTGATTTTACTTAAGTTTCAAAAATTCATATTAATTAGAAAGTATATCCAAATATTACGAAAGTTGGCCAAAAAGTCGGAAATATCATCAGAAACGTTCGGCCATCGGAATATCTCCGATTCGGTGGCACGTGTATCTGTTCCGGTGCGTGGCTAGCCGTCCGGAGTCCATGCGCAACCGGATTTTTTTCAGAATGTGTAACTTTTTATGATCTTGAATTCTTCCTTTGAAAGTTTTGTCAAATTCCCAACCGATCAATACCAGATTTAAATATCGTCCTATGGTGAACTAGGGTACTCCGGCATTCTGAAAATGCCAGTTCCGACAATATTTTGGGACGACGGCCGGTATATACCTCATCTATGCAACAAGAGGTACAAATTTTAGGTTCAAACCGACCTCTAGTTTGGTGTGTAGCTATAAGAAAAATGAGCGAAAAGAACCTAGCTTAAATACAGGATACCATTGCCGTTTTGCGGAATGTCTTTATTTGATATTCTGGTTTTTAAGCGATCCTTTTGTGTCACCTCCAGTGTTATATTGATTTATGGTATGAGCTGAATAGTTGATGATTTATTGGGATTTTTCGGAAAGAGGTATGGATATTTCTTCTATTTTTTCTCCCTTTTTTCCCCTTTCCTTTTCTTCTTCCTTTTCGGTTTCTTCCTTCCTTCAGCTGGTGCCTTCTCGGTTGTTGTAGATTTCAAAATGAGAGAGGGAATATATATATAGCCGTGGGTTTCAAGTTTATCCTTATTAATTTTATTATTTTATTTATTTATTTATTAAATGAAAAAAATATTATGTTTATCCAAACTTAATATTATTATATTCGTGTATCTAATTATTGAACCTAATTATCTTAAATTTAACTTAATAATTATTGTAATTAATTACTTGACATATATGTTGAGTTAAATTATAATTTTTTATTATATTTTGGATATTTGATTTTGGAATGGGTACCTCATAGTGTTTGATGAATTTTTAAATGTATTATGATGTATTTTAATGTATTTCTAGATATTTTGGACAAATAAAACTTGTACCGAAAAAATAATTTTATAAAATTTTAAAAGTGAAAATAATAAAATTTAAACTAAAAAATATGCATTTATGCACCTTTGTTTTTAGGGTGTCACAATATCTCCTCCTTTTAAAAATCTGGTCCCCAGATTTAAGAGTTATTGGAATAAATGAGGATATTGACATCTCATATCTTTCTCTGTTTCCCACGTTGCTTCTTCAATGTTGTGGTTTTTCCATAAGACTTTTACCAACTGAATTGGTCGACCACGAAGTTCCTTTATTCTTTGGTCCAAAATCTACAAAGGTTGTTCTTCATATGTTAGATTTTCTTCCAGATCTATCTGTTGGTGGTCAATCAATTGGGCTGAGTCTACTTTGCATTGCCTTAATTGTGATACGTGGAATACGCTATGTATACCAGAGATATTTTCGGGTACAGATAGACGATAAGCCACAGTGCCTATTCGTTCTATCACTTCAAAGGGTCCAACAAATCGAGGATGTAACTTTCCCTTCTTTCATGTACGCTTGATTCCTTTTCTTGGTGATACTTTTAGTAATACTGTAATCTCCGACTTCAAATTTCAAATATTTCCACCTCTTATCTGCATAACTCTTCTGTCTACTTTGAGCTGTTTGTATTCGTTGCCCTGATAAGTTGTATTTTATCGATAGCTTCTTGTATAATGTCAGGCCTGATTTCTCGTTATTGTCCATTCTTTGTGCCTCTTCATTCATCCATATCCCAGTTAAGAGGAGAGCGACATTTTCTTCCATATAATGCTTCATATGGGCCCATTTTTATTGAGGATTGATAACTATTATTGTATGAAAATTCAACTAGAGGCAAATTTTTTCCCCAGTTTGCCCCAAAATCCAGCACACATGCGCGAAGCATGTCTTCCAATATTTGAATGGTTCGTTCAGACTGACCATCTGATGCGAACATGGAAAGCCAAGCTCCAAGGAAATCATGGGATCCGTTGCAGTTGCCGGAAGGACCAGTCATGAGGGGACGACTAAAGAGATTCAAGTAGGCACTACAGGGAGTCATGAGCAAGCATGAAGGGGTCGTGATGCATGGGAGTGCGTTTGGAGGCCAAAGGAATATCATTCAAGCATTGATGGAGCAGACCGAGTCTGGACGGACCTGCACACGGACATGCACACGGGGTACATGCTCTTTACAGCCGGAGATGCCCATTGACAGAGCCTACACGGACCCGACGACAGACCCAGGCACGTGGTCCGTGCCCTATTACATTGGCGAAGACAGTGTCTACACGGACCCGTACACAGAGGTGAGCACGGGGTCCGTGTCCCTTGTTTCCAGCTGAAGTTTATTCCCGAGTGTACACGGACCCGGACACGGAGTGTCACACGGGGTCCGTGTCCTAGAGTTTTGGGCGAGAAAAAGTACCTTCTTTAGAGTTTTATTTTGTTAGGAAACTAGATTTTGTTATCCTTTTTTATATAAGACATATCTCGGACGAAATTTTGACACACAATACACATTATTTTGAGTTTTTATACAAACTTTTGAGATTCTCTCTCAAGCTTTCAGTGCTTTGCTTTGTTCAAACCAAAATCAAACTTATCAAAGTTTTCAACTTTGTGGCGTTTGTCGGTCGATCTTGTCGTTCTTCGAAGGTTCGTTCTAATTTTCGATTGTTTATTCCGTGTTTATTTGTTGCTAAACTTTTCATAATTTAGAGATGAATATCACAAAATACTTGATTCAAAAGATCGGGAAAACAACAACGATTCTTTGTTGATATTGAATTGAGGGCGCGATTCGTTTTAATCGTGTTTGCTATTCATTCGTACAAAGATTCACATCATTTGGTATCAGAGCCTAGGTTTATTGAATTCAAGTAAGTATCTTGTTATTAAATTTTAGATCTGTGTTATTTATTCAATCGTTAACAGATTTGTTTCGTTCTATCACCATCCAGTTTTCGTGAGACAGTGTTTCTCGAAACTTAGGTCAATCTTCTTAATTTTTTTTGGGATTTTCGAGTAGTACTCAAGCCAAAAAAAAAGGAGTACAAAAATTCGGAAAATTCACCATGATTTCTTTTTGATATATTGTTCTATTTTCTTTAGAGAGTCATATTCAATTGCCTCTCACAATCAAAAAAAAATATTTCCTATATTCGAATTTCTTGTCTACACAGTCCAAGTGAGTTGGTCGCATTTGTTCACAAGTTGGAACTTGATTGTTTGATATACTCAAATACAAAGCTTGAACACACCTTCGAGAGAAGCATCAAATTCGAGTGGAAACATTTGAGTGTGAGTGTTATTTCTTTGGAGTGGCTAGTGAGTATTTGTTGAGAGCAAAAAGAAATTGTGAGAAAAGAGGAGTGAATTTCTTTGGAGTGACCGTGAGCATTTGGGTGAGGATTATTTTGTTTCTACTAACGTTTTCTTGAAGGTACAAGTTTGAAATTAAATGGAGAGGGAGGTAGGAGATAGTTCTAATCCAGGGTTATCTAAGGTCCAAATGGAGGCGTTGACTGGACATTTTTCTAGGATGATAAAGATTGAGATGGAGTCATTACATGAGCGTTTGGATATGATTGAAGTGAGTCCTAGTGGGGGTAAATCTAAGGTTAGAAACTTGGGTAGAGGCAAAGATGAGGAATATGATTTGGGGGGAGAAGAGGAGAGTCAAAATGAAAATTGGGGTAGGAATGGAAGAGGTAGAGGAGTTGGTAGAGGAAGAGGAGAAGCTATGAGGGGTAGATTTAATGATGGGCATAGGGAAGATGGGAACATGGGTAGCATTAAAAGGAAAATTCCATCTTTCCATGGCAAATCTGACCCGGAGGCGTACTTAGAATGGGAAAGAGGGTAGAATTTTTTTTGAGTGTCACCACTACTCCGAACAAAAGAAGGTGAGGTTGGCGGTGGTGGAATTCTTAGACTATGCTCTCATTTGGTGGGATCAATTAGTGACCACTAGAAGGAGGTATAATGAGAGACCCATTGATTCTTGGGATGAGATGAAGAGGGTAATGAGAAAGAGGTTTGTGCCCAATCACTATTATAGGGAGATGTTTAAGAGGCTACAAACTTTGAGGCAAGGGTCAAAGAGTGTTGAGGACTACTATAAGGAGATGGAGGTAGTCATGATTAGGGCCAATATTGAGGAGGATAGTGAGGCAACCATGGCTCGTTTTCTTTGTGGCTTGAACAGGGAGATTCAAGATCAAGTGGAGCTTAGGCACTACTTGGACCTTCATGAGATGGTGCAAATGGCCATAAAGGTGGAACAACAACTCAAAAGGCGTGGAGTTGGCCGCACCAACCAAACTGGAGGTACGTCTTCTTCTTGGCTACCAAATGTGGCAAAGCGTGATGATAGCAAAGTGGTGACCAAGCCTAAGATTGAGACAAAGCAAGAGGCACCTAGACACGGACTGCAAGGTAAAACTGAAATTCCTTCTACTCGTTCTAGAGATACTTAATGTTTTAGATGTCAAGGGTTGGGTCATATTTCTAGTGAGTGTCCTAATAAGAGGGTGATGTTTTTGAATGAGTATGGTGAGTATGAGTCTCAAAGTGAGGGAGATGGCGAGGGTAGTGATGATGATATGCCTGCGTTGGAGGATCCCGATGAGGGATATGGAGCGGTTATAGGAGAAGCACTAGTGACTAGGCGAATCATGAGTGCCCAAGTCAAGGATGAGGAGACTAGCCAAAGGGAGAATTTGTTCCACACTAGATGTTTTGTGAATGGTAAGGTTTGCAATGTAATCATAGATGGGGGGAGTTGCACTAATGTGGCTAGTGTTGAGATGGTGGAAAAATTGGGATTGCCTACAATAAAACACTCTCAACCATATAGGCTTCAATGGTTAAATGATTGTGCGGAGGTGAAAGTAAATAGGCAAGTTCTAGTGTCCTTTTCTATTGGGAAGTATGTGGATGAGGTTTTGTGTGACGTGGTCCCCATGCATGCTTGTCATATTTTGTTGGGTAGACCATGGCAATTTGATAGGCACGTTACACATGATGGGTTCAAAAATCGTTATTCATTTGTTTTAAAGAAAGAATCCATTGTATTGCTTCCTTTGTCCCCAAAGAAAGTGTTGGAGGATCAATTGAAAAAGAAAAAGAGAGATGAAGCCGAAAAAAAGAGTGAACTAAAAAGTGAGATGACCTTTGAAAACAAAAATGAAGTGGCTGAAAAAAAGAGTGATCAAAAGAGTGAGATAGCCATAAAAACAAAAAAAGATAGGAAAGAAAATGAGGGAAAAGAAAATGAGAGGAAAGAGGCCAAAAAGAAATCATATATGGCCCAAAAAGGTGAGTTGAAACAGTTGTTGCACACCCGTGAACCACTTGTGTTGATTCTTTACAAGGAGATCCTCCTTAACACAAGTGATGTAGCCGGAGCTCTTCCGAGCATTATTGTTTCACTTTTGCAGGAATTTGAAGATGTATTTCCGGAGGAGTTGCCTCAAGGCTTGCCACCATTGAGGGAAATCGAGCACCAAATTGATTTGGTGCCCGGGAGAGCCTTGCCAAATCGTCCGGCTTATAGGAGCAATGCGGAGGAGACTAAGGAGCTTCAACGGCAGGTAAGTGAGTTATTAGCTAAGGGTTTTGTGCGTGAGTCCATGTCACCTTGTGCGGTGCCTGTTTTACTAGTCCCTAAGAAAGATGGCTCATGGCGTATGTGCGTTGACTGTAGAGCAATCAATAATATAACCATCAAGTATAGGCATCTCATACCTAGACTAGATGATATGTTAGATGAATTGCATGGTTCTTGCATTTTTAGCAAAATTGACTTGAAGAGTGGCTATCATCAAATTAGGATGCGGGAAGGTGATGAGTGGAAAACTGCGTTTAAAACCAAATACGGGTTGTATGAGTGGATGGTTATGCCTTTTGGCTTGACTAATGCACCTAGTACCTTTATGAGGTTAATGAATCATGTTTTGCGTTCACACATAGTGATCGAGCAAAACTTGTACAGTGAATAATCCCAAAATTTATTTTATAAATGAAAGCTCGATTTAAATATCGCAAGTGCACGATAGTCAAGTTATAATAAACGTAAGTGAATACGAGTATGGTTCCACAAGGACTGCGTTACACTATTTTTATTTTCAAGTAAAATTTCTTTAGCAACGATAAAATGAGTTGATGATTAAACTAGTGTAAATTAAACACTAAAATAATTAAAATGCAAGGAAAACGTATTCAAGAAAGCAATGATTAATTTGGATTAAATCAAATGAGAAATGAATTTGTTGAGAATTAGCAGTTCACCTACCACTCGTGTTTAAATAATTACACTCGACTTTTACTCGTGCATTCGACGGAATTTCCTAGACTAATTAATATACTCTGTCGAGCTATATTAATACTAATCATAAACATGCAGTACTCAAGTGTCCTCAAATATTTAACAGTTCAAGATTGCATTACATTCTATGGAATCCACTAGCTTTCATTCGGGTGAACTATCACTATCGACACGTACCCAATTCCGTATATCTACTAAAATTGTAAATCCGTGGTTTATACTATTTGATTCTATTGTTAATTATTCTATCGAAATCATCAACAACATGAAATAATCAAAGGAAGTTAGCTAGGCTTCGATCGAAACAAGAACGAACAATAGCATAAACAAATCACTAATAAAAACGTCGAGAAATAATGTTAAACACCGAGTACGGGGTAGGATCCCCTCAAATCCCAACAAATCTAGAGTTTAGCTACTGAAATTCATGATAAAGACCAACAATCAATGTAAGAAATAAAATACTGAATAATGAAAATACTAAAGATGACGATGAATGACGGCCACGACGCGTGGAAATCTCGAGGTCTTCGAAATCTCCTTTGCTCCTAGCCTCCTCTCCACGAAAAAAGTGATGAAAATCTGATAAAAAGTCTGACAAAAGAATGAAAAACGGCTGCTGATCTCGTGTGTTAGGTTTTGGTGTAGGATAGAGTCCCTAGAAATTTAGAAACAAATCTTTCTCAATCTCGCTTCTCGCTAGGGCGGTATATTTTGACCGCCCTAGCGAGAGGTCCTGGAATAAGCTTCCTCGAGCATGTCCCTGGTTTCGCTGGGGCGGTCACTTTTGACCGCCCTAGCGAGACACTTGCGCAAAATAATCCTTGGCCAGACCACAATGCTCGCTGGGGCGGTCACTTTTGATCGCCCTAGCGAGACCTCTTCGATATTATGCCAAAGTTTCTCCCACTTTTTGGTTCAATTCCTACAAAATAACCACAGAATACACGAGATCAGTCAAATGCTAAATAATGCTAAATAAATGCAAAATTCAACTAAAACAAACTAATATGATGCATGAATGCGACTCAAAACCAACACTAAAAACACGTAAAAACGAGTCCTATCAACCCCCTCATACTAACCTTTTGCTCGCCCTCGAGCAAACTAGGTTAAAGCACGTGATTCTAAATAAACACAACAAACACAAAATACTCAAACAAGAAATAACCAACACAAGTAAATGTCAATGGTGAGTTAACAACTTTTATGCTCATGCCTCAGTGAACTTTCCCACATACAAATCATAATCAAGTCAAATCACAAATGAATACTCATTCTCATCTACACATAAATCTCGACACTAATTTGAACGTGTGTGTGTGTCATGATGGGTCTAGTCATTCGTACTTCAAATAGATCAATCATCAAATCATGCGAGTCACTCAATTAACACTTCAATATAAGTCTCACTAGCATGCACCCCCGTGTCCATTTATCACTAACCATAACTTGAGCTTTATTCAATTCCTAAGTGCAGATAAGGGTGTTGAAAAGAAGGAAAATAAGCTCAAGTGGCTAAAAGTCGGGAGTACACCGATCATTTTCATTGTGCAATCGTCAAGACTTTTCGTCTGACTTTCCTCGTCTCCTTACATCTCCAACTTTTAGCCTAGGAATAGAATTTCATTCCTTTTATTTCGGCTCCCCCTCACCTTACATCTCCAGCATTTTTTTTCTTTTTCTTTTTCTTTTTTTTTTTTAATGCGCAATTTTCACACATGTACTCCCTAGGCTAAGAATATATAACCTTGGATTACAGCTGGTTAGGGGTATGATATTTTTATTCAGTGCATTGAAAATGGGGTATATGTAAAGTTCAAGGCAAATCACATGTTCTCATTCAAGGTCCCAATTAGTGACTTATTTTCACGGGTTTACATGCTAAATCAACTCATAAATGATGCCTTTCAAGTTAACCACACAAAACCTTCAGATTTCACCATTATTCCTACAAAATTCTAGTGCCCACACATATGTGCTCAAAAAGTTCAAACTTTGTACCAAAATTCATACTTTGACAATTAAGAGTACCATTCATGAAGTGACCCAATCAATACTTTTGTATACTATCAATTCAACATCATCATTGGCTCATGGCTCATAAACTATGTCTTCTCACCATAAACGACACCAAACAAAAGAAATGCAATACTTAAAACAATTAACTAAGAAAACATAACAATCTACCCCCCCCCCTCATACTAGAGTTGTGCAATGCCCTCATTGCACAAAACGAAACAGACACTAAAAACATAAAACTCATTAATGTAAATGCAAAGACAGAATATGAAAAATGAAAAGAAAGAGGAAACAGTAAACTCCTCTAATCATAAATCGTCCTCTCCTCATTCTCAGGCGGTGGAACTCCCTCTTCAGCTGCTGGGGGCATAGGATAATGGTACTGAAACTGGAAGGGTGGCGGGTATGCGGGTGTAGGTGGCCGTCCGGAAGTGTCGATGCCCAAATGAGTCGAGATCCCCTGAACCAAGTATTCTATGTTCTGAATGTGAGCTTGATTAACGGCCTGGTACTCAGTCTGATAAGTGGCCCAAGCTGCCCAATTCGTCGATGCAATCTCGCATGGCACGGCGGCAGTGGCTGCGGAGGTGGTGGTGCATGTCCTAAGGCCGGAGGTGGTTGAGCAGCTCCCCCATAATCGAAAAATACCTCCTCGGGTAGCTCAGCCTGTCTTTTCTCCCTCTTGGATCTATAAAGAGCCTCATCAATGGCTCTCATCGGTGGTAACCACTCATCATCATCTGCAAATATCACCCCCGCTCGGGCACATAGCTCAGTCACTATCGTCGGGAAGTAAAAAGCCAAATTTCTGCTATTTATACACATGTTAAGCTGTCCGAAAATGAGCCTGCTCACATCAATCACCATCCCAGTATAGATGGCATAAAGAACAACCACCCGCTCACGCTGCACATCACTCGTATGACCGACCGGCATCAATCTCTTAGACAAGAACGCATACCACAATGCCGCGTCCACTTTCAAAAAATTTTCAAGAAAAATCGTATATGTCCCGCGGTTGTTTCCACGTGGTGCCCGGATAAAAGAGTGTGCGAATGATCAAATCATAATCCGGGTTAAGCACCCACGCCTGAAACACCGAATCCTCCACCAACGGTAAACCCAACATGTCATTCATCGTCTTGGAATCATACGGGACTAGATGTCCCCTCACAAATGCCTTATGCTCATTCCCCTCCGGAGCATTGGCATAAAATTCACGCACAACCGGAACCACTGCTGCATTCGGTTGTGCCACAAAGGTAGTCCACCCTCTTCCTGCTATTTGGGCCTCCGAAAATTGACCGATAAGAAATGAGCTAAATCCACGCTCAGGGATTGGTTTCCTATGGAGTCTAGCATGCTCAAATCTCTCCCTAGCTTTGTCATTCACAAACATAGATGGAGTGGAACGAGAACTAGAAGCACCATGAGTTACCTTAGATCTTTTGGGTGCCATTGTGGAAAATTGGAGAAGAGCACAAGTAGCCCGTAGTAGGAAGATGTTTTCTGGAACTTGGTGTCGGACGGGAACGGAAGAGGCGGCCGGAAAAGAGCGGCGGTGGCCGGAAATATTGGGTTCGCCGGAGAGTTGAGTTCTTGACCGTAAAAATCGCGTCTTGACACTTGGTGAAGGTGAGGGTGCATGATTGTACCTGAAATTTTTTTGAAAAGAGATGAATTGAGTGAGATTGAGAGATTGGGAGAAAAAAATCGGGAAAGGGGGTGAGGGTTTCGAAGTGGGGAAGAAAAGAGAAGAGGAAAGTTTTTATAATCTGCGCGACGAGAAGTTTTCGGGAAAAAAAATTTTTGTTAATCTACGCAACTCGCTAGGGTGGTCAAAATTGACCGCCTGAGCGAGAAGTTTTCGGGGAGAAAATTTTTTTTATCTGCGCGACTCGCTAGGGCGGTATATTTTGCCCGCCCTAGCGAGAAGTTTTCGCAAAAGACTTTTTTTTAAAAAAAAAAGGAGTACCCGCTGGGGCGGTCAGTTTTGACCGCCCGAGCGAGAAGTGTTCGTGAAAAAATTTGAATGCAATGCCATGCAACTACCTAAATGCAAATGATGCGATTAATAACTAAAAAAAATATAATCAAAATCGATGGAGTAGAAGTAGTTCTCAATTTATAGACTAGAGCTCGACTTTTCACCCATGTCCTCAATGAGTGTCATGGAGCCGAGTGACTCCAATTTGTGGCTCAAATGTGCCACCGATATAGTGCTTCAATCTTTGAGCGTTCACAGTAAATGTCCCCTCCTTGCCATCATGTAACACCACTGCACCCGATGGGAACACCTTGGCTATAGTGAATGGTCCTGACCACCTTGACTTTAACTTGCCCGGAAAGAGTCGTAAGCGAGAATTGTATAACAACACCGCTTCACCCACTTTGAATTCCCTTCTTATAATGTGTTTATCATGGGCTCGTTTGGTGCGTTCCTTGTAAGATAATGCAAGATCATAAGCTTTTCCTCGAAACTCATCTAACTGATTCAATTGCAGCAATCGTTTTTCACCTGCAAGAGCAAAATCAAAGTTTAGTGCTTTGGTCGCCCAATATGCTCTATGCTCTAATTCTACTGGTAGATGACATGCTTTACCAAAAAGCAACCTATATGGTGTAGTGCCTATAGGTTTTTTAAAAGCAGTAGGATAAGCCCACAAAGCATCATCTAACCGAATGGTTAAAAATATGTTTCTTCAAAAATTTTAACACCACTTGTGCATCATTAGTGGCACAAGCCTCTGCCTCCACCCATTTAGATACATACTCCACTGCCACCAAAATATATTTTTTCGTGAAAGAACTAGGAAACGGTCCTATAAAGTCTATCCCCCACACATCAAAAACCTCACACTCAATGATATTATTTAAAGGTATTTCGTGACGGTTAGAGATGTTACCTGTCCGCTGGCATTTATCACAATGTAGCACATAAGAACGAGCATCTTTAAAGAGTTGGCCAATAAAAGCCACTTTCAAGTACCTTGGATGCCGTCCTTATTGGTCCGAAATGACCACCTACCTCACGGTCATGGCAATGGTTGAGAATTCGATCAAACTCTTTAAACAAAAACGGTTCCTCCCAAAAATAGTATTTCACGTCAGAAAAGAATTTCATTCGTTGGTGAAACGATAGGTTTGGTGGAGGTGTGCCTGTGACAAGAAAGTTAGCGAAATTTGCATACCATGGACAAAGTTTCATCTCAAGCAATTGTTCATCCGGAAACCAGTCATCTATATCATCGTCACTGCCCTTAATTCTAACATGCTCAAGCCTAGACAGATGATCAGAAACTACATTTTCCACACCCTTTTTATCTCGAATCTCGAGATCAAATTCTTGCAATAATAAAATCCACCTAATTAACCTAGGTTTCGCATCTTTCTTAGCAAGCAAGTATTTGAGGGCAGAATGATCTGTATACACAGTTACTTTAGACAGAACAAGGTATGAATGAAATTTATCGAAAGCAAATACTATAGCAAGTAATTCCTTTTCAGTAGTAGCGTAATTCAATTGAGCATCATTTAAAGTCTTACTTGCATAGTAGATGGTATGAAATAACTTGTTCTTCCTTTGACCCAGCACCGCACCAACAGCTGTATCACTAGCATCGCACATCACCTCAAATGGTAACTCCCAATCAGGGACAGTCAGAACAGGTACTGTCACCAAGCTTTCCTTGAGTATCTCGAATGCATGCAGACAAGTAGAATCAAAATTAAATTCAACATCTTTCATCAACAAAGAAGATAAAGGTTTAGCAATTTTAGAAAAATCTTTAATAAAACGCCTAAAAAAACCAGCATGCCCTAAGAAACTTCTAACTCCTTTTATTGATGAAGGTGGTGGTAGGTTTTTGATTACTTCCACCTTGGCCTTGTCAACCTCAATTCCATTCTCTGATACCTTGTGTCCTAACACAATCCTCTCTTGAACCATAAAATGACACTTCTCCCAATTTAACACCAAACTGCTCTCTTCACATCTAATTAACACCAAGCTCAAATTCTCTAAACATTCATTAAATGAGGAGCCAAAAATAGAGAAGTCATCCAAAAAAATTTCAAGGAAAATTTCAGTCATGTCATGAAAGATAGCGGTCATTAATCTTTGAAATGTTGTAGGTGCATTGCATAAACCAAAGGGCATACGTCTAAACGCAAAAGTACCATAAGGGCAAGTGAAAGTATTTTACTCTTGGTCCTCAGGTGCAATTGTGATTTGATTGTATCCCGAATATCCGTCTAAAAAGCAATAAAATTCATGACTTGCTAATCGTTCAATCATTTGATCGATAAATGACAAGGGAAAGTGATCTTTACGGGTTGCATCATTCAATTTCCTATAATCTATGCACACACGCCAACCCGTAACAGTTCTAGTGGGAATCAACTCATTTTTTTCATTAGTAATAGCAGTAATCCCACCCTTTTTAGGCACACATTGTACAGGACTTACCCACGCACTATCAGAGATAGGATAGATAATACTTGCATCCAGAAGTTTAATTGTTTCCGCTTTTACTACCTCTTGCATCTTTGGATTGAGTCTCCTTTGTGGTTGTGCTAGAGGTGAATATTTATCTTCCATCAGAATTTTTTGCATGCAGATCGAAGGACTTATCCCTTTTATGTCTGAAACCTTCCAAGCGAATGCTCCTTTATGCTCCTTAAGGACTCCCAAGAGCTTACTCTCCATATCATCTGTCAAAGAAGAGGAAATAATAGCAGGCAATTTATTATTTTCTCCAAAATATACGTACTTGAGATGTGGAGGTAGTGGTTTGAGCTCCAAAGTAGGTGGCTCCTCTAGGCTTGACTTTTGAGGCATTAAATCTTTTCTGTCTCCAAATTCCTCTAGTCTAAGCCTCACTTGCTTTCTCCAAGGTGGAATGGCATTCAAGTGAGCTACCATCTCCATCTTGTCCTCGTCTAGCTCATCCTCCTGCTTTTCAGTGGTGAGAGTGGCCTCCAATGGTTCTTTCAATCCATCCTGCATAAAATCACAAACAAGATAATCCAAGACATCAATACGAAAGCAACTATCATTGTGCATTGTGTGCTTGAGAGTATTGAAAACATCAAAAATAATTTCTTCTTCTCCAACTCTCAGTCTCAATTTCCCCTCCTCAACATCAATCAGCGCTTTCCCTGTAGCCAGAAACGGTCTCCCTAGGATTAAAGGCATCTCTAAATCTTCTTCCATGTCAAGTATCACAAAATCTGCAGGAAAAATGAACTTATCCACTTTCACCAAAACATCTTCGATAATCCCACGTGGATACTTGACAGATCTGTCAGCCAGCTGCAACGACATCCTAGTTGGCTTGGGTTCACCTAATCCCAGTCTCCTAAACACAGAAAAAGGCATCAGATTAATACTCGCACCAAGATCACATAAAGCTTTATGAAAATTAATGTCACCAATAATGCAAGGTATAGAGAAACTCCCTGGATCTTTTTGCTTAGGAGGCATCTTGTTTTGAACTAAAGCGGAGCAATTTTCAGTCAAATTCACCGTCATATGATCTTCTAGCTTCCGCTTATTTGCTAAGATATCTTTCAAGAATTTTGCATAACTTGGCATATTCAATAAAGCATCAGCAAAAGGAATGTTAATATGCAATTTTTTAAATATCTCAAGAAATTTACCAAATTGTGCATCTAATTTAGCTTTCTTCATTGCTGCAGGAAAAGGTGGAGAGATAACAATTTTATTCTGTGCAATAGGTGTAGGTGTAGAGTTAGAAGATTTACCTCCTCGATTTTCCACCTCATCCTCACCGTTCTTGGTCTTTTCCTCATTAGACTCGAGTGCTTTTCCACTACGCAATTCCACCGCCTTCACATGTTCTCTTGGGTTAGTTTCCGTGTTGCTTGGCAAAGCTCCTTGCTCCCTATAAGCAATCAACTTAGCCAATTGTCCAATTTGATTCTCTAACCCCTTTATGGATGCATCTTGGTTCTGAAATCTCGTCTCTGTTGCAGAAATAAATTTAGTCATCATTTTCTCTAAATTGGACTTCTCCTCCCGAGGCGATTCTGGCTTGAATCCCTGGTGCATCCCATACGGTGGACCTCTTTGTTGGCGATTTTGGTTGTTTTGACCTCCCCATGAAAATTTTGGGTGATTCCACCATCCCGGATTATATGTGTTCGAGTAAGGGTCATTTCTAGGACGGTTCTGGAATCCCACTTGTTTTACCGGTGCTCCCTCAGGCACATAGAATGGATTGCCATCTTGGCAATCCTGCACATCATGCTCACCCCCACACTTATCACAGAAAATTTCTTGCTGACGCATAGCCGACCCACTCATGCTCATCCCATCAATCTTTCTATTCAAAGCCTCTAACTGTGCTGAAACCGCCGACAAATCATTAACTTGATTAACTCCAGCACCTCGTCTCTGCCTATCAGACTGAGGATGATAGCTACTAGCAGCCATCTCCTCCAATAACTCATATCCTTCCTCCGCCGTCTTTCTCAGTAAGTTACCACAGGCAGCAGCATCTATCATAGTACGGTTAGGAGTAAGCAGACCGTAGTAGAAAGTTTGAACAACTAACCCAAGAGGCAGATCATGGTGTGGACATCTCCTCAACAAGTCCTTGTAGCGCTCCCATGCCTCGTAAAGTGACTCTTGCTCATATTGAGCAAAAGTAGTAATGTCGGCTCTGAGCTTCATAGTCTTCGACGGAGGGAAGTACTTGATCAGGAATGCCTTTGCCATATCCTCCCATGTAGTAATAGACCCTACAGGCAAACAGTTTAACCACGACTTAGCTTTATCTCTCAGTGAAAATGGAAATAAATGCAAACGAACAGCATCATCAGACACGCCATTAAACTTAAAAGTATCACAAATTTCAAGAAATTCAGCTATATGAGAATTAGGGTCATCAAGTGCACTTCCCCCAAATTGGACAGTGTTCTGAATCATCTGAATGATAGCTGGCTTGATCTCAAACTGATTAACTCGGATGACTGGTCTTACGATGCTTGGACGTGATCCATCAAGAGACGGCTGTGCATAGTCCAACATCGGTATACGCCTTGGCTCCTCTCTTTGTTGATCACCTTCCATTCTTTCCTTCGCTCTTTGCTGCTGTAGTCGACGTCTAGCTGTGCGTTCGATCTCGGGGTCAAAAGGCTCAAGCTTACACTCGAGTGATCTTCGCATGCACCACAAGAAAAATCTGCAACACAATGAGAGTATTAAATAACAATAAAATAAATAATACTAAAGAATTTAAATGAAAAATAAAAATTTGTGAATCAACAGTCCCCGAGAACGGCGCCAAAAACTTGATCGAGCAAAACTTGCACAGTGAATAATCACAAAATTTATTTTATAAATGAAAGCTCAATTTAAATATTGCAAGTGCACGATAGTCAAGTTATAATAAACGTAAGTGAATACGAGTATCGTTCCACAAGGACTACGTTACACTAATTTAATTTTCAAGTAAAATTTCTTTAGCAACGATAAAATGAGTTGATTATTAAACTAGTGTAAATTAAACACTAAAATAATTAAAATGCAAAGAAAACGTATTCAAGAAAGCAATTATTAATTTGGATTAAATCAAATGAGAAATGAATTTGTTGGGAATTAGCAGTTCACCTACCACTCGTGTTTAAATAATTACACTCGACTTTTACTCGTGCATTCGACGGAATTCCCTAGACTAATTAATATACTCTGTAGAGCTATATTAAAACTAATCATAAACATGCAGTACTCAAGTGTCCTCAAATATTTAACAGTTCAAGATTGCATTACATTCTATGGAATCCACTAGCTTTCATTCGGGTGAACTATCACTATCGACACGTACCCAATTCCGTATATCTACTAAAATTGTAAATCCGTGGTTTATACTATTTGATTCTATTGTTAATTATTCTATCGAAATCATCAACAACATGAAATAATCAAAGGAAGTTAGCTAGGCTTCGATCGAAACAAGAACGAACAATAGCATAAACAAATCACTAATAAAAACGTCGAGAAATAATGTTAAACACCGAGTACGGGGTAGGATCCCCTCAAATCCCAACAAATCTAGAGTTTAGCTACTGAAATTCATGATAAAAACCAACAATCAATGTAAGAAATAAAATACTGAATAATGAAAATACTAAAGATGACGATGGATGACGGCCACGACGCGTGGAAATCTCGAGGTCTTCGAAATCTCCTTTGCTCCTAGCCTCCTCTCCACGAAAAAAGTGATGAAAATCTGATAAAAAGTCTGACAAAAGATGAAAAACGGCTGCTGATCTCGTGTGTTAGGTTTTGGTGTAGGATAGAGTCCCTAGAAATTTGGAAACAAATCTTTCTCAATCTCGCTTCTCGCTAGGGCGGTATATTTTGACCGTCCTAGCGAGAGGTCCTCGAATAAGCTTCCTCGAGCATGTCCCTGGTTTCGCTGGGGCGGTCACTTTTGACCGCCCTAGCGAGACACTTGCGCAAAATAATCCTCGGCCAGACCACAATGCTCACTGGGGCGGTCACTTTTGACCGCCTGAGCGAGACCTCTTCGATATTATGCCAAAGTTTCTCCCACTTTTTGGTTCAATTCCTACAAAATAACCACAGAAGACACGAGATCAGTCAAATGCTAAATAATGCTAAAAAATGCAAAATTCAACTAAAAAAAACTAATATGATGCATGAATGCGACTCAAAACCAACACTAAAAACACGTAAAAACGAGTCCTATCACATAGGAAAATTTGTTGTGGTCTATTTTGATGATATCCTAGTGTATAGCAAAAACTTGGATGAGCATGTTAACCACTTGAGGCTTGTTCTAATCACATTAAGAGCTGAAAATTTATATGCTAACTTGAAGAAGTGTGATTTTTCTACTAGCAAACTTGTCTTCCTTGGTTTTGTGGTAAGTTCACAGGGTATACAAGTTGATGAAGACAAGGTAAGTGCTATTCGAGATTGGCCAACGCCTAATACTGTTGGCCAAGTTCGAAGTTTTCATGGTCTTGCAAGCTTCTATAGGAGGTTTGTAAAATATTTTAGCACATTGGTAGCACCAATGACGGCAGTGATCAAGAAGAACGTTCCATTTCATTGGGGCGAGGAGCAAGAGAAGTCCTTTAATATTATCAAGCAAAAATTAATTAATGCTCCTTTACTTGTTTTACCTGATTTTGCTAATACTTTTGAAATTGAATGTGATGCTTCAGGTGTAGGTATTGGTGGAGTGTTGATGCAAGGAGGGCGACCGGTGGCTTACTTCAGTGAAAAGCTCAATGGGGCAGCGTTAAACTATCCCACGTATGACAAGGAGTTCTATGCGCTTGTGAGGACTCTTGAGACGTGGCAGCACTACTTGAGGCCTAAGGAGTTTGTGATTCATGCGGATCATGAATCCCTAAAGCACCTTAAAGGGCAACAAAAGCTGAACAAGAGGCATGCCAAGTGGGTGGCATTCATAGAGACATTCCCCTACATCATCAAATACAAGCAAGGTAAGGAAAATGTAGTGGCCGACGCACTATCACGGAGGTATGTGCTTTTCTCTACTTTGGAATCTAAAATCTTGGGGTTTGAGCTTGTGAAGGAATTGTATGTGCTAGATGAGGACTTTAAGAGTTTGTTTGAAACTTGTATGCATGGTCCACATGACAAATTTTATTTGCATCATGGTTTCTTGTTTAGAGAAGATAGATTGTGCATCCCTAAATCATCAATTCGTGAACTACTTGATAGGGAAGCACATGGGGGTGGTTTAATGGGACACTTTGGTGTGGCTAAAACTTTAAGTGCATTGCATGAACATTTTTATTGGCCACACATGAAACGTGATGTTGAGCGTGTTTGTGAGAAGTGCATAACTTGTAGACAAGCTAAGTCTAGGACACAACCACATGGATTATATACACCACTTCCCGTCCCTAGTGAACCTTGGGTTGATATCTCTATGGACTTTGTTTTGGGGTTACCTAGGACAAAGAAGTGGAGGGACTCTATATTTGTTGTTGTGGATAGGTTTTCTAAGATGGCACATTTTATTGCTTGTCACAAAACTGATGATGCATCTAACATTGCGGATTTGTTCTTTAGAGAAGTCGTTAGGTTGCATGGCATGCCTAGGACTATTGTTTCTGACCGTGATGTTAAGTTTTTGAGTTAATTTTGGAAGACGTTGTGGGCTAAACTAGGCACAAAATTGTTGTTCTCTACTACCTGTCATCCTCAAACGGATGGGCAAACTGAAGTTGTCAATAGAACATTAGGAACACTTTTGTGTGCTATTCTTAAGAAGAACTTAAAGAATTGGGAGAATTGCTTGCCATTTGTTGAATTTGGTTATAATCGTTGTGTGCATTCTACTACTAGCTACTCGCCATTTGAAATTGTGTATGGTTTTAATCCTCTAACTCCGTTAGATTTGATGTCTTTGCCTGTGAGTGAAAGGTTAAACATGGATGGCAAAAGGAAGGCTGAATTTGTTAGGAGTTTGTATGAGAAGGCCAAAGCAAATGTTGAAAAGAGAAACGAACAATATGCTAAGCAAGCCAACAAGGGGAAGAAGAAAGTGGTGTTTGAGAAAGGTGACTGGGTTTGGTTACACTTGAGGAAGGAAAGGTTCCCTGAAAAGCGTCGTTCAAAGCTATTACCTAGGGGCGATGGACCATTCCATGTTCTTGAGAGGATCAATGACAATGCCTACAAACTCGACTTGCCAGGTGAGTATAATGTCAGCTCTACTTTTAATGTTAGTGACTTTTCGTTGTTTGATGTAGGTGATGAGCTAGATTTGAGGACAAATCCTCTTCAAGAAGGGGAGGATGATGTGAACATGGACAGCCAAGCTCCAAGGAAAGCATGGGATCCGTTGCAGTTGCCGGAAGGACCAGTCACTAGGGGACGACTAAAGAGATTCAAGGAGGCACTACAGGGAGTCATGAGCAAGCATGAAGGGGTCGTGATGCATGGGAGTGCGTTTGGAGGCCAAAGGAATATCATTCAAGCATTGATGGAGCAGACCGAGTCTGGACGGACCTGCACACGGGGTCCGTGCTCTTTACAGCCGGAGATGCCCATTGATAAAGCCTACACGGACCCGACGACGGACCCAGGCACGGGGTCCGTGCCCTATTACATTGGCGAAGACAGTGTCTACACTGACCCGTACACAGAGGTGAGCACGGGGTCCGTGTCCCTTGTTTCCAGCTGAAGTTTATTCCCGAGTGTACACGGACCCGGACAAGGAGGGTCACAAGGGGTCCGTGTCCTAGAGTTTTGGGCAAGAAAAATTACCTTCTTTAAAGTTTTATTTTGTTAGGAAACTAGATTTTGTTATCCGTTTTGATATAAGACATATCTTGGACGAAATTTTGACACACAATACACATTATTTTGAGTTTTTATACAAACTTTTGAGATTCTCTCTCAAGCTTTCAAAGCTTTGCTTTGTTCAAACCAAAATCAAACTTATCAAAGTTTTCAACTTGTGACGTTTGTCAGTCGATCTTGTCGTTCTTCGAAGGTTCGTTCTAATTTTCGATTGTTTATTCCGTGTTTATTTGTTGCTAGACTTTTCATAGTTTAGAGGTGAATATCACAAAATACTTGATTCAAAAGATCGGGAAAACAACAACGATTCTTTGTTGATATTGAATTGAGGGCGCAATTCGTTTTAATCGTGTTTGCTATTCATTCGTACAAAGATTCACATCACCATCGGTTTGCGGATGTGCTGTTGTGCTAAAATTTAATTTGGTACCAAGGTATTCCTGAAGTTTTTTCCATAATCTTGATGTAAACTTCGGATCTCTATCAGATACTATGGTAGTGGGGATACCATATAACCGTATAATTTCCTTCTGATAGAGTTCAGCCAGTTTTTCCACCCCATATTTGTGACTTCTGGGTATGAAATGTGCTGACTTGGTCAAACGATCAACGATTACCCATATGCTATTAAAACCTCCTGGGAGCTGGGGTAATCCGGTCACAAAGTCTATAGTTATTTGATCTCATTTCCATTCTGGTATAGGAAGATGTTGCAAAAGACCTGCTGGTCTTTGATGTTCAGCCTTTATCACTTGACAAGATAGGCATTGTGAAATGAAATCTGCAATATCTCGTTTCATTCCTTTCCACCAGAAGTGTTTTTTAATCTCTTGGTACATCTTAGATCCTCCTGGATGAATGCTGATCCGAGACTGATGTGATTTTTTCCATTATTTCCTTTTTCATTGAGCTAGGCACAGAAATACGGTCATGATAGCATAGTATTCCTTGTGAATTGGTGAAGAAATTGGTATTAGTACGGAGTTTTGAAACTTCTAGGTCCAATTCTTGATTTTGCTTAATTCTGGTATGAAATTCAGGTTCGATTCTCAATCCGGCCAAGTGCCCACGAGAATGGATGTGTACCCATTCTTTTTCTTCTTTCATTTCCAAACAAGCCATGCTAATCTTTCTACTTAAAGCATCAGCCACTACATTAGCTTTACCTGATTGATAACGAATGGAACAATCATAATCTTCCAAAAATTCAATCCATCTTCTTTGCCTCATGTTCAGCTCTTTTTGAGAAAATAAATACTTCAAGCTTTTGTGGTCTGTATACATATCAAAAGTGGAACCGTACAAGTAGTGTCTCCATTTTGCTAATTCAAACACTATTGCTCCTAATTCCAGATCATGAGTGGGATAATTTAACTCGTGATTCTTTAATTTTCTAGAGACATATGCAATAACTTTATCGTTTTGCATTAATACACATCCAAAGCCTTCTTTTGAGGTATCTGTGTAAACCACAAATCCTTCTGTTCCTTCTGGTAAAGCTAAGACAGGCGCACTGGTAAGCATTTCTTTTAATTTGCAAAAACTTTTCTCACACTCATCATTCCACAGGAAATGGTTGTCTTTGCGAGTTAGCTGTGTCAGGGGAACAGAAATTTCCGCAAAATCTTTAATGAATCTTCAATAGTATCCTGCTAAGCCGAGAAAACTTCTAATTTTGCAGGATCTACTTCCAGTCCTTTCTTAGAGATAAAGTGGCCAAGAAATGACACTTTTTCTAGCCAAAATTCACACTTACTGAATTTGGAATACAATTGATGCTCTTTCAAAGTTTTGAGAATGAATCTTAGATGTTGAGCATGTTCCTCATGACTTCTTGAAAATATCAAAATGTCATCTATGAATATGACAACGAATTTGTCCAAGAATGGTTGAAATATTCGATGCATCATTTCCATGAAAGTTGCAGGAGCGTTAGTTAATCCGAATGGCATTACCACAAACTCATAGTGTCCATAACGGGTATTAAAAGCCGTTTTGGAGATGTCATCCTCCTTAATCCTCAATTCGTAATATCATTGCCGCAAATCAAGTTTTGAATATACTTGAGATCCTTGTAAAACATCAAACAATTCTTCGATATGGGGGAGAGGATATTTGTTTTTGATGGTAACGTTGTTAAGTTCTCGATAATCAATGCACATCCTTAGAGTTCCATCTTTTTTTTTGACAAATAATACAGGAGCACCCCATGGAGATGTACTAGGCCAGACATACTTCTTGTCCATGAGCTCTTGTAATTGAAGTTTTAATTCTTTTAACTCTGAAGGTGCCATTCGGTATGGAGTTTTAGATCTGGGTTGTGCTCTAGGTATTAGATCAATGGAAAATTTTACGTCTCTCTGAGGAGGTAAAGTATTGATCTCTTCAGGAAAAACATCTGGAAATTCTTGTACCACTAAGATTTCTGAGATCTTGATTTGATCTTTTGGCTTATTTATCAAATAAGCTAGAAATCCTTGTCTGTTGTCTTTTATTATAGCCCTAGGTTCTGCGGTGGATACTATTTCCATGGTATGGTTAGCTTTGGAAATGATTGGATGAGAAGTTTGAAGATAAACTTCTTTTGTATAGCAATTGAGCTGGGCTTGGTGTCTAAATAACAAGTCCATTCCAAGAATAATATCATAGTTCTTGATAGGTAATTCAATCAAATCTGATAGATATTCTTTTTCTTGGAAGTTTAAGGGACAGTTTCTGTAAATGATGTCACTAATTATCGTTGTCCCTAAAGGTGAGCAAATTTCGAAGCTATATGGTAGCTGCACAAATAACAGTGGTAATTTAGGTACAAAAACTTTTGAGATAAAAGAATGAGTAGCTCCTGGATCAAAAAAAGTTTTTGCAGAACTGGATAATATGGTAACAGTACCTTCTACAACTGCAGTGGGGTCAACTTCCTCGTCTTGGTTTCCTAGGAGGGCATAGGCTCGACAGGTATCTTTGGCTTTGTTGTGGGTTGAGTCTTTTGCGTTCTTTTTGGACAATCTTGAATACGGTGTTGCTCACTTCCGCAAATAAGACATTTCCCACCTTTTCTCCAGCACTTTTCTTCTTCATGATTTGGTAATCCACAATATCCACACTTTTTATTGTTGTTTCTTGGAACTTTTCCTTTGACAGCTTCTCCTTGCCTGACTAAATTGTGTTTTCTTTTCAAATTTTCTTTTCCGGTTATTATCCTCAAAAGGGTTGGGCTTCTTGATTTTCTTTTCTTCTTCCTCTTTTTTAAGAAGTTCCTTGATATCTTCTTCCACTCGTAAGGCTTGATTAACAGCAGAAACATAACTGGTAACTTCTGTGGACAGTGTTGCCAAACGAATATTGAGCTTTAATCCTTGAACAAATTATTTTCTTTTTCTTACCTCATCTTCCATGTAATGTGGTGCATAATGTATAAGACGGTGGAATTCTGCCTCATATTGAGCTACGGTCATGTCACATTGGAGTAAATCCATAAATTCACGTTCTCGGGTATTTAATATAACTTGAGTTATATATTTACCTTCGAACTCTTGCAGAAAATTTTCCCACGTTTTTGGGGTGTGCTTCTTTGTCCACTTATGTTCCACCATACGCCACCAGTTTTGAGCTGCTTCTTCAAATAAGTAAGTGTAAAAATTCATCTTTTGTTCTTCAGAATAATTAAGAATAGAGAATATTTTGTTGATTTTGCTTAGCCAAGATTCTGCTTGACAAGCATCTGGTTTTCCTTCAAATTTTGGCGGTTTGAATATCAAAAATCTCTCAAGAGCTCTATCATTTGCCTCAAGGTGATGTTATTGAGCTTGATCATTAGGTCGTCGTTGATTTTGTTGACAAAACTGCACAAATTGATGCATTATTTCAAACATATTTTGTATGTTTTGTTCTTGGGGGGGATCGTGTTGAGCGTTTCTGGAATTTCCACCAGTTGCCGAGTTGTGGTCATCTTGAGGGGGGATGTATTGTCCGATTCTGGCTTGAGTACTATTTTGTGAAGACGTCATTCTAAACACATAAATATAAAATATGAACATATCTTGCAATGAATGTACATAGTTATGTCAGAGGGTAAACAGTCAGTTTTATTTATAAACAAGACATGTTTCAAATATTTACAATACCCAAGCAAAATAAAAACAGAACAAGCAAACTGAGTCATCCTGAAAAGAGACATTTCAATTATGAGGAAAACATAAAAATTATGTATGATATTATAATAAACCTTAGGCTCCAGTCTCTAGACTCTAGGCTCTAAGAAACCTAGGCTCTGATACCACCTCTGTGGCGCCCGGTTTAGGAATTCATAATTATTCCTTTACTAAGTACCACATTTAGCTTCAATCTTTCTTTATTGAACTTCTATTTTTATTTTTTCCATTATTATTATTAGAAAGATATTGTAGATAAAAATTTAAATATTTTCTACTATCATTTAAAGATTATCTACAAATATTTACATTCTTATTTCAAATATGTACAATTATTTTTCAGCGGAAGTTTAACATTCATTTGTACAATTATAATACAATAGACGAAAAGAAATAGAGGGTTAAGTCTTTGAGGACTTAATGAGTTTAAATTAGTATATGGCTTTTAAATAACATTTCATCATAATTATGCATGAAATAATAGGCATAACAATTTAGATATTTATGAATGATATGCAATGAAATAATAAATAAATGAAAATTCCATAAATTAACATTGGTAGCTCTAATTGAGCACTTTTTACGAGCCGGGTAAACCATTCTCCGGACCGAAATATTCGCTGCGCGTTGTTCAGATGAACCATATACTCGGGACTTTTGACCCGTTGTTCATTGGACTCATTTTTCGGGCCGAAGCCACGTTGTTCAGTGGACTCAATTTTCGGACCGAAATTCGTTGTCCTTGACTCCATTCATTAATAATATATCAATCCATTCATAAATATGCAAGAAAATATATCAGTAATTGAAATGAATTGTGGATGATAATTGAACATTAAATAAATTCTATTGAAATTTCCAGGCCAAATGTCAAGGGCTTTAATAGAAGAATGAATAGTAATTTCCTCACCTGATAACTTACAGTTTAGGCTTGATTAATACTCCGAGTTCCTGGAGCAAGTCCTAATATATTATGAATGATATTTATATGTTAGAGATTTTTAAGTAACTAGTTGATCATTTCCAGATTATTTTTTGTTCAAAATTTAACCCGGTTGATTTTACTTAAGTTTCAAAAATTCATATTAATTAGAAAGTATATCCAAATATTATGAAAGTTGGCCAAAAAGTCGGAAATATCATCAGAAACGTTCGGCCACCGGAATATCTCCGATCCGGCGGCGTGTGTGATACACGCGCCGACTGATCCGGCGCATGGCTGATCGTCCGGAGGCCACGAGCAGCCAGATTTTTTTCAGAATGTTTAACTTTTATGATCTTGAATTCTTCCATTGAAAGTTTTGTCAAATTCCCAACCGATCAATACCAGATTTAAATATCGTCCTATGGTGAACTAGGGTACTCCTGCATTCTGAAAATGCCAGTTCCGGCAATATTTTGGGACGACGGCCTGTATGTACCTCATCTATGCAACAAGGGGTACAAATTTTAGGTTCACACCGACCTCTAGTTGGGTGTGTAGCTATAAGAAAAATGAGCGAAAAGTACCTAGCTTGAATACGGGATACCGTTTCTGTTTTGCGGAATGTCTTTATTTGATTTTCTGGTTTTTGAGCGATCCTTTTGCAACACCTCCAGTGTTATATTGATTTATGTTATGATGTGAATAGTTGGTAATTTATTGAGATTTTTCGGAAAGAGGTATGGATATTTCTTCTATTTTTTCTCCCTTTTTTTCCCTTTCCTTTTCTTCTTCCCTTTCCGTTTCTTCCTTCCTTCAGCTGGTGCCTTCTCGGTTGTTGTAGATTTCAAAATGAGAGAGGGAATATATATATAGCCTTGGGTTTCAAGTTTATCCTTATTAATTTTATTATTTTATTTATTTATTTATTAAATGAAAAAAAATGTTATGTTTATCCAAACTTAATATTATTATATTCGTGTATCTAGTTATTGAACCTAATTATCTTAAATTGAACTTAATAATTATGGTAATTAATTACTTGACATATATGTTGAGTTAAATTATATTTTTTATTATATTTTGGGTATTTGATTTTGGAATGGGTACCTCATAGTGCTTGATGAATTTTTAAGTGTATTATGATGTATTTTAATGTATTTCTAGATACTTTGGACAAATAAATTTGTACCGAAAAAATAATGTGATAAAATTTTAAAAGTGAATATAATAAAATTTATACTAAAAAATATGCATTTATGCATCTTTGTTTTTAGGGTGTCACAAATACCGTCGCTAATTTCAAAAATTCGGTCCCGCCTACTTTTCCCACCATTTTCTTCCACCAATCTCTATAAATACCTACAAATTCGCTCCATTTTCTTTCACTTCACTTCACTTAAAATTTTTCTCACTTACAAGATTTTACAACTTCACAAGACTTAAAATTTTTATCTCTTACACGATTTTACCACTTCAAAACACTTTAAGTTTTTATCTCTTACACGATTTTACCACTTCAAAACAATTAAAATTTATATCTATTACATGATTTTATCACTTCATGACACTTAGATTTTTTTATCTTTTATACGATTGTACAAAATAACAACACAGCGACGGTATTTCACATGAATGCCGTCGCTATATTTAGCGACGGTTAATGATAAACCGTCGCTACATGTAGCGACGGTTAGCAAACCGTCGCCAGTAGCGACGGGTTTTTGTATGAAGTCCGTCGCAAATATCATCTGCGACGGTTGTGAAGATCGTCGCAAATTGTAGCTACGGAGCGAACCATTTAACAACAGTGGCTTTAACAACAGTTTTAAAAGGGCATTTCTGATAATACTCTTCATTCCACATCCGAAAGATCTGGCACAACAATTCAGTTATTCATATGTAATACAGTATCAGATACCTGATATCTGATCGATAAATCAAGTTCTGAACATTCTGATCAAATTTCTGGACTGCTTTAATTCTCGAAATCAGTTCTTGTTCAACTCGCACTGTATAGAGTCCCAACAGTATACAATCTGTATCAAATACTAATTCAGAAAAACAGAAATTTCAAATCAAATTCAAAACTCTAGTCATCGATAATAGCCTACTGAATCATAGGACTGTAAATCTCTGACGCTGATGTCGATCTCGGCCAATTGATCGCGGTCTCAACTGTACTAAAATCAATCGGTATACTATCTTCGAATATATGTTACCTTGAATACAATCTGTCTCAGTCAAGATTCACAATTCAACCATTTCTGTGTACCATTTCCAGTTCTCAGAATATTCAATACAGTATTCAGATATTCCACCAAATCAGTCATATTCTTCAAATATACCAGAATATCATAGATAAAAAAAATCAGAGAATCATCAAAATATTCTGAACACAGAGTTTATCAACTCACCACTATAGCTGATACATCCCTAACGAGAAATACTCAATCAGATGTAACTCTCAGGCAGAAATCTTCTAATTGGTCTTTCAAGTCTTCAATCAATATCATTTTGTACGAAAATCAAGACTGAAATCAATTTCTTGGAATGAAAGCAAACTCGGAGTCTCATCTATGGAAAATATCATCAACTCTCATTCCACTGGTAAATCGGCCGATAGTAAGCTCAGTTTCAATAATTGAACTGAATACATAAGGAATTCCTTCGTTCCTTTTGATAATCATCGAATCATAAACATTAATATCAAGAAAATTCTAGATCTAGAATCCTTACCGTACCATGTTCATTCTTCGGCCATTTCAGGTCCGAATCTTGCCATTTCCTGGAAATAATCTGCGATAGCTCTGTACTTGGCCAACACATCAATATCAATAATGCGGTCAGAATCAGATAACACCAGTACAACACAAGATAACTTAATCTCATTCTTATCCCTACTGCAGTATCCGATGTCTCACAAAATTCACTAATATCCAACCTCTTTCCCAACAGGTAAGGAGATAACTACTGTAGTAAATACAGACTCACCGGATAAAGCATATATCAATGCAATTCATTCAGAAATCATATACAGGATGTACTAATATTTCTCATATACATATATATATATATATATATATATATATATACGCAGAATAATCATAAAAGATCGATTATCTGCCACTATATCCTCAAGTGCATCCTGTATCCATTCCTCGGTTACTACAACCACTCTGGCTTCCTGCTGACCCTGGTTGGGACTGAGTAAAGGGTGGTTGAAAAGAGCGAACAACAGAAGATGATATATCAATCTGAGTCACTGATCCAGATGACTCTGATCCCTGGAATCTTCGGGAACCTCTCTGTGGACAAACTCTAGCAAAGTGTCCGTGCTGTTTGCAAATGTTGCAACTACCATACACTCCTTGGCATTGCTCTGTGAGATGTCTTCCTCCACAGGTTCTACAATAGACCCCGATATAGCTCGGGCTAGAACTACTGGAGCTAGATGAACCGCTCCCTAACTTCTTGAACTGCTTCTTTCGAGCTTTCAACTGTTCTTTCTTCCCAATACTACTACTACCAACCTCCAATTTTGAAAGGGATTGCACGAATTGGACTGTAGATGGTTGTTGTTTCTGGGATTGGATCACATACAGCCTTTCTCGTTGTCGAATCAAACTTGCCTCGGCTCTCTTTGCTCTATTCAAGGCATCAGAAAAAGTATAGGGTCGCTCCACATTTACCAATACAAGTATTCCAGGATTCAATCCATTAATAAATCGATCAGTTACAACTTCATCATTTCTAGCCACGTGAGGTGCAAAACGTAGCAAAGTAGAGAATTTAGCAACATATTCTTCAATGTTTAGCTGACCCTGTTTCAAATTTTCAAAATCTGCCCTCTTGTCCTCTCGGTAAGAACCTGGGAAAAACCTTTTATAGAATTCTAGTTTAAAGATTTTTCACGTAATCACTGAACCATTCTGTTCTAAGGCTTCTTTGGTTGCGATCACCAACTCTTTGCGACTTCCCGTAACTGGTGCCCAATCAGTTTAACTCTCTGTTCATCTGGGTAATCAAGTGAATCAAATAACATCTCGATATCGTCGAGCCAACTCTCACAATCACTTGTCGTCTCAATACCCCACAGAATCGGCGGTTGAAATGACTGAAACCTCATCAGCTGTGTTTCCATCAGAGTTTCTGTAATGCCCGGAAATTTAATCCCAGTAATCTGTAATTATTGATTTATAATTGATAGGATTACAAAAGGATTAATTGGGACATTGAGAAAACAATTAGAAATGAAATGGTGAAGGTGAGGCCGAGGGGACACCGCACCCGTGGCCTAGGAAGCACCGCACCCGCGGTTGTGCTTCGGGAAATGTTGTGCATCGAAACCATAGGGTGACCGCACCCGCGGTCTTGCAGCGACCGCACCCGCGGTATTGAGCGCACCCGCGGTCCCTATGACACCGCACCCGCGGTGCTACGTGTTGCGAGAAAAATGTTGCCACCTCGTGAATGCATGCACAGTTATATATATAATGGTTATCCCTTCGAAAATCAGAACATAAATCGAGAAAGGGTCGAGGGAGATTTGTGAAAAATCATTACGCCTTTATCTTTCAATCCGTCCGTCCGAATTTGAATCTGACTTCGGTATTGAGTTCCTGGCAACGTAGGCTACAACTGGACGTAAGTTTTACTACGTTTTGACATGTTTTAGAATTATGATATTTTCAGAACTGAATGAAACTCATATATGTTGTTCTTGACATATGAGACATTATAGAATCGAAGTCAGACTAAGAAACGGACTGATTATGAAATTGTTATGAATTTTCTGGGGTATAATGATTTATACCGGACAGATTTGAATTGTGACGGGATTACGGATTGTATTGGATATGAGTTATGGATTGTAACTATTATCTGTTGACTTGGTGTTGACGGGGATATTGAAATTGTACCGTTATACCGTTGATTTTGAATTAAGTCCAGATTGATCAGATTGTTATTGATTTGGACGGTATATTGATATGAGATTATTGATATTGTCATTGCCAGACAGGCTGTGAGTTCAGGACATCGACCGAGCCAGAAACCGACAAAAGAAAGGTATAAGTCAATGTGGTATTGGGAGATGGACTTGAGTAGGTTTGGACTTGGGTTTCCCTAAATCACATACTTTACTTTATTGCATTGATATTTGCATTGAATTGATGATATACTTGTTCTCTTGATTTTAGATGACAGGTAGTAGACGATTTATCTTGTGAAAGAAGTGCCGGATAGTGGTGGTATCGCCACGGCACATTGCATGATGTCTCAAGATAAGATATTAAAGATAGAACTGCAGTCCATGACGGATAGGTCAGGACACCGGATGTTTGGTTATATCGAGTAATAGGAAATGGGAATTCGTCTATTACGGAATTCGATATAGGAATACCAGGATATTGATTATATCGAGTAATAGGAATACGGTTCTTTCTATTACGGAATTCGATATAGGAATACCACATCTGGAAACCGGGATCCCTAGACTAGGATTGAGTCTAGTCTGAATTATGAGTAATGTCGACAGTTTGATTTGATATTGTTTATGTTTTAGATTTTGAGACATATTCATGTTACCTGATTACATGATTTATATTTGTTTATATGATTGCATGTTTCATTGATTTATACTGGGGATTATATTCTCACCGGTATATCCGGCTGTTGTCTTGTTTGTATGTGTACTTGACAACAGGTGGGACAGGTCCAGGGTCGAGGAGATGAAGAGCTAGATCGTGATTAGAGTGGTGGCACCGGACTTGGACTAGATGTAGGGTTGAACACTTGACTTTAGTTTTTAAACCCTAGTTTGAATAAATGTTGAGATACAGGATTTGTATTTTATATACTGATATGTATATATGTTGTATGTCAATACGTTCCGCATTTTAAAAAAAAAATTTAGACCCTGTGTTAATTGATTAATTAGTCCCAATTATGATTGAGAACTTGATTAGCGTCCGGGTCCCCACAACAGGTGGTATCAGAGCGATAGATCCTTGCGATTGAGATAGGAGCTAGTGAGCGGGGTAGAATGAGATTTTCCTTCCTGCTTTTGATTGCTAGCATGATTTACTGCTTTATAATGCATGTTTATCTGTTTATCTGATTTGATTTGAAAACATGTATTATTGAGAACGAATCAGAGCCGATTCTGGATCAGCAGTAAGATGATCGGAGGAGGACTGAAATAGAACTTTGGGTTGGGATTGCTAATCCTTTTGATTTCAGATATGCCTCCGCGAAGAATGCCAGAACAAGGGAGTACCTCGAATCCTCCCATGGATGTGACACCTACAGCAATGGAGAAATTGCTGAAAAGATTTCAGTCATTTCATCCACCGACTTTGAAAGGTACGGAGAACTCCGTGGAATGCGAAAGTTGGTTGGACGATATTGAATCGTTGTTTGAATCTTTGGAGTACACTGAGGAAAAGAGGGTGAAACTGATAATACACCAGTTGCATGACGTTGCTAAAGACTGGTGGATCACGACTAGAAGGGCATTGGAACAACGAGGTACGGCCGTTACCTGGAATGTGTTTAAGTCTGAATTTTATCTACGGTTCTTTCCAGTATCTTATAGGAAGGACAAGGGAGCCGAATTTGCAAACCTGAAACAAGGCCAGTTAAACATTGAGGACTATGTGGCTAAGTTTTCAACATTGCTACGATTTGCTCCTCATGTGGCGGGGAGTGATGAGGCCGTTGCAGACCAGTTTATAAATGGCCTAAATCCTGAGATTTTTACTTTGGTGAATACTGGGAGGCCCAACAATTTCACCGATGCCCTGAATAGAGCCAAGGGAGCCGAGGCAGGCCTGATGAGGCAGAAAGAGGCTTCGTTTGTGCTTCCAGCACCGGGACAACAACCACCTCCTCGATTTGAAGGTGGCAGCAGCGGTAGTGGAAGGAAGGATTTCTTGAAGGCTAGAGGGAAGCAATTCAAGAAATCAGGGACTACCTCGTCCAGTTCGAGTGGCTCTAGACAGACCGGTCAGAGCCAGAGCTATGCAGGACCGTACTGTGGTACTTGTGGAGGGAGGCATTCCACAGATCAGTGCCGAGGAGTGAGTGGCAGCTGTCGTATTTGTGGACAGCAAGGACACTTTGCTCGAGTGTGTCCCCAGAGGAGTGCCCAGGGATCACAGGCAACTGAGTCATCGGGATCAGTAGCTCAGGTAGGTAGACGACCGTCTGCCGTGCATACTTTTCAGCCAGCACCGCCTACTCTGTCACAGCAGAGGCCAGGAGGGGGCCAGACCGCGAGCCAGCCTCCTAGACAGCAGGCCCGATTGTTTGCTTTGACCGAGGAGCAGGCACAGGATGCACCTGATGATGTTGTGGCAGGTAACTGTTTTATTTCTGGTTATCCTGCATATGTATTGATTGATACTGGTGCATCGCATACTTTTATTTCTGAGAGGTTTGCATTGAGTCGTGCATTACCAGTTGAGTCATTGTCTGCGGTAGTGTCTGTTTCTTCTCCGTTAGGAACAGGTTTGATATCAGTGAAATCTGTGAAACCTTGTATACTGCAGTACGATGGACATACGATTGAGCTAGACTGTATTGTGCTTGGTTTATCTGATTTTGATTGCATTATTGGTATCGATATGTTAACCAAGTACAGGGCTACAGTCGATTGTTTCCACAAGATTGTTCGATTCAGACCTGAGATGGCTGAGGAGTGGAAATTTTATGGTAAGGGTGCTCGTGCCAGAATTCCTTTGGTATCTGCAATGAATATGACTCGATTATTGCAGAAGGAAGCGGAGGGATTCCTGGTATATTCAGTTGACTTACTGAAAACGAGCCCATCATTGGCGGATTTGCCAGTGGTGTGCGAATTTGCTGATGTCTTTCCAGATGAGATTCCTGGATTGCCTCCGATTCGAGAGATAGACTTCAGCATTGAGTTAATGCCAGGAACAGTTCCGATTTCGAGAGCTCCATACAGGATGGCACCGATCGAATTGAAAGAACTGAAAGAACAGTTGGAGGATTTACTGGCCAAGGGGTATATCAGACCGAGTGTATCTCCTTGGGGTGCTCCAGTACTGTTCGTAAGAAAGAAAGACGGGTCGATGAGACTTTGTATCGACTACAGGCAGCTGAACAAGGCAACGGTAAAGAATAAATACCCCTTTCCTCGTATTGATGATTCGTTTGATCAGTTACAAGGTTCATCCGTGTATTCCAAGATCGATCTGAGATCTGGATACCATCAACTGAGAGTCAGGGACTCTGATATCTCAAAGACAGCATTCAGAACCAGGTATGGACATTATGAGTTTATTGTCATGCCTTTTGGTTTGACGAATGCACCGGCGGTATTTATGGGATTGATGAACCGCGTCTTTCAGAAATACTTGGATGATTTTGTTATCATATTCATTGATGATATATTGATTTATTCAAAGAATATGATTGAGCATGCTAATCATCTGAGGACTGTGTTGAGAATTTTGAGGGCAGAGAAACTGTATGCTAAATTGTCGAAATGCGATTTTTGGCTGAAACAGGTGATATTTCTGGGTCATATTATGTCCGGAGACGGTATATCAGTTGATCCCAGTAAGGTTGAAGCCGTGATTAGTTGGCCGAGACCTACATCTGTGCCAGAAATTCAGAGTTTTATGGGTTTGGCAGGATATTATCGCCGATTCATTAAAGATTTTTCGAGTATTGCCAAACCGATTACACAATTGACTCAGAAGAATGCTCCATTTGTGTGGACAGAAGACTGTGAATCCAGTTTTCTTGAGTTGAAAAAGAGACTGACCAGTGCGCCTGTGTTGACGATTCCTTCAGGTACTGGTGATTTTGTGGTTTATTGTGATACATCTCATAGAGGACTGGGATGTATACTGATGCAGCGAGGGCATGTCATTGCCTATGCCTCGAGACAATTGAAACCACATGAGACCCGTTATCCAATTCATGATCTTGAATTGGCAGCCATAGTCTTTGCATTGAAGATATGGCGACATTACCTCTACGGTGAGAAATTTGAAATATATTCTGATCACAAGAGCTTGAAATATCTGTTTTCGCAATCAGAGCTGAATATGAGACAGCGGAGATGGCTGGATTTACTGAAAGACTTTGATTGTGAAATCAAGTACTATCCAGGGAAATCCAACGCAGCAGCAGATGCGCTGAGTCGAAGGGTATGTGCACTATCCTTATCGACGATAGGTGTTTCGAATTTGATAGAAGACTGCTGTTTGTCTGGATTAATATTTGAGACAGATCGTCAGCCTCTGAGATTGTGTGCTGTTCGAGCTGAACCAGAGCTGCTTTTGGAAATTAAAACAGCTCAGAAAGTTGATCAGAATGTATAGAATTCGATTGCGATGGTTAGATCTGGACATCAATCGGAATATCAGGTTCGTGACAATGTCTTGTATGTGAATAATCGTATGGTTGTGCCAAATGTTTCAGAATTGAGACAGCAAATACTGACAGAAGCGCACAACAGTCGTTTTAGCATTCATCCTGGTGGAAGGAAAATGTATAATGATTTAAAGACACAGTATTGGTGGAAACAGATGAAATCTGATGTGACTAAATTTGTTTCCAAGTGTCTGAATTGCCAACAGGTGAAAGCTGAAAGAAAGAAACCAGGAGGATTATTACAGAGTTTGTCCATTCCTGAATGGAAATGGGATCACATTTCCATGGATTTTGTGACACAGTTACCGAGATCCTCCCGAGGTTGTGATGCGATTTGGGTCGTGATTGATCGATTGACCAAATCTGCATGTTTATTCCATACAAAATGACGTATAGGTATGACCAGATGGCCGATATTTATGTCCGAGAAGTTGTTAGATTGCACGGAGTGCCGAAGTCGATTGTTTCAGACCGAGATCCTCGATTCACTTCGCACTTCTGGCAGAGTTTACAGCAGGCTCTAGCTACGAAGTTACATCTGAGTACCGCATATCATCCACAGACCGATGGACAGTCAGAGCGGACTATCCAGACACTGGAGGATATGCTGAGAGCCGTAGTGCTCGATTTTAGCACTAGCTGGCAAGATGCATTGCCACTGTGTGAGTTTTCGTACAACAATAGCTATCAAACGAGTATTGAGATGGCACCTTTTGAAGCGTTGTACGGAAAGAAATGCAGATCTCCTCTTTATTGGGATGATATCTCTGAAGTTCCTGAGACTGGACCAGATATGATCAGAGATATGACCGAGAAAGTTAAATTGATTCAAAAGAAAATGAAGGCAGCTCAGGACAGACAAGCTAAATATGCCAACCTCAGACGACGACCGTTGGTATTTGAGGTAGGAGACCGAGTATTCCTGAAGATTTCTCCTTTCAGAGGTGTTGTCAGATTTGGCAAGAAAGGGAAATTGTCTCCTCGATATGTTGGTCCTTATGAGATTCTCGAAAAGATAGGAGATCGTGCCTATCGACTTGCATTACCGCCTTCATTGTCTGGGATACATGATGTCTTTCATGTATCTATGCTGCGGAAATATCTCCCTGATGATTCTCACGTGATTCAGCCAGACGAGACTGAGCTGGATGAGACATTGAGTTATGTCGAGAAACCGATCAGGATTATTGATCGTAAAGAAAAACAGCTCAGAACAAAGACGATTCCTCTTGTGAAAGTTCAATGGACTCGTCATGGCATTGAAAAAGCCACTTGGGAGACTGAATCAGATATGAGACAGGAATTCCCAGCATTGTTCCACTGATGTAAAGTTCTATTACATTTCTGTATATACTCCTTACTGATATGATAGATTGCTTGTGATTTCGAGGACGAAATCGTATCTTAGGGGGGGAGGAATGTAATGCCCGGAAATTTAATCCCAGTAATCTGTAATTATTGATTTATAATTGATAGGATTACAAAAGGATTAATTGGGACATTGAGAAAATAATTAGAAATGAAATGGTGAAGGTGAGGCCGAGGGGACACCGCACCCGCGGCCTAGGAAGCACCGCACCCGCGGTTGTGCTTCGGGAAATGTTGTGCATCGAAACCATAGGGTGACTGCACCCTCGGTCTTGCAGCGACCGCACCCGCGGTATTGAGCGCACCCGCGGTCCCTATGACACCGCACCCGCGGTGCTACGTGTTGCGAGAAAAATGTTGCCACCTCGTGAATGCATGCACGGTTATATATATAATGGTTATCCCTTCGAAAATCAGAACATAAATCGAGAAAGGGTCGAGGGAGATTTGTGAAAAATCCTTACGCCTTTATCTTTCAATCCGTCCGTCCGAATTTGAATCCGACTTCGGTATTGAGTTCCTGGCAACGTAGGCTACAACTGGACGTAAGTTTTACTACGTTTTGGCATGTTTTAGAATTATGATATTTTCAGAACTGAATGGAACTCATATATGTTGTTCTTGACATATGAGACATTATAGAATCGAAGTCAGACTAAGAAACGGACTGATTATGAAATTGTTATGAATTTTCTGGGGTATAGTGATTTATACCGGACAGATTTGAATTGTGACGGGATTACGGATTGTATTGGATATGAGTTATGGATTGTAACTATTATCTGTTGACTTGGTGTTGACGGGGATATTGAAATTGTACCGTTATACCGTTGATTTTGAATTAAGTCCAGATTGATCAGATTGTTATTGATTTGGACGGTATATTGATATGAGATTATTGATATTGTCATTGCCAGACAGGCTGTGAGTTCAGGACATCGACCGAGCCAGAAACCGACGAAAGAAAGGTATAAGTCAATGTGGTATTGGGAGATGGACTTGAGTCGGTTTGGACTTGGGTTTCCCTAAATCACATACTTTACTTTATTGCATTGATATTTGCATTGAATTGATGATATACTTGTTCTCTTGATTTTAGATGACAGGTAGTAGACGATTTATCTTGTGACAGAAGTGCCGGATAGTGGTGGTATCGCCACGGCACATTGCACGATGTCTGAAGATAAGATATTAAAGATAGAACTGCAGTCCATGACGGATAGGTCAGGACACCGGATGTTTGGTTATATCGAGTAATAGGAAATGGGAATTCGTCTATTACGGAATTCGATATAGGAATACCAGGATATTGGTTATATCGAGTAATAGGAATACGGTTCTTTCTATTACGGAATTCGATATAGGAATACCACATCTGGAAACCGGGATCCCTAGACTAGGATTGAGTCTAGTCTGAATTATGAGTAATGTCGACAGTTTGATTTGATATTGTTTATGTTTTAGATTTTGAGACATATTCATGTTACCTGATTACATGCTTTATATTTGTTTATATGATTGCATGTTTCATTGATTTATACTGGGGATTATATTCTCACCGGTATATCCGGCTGTTGTCTTGTTTGTATGTGTACTTGACAACAGGTGGGACAGGTCCAGGGTCGAGGAGATGAAGAGCTAGATCGTGATTAGAGTGGTGGCACCGGACTTGGACTAGATGTAGGGTTGAACACTTGACTTTAGTTTTTAAACCCTAGTTTGAATAAATGTTGAGATACAGGATTTGTATTTTATATACTGATATGTATATATGTTGTATGTCACTACGTTCCGCATTTTAAAAAAAAAATTTAGACCCTGTGTTAATTGATTAATTAGTCCCAATTATGATTGAGAACTTGATTAGCGTCCGGGTCCCCACAGTTTCTGACACATCCATCTGATCAGTCACCCTACCTTCTGGTGCTGGAATTCTTCGAGGAGGGATAACTGATGATCACAAGAGTCAGCAATCATATGAGACAAATCCGTCTCAGTCCCTTTCTGATCAGCTTACCTATGATCAAGAATTGGTTCTGATTCATTCTCAAATAATACACATTACCAAATCAACTCAGATAATCAGGTAACATGTATCTTTAAAAACAGTAAACACATATTGCAATATTAGCACATGTAATGTAATTCAACATTATAATAAATTACATGCTAGCAATCACATGCAAGGTAAAAAAAACTCATTCTACCCCGCTCACTAGCTTCTATCTCATTCTCAAGAACCTACAGTTCTAGACCTATTGCTCTGATACCACTTGTTGTGGGGACCTGGACGCTTTAATCAATTATAATAAACAGGGTCTAATTTTTTTAAAAAAAATACAGAATTAATTGAGGAGCGTAATGGAATATATTCGATTATATACATCAAAACCAAAGTAAAAATCCCGTACCATATACAATTCTTTTAAAACTAAGGTTTAACAACTATAATTCAAGTGCTCAAACCCTATCTAGTTCCAAGTCCGTAGTCTCCACTCTAATCACGATTTCTCTTCATTTCTTTGACCCTGAACCTGTCCCACCTGTTGTCATGCACACATACAAACACGACAACAGTCGGATAACTCCGGTGAGAAATAAATCCCAGTATAAATCCACGAAACATACAGTTATATAAATAATGTATGATAAGTGCAATTTATTTTACTTTTATTACTTGTTTTTAACTTGGAATTCTGTGATTCTTGAGCAGGTTTTATGTGATTTGTTGTTGTTTTTGTTTTTATAGTTTGGAAGCTTAGAATGAGAGTGTTTAGTATTAAAGTGTTGAATTGGAAAGTGCAAAAGATAAAAAAATACAGAAGCAGCAGCGCACCCGTGCTATTACATATACCACATCCATGGTAAGGCAGTGCACCCGCGATAAAACAAGCACCGCACCTGCACTCACACACCAGCAGCAGCAGCGCACCCGCGGTGTCCTCTTGACCGCACCCGCACTACTTGAAAAACAGAATCCGGAAAATCTGTAGTTTTGTGTGCTGCGCATGAAAGTCCAAGATATTGGTGTGCTACGAATATAATCTGCTGCTAGAAGATTGAAGACTCTAGTTCATCAAGTTTTTGGAAATCTGCTGCACAACTCCGGGGACGGAATTAGCACTTCAAACTCTTGTTCTAAATTCTTCTTTCTTTTATTTTTCAGTTGATATGTCTTGTTTCAAAACCTTGTTTTGTTGTTTTTTTTGTGTTATTATGAACTAATTGTTATTTCTAGAGGAAAGATGTAACAAAACTAGAAACCATGTGTTAGAAATTATTAACTAAGCTATTTAAGTTCTTTTTATTGTTCATTTGTATTTTTCTAATCTTAATGCTTTCAATTTATTGGCCATAATTTGAATGATTTATTTGTTTACAATTTATCACTCGGAAGAGGAAATTATAAACAAGAAATGAGAAAAATACATCAATGGTATTTATAGAGTTCGGAAGGGCCTATATTGCTATCAAAGCCAATAGAGAATCAAGTGCTTGTTGTGTTATTTATTTATGGATTGTTGATGGGAATGTTGAAATCCATTTTTAAATAATTACAGTCTACTCAACACTCGGGAGAGGGAGTAGGTAATTATAGGATTCTTGGCTAAATAAGAAGGATTTTATAACATAGCTACAATAAATTACACATGGTGGACAGTTGCGTGAAATCAGACCTCTAGATCTTTTATTCCATTGTTAAGTTATAAATTGGTGTTACTTTTAAATCCAATATCAATTTAGTTATTCTTACAAACAAATCTTTTAATTGATTATTCTAAATAAAGTCGAGACTATTTTAATTACAAGTACTAATATACATTTATATACACATTTCTCGTGGGATCGACACTTGTACTCGAAAATACATTTTACTATAACTTGACGTCGTGCGCTTGCGAGCAATCAAAAAAACATGCAACAAGTTTTTGGCACCGTTGCCGGGGATGTTTATTTTAAATTTATATTTGTATTGTTACCAAAAATTAGTCTAGATTTTAATTTAGAGCTGCTTTTATTGTATTACATTAAACATTGATTTGTTTCTTATCTTTGTTTGACAGTGCATGCGAAGATCGCAAAATCTTGACTTGCTTATCTTTGATCCCGAGATCGAAAGAACCACAAGAAGATTAAGGAAGGCAAGAAGAGAAGAGATTCAAACAATGGCTGACAACAGAGATAACAAAAATCCACCCCCTGCAATACCAATCAAATATCATTTTAGGCCGGTACTAAATGCTCATTATTCGGCAGAGCACGAGGGACTATTAATGCAAACAACTTTGAGCTCAAGCCCGCATTGATTAACATGGTTCAACAGAACCAGTTTGGAGGAGCCGCTACTGCAGATCCTCATCTACATCTCAAAACATTCCTTGAATCACTGACACGGTAAAGATAAATGGTGTTCCTGATTATATAATTCGATTACGCTTGTTTCCTTTTTCTCTTAGGGACCAAGCAAGAGGATGGCTTCAATCGCTTCCCTTGGGGAGCATCACTACATGGCAGGAGTTAGCAACCAAGTTCCTTGCTAAATATTTTCCACCTGTGAAGTCTGCACAGTTGAAAATTGAGATAATTACTTTTAGGCAGACTGACTTTGAGCAATTATATGAGGCATAGGAACGGTATAAGGAGTTGTTGAGGAGGTGTTAAAACCATGGTTTTGAAGATTGGGTACAAATTGAATTGTTTTACAATGGTTTGAATGGACAAACAAGAGGCACTGTGGATGCAGCAGCTGGTGGCACAATATTTGCCAAATCACCTGATCAAGCATATGATTTGCTTGAACAGATGACCATTAACAGTTATCAGTGGTCGTCTGAGAGGTCAGGAGTAAAGAAACAAGCTGGAATTTATGCCGTAGATCCTATTACATCACTAACCGCACAAGTTTCAGCTTTAACAACTCAAATTGCAGCTATGAATAAATCTAGTACACCTAGAGGTTGAAAATGCATCGGTTGTTATTGAAGAACCACATGTTCCTGATGAGGCACATTATATCAATAGGAATTTTGGTGGATACAGAGGATATCGAGATAACCCTCCCCCTAACACTTATCATCCTGGTTTGAGAAATCATGAGAATTTTTCATATGCTAATAATAAGAATGTGTTGAATCCTCCACCGGGGTTCAATACATTGAAGGAGGAAGGAAAGCCTTCACTTGAGGATCTAGTTGGGACATTTGTTGCTGAATCTATTAAAAGGATGGCTAGGACTGAATTCCTTCTTGATGGCATGGCAACTCACATGGGAAATATGGGTGCCACAATGTAATCATTGGAGACACAGATTGGACAATTGGCTAATGCATTGAGAGATCAAAATAGAGGTCAATTCCCAAGTAATATTGAAGTAAATCCAAAGGAGAAATGCAAAGCTGTAACTTTGAGAAGTGGAAGAGAACTTGAGGTTAAAACATTCAAAGAGAATGAGGAAAATGAGAAGAGAGTTGAAGAAGATGAATGTGAAAATGGAAAAGAGAACAAGGTTGAGGAGTCTCGGATTGAAACTGAAGTTGAACAGATTCCTATACTGAAACCGACTCTTCCATATCCACAAAGATTTAGGAAGAAGATTATTGATGATCAATTTGCCAAATTTTTGGAGATTTTCAAGAAGATTCACATCAACATTGCATTTGCTGATGCTTTAGAGCAAATGCCAAACTATGTAAAGTTCATCGAAGATGTGATGTCAAAGAAGAGGAAGTTGCAAGAGTTCGAGACAGTGAAGTTGACCGAAGAGTGCAGCGCCATTCTCCAAAAGAAGTTACCACAAAAACTAAAAGATCCAGGGAGTTTTACTATTCCTTGTATTATTGGTATTACTCATGTTAATAAAGCTTTATGTGATCTTGGAGCGAGTATTAATATAACGGCCCGAAAATTCGTATTTGAAAATTTGCGGAAAAATTAAAAAATTTCTCTTTAAAATAATCAAAATTTGCCTCATTCACAAAATCAACTGATAAATCAAGTTTAAATGTTCAAAATAAGAAATTATTACTCGCCAAAATAACAAGTTAAAGTATCCAACAACTGATAAAAATTGTTTGAGCATAAAAATGGCAAGTGCTGTAAATGAGGTCCTCGGGTTCCACTACTGCCGACCCAATCTAGGCTCACTGGTCCCCCTCCTCGGCCCCGACATCATCAGTACCTACAACAATCAAGTCTAGTGAGCCTAAATACTCAGCATGCATATATCGTAAATAACGAGTAAATAATATAGTAAAATTTGCATGGGATAAAAATATCATGTCATGAGGCCTAATGTGAAAATAACTTGTCATGAGCAATTATAATACGTGCATAACTGAACTGAAAATCATATTGAAAATGTTTGCTCTTTGGAGCCCTGTACTGAAATAGCATGTAATAATTTTCTGTTGAGATTATGGTCTACGCAAGTGGCCCCTGAACTGAACTGAACTGAACTGACCGGTAACTGGCGACCGGACCGGTAACTGGCGACTGGATTTAGTAATGTTTGTCTGATCAGACTAATGCCACAGTATACTGGGTGAAACTGAACTGAACTGACCTGTAACTAGCGATCGGATTTAGTAATTTTTGTGTGATCAGACTAATGCCACAGTATACTGGGTGAAACTGAACTGAACTGACCAGTAACTAGCGACTGGATTTAGTAATGCTCCCATGACCGATAACTGGCGACCGGGTGAAGTAATAATCTCATGATAGTAAAGTGGCCACAAGCAATATCGCATAAATCTCAAAAATGAATATTTTGCACGTAATATAATTAACCAACATAATTAAATATGAACAATTTCGATCTTCTTGCATTAAAATCATGTACGTGCGATATTTAAAAATATCTATATGGCTTGATTGAAGAGTGAAAGAAGATATAAACATGCCTTGGTTTGTTTTTACAGAAAACAAACGAAATAACGACGCGGCGCGGCAGGAGACGGAGTGCTCTTCACTTTCTCACTTTTTCTCTCTTAATTTCTTTAAACCAAGCATGAACCATAATTATTATAATAGCGTAAAAGAAATCGTAATCAGTGATGCATGAACATTTAAAAATATCATGATTTGTGCTCAGGGACGCTGCCACGACCAAAATCTCACCCCGGGTGCAAAATGACCATTTTGCCCCTGGAAACCCAAATATTATCGTTAAATCCCTGGACCACTAAAATTGACCCGAAGCTTACCAAACTTATTAAAATGTCCCATAACATTTTAAAAGCGTTCCTAGACGTAAACCCAAGCCAAAAATCAGAACTTAATTGATTCGTTTTAAAAACTTGGACCGGATCCCGATTTTAATCCGAACCGACTCGAAACTTAACCAAAATTTTTCCCCACTTGAACCATAATTTATACCACTCCTTCTAAACCAATTACCACTTAAATTAAGTCCTTTAATTCCCTAAATCTTCAGCCATTACCTGCTGTATTCCTTAAAGTCTCGGCCACCCCACATTTGTGCAAATCAACACCTACCCATGGCTCCTAATTTTTGAACATTCGGTCCTCCCCTGTGCCACCACATGTCTAGCCTTAAGACTCACCATTAGGACCCTAATGACCCTTCTAAACTAATCCAAACTAATTTACAAATCCCATTGCACCAACCACTTGCAAAGCCAACCGAAAACAAACACATCCCCACCCCTTTAAAAATTAGGCCCCCTCCTTTCATCCATCGCGTGTCCGGAATTTAAGGCCACTGATCAAATCTTATAAATCTCCTAAACCAAGCCTAACCGAAGCATGAAGCTGCTGCACTACACAGAATTCGCTCGAAGCTAGCACACCAACGCGACCCTCTCACCCACTCAGCTCCACGCTAATCTAAGGACGAGAACAGCAGGTTGTGGACCTTTCCTAGCCTCGGTTGAACCCTAATAGATCGTGCCTCAGCATGGTTCAGTCCTTGCCTATTCGAACCCACACTCACCTTACACCCAAAACCACCAAAACGAGAAAACCCTGCACTACTACACTCTTGGCCCCTTCCCAAATCTTTCCAGACCTTACATCAGTTCCAAGACTCCACAGATCTGTTGTGGCCCGTCCCTTAACAACGAACTAATAGCAACCCTTTGCACGAAATTCAGAAGAAACGTGAGTAGCAATGCATGGAGTGCAAAATACATGTCAAAACCGAAAATCAATCGTGTTCACGTTTGGATCAAGAGTTTTCATGCAAGAATACATCTATAATAGTAATATTAACGGGATGATGCACAAATGATGTTACAAGGCATGCCTGATGTTGATCGACGACCAAAACAAGAGGAGGGAGGCCCGGGTGAATTTCTCCTTTGCAAGGAACGAAGGTCGAAGGTTTTTCCTTGAGCTGCTGATGAGAAAAAACGAGGGGACAGAAGCTGGGGGAGGGTGTCGGCTGTTGGGAGAGATTAGGTTTAGGTTTAGGTTAAGATAAGTTTTAGAGTAAATTAGTATTATTTAAATAGCTAACAAATGACTAATGGGCCTTAATTGATAATTAAAACTAAATAAAATATTTTAGGTCCAACAAGCATAAAATTAGGCCCATTAAATCCAAACGCACTCCCCAAAAGTATTTCGTGTTGGAAATATTTTGAAAATATTAGCCGAACCCTCAAAAAGTCTCCCGATTCGATAAAATTTGCGTACCTTTAAAAATAAAATCATGCGGGTAAAAATACTCAATAAAATCTTATTTTTGAAAAATACTTTTAAAACACCTTATATTAATTAATAAAAAAATAAATCATGTGATAAAATATTTTTCCTGAAAATTCTCCGTTCCTCGATCGAACGTGAAATGCACCTAGAAACCCTAATGCGTGAACTTTTAAAATTTCATGAATTAAATCCTATCATGCATGAATTATGCATGAAATGCATAAAAATAATTAAACACAAATTAATGAAATAAATATGCATTTAATGCTTTAAAACATTTAAATAAAATACCAAAGAAGTTTAATAACTTGCATGCATGCCAACTTTTTTTAAAATATATTTACTAACATGCTAAATTACCCCTTCTTAAATAAGTCTTTATTAACTTATCTCAATACTCCATCTCCAGTCCAGCCTCACTTATTTAACTGAAAAGGTAACAATTAAACTACTGCGCAAAATAAATAAATTTAAAGAAAAGAATTTAAATACTCATACAATAAAAATCATTTTAATTTAAATACTAGAATTATTCATGGCTTCTACGTAGTCTGATTTACGGGTTTTACAATTAATCTTATGCCATTTTCTGTTTATTGGGACTCGGAGCTTGGGGAGGTAAAACCAACCACTATAACTTTGCAACTTGCAGATAGGTCACTTACCTATCATCGTGTAATTGTTGAAGATGTTATGGTAAAAGTTGACAAGTTTATCTTCCCTGATGATTTCGTAATACTTGATATGGAGGAAGATCAAGATGCCCCATTGATTTTTGGGCGACCTTCTTAGCCACTGGAAAAGTATTGATAGATGTACACAAAGGAGAACTCACCTTGAGAGTTGGTGGGGAAGCTGTGATATTCAACATCTATAAGGCTATTAAAGGTAACGACGAGTTGAGTACTTCTAAAAGTATTGATATAATTGACTCTTGTGTTGCTGAGATTAGTATAGGCCATACAGCAGAAGGTCCATTAGAAAGATGCCTTTCTAGTACTGTCAGTAGAATTGATGATGATGATTGGGAATTGAGAGAGCAACTTTTAGCTCTTGAAGAATTGCCAAAGGTGAACGAAGGCGCACAGGAGAAGTTGGAAGAAGAAAAATGTTCAGAGATAATACCTTCATCCCCTATTTTGAAGGAATTGCCAAGCCATCTTTGCTATGCTTTCTTGGGTGAGAAGTCGACATATCCTGTAATTATCTCTTCCTCACTTACTTTAGATGAAAAAGAGAAATTGTTGAGAGTGTTGAGAAAATTTAAAACTGCATTTGGGTGGTTGATTTCTGATATCAAGGGGATTAGTGCCACCATATGCATGCATAGGATTTTAATGGAAGAGTCATACGCTCCTTATGTGGATCATTAGAGAAGATTAAATCCAGCCATGAAAGAGGTAGTAAAAAATGAAGTGTTGAAATTGTTAAATGCCGGAGTTATATATGCTATTTTTGATAGCAGTTGGGTGTCTCCTATGCAAGTAGTGCCTAAAAAGGGTGGAATACTGTGGTAAAGAATGAAAAAGATGAATTAAGATCTACTTGTACTATGACTGGATGGCGAGTATGTATTGATTATAGGAATTTGAACAATGCCACGCGTAAAGAACATTTTCTATTACCTTTTATTGATCAAATGCTTGATAGACTTGCTGGTTATTATCACTACGATTTTTTATATGGTTATTCAGGTTATAACCAGATTGCTATAGCACCAGAGGATCAAGAGAAGACAACATTCACAGTGCCCCCATGGAACGTTTGCTTTCAGGAGGATGCCTTTTGGACTATGCAATGCACCTGCTACTTTTCAGAGATGTATGATGGCCATATTTGCAGACATGGTGGAAGACATCATGGAAGTCTTTGATAAACATAAAAATTGTACATTAATCAAATGTTTTATAATATAAATATATAGTTTTTGTTTTATTAAATATTTAAATATTATATGTTTTATAATAAATTGTATAAAATATAAGTTGTTGTGTAATTATATGTTTTTACTATTTTTTACAGGTTCGATAAAACAAGAATAAACTTGGCGTTTCAAATGAGATTAAGATGATTCTTGGACCTGTAGAAAGTTGATGTTAATATCTACAATATTGCTGCCAAGCATGAGATAAAAATCTTCTCACAAGTGGGATCAAATTAAGCAACAATTAAAGTTACCAAAGGAGTGGTAGTTTTACCATGCTCTAAGCATTTTGACCATATCTCTCAAATTACTTGGTCAAATGGTGTGGAAAAAATACCACAACTCAACAACTCAGATATCTACATGTTTTATTTTATGTGGAAAAGAAATTCGGATGGCAAGATTTTCAAAAGTGATATGCATTAAAATATAATTTCTTGGAACACTAATGAAGACTTATGTGTAAAAAATAATATTTTATTTGTGGTTGTCTCCCCAAATTTGGCTATAAATAGGGGTGCATTGTAATGAATTGAGATATCCCTCGTTCTATGAACAAACCTTTGAGTTCATAATATTTCTCTCTATATTTTCCTTTATTTCTTCATTTAAATATAATTAGCATGTTAATTTCATATTCAAAGTTTTACACTTTGAATAATGAATAGCTAACTTCCTAAAGTGAAGATGAAAAAGTGAAATTCTTTGCATGATAATAAGGTTACTAAAAATGTAAGATTCTATGTTTTATATTATTTAATCATTATTTATTGTTTATGTTATATTTATTTCTTTAAGAATTTTTATACCCTACTTATAAGTAGGAGTTTTGATTTATTGTTGCTATATGTCACACTAAATTTTTGGAATCATTTAAATGTTAGTTTGGTATTACCAACCATTTAAAGTGGATGCCTTGATTTATTATATATGAATATATTATAATAATAAATTACTTGGAACCATTTAAATGTTTGTTTGATTTCACCAGCCATTTAAAGTGGGAACCTTGCTTTACTATATATAAATATATCATAATATTAATTTCTTGGTACTATTTAAATGTTAGTTTGGTATTACCAACCATTTAAAGTGGGACCTTGATTTAGTTTTTACAAATATATATATATATATATATATATATATATATAGCACAATAAATACTTGACAACATTTATAAGTTTTGGTATATATTATATACTTATAAGATAATAATATATAACATAATATAAATATGATTATTTAATATATTGGAACCATTTTATTAAGTGGATTTCAATAATGTTCAGTTAATGTTAACTTTATTAAAATACCAAGAGTGGATCCTTTAATATCAACTACTTAAATTAAAATTTGAACAATTAAAAATTACCAATTAAAGATTCAAACAACTAAAAGAAAAAAATAAATAAAAAGACATTGTAGTGGACTTGTAATTACCTTAGCTTCCTCGTGGATACGATATTCGAACTCATCGAATTATACTACTTGTGAACAACCTGCTCTTGGGAGTGCAACAATCAAATTCGCAAAAAGTTTTTTGCGCCGTTGCCAGGGAAGTATAATTTAATTTCAAGTCTACTTAATTTTGTTTATAATTTATTTTTCTTTATTTGAATTTTTATTGCTTTTGTGTGTTTTTATTCTTTTGCATTTGCATTTGCATGAGCATTTGGTCACGTACACTTAGTTGTCGACTCATTCGAAATAACCCTTTATTTTTACAAAACATGGCGGAAGAACTCATCCAAGAAAATGAAGATGAAATTCAATCTCAACATGATCATGATAGACGAAGAACACTTAGAGATCACATGAATCCTACAAGTACTAGTGCACCTTCATGTCTAGTTTTTCCCCCTGATGCATCTCATTTCAATTTTAAGCCTGGTATTACCCAACTTTTACCCAATTTTCATGGCTTAGATTCTGAAAATTCATACATGCATTTACGAGAGTTTGAAGAAGTGTGCAACACATATAATGATCTAAATTGTAGCATGAACACCATTCGACTTAAGCTTTTTCCTTTTTCTTTAAAAAATAAAGCTAAACTTGGCTACAAAATCTTAGATCGGGATCCATTCGAACTTGGAATGAATTGCAACAACAATTTTTGAAAAAGTTTTTTCCATCTCATAGAACAAATTCTTTCAAAAGGCAAATCATCACTTTCACTCAAAAACAAGGAGAAACTTTTTATCAGTGTTGGGATAGATACAAAGAATTGCTTAATCTTTGTCCACATCATGGTTTTAAAATTTGGAGAGTTGTTTCTCAATTTTATGAAGGCTTAACACCTAAAGATAGGCAAATGGTTGAATTTATGTGTAATAGAACATTTGAAGATAAAGATCCAAATGAGGCAATTGAGTATCTCAATTCATTAGCTGAAAATGCTCAAAATTGGGACACTATAGGTACAATCGAACCATCAAACAAGATTTAATCTCCTACATCTGATGGAGGTATGTATACTCTCAAAGATGAACATGATCTTCAAGCTAGATTTACCTCTTTGGCAAGAAAAATTGACGGTACTTGAATTGAAAAAAAATGGTCAATTAAAAGCTATTCAAGAAATTGCGTGTCACATCTGTGAGACAAGTGATCATTCTACAAAAGATTGTCTCACTTTGCCCTCTTTTCAAGAATGTCTCCATGAACAAGTCAATGTTTTGAACAATTTCAAAAGGCCAAATTTTGAACCATTTTCTCAAAATTACAATCCAGGTTGGCGAAATCATCCAAATTTTTGTTGGAGGAATGATAATGCTGCACAATTTTCACAACCACATTTCCAAAATCAACAAAATTTTCAAAATTATGCACCTTATGTTCCTTCACCTAAAAGAAATTTGGAAGATACATTGAATTCTTTCATTGCAAAGCAAGAGTCTATCAATACTCAAACTGCTCAAACCATGACAAATTTGAAAAATACTCTTGCTAAATTTGCATCTGCACTTAATGTTCATGAAAAAGGTAAATTTCCTTCACAACCTCTGCCTAATCCCAAGGATCATCATTCACAAACTGGAACTTCTGGAACTCAACTGATGGATCAGGTAAAATCTGTTATTACCCTTCAAAGTGGTAAGGTTGTGGAAAAATTCACTTAGAAGAAAATGCTAAAACATCTCAACAACCACAAAGGAGATTAAATCCACACATGAAAGATGTTGTGAAAACTGAAGTTCTCAAACTACTTGATGTTAGGATTATCTACCCTATTTCTGATAGTAAGTGGGTAAGCCCAACACAAGTAGTTCCAAAAAAATCTGGCATCACAGTGATAAAAAATGAAAAAGGTGAATTGTTAACAAGTCCAAGTCCCATCTAGTTGGCGGATGTGTATTGATTATAGAAAATTAAATGACGCCACTAGAAAAGATCATTTTCCATTACCATTTTTGGATCAAATTTTAGAAAGAGTAGCAGGTCATCAATACTACTATTTTCTTGATGGATATTCAGGTTATTATCAAATTCCCATTGCACTCGAAGATCAAGATAAAACTACATTCGCATGTCCTTTTGGAACATTTGCATTTAGAAGGATGTCATTTGGATTATGCAATGCCCCAGCAACATTTCAAAGATGTATGCTAAGCATTTTTTGCGACATAGTTGAAAATTGTTTGGAAATTTTCATAGATGATTTAACTGTCTTTGGGAATACATTTGATAATTGTCTTAAAATTTTGAAAAAGTTTTAAAAAGATGCGAGAAAAAAGGTCTTATTTTAAATTGAGAAAAATGTCATTACATGATTACTTCTGGAATTGTTTTGGGACATGTCGTGTCATCTCATAGAATTGAAGTTGATAAAGAAAACGTTTATGTCATTGCCAATTTACCCCCTCCAAAAACCATTAAAGAAATTCGCTCATTTTTGGGACATGCTGGATTTTATAGGAGGTTTATAAAGGACTTTAGTTTAATCTCTAAACCCATTTGTAACCTCTTAAAAAAAGACACTGCATTTGAGTGGACTCAAGAATGTCAAAATGCTTTTGATAAAATCATTCGACATTTAACATCAGCTCCTATCATGCAACCTCCCGATTGGTCTTTACCATTTGAAATCATGTGCGATGCGAGTGATTATGCAGTCGGTGCAGTATTGGGTCAAAGAAGAAACAGTAAGCCTTATGTGATATATTATGCAAGTAGAACTTTAAACAATGCTCAAATGAATTACTCCACAACTGAAAAAAAACTACTTGCTGTAATATTTGCATTAGATAAATTTCGTTCTTATTTGATTAGATCAACGACTATTGTGTTTACTGATCATTCTGCTATTAGATATTTGTTGACCAAACAGGATGCAAAGCCATGACTGATACGATGGATTTTGTTGCTCCAAGAATTTGACATTTTGATCAAAGATAAAAAAGGAACCGAGAATGTAGTAGCCGATCATTTATCGAGACTAGTAGCAGGATCATCTTGTGAAAGACACCAATTAACGATAATTTTCCTGATGAACATCTATTTTCAGTTACTACTACACCTTGGTTTGCTAACATAGTAAATTTTCTTGTGACAGGAAAAATGCCACCGCAATGGAGTTCCCAAGATAAAAGAAAATTTTTGAATGAGGTAAAAAACTTTTATTGGGATGATCCGTATCTGTTCAAGTATTGTCCAGATCAAATTTTTCGACGTTGCATACCCGAAAATGAGGTAAGTAGTGTCATTAAATTTTGTCATTCAGAAGCATGCAGAGGACATTTTTCTTCAAAGAAAACGGCTGCAAAAATCCTTGTAGTGTGGATTTTATTGGCCCACTTTGTTTAAAGACACCCACGAAATCTGCAAGATCTGTCAAAATTGGGTGCGATTTCAAAAAGAAACATGATGCCTTTGAATCCTATCATTGAAATTGAAATAATTGATTGTTGGGGAATTGATTTTATGGGACCTTTTCCACCGTCGTTTGGATACTTGTATATTTTAGTTGCATTTGATTATGTTTCCAAATGGATAGAGTCAATTCCATGTCGAAGAAATGAATATAAAATCGTCATCAAATTTTTAAAAGAAAATATTTTTAGTAGATTTAGAATTTCTCGAGCCATGATAAGTGATGGGGGAACTCACTTTGTTAATAAACAATTTGCTTCATTAATGAAAAAATATGGTATTACTCATAAAGTAACTACTCCTTATCAGTCTCAAACAAATGGACAAGTTGAATTAGCTAATAGGGAGATAAAGCAAATTTTGGAAAAAAATGTTAACTTCAAATAGAAAAGATTGGTCTCTACGACTTAATGATGCACTTTGGGCATATCGAACAGCTTTTAAAACATCATTGAATATGTCTCCCTATAGGTTGGTTTATGGAAAACATTGTCATTTTCATGTGGAATTGGAACATAAAGCTTATTGGGCGATCAAAACTTTAAATTCAAGCATGGATGATGCCAAAAAATTGTGTAAATTGCAACTTAATGAACTTGATGAACTCAGAAATGACGCGTATGAGAATTCAAGGATTTATAAAGCAAAAATCAAATCATTTCGTGATAAAACAATTCTTAAAAAATCTTTTGAGAATAGTAACAAAATTTTTGCTTTATAATTCTCGACTTCACATATTCCCAAGAAAATTACGATCAAGATGGACATGCCCATATGTTGTAAAGCATGTGTATACTAATGGAGCTGTGGATATTGAAAATCCTAAAAATGGTGATATTTTTAAAGTAAATGGACAAAGGCTTAAACCATTTTTAGAAAATGAAATCTTTCAAGAAGAGTTTATTTCCCTTTCTGATCCTTGATTTTTTTTTTTTGTTGCATTTAAGTTTGTTTGTTTTTATTTCAGGTTTTCTTTATCTTTTTATTTTCCCGGTTAAATGGCGCATAACGGTACTCCGTGACTCTCATAGTCGGTTAAATCAGTTTCCCACAATTGCTGATACAAAAATAAAATAAAAAATCATTTCTTTTTTTTTCAATATGGATGAAATTCTCTCAAAATTTGTAAATATTTTCCCTCTGTTTCTGAAAATGTTATAAGAAAAATTTATGCAGGAAGGTGTGAAAGATTGAGATTGCTAATGAAAAAAGGAATTCCAGAAGAAATTCGTCTAGTAATAGAAGCTAAGGTCCGATTAGAAGGAGAAGTTCCACAATCATTGCTCATTCGGTATTTGCCTGGATTAGGAAAAAGCACTTATGCGAAAAAAAGAAGGGCCAAAAGTTTAGGGGTTTGTCATAAGTGTGAAAGAAACGATGCAGATCTTTGGGATGTGTTTCCAATCACAGAGAAGATAAAATTGGTTTCATTAAGAATGGACTGAGTAAGGAGTCTTTAGATAACATCTTATTGACTCTTGAGACGCATTCTAGTGGACATGTGCATATTGAACTTCTCCGTTTATGGAAACAATTCCAAGATGAGCGTCATAGTCTTGGGAATCCGACTAAAAAAGACTCTGTTTGTCAATTTATAAGAAAATTGGATGGGAAGCATATCCTCGACTCATAGAAGGCGTTGAAGCTGTTTCTGGACAAAAAACCAGAGGAAAATTGTGAGCCACAATCACACTACTGTTTATATGCATGTGTGTCATTATTGTTTTTACTATTTATTCTGTTTACAACTGTGACCCATAGTTTTGTCATGATAACATATTACTCCTATAAAATCTCTCATCTTTCTCTCTATTTTCGCAGACCAAAAAAAAGAAAGTAAAAACATGGCTGGATCCTCTGCACAAACATTGAAAAATATTTGTGTATTTTGTGGGTCGAGTCCTGGAAAAAATGAAGTGTTTGTAGAAGCAGCGAATAATCTTGGAAAGATATTGGCTGAGAGAAAAATTCACTTGGTATATGGGGGAGGTAATATTGGGTTAATGGGATCTGTTTCAACATTTGCTCATGTTGGAGGTAGTTAGGTTTTGGGTATTGTTCCTACAGCTTTAGCTGAAGGAGATATTACAGGTGTTACGATTGGGGAGGAATTAAAAGTTACTTCTATGTATGAAAGAATCACTCAAATGATTGAAAATTCTGATGCTTTTATCGCACTACAGGTGGTTTTCGTACATTAAAAGAAATTTTTCACACTGTTTCTTGGGCACAACTTAATATCCATAATAAACATGTGGGCTTGTTGAATATCAATAATTATTATGACAGTTTTTTGACATTTCTTGATAAAGCTGTGGAACAGAATTTCATTTCTGAAAATTCACGACGGATGCTCATTTGTGCTTCGACTGCCGACCAATTAATTGATGATTTGGAAGCTTTTGTTTATAAGCCTGATCCAATGAAAACAAAGATCAATTGGTCGCAATTAAGCAGTCAGAAAAGGAAGTTTGATCATTGATTCAAAATTCATGGATTGGTTTGCGTTTGTTACAGTTTGTTATCTTCAATAAAATTTCAGGTGATATCTCTTTCATTATGTACTCTTTATTAATAGTTAATTTGATACTAGGGACAATGTCATATTCTGATTGGGGGGAAAACAAACTTATAAAAATAATTAAAAAAATTTTAAAAAAAATAAAATATATATATTATTTTAAAATAAAATCATGTTTATTGTTTGTATCTTAGTAATTTTTGAAAAAATATCATATATTACATGTTTGAAAGATTTAAATTAGAACATGCATTAATCTATTTAAGAATGTTAAAATTTCTATTTGAAAAAAAAATTATCAATTTTAATATTCTGATCAATATAAAAATATGATTAATGAAATCTTTTTGAGTGATTAACCATTGTGATAAAATCAGGTCTTAAAGTATACGGCCCAAGATATATCTTATAAGAGTGCCTAAAATTTTAAACTCACACATATTTTGTGAGTGAGTGGAAAGGACTGACAAAACAGCTTTCGACCTTTATTCCTTTATTGATCATGAGAGAGACTATCTATTGTTTAGATCTTGAGTTTCTTATTTTGAAAAAAAAATGATATTTCCTGAAAAAAAAGAGAAAAATACAAAAAGAATGATATTGAAGATCTATGTAATTTTTAAATTATATGCTACGACCCATATATCTCTCATAAAAAAAAGAGAGAAATTTATTGTACAAATTAAATAAATATGTGGTCAAGAAGCATAAACTTAGTCTGATTCCATAATGTTATGAAAATATATATATATATATATATATATATATATATATATATATATATATATATATCAGGAAAAAATATATAATAAGAACAACTAGATTTTGAATCAATGGATTTTCTATCTTTTGATTAGTTTGGCTCGTTTGTCTGCCTGCATTCTGTAAACCATTTTTCTGAGCATTTATCTGTATTCCAACTCCATGAGAGAAATCGTTGCCATAAATTGAAACATTTATTAACCTGTGAGGATATGGAGTTGAGACTCTTACTAGAAATTTCTGAAGGCCGTGTACATTTAACTACCTGAAATAAGCTTTGAATTGATCATCTCAAATTATTTCATAAATTATAATTATGATGATATTGATATAACTTTGACACTTTTCAAATTTAATTTAAACACTTAGATAGTTCTGATTACATTTGTATTTAAATTAATCAATATGTTTTGTATTGCTATTAACGCTTAAATTGCTAGAGACTGGCAATAAGCTGGTTGGGAGGTGTGATAAACATAAAAATTGTACATTAATTAAATGTTTTATAATATAGATATAAAATTTTTGTTTTATTAAATGTTTAAATATTATATGTTTTATAATAAATTGTATAAAATATAAGTTGTTGTGTAATTATATGTTTTTACTATTTTCTACGGGTTCGATAAAACAAGAATAAACTTGGTGTTGCAAATGAGATTAAGATGATTCTTGGTCCTGTAGAAAGTTGATGTTAATATCTACAATATTGGTGGCAAGCATGAGATAAAAATCTTCTCACAAGTGGGATCAAATTAAGCAACAATTAAAGTTACCAAAGGAGTGGCAGTTTTACCATGCTATAGTATTTTGACCATATCTCTCAAATTACTTAGTCAAATGGTGTGAAAAAAATACCCAACTCAACAACTCAGAAATCTACATGTTTTATTTTATGTGGAAAAGAAAATTCGGATGGTAAGATTTTCAAAAGTGATGTTCATTAAAATATAATTTCTTGGAACACCAATGAAGACTTATGTGTAAAAAATAATATTTTATTTGTGGTTGTCTCCCCAAATTTGGCTATAAATAGGGGTGCATTGTAATGAATTGAGATATCCCTCATTCTATGAACAAACGTTTGAGTTCATAATATTTCTCTCTATATTTTTCCATTATTTCTAAATATAATTAGCATGTTAATTTCATATTCAAAGTTTTACACTTTGAATAATGAATAGCTAACTTCCTAAAGTGAAGATGAAAAGGTGAAACTCTTGGCATGATAATAAGGTTACTAAAAGGTAAGAATCTATGTTTTATATTATTTAATCATTATTTATTGTTTATATTATATTTATTTTTTTAAGCAATTTTATACCCTACTTATAAGTGGGAGTTTTGATTTATTATTGCTATATGTTACACTAAATTTTTGGAACCATTTAAATGTTAGTTTGCTATTACCAACCATTTAAAGTAGATACCTTGATTTATTATATATGAATATATTATAATAATAAATTACTTGGAACCATTTAAATGTTTGTTTGGTTTCACCAACCATTTAAAGTGGGAACCTTGCTTTACTATATATAAATATATCATAATATTAATTTTTTGGTACCATTTAAATGTTAGTTTGGTTTTACCAACCATTTAAAGTGGGAACCTTGATTTAGTGTTTACAAATATATATATAGCACAATAAATACTTGACAACATTTATAAGTTTTGGTATATATTATATACGTATAAGATAATAATATATAACATAATATAAATATGATTATTTAATATTGGAACCATTTTATTAAGTGGATTTCAATAATGTTTGTTAATGTTAACTTTATTAAAATACCAAAAGTGGATCCTTTAATCTCAACTACTTAAATTAAAATTTGAACAATTAAAAATTACCAATTAAAGATTCAAACAACTAAAAGAAAAAAAATATATAAAAAGACATTGTAGTGGACTTGTAATTACCTTAGCTTCCTCGTGGATACGATATTCGAACTCATCGAATTATACTACTTGTGGACAACCTGCTCTTGGGAGTGCAACAATCAAAGTCGCAACATTCTTCATGGATGATTTCTCGGTATTTGACTCTTCATTTGATCACTGTTTACATAACATTTCCCTCATTTTGCAGAGATGCCAAAGAAAAAACTTAGTTCTTAATTGGGAGAAGTGTCATTTTATGGTCCACGAGGGTATTGTTCTTGGACATAAAGTGTCTTCAAAGGGAGTAGAGATAGACAGAGCCAAAGTAGTTGCAATTGAAAAGCTTCCACCACCGAAGAACTTCAAAGGGATAAGGAGTTTCTTAGGACACGCAGGGTTTTACATAGATTTATCAAAAATTTTTCTAAGATTACTAAACCTTTGTGTAATTTTCTTGAAAAAGAATCCACTTTTATTTTTTATGATGATTGTCTGCAGGCATTTGAGAATATCAAGAAGGCATTGGTGACAGCACCAATCATGATAGTACCAGATTGGAAAGAGCCCTTCGAGTTGATGTGCGATGCTAGTGATTATGCAGTAGGTGTGGTGTTGGGCCAAAGGCGTGATAAATTTTTTAGATCAATCTACTATGCAATTCAAACCATGGATACTGCACAACTAAATTACACAACTACTGAAAAGGAGATGCTTGCAGTAGTATTTGCATTTGACAAGTTTAGACCCTACTTGGTCGGCACAAAGGTAATTGTTTTCACTGACCATACAGCTATTCGATACCTATTTGCCAAGAAGGATGCAAAACCACGCTTGATAAGGTGGATTTTATTGCTCCAATAATTTGATTTCGAAGTGAAGGATAGGAAGGGGTGTGAAAATCAAGTGGCTGATCACTTGTCACGGCTTGAACTTGAAGATAAAATTCACTACAAGAAAACAGGCCTATAATGACGGGCAATTTCGTCATTACATGTCCAAAACCCGTCATTAAATACTTTTAATGATGGGAAATTATCCGTCATGGACCGTCATTACTGCCCTCCTAGGTAAAGGTAATTAATGACGGTAAAGACTTCCCGTCATTATTGTTGTATCCTATTTAGTGACGAGATTATACCGTCATTAAATCTAATTTAAATGATGAAAAATCCCGTCATTTTATTACCATTTTCCCCTCATTAAATAATATTTTAATGACAACAAATCTCCTCATTATATAATCATTTACCCCTCACTAAAAATCAATCTCATAATAAAATTACCCCTCATTAAATTATTAATTACCCTCATTAAAAACAATTTTAATTGTGATGAAATTTATAATAATTTTTTATATGAATTTGTAATTATATTAAATATGGCATTACTAATAGAATATGAATTCCGGAACAAGCAATTTTGTTGAACAAAATATTTTACAAAAGCAACTACATCCAAATCTATTCAAAATATACAGAATTGTCCAAAATATGAGTTCCATTTTAATGGATACTTGGAAATACTCCATGGAGTACAAAAATATTTGAGGACCAAAAAATAGGGATCAATTGATAGTTGTTTCAAAAATCAAGTTCTAGTTTCCTAATCGATCAAATGCTTGAATTCTTCTTTGAAATGCTTGAATTCTTCTTTGAAACACCATCCGATTAAGGCCACCTCTTAATTATCTCCCATCAGCATGTCATCTATAAAATATAAAATAGAAAAAATCAATTATAAATATAGATGTACTCAAAATGATTAAATGCCCGATAATAAAATTACATTACGTTAGTTAATTTGGATAATAAAAGAAAAACTATTATAGAAAAACTGTGATAAAAAGAACTCCCAAGAGGGGCTCTAGCTAGTAATAAAATAAAGATAAAGATCGTAAAATCAAGAATATACCCCATCTACAAGAAGATTCCATATCATTTCCCCGTACTCAGAAACAAGCTGCTTACATTCCGTGCTCACAATCCCTTCAGCCCCAATGGCGTGGTTGATTTGCGTTATAACCGTCTGAAATTTTAGGCACACTACAATTAGAAATATGAACCTTCTTTCTGACTTGAGAAAACTAAACAAGAATAAACGCAGTAAACACACGTACAGTTGGACCGGTAAGAAGAGATGTCCCAGAATCCACAATAGCAGCACAACCGCCCTCACAGAAAGCTGGTGGGATAAGTGACAAGGACAGAGCTATACTTTAAATATTTGTAACATTATTCAGTGCTACGAATGGCGCTCAACTTACCAGTCGACAAGTTTCCAACGAGAACATCTCCCGAGTCAAACTGATAATAGATAGATACATGCACTCAGGAGTTAACAAGAAACATGTAAAACCAATTTTTGTTTCATGACACCCAAAAACAGTAGTGGAGCATGGAGAACAATGGAGGGGGGGAGGGAAACTCAAACTTGAAAGAATTAGCGGGGTATTTTAAAGTATATATAACAAACATCATACAAGCTAGCAGGAAAATTTAAAAGGGAGAGGAGCGACCGCCCTCACAAACCCCTTTTAACTCCACCACTGCCTACAAAATAAATGCAAACAAATGGAAAAAAGTGATGGTTCATCCGCCTTTATGTTTATATACCTGCCAGTAGCCTTTCTCTGTCACCGGTACATAAGTGTGGTTACCCTTGTAGTGTTCAGGGTCGACTCCTCCAAAGACTATCTCACCTCCAGAGTCAGCATCTGTGTCACGATTAAGCCAAAAAGAAAATACCTTCTCATCCACAAGATCTTGATCCACCATATTATACCTGCCATTTCGCAATCAAAATATTGGAGAACATCTTAAAAAAACCTTGATTCTGAAGATTCAGGATGCATACCAGACTGGTACGATATTGCCAACCGAAATTTCTTGGAAACCAAGCCCAAGTATCCCATCAAATTTACCCACCAAAAAGGTAAGGCCTGCTTCTCGCGTGGTCTCGATAAAAACCTGAATGTATAGCGAAGCAACTAGGTATAAGCACAATTTAGAAGGAACAAGAAGATCAGCAGTCGGACTTAAATTCAAGCCAAAAAGAACTAACTTGATCTTTCACCACCACATCACCAACTTCAACATTATCTTGGCTTAAAAATCCAGAAACTGACCCAGAACCGTAGCTAATCGAACAAGACTTTCCTGAATCACATGAGGAAAACATCAATACCAAGTTAAAAGCTCTAAATTTAACTATAATACTGATCCACAGTAAACAAACTACATATTACCATTCTTTTTATATGTCTTGGACAAGCCAGACTTGTATCTTGGATGCAAATAGCAGCAATCTGAAAATAAAATTGCAATATTTAGTACCTATAGAGAAGACAAAATCCCAGAACCCGAATAAAGAAACTAAATTCTAAGTTAACTCACAGAGAAGTAGCATTTTGCCGAAGGAACCCAAAGATTGGAACTCCCAGTATCAAAAATAACAGTAAATTTCTGAGGTGGTGATCCAATATGAATCTCCCCATAGTATTGAGCATCCAAGTAATTCTTTAAAGACACTATATCTCCTTCTGAATCACCAAGATTTTGCTGCCTACCCTCTAAGCCTGTCCCCGATCTATTTTCCCCCTCGGATCTAGCTCGCTTCGCAGCGATGATTTTCGGAAGGTCCAAAGGCCTCTTGACCATTAAAACAAATATAAACGAAAAATTAGGTAAATTTAACATTTCAATTGAACACAAACCTTTGTTGTAGAAAAGCCGCCGCAGGGATTTTCTATCGCACCAAGAATGAGAGATCAGGACGCTAGCTGTACGTGGAGTGTGGTTAGGGAAATTTATTATTTTTCAATAATAATGAAAATAGGATTAATACATTTGGTGGGAACGTGTGGTTAGGGATTTTTGTTATTCTTCAATAATAATAAAAAATATGATTAATCTATTTGGTGGGAAATCTGGCGCCTAAAATTAGTACTCAATTATGAGGGGAATTCTTTTGTACGAAAATAATGACGGGATTTGTCAGCTATAGCTATGAAATTAAGAATTCGTTACTAATAATTTAACTTTTTAACTATACCTTTTTTTACCCTCATAAAAACATCAAAAATTATGTTTTTAATGACCATTTTTTTATACCCTCATTAAATTTTGGTCATCATAGATCAACTTTCTTGTAGTGATTGATGAAGGAACCATAAAAGAATCATTCCCAGATGAACAGTTGTTTGAGGTAAATGCTATAATCCCTTGGTTTGCTGATATAGCTAATTTCTTGTCTTGTGGTACTCTCCCTCCAAATTTGAGTTATCACCAAAGAAAGAAGTTCTTTCACGATGCAAAGTTTTACCTATGGGATGATCCATACGTCTTCAAGAGATGTGCTGATTAGATGATTAGAAGATGCGTAGCAGAGGAAGAAGCGAAAGTTATTCTTGAACAATGCCACTCTTCACCATATAGCGGTCACTTTGGAGCATCAAGAACAGCAGCAAAGGTATTACAGGCTGGCTTTTATTGGCCCACTTTGTTCAAAGATAGTTATACCTTAGCCAAGTCATGTGACAGATGCCAAAGGGTTGGCAATATTTCTAGACGCCATGAGTTCCCATTGACCAATATTTTGGAAGTTGAACTTTTTGATGTTTGGGGTATTGACTTCATGGGACCATTCCCATCTTCTTTTGGTCAATCGTATATTTTGCTTCCTGTGGATTATGTATCAAAATGGGTGGAAGCAATTGCCACCAATACTAATGATGCTCGAGTGGTTGTTAAGTTTGTTCACAGGAACATCTTCACAAGATTTGGGACACCAAGAGCCATAATAAGTGATGAAGGTACACATTTTTGTAACAAAATCTTTAACTCACTTTTGGGTAAATATGATGTGAAGCATTAGGTGACATTGGCATATCACCCACAAGCAAATGCAAAAGCCGAAGTATCCAACCGGGAGATTAAGCAGATATTGGAGAAAACGGTGAAGACAAACCGAAAGGATTGGGCACTAAAGTTGGATGATGCTTTATGGGCGTACAGAACGGCATACAAGACACCTATTGGGATGTCACCTTATTGGTTGGTCTTTCATAAGGCCTGTCACTTACCACTGAATTCGAACACAGAGCTTTTTGGGCCGTGAAAAAGCTCAACTTTGACATGGAAGCATCTGGTGAGCAGCGGCTATTGCAATTGAATGAGATGGAGGAGTTCAGAAATGAGGCTTATGAGAACGCAAAGATCTACAAGGGGAAGACCAAGAAGTGGCACGACAACCATATCTTGCATAGAAATTTCGAGCTCGGAAAACAAGTACTGTTGTTCAATTCACGCCTCAAACTATTTCCTGGTAAGCTAAAATCAAGATGGTAGGGGCCATTTACAATAGAATCAGTCCAACCATATGGAGCAATTGAGCTAAAGTGCAATGACGGAAGAACGTTTAAAGTAAATGGTCAACGGATTAAGCATTATTATGGGACTGAAGTACGGCATCTTGATAACATTCGTTTGGGCGGATCGACTTGATGTAGACTGGTGGTAGTCGGGCTGACGACGTTAAACCAAGCACTTTTTGGGAGGCAACCCAATTTTTTTTGTTTCTTTATTGCATTTCGTTTTCGGTTTTGCTTTTACTCTTGTATTATTATTTTAGGTTGTGTATTTTTGGTATAATGTGTTTTTATATCTTCCCAAATCTTACAAATCCCAGTTGTGTTTTTCAGGACTAAAAATTGGAGGAGAAAACAACTCAAAATAATGCACCCGCGCTGTTTTTCCAGAGCCATGACCGCACCCGCGCTACATTTTACACGGCACCTGCAGTCAATGAAAGTCGAAAAATTCAAAAATTCCTATAGGCTTACCGCACCCGCGCTACGTTTTACACTGCACCCGCGTTCATTGAAGGTCGAAAATAAAAAATTTTCCAGAATGCTGACCGCACCAGTGGTATGTTTATCATCGCACCCGCGGTCGATGTTTTTAAAAACAAAAACGGGCAGAGATTGGCATAAACAAATAACCCTTCTCCAAATTTTCTCCTCCACTTCGAAATACATCCTTTGAAAACACTCTCCACACTCAAATTTTGTTCTTCCAAGCACAAATTTTCCACTACACACCTACATAACTTCAAAAATTCCATCTTATATCCATCTTATTCCATAAATTCAACACCAAACCTATGGTTTGAAAGGGGGCTCGAAAATTTTCCCAAACAATTGATTGGAGCTTCGATTTTGTTCTTACAAGAATCATTTCAACAACCAAGGTGAGCAATTACATACTATATTGGCTTTAAAAATTCAGAAATTTTTGGTGACATTGGTTATGAAAGAAATAGCAAATTTAGTGGAGTATATTCTTGACATTGTTGATTGGAGTTGATTGGATTGGTGTGTATATTGTTGAGTTGTAGTTCTTGTGATTAATAAGTTTGGGGGAGTAAACAATCATCAAGTTTAGTGAATTGGATTGAAGGAGAATTGGGTGAGTTGAAAGTGTTCGACAAAATGCCTCCAAGAAAGAAACAATCAAAGGGTGCATCCTCGTCTGCAAATTATGATGCACACAAGTTCTGGGATGAAAATGCGGAGGAAAATTATGCTAAAATTCTGAACAAAAGCATTGTAAAAGAGAGGGGATTTGACCTGAGCTTCCCACGGACCGAGATTGGATTAATGCTTACTGCTAGGCATTGGGAGGAGTTTGGCAAGCCACCACCGGATGCGGTCATTTCGTTGGTTCGGGAATTTTATGCTAACCTTAAGGTTAAGCATGATCACTTGAAAGTTTTGGTGCGAGGCAAGATGGTAGCTTTTGATTCTCATACCATCAACACGATGTATGGTATCCCTCAAGTCATGCATGATGAATATCGGGCCAAGGAAGTTGATTACGATAACATTCTTCAGACTATTTGCATTGAAGGAGCGGAGTGGCGACTGAGAGACAATGTACATTTAAGCCTAGCCAAATCTGATCTGAAAAATGTTGCCAAGGATTGGTATTCCTTCATTTCGGCTAGGATTAAGCCTACTGACCATACTACTACTGTCGTCAAGGAGAAGGCAATCCTGAACTTTTGCATCTTAACAGGAAAGACGATTGATTTAAGTCAATTGTTTCAGAACTCAATGCTAGATTATGCAAAACGTAACTCTCCTAGTGGACTCCTCCACCCTTCTCTTATCACAGACTTATGCCATTATGCGGGAGTGACTTGGGCAGCAAACGAAGAATTATTGAAACCAAAAAATGTCATTGTGGTAATTCAACCACATAGGTCACTGACATCTGATCAACAAGATACATGTGAAGCTCAGAGAGAATTCAACCGAAGAGCTACTGAAAGACGTGCCCATGCTCAGGCCCAACAACAACGAACACAACCGCAACTAAGAAATGTGTGAGATAGATTAACTTATTTGGAAGAGGAGATGAGCCAACAACTAAGAAATTCACGTCTGTCTTGGCTCAACAACTTCCATCAGCTTCCACATCTGGTAATCCATTTCCACAACCTCCGCAATGGCCACCCGCATATGATCCGCCTGAGTATCACCCACCACAAGAAGGAGCAGGCGATGAGGATGGCGATGACCACTGACGGTCATTGCCTGAGGTATGTGTATTCCCAACTTTCACGATCATTTATATCAAGGGCGATGCACATATTTAAGTTTGGGGGAGATATATTTGCTTGTGTTTTTGTAGTGTCATTTAGTTTTATTTGAGTGTTTCATTTACTTTTGAGATATATTTTCTTGTGTTTGTAGTGTCATAGTCATGAAAATTGAAATGGCCAATGATGAACAAAATTTGTGTATTGGAAGAAATGTCATGTATTTCATTCATGATCATCAATCAATTGGAAAATTTTAGAGAACAATCATGAGATTTGGTAAGTTTGAGACTTATAATTTCTATACAACTCTGTGATTTTCATTTAATATTGAAATAAATTTTTGCAAACACATATATGATTGAGGCAATCTTTGACTTTATTGGCCCTATTTATATTGTCCATAAATATTCATTTGAAGCCCTCTTGAGCCTATATGAGAAAAGAATTGTGTTCTTGAAATTTCTTTGAAGCCAAGCATTTTTCTTTTGAATATATATTTATTTGGTTGATGCATTGAGACACTATTTTTCACGATGATTAGATTCTACTATGTGTTGGTGAATTTAGATTTTGTCTAGAACTATCCAAACAATACTCGATGCGAAATACGGACAAACTATGATTTAGGAATGATTTAGGTGATTTTTTTTATCAATTGAGCCTTTCAAGCTACCACATAAAAATAATTTATCATTTGTCATCTCTTTGTAGCTTATATGAATTCGAATGGCACACGTAAATATGTGTAAAAGACCCCCATTTGATATCCTTTCAAATATCCCACATTTACCACCCCGTTGAATATCTTAAACATTAATTTCCTACCTTCTCAAGGGAGTAAGAATTCAAAGGATCAAAGAAATTGAAATTATCCTACAAAATAAAAGAAAAATAAATGATGCTTCATTGAAGAAGTTGGAGAAAAATGGGAGAAAAAGAGAAGAAATGAATAAAAATGGAGATAAAAGAAAAAGTGGAGTTTGCAAAAGAGATAAAATTCAACTTACTCCCTTATTTGAACTCCTAATCTTTATTTGTAGCCATGAGCCAAGGCCTAACATTACAAGCATTGCAAATCCTATTGACCAAGTCGTAGTTGTCCAATATACTAGTGGAGAGCGATTGGGAGGATCAAGCCTATGGACAATCGATAAACAGTTACATTGAGTACGAATCTTGATCAATTTTACACACACCTCATTGCATCAAATATTTATTGGGTACTCCTTTCTTGCTTGAATATATCGTTGAACCCAATTTTTCTGGAAAAGACCTCTTGATTTGTGTTTGTAAAAATTGAAATTGATTGAGAATGTTTTGAAACATGAGTTGAATAGATTGGAAGTTAAGAAAATTAACCGATTGCATGATTATATCCGGATGAAAAATTGGTTTGATTGATTTGACTTGTGAATGCATGAAGAGTTAGTTAGATTATCTTGAGGCCAAGTTCTTTTAAAAATATTTCATGACTTGTTTGTTTGTGTGTTTTTATTTTGCTCGGGACTAGCAAAATCTTAAGTTTGGGGGAGTTTGATAGGTGCAATTTATTGTACTTTTATTACTTGTTTTTAACTTGGAATTCTGTGATTCTTGAGCAGGTTTTATGTGATTTATTGTTTCTTTTGTTTTTATAGTTTGGAAGCTTAGAATGAGAGTGTGGAGTATTAAAGTGTTGAATTGGAAAGTGCAAAAGATTAAAAAAATACAGAAGCAGCAGCGCACCCGCGCTATTACATATACCGCACCCGCGGTAAGGCAGTGCACCCGCGATAAAACAAGCACCGCACCTGCGCTCACACACCAGAAGCAGCAGTGTACCCGCGGTGTCCTCTTGACCGCACCCGCACTCCTTGAAAAACAGAATCCGGAAAATCTGTAGTTTTGTGTGCTGCGCATGAAAGTCCAAGATATTGGTGTGGTACGAATATAGGCTTGTCTGGACTATAAAAGACATCATTTACTTACCATCTAGGGTATTGAGGAGCCAAGGGAAGAGTGGAGGCTGCTGCTAGAAGATTGAAGACTCTAGTTCATCAAGTTTTTGGAAATCTGCTGCACAACTCCGGGGACGGAATTAGCACTTCAAACTCTTGTTCTAAGTTCTTCTTTATTTTATTTTTCAGTTGATATATCTTGTTTCAAAACCTTGTTTTGTTGTTTTGTTTGTGTTATTATGAACTAATTGTTATTTCTAGAGGAAAGATGGAACAAAACTAGAAACCATGTGTTAAAATCTATGAACTAAGCTATTTAAGTTATTTTTATTGTTCATTTGTATTGTTCTAATCTTAATGCTTTCAATTTATTGGCCATAATTTGAATGATTTATTTGTTTACAATTTATCACTCGGAAGAGGAAATTATAAACAAGAAATGAGAAAAATACATCAATGGTATTTATAGAGTTCGGAAGGGCCTATATTGCTATCGAAGCCAATAGAGAATCTAGTGCTTGTTGTGTTATTTATTTATGGATTGTTAATGGGAATGTTGGCATCCATTTTTAAATAATTACAGTCTACTCAACACTCGAGAGAGGGAGTAGGTAATTATAGGATTCTTGGCTAATGAATAAGAAGGATTTTTATAACATAGCTACAATAAATTACACATGGTGGACAGTTGCATGAAATCGGATCTCTAGATCTTTTATTTCATTGTTAAGTGCTATAAATTGGTGTTACTTTTAAATCCATTATCAATTTAGTTATTCTTTAAAACAAATCTTTTAATTGATTATTCTAAATAAAGTCGAGACTATTTTAATCACAAGTATTATTATACATTTATATACACATTCCTCGTGGGATCGAAACTTGTACTCGAAAATATATTTTACTATAACTTGACATCGTGCGCTTGCGAGCAATCAAGAAAACACGCAACAATGTAAAAGCATGTAAAGCATGTAACAGATATCAGTAACATGTAACAAAATTTGAAACATAATCAATATAAAATCGCTAATCAAACTCGTGTCTCCATATTTCAGACTAGACTCAATCCTAGTCTAGGGATCCCGGTTTCCAGACGTGTATTCCTATATCGAACATTAGTAATAGAAGAAAATCCAATTCTATCCACTTCGATGTAACCAAACATCCGGTGTCTTGACCTATCCGTCACAGACTTTGGCACTATCGCCAATTCACTATCTTGTGACAACGTGCAATGTGCCAGTGACGATTCCATCACTATCGGCACTGATGTCACAAGATGACTCGACTAATACCTGCTTTCTATACATTCCTAGAACAAGCATATCAAATCAAATCAATGAACATAATAATAATAAGTATGTGATTTAGGGAAACTCAAGTATATCATACTCGAGTTGATCTCCTGATACCACATTGACTTATACCTTTGTCTTCTCGATCTGACGAAGTTGAAGTCTCGAAGTCAAATCTGTCCATATCAAATTTGAAATGACAATATCGAATAGACTATGTCAATATACAACTAAATTTAAGACTTGCTCTGATCAATACACAAATCAAGAATAATCTGATCAATGTCAACGATACAATGATACAATCTCAATCAAACGAATCTGATTAATATCATTCTTCTGATGTTTCGACGGCATAACAGTACAATCTCAATAACCCCGTCAATTTCAATATATATCACAAATATAATAACACGGCCCATAATCAATATCAGTACAACCCATAATCTTAACAATACCAGATCTTAATCCCAAATCTGTACAATCTCGCAATACCGATAATACAATATCAGTATACACGAATCAACAACTCATCTGATCAGATTCTGAATAATATCAATATACCTAGCAATACAATATCAATCAGATATCAATTCCAACACCTCATAATCGATAACAACAGAATTCTGATATCAAATCGGTATAATCACAATCAAACCAACTCTAAAAATTCATAACAATTTCATACGATATTTGTTCTTTGATCCGGTTTTGATTATACAATGTCTGATATCGCAAGAACAACATATATAATTCTATCTGATTCTGGCAGTATCATAATTTCAAATCCTGTCAAAACGTAATAAAACTTACGTCCAGTTAAAGCTCTCGTCAATAGGAACATGGTGCTGTAATCGGATTCAAAATCAGACGGGCGGATCTTGTGTAGCTTTCAAATTAAAATCAAGAACTTAGCTTTCCCCTTCGTTTCTTTGTTTTTCCTTGTTTTATTGCTGAGGAAGGAATGTATATATATATATATATATATATATATATATATATATATATATATATCCTATGCATGTATAGAACCATGTGGCTCCCCCTTCAAGCAGCACGTCTCGTGCTCGGGCGGTCATGAATTTCTACTCGGGCGGGGAACGTTCGGCCCTTGCATATTATACGATCGCGCTCGGGCGGTCAAAAACTTCCGCCCGGGCGCGAGGTGTTCGACTTTCTTGCATTATTCAATGGCGCTCGGGCGGTTAAAAACTTCCGCCTGGGCGCCAAACCTTCGGCCCAAAATTTGTATCATTCCATATGCTTTGCCCAATTTGGTCTCGGAACGATCCATCTATAATCATATCAGTTCAAATTCAATAATCTCAGCTTAACATGATATAAAATCTCGGTCATTACATACGGTCTCGGCGCATAACATTTCCTATGCTCGCGAATATGCGCGCCCTGTCCCCGCGCATATGCGCGAGACCTACTATCTCGGCACTTGAAGGTTTTACATGCTCGCGCATATGCGCGCCTTGTCTCGCGTATATGCACGGTTCTTTTCGTGCATATACGCGAGGTGTTCTGTTCTCGCACATATTACAAATGCTTTCTCAACTCTTATATCAGCCCGGTCTTTCTAATCACAACAATTCATAAATCAATAATCTCATATTACCGGAATAATATCTCAGGCATTACAATTCCACCCCTCTAAGATCTGATTTCGTCCTCGAAATAGCAGGCAATCAAATCAAATATAAAAAAAGAATATATGACAGAAACTAGATAGGAAACTCACATTAATGAAATAAATCTGGAAATTTCTGTCTCATAGCTGCTTCAGTCTCCCAAGTAGCTTCTTCAATGCCATGACGACTCCACTGAACTTTCACAAGCGGAATAGTCTTTGTTCTGAGCTTCTTTTCCTTACAATCAAGAATCTAAATCGGTTTTTCAAAATAACTCAGTGTTTCATCAAGATCGGCCTCGTCTGGCTGAAGAATATGAGAAGTATCAGGAAGATATTTCCGCAATAAAGATACATGAAAGACATTATGTATTCCAGATAGAGACGGAGGTAGGGAAAGTCGATAGGCACGATCACCTATCTTCTCCAGAATCTCATACGGACCGATATATCGTGGAGATAACTTTCCTTTCTTGCCAAATCTGACGACGCCTCTGAAAAGAGAAATCTTCAAAAATACTCTGTCTCCTGCCTCAAATACCAACGATTGTCGCCGAATATTGGCATATTTGGCTTGTCTATCATGTGCCGTCTTCATTCTTTGTCGAATCATTTTCACTTTCTCAATCATATCTTAAATCATATCAGGCCCAAGTTCAGGTACCTTAGAGAGATCATCCCAGTAAAGAGGGGATCTGCACTTCTTGCCATATAACGCTTCAAACGGAGCCATCTTCATTCTTTCGTCGAATCTTGCCGGAGTACAGAATGTGTTCCATGTCTCTATGCTGAGGAAGTATAAGGCGAATCCTTCGCATGTCTTGAAATTTGAACCGTTGCAGCTCACTCCGAACCTGTCTTATGAAGAAAGACCCGTGCAAATCTTAGACAGACAGGAGAAGAAGCTTCCGAACAAACTGGTCAAGCTAGTGAAGGTCAAATGGCTTAATCATTCGGAGGAGGAAGCTACGTGGGAATCGGAACCTGAGATGAAGAGTCGTTACCCCGAGTTATTCGGTAAGTTTTAATTTCGAGTACGAAATTTCTTTAAGGAGGGGAGAGTTGTAGAATCCGATAAATCATATTACGTATAAGCCATGCATAATTGCTATTATTTAAATTAAAAATGATTTCTTTTATATTATGTAGTGTTTAAGGCATTTTAAAAATTTATTAAGTCATGATCATTTATTTTAAATCGCAGAGGTTTAGTTTTACTTTTTCAATTAAATAAGCGAGGCCGAACTGGAGTTGAAGTATGGAGATAAAATGTAATAATAAAAAAATATTCCTAAATTTAATTTAAGCCAAAGAATAATTTATTTTAAGGTAAAAGTATGTTTAAGGATTTATTTAATTAATTGGAGTTAAGTAGTAAATAAGTTCTTTTATTTCAATATTTAGATAATAGTCTAAATTAAAATGTGTAACCAATTGGGATAAATTAATCTAGGCCTATTCTATCTAAGAAATTGTAACTTAACATGTTAGTAATTTATTTTCAGACTTAGCTATCCATGCAAGAAAATTACTAACCTAAATTAAATTATTAATTCCCTAAAAATACTTAATGGGTGTATAAAACTTTAAGGGTTTAAAATTCATGAATTAAGCAATATTTTACCCCATTTTGATAAGCAATTTCGGCCACCCCCTTAAACAAGTTAATTATGTTTAGGAAACTCCCTATTTTTATTCATTTTCTTATCCTTTCTTAGTAAGATAATTTCCTCACTTTTAATCACCAACAATTAATAATTAAGCAATATTTCTACCTTGTTTTTGATAGAAAAATTCGGTCATCTCATACCATCAAATCACCCTCAATCCCACCATATCACGCCTCATTCCATATCTAACAAGCAACTAGGATAGAAAGATTTGTATTTTCCATTCAACCTCCTCATTTAATTGGTAACTTTCGCCCTCATTACCTAGCCTTCCTCCCCCACCATCCCTTTGAATTTTCAGAGCAAAACCAGTAGCAAAAACGTGAACCATCAACAAGAAAGCAAGAGAGAAAACTAAGAAAAGAAAACTTCGTCTCCGCCGTGCCGCATTCGTCGTATCATTTGTTTTCTTTCTTAAACTAAATTCAGGCATTTATATCTTATTATTTTCTCTTCAATCAAGTCTTATACATATTTTTAAACCATATGGTGTTCATAAATCATGAAGCAAAATTTCGAAAACATGACAGCGACTTTCGAAAATTCTATGTAGTATTTTTCGTCCTTCTTTCATGCTTCACGGGTTTGGCTTGTTTTTGTAATTTCAGGGATTGTCTCGGTTCCATGCGCTCAAGGCTGCATCTAGGCACGTACTAGGGTGTGTTAGGATCATGTTGGTCCATTAGTTCAAACCCCTACACGTAGGATGAAGGCTTGACAGCAACTTTCCCCTTAGTTGCAAGTTGAGCGACGGTTTTTGTTTTGGAATGTCTAAGTTGAAGGTTCGGATCATGGTTGGTCTAAGGCCTGTAACCATGGTTAGAACCCTTCCTTAGCATGTCTAGGACGTGACCAAGATGGCCTTTCAAGGCTTGAGTCATGGTCCATCGGTTTTTTTTAAAACAAAACATGCAAGTGCCCCTCGGTTTCTCTTTTCTGATTTTGTGTGAGTGAGTTTTGAACTTTGGGTGTTTGGGTGGATCTTGGTTGGCTTTTTAGCCCTTATCCATGGTTAACACAATATCTCATGATGTCTAGATTGAGCCATGGTCTATCATATGGCCACTGGAACGATGTAAGACAGCAAGTGAATCGATACATCACAGTACAGATTTTCGAGTTCTCAGTTTGGACTTTGGTCGAGCTTAGGTGGTTCCTGGGATTTTGGTTGGCCTAGGGCCCTTAGCCATGGATCAAACCACACCTTAGGATGTTGGGAAGAGGCTCTGGTCGGTGGTTCAAGCCCCAATGATCATTCGTCTCTTAAACGAACACAACAAGAGCAGCTGCTGCATTCGCACATTTTGACAGCAGCATGGCTTCGGTTCAGAGGTGATATTTGAGTTCTTGGTTGGCTTTTAGCATATGGCCTTGGACTGGACAGTACCTCAATGAGTTAGGAAGGTCATGTTTTTTGTCGTTCGTGATTTGGTTAAGTTTAGAGGTCGTACGAGAATTTACGGTGCAATGTGCCAAAGTGACTCTCGAAAAAGAGTTTTACAATTTTAGCCTCCATTCACTATTTTCGTGTATTACATCCCTATGGTTATGTTTTCCAGTATTTTAGGATTATTTTAATCATGGCTAAATGATGGTTCAATGTTGGTTCGGGTTGGTACAAAGCCATGGTTGAATGCTAAATTTGTTGGGCGTAATTGTCTCGTTTTTAGTTTGATTATGAAGTGTTGGTCAAGTTAAGTTTATTTGTATGTTTCTCATGTTAGAATTAGGTCGCAGCGAGCCTGGAACGATCCAACTCATTCAGTAAAACAGGGTTATAAGTATATTACGTGCATAAAAAATAAAATTTTTATTTTTGAGATATATGCGATATGTCTTGTGGCCACCTTATGCTTATGGGATTGCTTCACCCGGTGACTACGACCGATTTACGATTATGTATGGGTACGGATATCCAGTCCAAGGGCTATGATGATCTCTACCGCCCAGTATACTGTGGTTTAGTCTGATCAGACGCGCATGTTATGTTATGGGCCACTTGTGTAGAGACATTATCTCTACTAGAAAAATTACGATATGATATTTTATGACAAGCCTCTATCGAGCAAATCTTTTACGTACGATTTTCAGTTATGCATGTTTTTATAATTATCCATGACACGATTTTAACCTTACGCTTTACGATACGATATTTTTATGTTACACGAAATTTTATGATATATTTACTTGTTATTCATGATATATGCATGCTGAGTCTTTAGACTCACTAGACTTGATTGTTGTAGGTACTAATGAGGTCGGGACCGAGGGCGGGGACCAGTGAGCTAGCTTGGGTCAGCAGTAGTAGGAACCCGAGGACCTCATGCTTCAGTTTATTTATCCTTTTATGCTCAAAACTCATTTTCATCTTGTCAAATTATTTTAAGTTGTTGTTTTGAAAAAAATAATTTCTTCCGTTGTTACTTTAACATTAAATCTTTTTATCAGTTTATCTTATGAATGAAGCATTTTATTTATTTAAAGAGAATTTTTAAATAATTCTGCAAATTTACAAATACAAAATACGGGCATCTACATCTCCAGTATTGCTAAGCCAATTACTCAGCTGACTCAGAAGAATACTCCATTTGTTTGGTCAAAGGCATGTGAAGTCAGTTTTCTAGAGTTGAAGAAGAGATTAACCAGTGCTCCGGTGTTAACTCTTCCGTCAGGTACTGGTGATTTTATTGTTTATTGTGATGCTTCTCACAGAGGATTAGGTTGTGTTTTGATGCAGCGAGGACATGTTATTGCTTATGCCTCGAGACAATTAAATCTGCATGAGACTCGCGACCCGATTCATGATCTTGAATTGGCGGCCATTATATTTGCATTGAAGATTTGGCTACACTACCTATATGGTGAGAAATTTGAGATTTATTCTGATCACAAGAGTTTGAAATATCTGTTTTCAGAGTCAGAATTGAATATGAGGCAACAAAGATGTCTTGATTTATTGAAAGATTTTGATTGTGAAATCAAATATTATCCTGGGAAATCAAATGCAGCAGCTGATGCATTGAGTCGAAAGGCATGTTCTTTAGAATTTGATTGAAGATTGTTGTTTGTCTGGATTAGTATTTGAAACGGATAGTAAACCTTTGAGACTTTATGTCATTCAAGTCGAATTAGAGTTGATTTTGAAACTCAAAAAAGCACAAAAAACTGATCAGAATAATCAGAAATCGATTGCGATGGTCTGATCAGGGCATCGATCAGAATATCATGTTTGTGACAGTGTGTTATATGTGAATAATAGTCTTGTTGTACCAGATGTTTCAGATTTGAAACAGTAGATTCTGACAGAAGCACACAATAGTCGATTCAGTATTCATCCTGGTGGCAGAAAGATGTATAATGATTTGAAGAAAATTTTTGGTGGAAACAGATGAAAACAGATATTGCAGATTTTGTATCCAAATGTCTGAATTGCCAACAGGAGAAAGAAGAAAGAAAGAAACCAGGAGGTCTGTTGCATTCCTTATCTATTCCTGAATGGAAATGGGATCACATTTCCATGGATTTTGTGACGAAGCTACCACGTTCCTCCCGAGGTTGTGACACGATTTGGGTCGTGATTGAAAAATTAACCAAATCAGCATGTTTAATTCTATATAGAATGACCTAAAGACATGACCAGATGGCAGAGATTTATGTCAGAGAAGTGGTCAGATTGCATGGAGTGCCAAAGTCGATTGTATCAGAACATGATCCTCGGTTTACTTCGCGCTTTTGGCACAGTTTGCAACAAGCTCTAGGTACGAAACTGCATTTGAGTACTGCATATCATCCTCAGACGGATGGACAGTCAGAGCGGACTATCTAGAAATTAGAGGATATACTTAGAACTGTAGTGCTAGATTTTGGCACTAGTTGGCAAGATTCTTTGCCACTTTGTGAATTTTCATACAACAACAGCTATCAAACGAGTATAGAGATGGCTCCGTTTGAAGCGTTATATGGCAAGAAGTGCAAATCTCCTCTTTACCGGGATGATATCTCTAAGGTACCTGAATTTGGGCCTGATATGATTCAAGATATGATTGAGAAAGTGAAACTGATTCGACAAAGAATGAATACGGCACAGGGTAGACAAGCCAAATATGCCAATATTCGACGACAATTGTTCATATTTGAGGCAGGAGACAGAGTATTTTTGAAGATTTCTCTTTTCAGAGGCGTCGTCAGATTTGGCAAGAAAGAAAGTTATCTCCACGATATATCGGTCCGTATGAGATTCTGGAGAAGATAGGTAATTGTGCCTATCGACTTGCCCTACCTCCGTCTCTATCTGGAATACATGATGTCTTTCATGTATCCTTATTGCGGAAATATCTTCCTGATACTTCTCATATTTCAGCCAGACGAGGCCGATCTTGATGAAACACTGAGTTATTTTGAAAAACCGATTTAGATTCTTGATCGTAAGGAAAAGAAGCTCAGAACAAAGACTATTCCGCTTGTGAAAGTTCAGTGAAGTCGTCATGGAATTTGTGACACCTCTGACCCATTTTATAAAATAACAGCGGAATTTAAAATTTTTCTTTAAAGAGAGGAAGGATTCAAAATACATTTCCAATATATATACCATCAAAAGAATATACATGATCCAAAAAGTGTTGCATCAAAATACAAAATATCATTTTGATCATGTATAACAAAATAATCTTCCACTTCCTTCCATCTCTATATGCATATGACCCCGGCTTCAATCAACGTCCCGGTTCGTCGCTCTTATCTGTATCACATGAATAACTGAAATGAGTATAAAACTCAGCAAGTGGAACTCTTACATAGCAATGTACATAGCATACTCTGTAAAACATGGCTTTAAAAACATTAAATACCATCAACTCTGAATCATGAATAACATAGCAATAATATAACAATAAGATGGTATTTCTCTTTTCTCTGTTGGATTGATATCTATATAGTATCTCTGTCTCTGTACCTATATCCCATCGATATAAATCGATAACTCTGAGGGATATAAGCCTATGGTCGTTGATCAACTAATTGCATGCAATCTATGACTATGTATCTATCAATCCATAAATCATTTTAAACTCTCTTTGAGGCATTTAATCAAATACTTTGTAAACTCTTTTCTCTTGTATTCTCTTTTTCACAATTGAGACATTCAATTGTCTCAAATATACAATCAAATAATTCAATACATAATATGGATCAAATGGAAGGGAATAACATGTTAAAACCATTGAAACACAATACATATACTATCATGTGAGCACAAGAATGAGATTCCACTTACAACCAACAAGAACACCTTCAATATAAACCCTTGGTACACAACCTACACAATAAATTATATAGAACACCATCAACATCTCAATAATCCAACAACAATACCAATAAACCCATAAAATCAACACCATCACCAAACCCATATCATCTCCAACATCATAATCAAAAACAAACTAAACCAAAATCTTACCTTAGCTCTTTGAACCCTCAAGAACCTTGCTCTCACCACAAACAACCAACAAGAAGCTAAAATCAAAGAGAACAAAAGAAAGAAATTAAGAACCCTAGGTCTCCCTTAGATGAAGAACCGAGAAGAAGAGAAAAAAAATGAGAGAAATGAAGCCAACACTTCTATTTAAGCATTAAAATCGACAAAACACGCTTATACTGTGCTGGGTGCTCGGGTGGTCATAAATTACCGCTCGGGCACCGATGATTCTGCCCAAAACCCAAAGTTCCAGAAGTATTGGCGCTTGGGCGGACATAAATTACCGCTCGGGCGCCGCTCTGCGCACCGCCACGCTAAAGATCGCTTCAGAAACGCCTCTTCCCTTCCGAATTAGAAAAAGTGGTAAACTACAAAGTTGTAGCCCTATGTCTTTTCTTGAATGTCGCCAAATTTCAGATCAGTTGGAGGACTGAGTAAACGGTTATGCTAAATCTCCCAACATGTGTCACTGGAGGAACGATGAAACGCATGACATACTTCGGGGCACTTTTGGCTTATCTTCCACAATTATTTGAACAAAACTCAAAATAAGAAAGTTATAGCCTTATGTCATATCTTTCTAATGGAAAAGGCCTCATCTCATTTGGATCAATATACAATTTATCATTAATTTAATCGTAACGCCGCTACAATAGCACTACACATCATCTATAACCAACCATACTAAAAATCCAAAATCGAAACTCTTAACATCCAAACTATACTTAAACTTGACCAAATAGTCAATAAACTTATGAAAACTTAAACCGTACCGTACACCAGGCTTGGCTATTACAATCTCCCCTCATTATAGGAATTTCGTCCCCGAAATTGACGTCACTGCGCAAACAACTCGGGATACTTCTCTCTCATCTCATCCTCTGGTTCCCACGTGGCTTCTTCAATCAAATGATTCCGCCAAAGGACTTTAACAATGCCGATCTTTTGTTTCTCAACACTCTAACTTTCCGATCCAGAATCTGGACTGGAATCTCTTGGTACGTCAAATTCAGCGTCAAATCCAATGGCTCCTGGCGAAGAACATGGCAAGGATTCGCAATATACTTCCGGAGCATGGAGAAATGAAAAACATTATGAACTCTATCAAGATCTGGCGGTACGGCTAACCTGTAAGCTCGATCACCGACTCTATCCAAGATCTCAAATGGGCCAATAAATCTCGGACTCAACTTTCCTTTCTTGCCAAATCGCATCACACCTTTGAGAGGTGCTATCTTCAAGAACACATGATCGCCAACCTCAAACTGCAACGGCCTACGACGCACATCAGCATAGCTCTTATGTCTTGACTGCGTTGTCTTCATCCTCTCTCGAATAACAGCAACAACATCAGCTGTCTGTTGGACCAACTCTGGATCCAACATCTTCCTCTCACCAATATCATCCCAATACAAGGGAGATCTACACTTCCTTCCATAAAGTGCTTCATACGGTGCCATGTCAATCGTCGCTTGGTAACTGTTATTGTACGTGAACTCAACAAGAGGCAATTTGGAATCACAGCTACCAGGATAATCAATAGTACAAGCTCTGAGCATATCCTCTAAAATCTGAATAACTATCTCTGATTGACCGTCGCTCTGGGGGTGATATGTTGTACTAAAACCTAACCGTGAACTCATAGCTCTGTGCAAACTCTTCCAAAACTCTGAAGTAAATCTAGGGTCACGATCAGACACGGTCGACACAGGAACACCATGAAGTCTAACAATCTCTGCTATGTACTCTTCGGCATACTGGTTCATGGAATACGTCGTCTTGACTGGAAGAAAATGCGCTGACTTGGTCAACCGATCAACAATAACCCAAATAGAGTTAAAACCTTTCTTCGTTCTGGGAAGACCAGTCACGAAGTCCATCGTAATATGCTCCCATTTCCATTGAGGAATCGGCATGACAACAATGTCCCAGCAGGTCTTTGGTGCTCGATCTTCACCTACTGACAAGTTAGGCACTGAGAATTAAACATGGCAATATCTTTCTTCATACCTGGCCACCAATAGAGTCTACGAAGATCCTGTTACATCTTGGTACCAGCTAGATGTATCGAATATGGCGCGGTATGTGCCTCTGTCAAGACGTCTTGCCGAATATCATCATCAACAGGAATAAAAATACGGCCTCTAAAAGTCACCAAACCATCTCCATTCAATCCAAACTCTGAATTACCTCTCTCCTATGCTCTGGCTCTCAACTCTGTCAACTGTAAATCATTGACCTGCTCTCTACGGATCCTGTCTGTCAATGTAGCCCGAATGACCAATGCTGAAAAGCGAGCAATGGTTCCTGGAACCACCAAAGCTATCTCCTCTCGCTGCAAGTCTAACAACAATGGCTTCTGAATCATAGTACTCAAAGAAGAACTCGACTTACGGCTCAATGCATCCGCTACAACATTTGCCTTCCCTGGGTGGTAGCTAATTGTCACATCATAATCTTTGACAAGCTCTAACCACCGTCTCTGACGCATATTGAGTTCTTTCTGAGAAAACAAATACTTTAAACTCTTGTGGTCCGTAAAAATTTCACACTTTTCGCCATATAAATAATGTCTCCAGATTTTCAGGGCGAAAACCACAGCTGCCAGCTCCAGATCATGCGTAGGATAATTCTTCTCGTAGTCCTTCAACTGGCGAGAAGCATAGGCTATAACTTTTCCATGTTGCATCAGCACTGCACCAAGACCCTTTTTCGACGCATCGGTATAAACAACAAAGTCTTCTGAACCACTGGGTAGTGTAAGTACCGGAGCTGTCGTCAACTTATCCTTCAACTCTTGAAATCCCTTCTGGCATTCATTGGACCATTCAAACTTCACAGTCTTCCTCGTCAAATTGGTTAACGGCAGGGCAATCTTGGAGAAGTCTGAAATAAAACGACGATAATAACCCGCCAATCCAAGAAAACTGCGTACCTCTGATACAGTGGTAGGAATAGGCCACTTTTGAATCGCCTCGATTTTCACTGGATCAACAGCTATACCATCCTTCGAAACAACATGGCCTAAGAAAGAAATATGCTCCAACCAGAACTCACATTTCTTCAGCTTAGCATACAACCTCTTCTCTCTCAACAACTGAAGAACAACTCTGAGGTGCTCTGTATGAAGCTCTCTGGTTTTGGAATAGATCAATATGTCATCGATGAAAACAATGACAAAGCTATCCAAATAAGGCTTGAACACTCGGTTCATAAGATCAATGAAGACTGAAGGAGCATTAGTCAGACCAAAAGATATCACAAGGAACTCATAATGACCGTACCTGGTTCGGAACGTCGTCTTAGGGATATCAGACTCCCTAACCTTCAACTGATTATATCCAGATCGCAATCAATCTTCGAAAACACGGTAGCCCCTTGCAGCGGATCAAACAAGTCATCTATCTGTGGCAACGGATACTTATTCTTGATAGTCACTTTGTTGAGCTCTCTGTAATCAATACACGGCCGCAAAGACCCATCTTTCTTCTTGACGAAAAGAACCGGAGCTCCCCAAGGCGAAGAACTCGGTCGAATGAAACCTTTATCCAAAATATCCTGCAACTGCGTCTTTAATTCTTTCATCTCTGTAGGGGCCATTCTGTACGGAGCCTTGGAAATAGGAACCGCCACT